>NC_092377.1:71787734-72416276 GCF_030028105.1 Mobula birostris | reverse complement strand
TGCTCAAAGCCTGCCAACCTGTGAATAATCTTTATGTTCCCACTTTACTTTCTGTCTGATAATTAATTCTCCATCCAAGTCAGTATATTATTTTCAACTCTTGTATTGTAATCTTGTTGACCAACTTTCTGTTAGAGTCCTTCTGCACAAGACTTATGAAAATCCAAATGCACAATGTCCAGTAGTTCCCACTCATCTATTCTCTTGGCCAAAGAATTCCACTGCATCAATCAAACATGAATTTCTTTTCATAAATCTACACTGTCTGTCCTCATTCCTATTACAGTATTCCTTCCAAGGTATTCTGTTACTGTATCTTTCACTCAAGATTTCATCAATTTCCCTCCTACTGATTTTAAGCTAACAGGTGGGAAGTTCTCTATTTTCTATGTTTATCAGGGCATTCAATAATTCTGTAGCCAGCTCTTTTACTGAAAGATGGCTGCACATATCTAAAATGAGAGACAGACTTTTTCAAATCTAATATATCCTAAAGGACTTTTCCATGAATTAATTACTTTTTGTAACAGAAAATGTTGGAAATAACAGGAATTCTGCAGATGCTGGAAATTCAAGCAACACACATCAAAGTTGCTGGTGAATGCAGCAGGCCAGGCAGCATCTCTAGGTAGAGGTACAATCGACGTTTCAGGCTGAGACCCTTCGTCAGGACTAACTGAAGGAAGAGTTAGTAAGAGATTTGAAATTTCACCAGCAACTTTGATGTGTGTTTCTTGATGTTGGAAATACTCAGCTAGCCAAGCAGCATGTTCAATGAGTAATAGGGTTAATGCCGAGGATCTGTAAAGTTTCCTGTTTTTATTCCACGTATTGACCATGTGTAGTATTTTGGCTCTGAGTACCTCTTGTAGTGCATTCATTGCTGTAAAGGCTACACTTCAGTCAATTTCTAATAGTAAGTTTCTATAAAAAAGCAGAATCTTTTTAACCTCAGCACTAGATATTATCTTTTCAATCCTTTTTGCAATTATGCTATGGGAAAATGTTTGCTCATCTAGGACAGCAAAAATTGGGGTCATATTTCACAGGTAATGTGGAACTTTACAAGCAGCAGTACTCCCAAAAATCTACCAAGGTTTGTATGTACCTGTATAAATAAAAGGTAAAGATGCAAGTGCAGGGAGCCTTAGTTTTCAAGAGATGTTGAGTCCTGGTTAAGAGAAAATAGGAGGTGGATAGCAGGTATAAACAAGTTGGACCAAAAGAGGTGCTTATGGAGTACAAGAAATGCAGATGACACTTAAGAAAGAAATCAGGAAGGCTAAAAGAAGGCATAAAGTTGCTCTAGCAGACAAGATGAAGGAGAATCCTAAGGGATTCTACAGATATGTTAAGAGGAAAAGAATTGCTAGGGACAAAATTGGTCCTCTGGAAGACATGTGTGGAGCCAAAACAGATGGTGGGGGGGGGGGGGTGGAGATCAATATAGAGTCTATTGAAGTGTGGCAAAACGGCATCAACTTCATGGACCCTGTACAGATTACAGAGGATGAGGTGTTTGCTACTCTGAAGCAAATCAGGGTGGATAAATCCCTAAGGTCTGACAAGTTGTTCCCTCAGACTCTACAGGAGGTAAGTGCAGAAATTGCTGGGCCCTAGCAGAAATATTTAAAATATCCTTAGTGACAGGAGAGGTATCAGAGGATTGGAGAATAGCCAATGTTGTTCCACTGTTTAAAAAAGCTCTAAACAGAAACCAGGAACTTATAGACCAGTGAGTCTGACATTAGTTGTGGGAAAGTTATTGGAAGGTGTTCTAAGGGACCATATATATAAGTATTTGGATAGAGACAGACTGATTAAGGATAGTCAGCATGGCTTCATGTGTGATAGGTCATGTCTAACCAGTCTTATAGAGCTTTTCAAGGAAGATACCAGGAAAGTGGTTGAGGGCAAGGTAGTGGATGTTGTCTACATGGACTTTAGTAAGGCATTTGACAAGGTCCCATGTGGGAGCCTGGTCAAGAAGGTTCAGTTGTTCAGCATTCAGGATGAGGTAGTAAATGGGATTAGACATTGACTTTGTGAGAGAAGCCAGAGAGTGGTCGTAGGGGGTTGCCTCTCTGACTGGAGACCTGTGACTACTGGTGTTCCACAGAGATGACACCAAGATTGGGGGTGTAGTGGACAGCGAGGGAGGCTATCATGGCTTGCACGGAATCTGCATCAACTGAAAAAATGGCAGATGGAATTTAATGCAGACAAGTGTGAGGTTTTACAACCCATGGTAGGGGAGTCCAGGACAAGAGGGCACAACTTTAGGATTGAAGGACGTCCACTTAGAACAGAGATGCGGAGAAATTACTTTAGTCAGAGGGTGGTAAATCTGTGGAATTTGTTGCCACGAGTGGCTGTGGAGGCCAAGTCATTGGGTGCATTTAAGGCAGAGATAGATAGGTTCTTGATTAGCCAGGGCATCAAAGTGCATGGGGAGAAGGCAGGGGAGTAGGGATGACTGGAAGAATTAGATCAGCCCATGATTGAATAGTGGAGCAGACTCGATGGGCTGAATAGCGTACTTCTGCTCCTATATCTTATGGTCTTATGGTTTTGAACTTCAGTAGGACCAGAATCAAAATTGGAATCAGGTTTATTCTCACTGGCATGTGACATGAAATGATAACTTAGCAGCAGCAGTTCAATGCAACACATAATATAGAAGAAAAAAACAAAATAAAATAATAATAGTAATAAATAAATAAGTAAATCAATTACAGTATACATATATTGAATAGATTAAAAATCATGCAAAAACAAAAATAGTAGATATTAAAAAAGTGCGGTAGTGTACAAGGGTTCAATGTCCATTTAGGAATCGGATAGTAGAGGGGAAGAAGCTGTTCCTGAATCGCTGAGTGTGTGCCTTCAGGCTTCTGTACCTCCTACCTGATGGTAACGGTGAGAAAAGGGCAGGCCCTGGGTGCTGGAGGTCCTTCATAATGGATGTTGCCTTTCTGAAACACCGCTCCTTGAAGATGTCCTGGGTACTTTGTAAGCTAGTGCCCAAGATGAGACAACTAAATTTACAACCTTCTGCAGCTTCTTTTGGTCCTGTGCAGCAGCCCCCCCTCCCCCATACCAGACAGTGGTGCAGCCTGTCAGAATGTTCTCCACGGTACATCTATTGAAGTTTTAGAGTGTATTTGTTGACATACCAAATCTCTTCAAACTCCTAATGAAGTATAGCAGTTGCCTTGTCTTCTTTATAACTGCATCAATATGTTGGGGCCAGGTTGGATTCTCAGAGATCTTGACACCCAGGAACTTGAAACTACAGAACCATATAACCATATAACAATTACAGTACGGAAACAGGCCATCTCGGCCCTCCTACTCCGTGCCAAACTCTTACACTCATCTAGTCCCACCAACCTGCACTCAGCCCATAACCCTCCATTCCTTTCCTGTCCATATAGCTGTCCAATTTAACTTTAAACGACAACATTAAACCTGCCTCAACCACTTCTGCTGGAAGCTCATTCCACACAGTTACCACTCTCTGAGTAAAGAAGTTCCCCCTCATGTTACCCATAAACTTTTGCCCTTTAACTCTCAACTCATGTCCTTTTGTTTTAATCTCCCCCACTCTCAATGGAAAAAGCTTATCCACGTCAACTCTATCTATCCCCCTCATAATTTTAAATACCTCTATCAAGTCCCCCCTCAACCTTCTACGCTCCAAAGAATAAAGACCCAACTTGTTCAACCTTTCTCTGTAACTTAGGAGATGAAACCCAGGCAACATTCTAGTAAATCTCCTCTGTACTCTCTCAATTTTATTGACATCTTTCCTATAATTCGGTGACCAGAACTGTACACAATACTCCAAATTTGGCCTTACCCAATGCCTTATACAATTTCAACATTGCATCCCAACTCCTATACTCAATGCTCTGATTAATAAAGACCAGCATACCAAATGCTTACTTCACTACCCTTTCCACATGAGATTCCACTTTCAGGGAATTATGCACCATTATCCCTAGATCCCTCTGTTCTACTGCATTCTTCAATGCCCTACCATTTACCATGTATGTCCTATTTTGATTAGTCCTACCAAAACGTAGCACCTCACATTTGTCAGCATTAAACTCCATCTGCCATCTTTCAGCCCACTCTTCTAAGTGGTCTAAATCTCTCTGCAAGCTTTGAAACCTACTTCATTATCCAGAACTTCACCTATCTTAGTATCATCTGCATACTTACTAATCCAATTTACCACGCCATCATCCAGATCATTAATATATATGACAAACAGCATTGGGCCCAGTACAGATCCCTGAGGCACACCACTGGACACTGTCCTCCAATCTGACACACAGTTATCCACCACTACTCTCTGGCATCTCCCATCCAGCCACTGCTGATTCCATTTCACTACTTCGATATTAATACCTAACGATTGAACCTTCTTAAACTGCTCTCTCTCTCCACTTCTGATCCCTCTATGAGGATTGGTACGTCTTACCCTTCCGGAAGTCCACAATCAAGTCTTTCGTCTTACTGACGGTGAGTGCCAGGTTGTTGCTGAGGCACCACTCCACTAGTTGGCATAGCTCATTCCTGTACGCCCTCTCGTTACCACCTGAGATTCTACCAACAATGGTTGTATCATCAGCAAGTTTATAAATGGAATTTGAGCTATGCCTAGCTGCACAGTCATGGGTTTAGAGAGAGTAGAGCAGTGGGCTAAGCACACATCCTTGAGGTGCACCAGTGTTGATTGTCAGCGAGGAGGAGATGTTGTCACCAATCCGCACAGGTTGTGGTCTTCTAGTTAGGAAGTCAAGTATCCAATTGCAGATGGAGGTACAGAGGCCCAGGTTCTGCAACTTCTCAATTAAGATTTTGGGAATGATGGTATTAAGTGCTGAGCTATAGTTGATGAACAGCATCCTGACATAGATGTTTGTGTTGTCCAGGTGGTCTAAAGCTGCATGGAGAGCCATTGAGATTGCATCTGCCATTGACCTATTGTGGCAATAGGTAAATTGCAATGGGTCCAGGTCCTTGCTGAGGTAGTTCAGTCTAGTCATGATCAACTTCTCAAAGCATTTCATCACTGTAGATGTGAGTGCTACTGGGTAATAGTCATTAAGGCAGTTCACATTATTCTTCTTAGGCACTGGTATAATTGTTGCCTTTTTGAAGCAAGTGGGTACTTCTACCCGTAGCAGTGAGAGGTTGAAAATGTCCTTGAATACTCCTGCTAGTTGGTTGGCACAGGTTTTCAGAGCCTTACCAGGTATATCATCGGGATCTTCCGCCTTGCGAGGGTTCACTCTCTTTAAAGACAGCCTAACGTCGGCCTCTGAGACAGAGATCACAGGGTCATCAGATACAGCAGAGATCTTCACAGCTGTAGCTGTATTCTCCCTTTCAAAGCGGGCGTAGAAGGCATTGAATTCTTCTGGTAGTCAAGCTTCACTGCCATTCATGCTATTGGGTTTCGCTTTGTAGGAAGTAATGTCTTGCAGACCCTGCCAGAGTTGTTGTGCATCTGATGTTGCCTCCAACCTTGTTCGAAATTGTCTCTTCGCCCTTGAAATAGCCCTCCGCAAATCATACCTAATTTTCTGGTACAGGCTTGAGTCGCGAGACTTGAATGCCACAGATCTAGCCTTCAGCAGACGACGTACCTCCTGGTTCATCCACAGCTTTTGGTTTGGCAATGTGCAGTAAGTCTTTGTGGGCACGCACTCTTCCACTCAGGTTTAATGAAGTTGGTAACAACTGCAGCATACTCATCCAGGTCTGAAGATAAATCCCTGAATACAGTCCAGTCCAACGATTCAAAACAGTCCTGTAGACGCTCCTATGCTTTCCTTGTCCATACCTTCTTGGTCCTCACTACTGGTGCTGAGTCTTCAGTCTCTGCCAATACTCAGGGAGTAGAATTACAGCCAGGTGATCAGACTTCCTGAAGTGAAGGCGTGGAATAGCACGGTAGGCATTCTTGATGGTGGTGTAGCAATTATCCAGTGTGTTGTTTCCTCTGGAATTGCAAGTGATCTGTTGATGGTAGTTGCTTAGTGATTTTTTTCAGACTGGCCTGGTTAATATCCCCCAAAACGATGGTGAAGGCGTTAGGGTGCGCTGTTTCGTGCATGTTGATCCCATTGCTCAGATTATCTAAAGCCTGATTGACATTGGCCTGAGGTGAATGTATACTGCTACCAAACTTAACTGCTTACCTGCTAGATATTCCAGATCTGGTGAGCAGAATTGCGACAGTACTGATATATTCGTGCACCAAGAAGAGTTGATCATGAGGCATACTCCTCCACCTCTGCTTTTGAGATACTCTATAGATCCAGAGAAGTTTGGCTAGGTGGATTCAGAATTGGCTTGCCTGCAGAAGGCAGAGGGTCGTGGTGGAGGGAGTACATTCAGATTGGAGGATTGTGACTAGTGGTGTCCCACAAGGATCTGTTCTGGGACCTCTACTTCTTGTGATTTTTATTAACGACCTGGATGTGGGGGTAGAAGGGTGGGCTGGCAAGTTTGCAGACGACACAAAGGTTGGTGGTGTTGTAGATAGTGTAGAGATTTGTCAAAGATTGCAGAGAGACATTGATAGGATGCAGAAGTGGGCTGAGAAGTGGCAGATGGAGTAGAACCCGGAGAAGTGTGAGCTGGTATACTTTGGAAGGACAAACTCCAAGGCAGAGTACAAAGTAAATGGCAGGATACTTGGTAGTGTGGAGGAGCAGAGGGATCTGGGGGTACATGTCCACAGATCCCTGAAAGTTGCCTCACAGGTGGATAGGGTAGTTAAGAAAGCTTATGGGGTGTTAGCTCTCATAAGTCGAGGGATAGAGTTTAAGAGTCGCGATGTAATGATGCAGCTCTATAAAACTCTGGTTAGGCCACACTTGGAGTACTGTGTCCAGTTCTGGTCGCCTCACTATAGGAAGGATGTGGAAGCATTGGAAAGGGTACAGAGGAGATTTACTAGGATGCTGCCTGGTTTAGAGAGTATGCATTATGATCAGAGTTTAAGAGAGCTAGGGCTTTACTCTTTGGAGAGAAGGAATATGAGAGGAGACATGATAGAGGTGTACAAGATAATAAGAGGAATAGGTAGAGTAGATAGCCAGCGCCTCTTTCCCAGGGCACCACTGCTCAATACAAGAGGACATGGTTTTAAGGTAAAGGGTGGGAAGTTCAAGGGGGATATTAGAGGAAGGTTTTTTACTCAGAGAGTGGTTGGTGCATGGAATGCACTGCCTGAGTCAGTGGTGGAGGCAGATACACTAGTGAAGTTTAAGAGACTACTAGACAGGTATATGGAGGAATTTAAGTTGGGAGCTTATATGGGAGGCAGGGTTTGAGGGTTGGCACAACATTGTGGGCCGAAGGGCCTATACTCTGCTGTACTATTCTATGTTCTATGCTCTATGTTCTAGATCTATCCTGAGGATGTACAGTAAACCCGTCAACCTGAATCGCTGCGTCCGGTACGGAAGGAGTTAACCAGGATTCCATGAAATAAAGGATACACATGGTCCTAATGTCCCTCTGATTCAGCACCCTAGCTCTGAGATCATCTTTTTTTTTTCACCAGAGACTGCACGCTTGCACCAACCAGGATAGGTTTTACGAAGGGTCTCGGCCCGAAACGACAATACCTCTTCCTATGGATGCTGCCTGGCCTGCTGCGTTCACTAGCAATTTTTGTGTGTGTTGCTTGTAGGTTTTACACAGTTAACTGTAGGGCTCTGAGGAGTGTGTAGAGCAGAGGAATCTGGGAATATAAGTCCATAATTCATTGAAAGTGGTGTCACAAATAGATAGGGTTGTAAAGAAAGTTTTTGACACATTGACCTTCATAAGTCAATGTATTGAGTACAGAAGATGGGAAGTTATGTTGAAGTTGTATTAGACATTGATGATCCCTAACTTGGAGTATTATATACAGTTATGGTCACCTACATACAGGGAAAATGTAAACAAAGTTGAAACAGCACAGAGAAAATTTACAAGGATATTGCAGGGTCTGGAGTCCCTGAGTTATAAGGGAAGATTGAAAAGGTTAGGACAGTATTCTTTAGAACGTAGAAGATTGAGAGGAGATTTGATAGAGGTATACAAAATTATGAGGGTTATAGATAAGATAAACGCAAGCAGGTTTTTCCACTGAGGTTGGATGGAAGGTAAAAATTTTAAAGAGTACATGAGGAGAAACTTCTTCACTGAGAGGGTTGTGTGAGTTGTGTGCCAGCACATTGGTTCATTCAAGCTCAATTTCAATGTTTAAGAGAAGTTTGGAGAGGTACATGGATAGTAGGGATATGGAGGGCTATGATCCTAGTGCAAGTTGTTGCGAGTAGGCAGTTTAAAAGGTTTTTGGCATGGACCAGATGGGTTGATGGGCCTGTTTCTGTGCAGCAAGCTATGACTCTATAACTGTAGATTGGTTACACTAGCTTAGACTTCTTTGATTCTGTCTATGGAGTGGAATATAAATACACAAATATTAACTACTAAGCTACAGATGAAGACTCGGTGAAGTTAAGTCTTCAAATTGCTGACCATGCTGGAGGTCTTGTAATTTATGTGCAATCATAGTGTGTTAAACAGGATGTTCAATCAGATTAAACACAAAATTTCTCCACTGAGGTATACACAAACTGCAGAACTCTTTTCATAACCATAAGCCTTTTACCTCAAATTTATCTTTGTCATTCTGCTATGCACGTCCCAATACTTAAACATGACAGATTATTTTTATGTACTTACAGGAGTTCGCCCTAAATTAATTTAAGTACTAATTCTGATTTCTGCTCTAAAGTGATGCAACTTGTCCCAATCACTTAAATGTCACATTATAATTTTTTAAACAGTGTCACAATAACTTGCAGTTTGTAACCTTTTCTACAAGGAAGTGTACTGTCACAGTCTGTAGGTTCAAGTAATTAAAACATCAGTTAGAAATCAGTTCAGAAAATAAATGTTTAAATTGCTTCAGATTATTCCCTTTAAATTTATCTTTTTTTCTTATGATATTAACAGCTAGCAACTTTTTAGTACTTCTAAGATAGTAACATATTCCAAGTGACATGTGTAGTTGCTCGGAATATTTTATTGTCCTCAGAGTATGAATGACTTCTTAAAAAATGAACCTTACGTTGGTCACAGAAGGAAGCATTATGGAAACTTGCTTAGCACTTGATTAAAAAGTTAGGTTTTAGCAAGACCCTTAATGGTGGAGAGAATTAGAGTGGGAATTCCATAGCTTAGGACCAGGGCTGCTGAATGTACAAAAAAGAAAACATGGGATACACGGAAGTCAGAATTGGAGGCATATTAAGGGCTGGAAGAGGTTGCAGAGATGGAGAACAGCAAATTATCTTAGTCTTTTGTACATCAGAGAAAATTGAAAACAACGGTCACTTTTAAAATCAAGGTGTTGCCAGACCAGAGGTAAAATGCTAAGTACTAAGATCAACTGCAAATAGCATGGTGCATGTTCCATTATGAAATAATATTTTAGGCATGCTCATGTTCATCCTTTTCAAACCAAAATGATCACCATGTGTTATATCATCATTATCATTTCTTCAGTTAACAAATCAGAACAGAACAATTAAGAGCAGACATGTTAAACACTTATTGAGATGCATATCAAATTTAAAATCTATCACAAGAAGGTTAAGATGATCGCTCAGTAAGTTGAAATGGGAACTGAATAAGTAACTATATCAGACTTGTCTTAGATCTCAGACAGGAAAATTAAATGTTTGGCTTTACTTGGGATCAAACTATTCTTACTGTTTGATACTTCATGATCTGAAATAAGTACATATATCTTGAAAAAATAGTGAAAATGATATAATTCTTAATGACATTAAAGATGACAAATGATTTTAAACTTAAAGCCTGAGCAAGTCTGTAGATGCTGGAAATCTAAAGCAACACACACAGAATGCTGGAGGAACTCAGCCGGTCAGGCAGCATCTAAGGAAAAGAGTAAACAATCGACATTTTGGGCCAAGATCTTTCTCCAGGACTGAGAAGGAAGGGGTAAGGTGCCAGAATGAAAAGGTAGAGGGAGGGGAAAGTGGCTAGCTGGAAGGTGATAGGTAAAGCTGGGTGGATGGGAAAGGTAAAGAGCTGAAAAAGAAAGAATCTGAGAGGCGAGGAGAGTGGACGTTAGGGGAAAGGGAAGGAGTAGGAGCCCTGGGGGAAGTAGTAGGCAAGTGAGAAGAGTGGGGAATTGAGGAACAATATATTATCATTGACTGGGATATCATCTTGGCACAAGAGAAGGTCATGTGTCAATATATGGGAACAGGAATCGGAATTAAAATGTTTGGCCATCGGGAAGTCTCGCTCATGGCAGATGGTGCAGAGGTGCTTGACGAAGTGGTCCCCCAATTTATGATGGGTCTCACCAATGTAGACCATATTGGGAGCACTGGACACAATAGGATGACCCCAGCAGATTTACAGGTTAAGTTTTGCCTCACCTGGAAGGACTTCTTGGGACCTTGTCAGCAGATTCAGAAGTGAGTGTTGCCTCACTTGGAAGGAATGTTTGGGGCCTGATTTTAAATTTATTTTGGATTGGTGTTTATGAAATCATTTAAATATTACAAATGGAAGAGTGTAGCTCTGATCAGTATATTCTACCTAGAAGGGAAATATATAATATATGAATCCTTCCTTTTTGGAAACAAGACAGTAGTAGTAGGATTGTAGAATCAAGTACTCAGAATATTGCAAAGATTGGAGTAACCACAAGCTTTGTACAGATAGGTATATCAAACGTATTATATACAATGTAGGATAAATAATACCTGGTTCTTATACCATGCTCTGTGTATTCACTGCTTGATTTTTTTTTACTGCATGTGCTTGAAATGATGGTTCATCGTGTTATGATCTGTTTCTCCACTACTCCCCCTTCCTTGTCATTGGCTATAGTGGAGATACAGACTGCTTGTAGTGGGGACCTAATGCTCAGTTGATGGAGTCTTCTGGAATAGAACAGGCTACATACAGGTTACAAGTTTCAGGGAACAAATTGCTCACTAACTAAGCCAGATAATCACTGTATTTATATCTATTCTATGTGTCAATTGAGTCACAGAAGAACAAATTAAGTGAAGATCCAACATTTCTTCATGCATCATCTTTTTAATCAAAGACTGTGATCCTTGATGAAATCAGTGTTACAATCTAAACATACAAAGTGCTAAGATACTTAGTACTAGTGGCAGTTCAGTCATGAAGATCAATTGATTCCTACTCCTCCCTCACTCAAGCTGGACCATCTAACTAGAGCAGTGGACCCCCACCATTTACCGAGGGATCCGTGGACCCCAGGCTGGGAACCCCTGAACTAGAGCAACATCATAAATGCCACTGAGTAACTTAAGGTAGTTAATGATCCTGATGAAACTGCATATTTTCATTAACATAAGAGCATGTTGAAGTCCTAAATTTTAGCACATTTTAAACACGAGTAATAGTGAATGCGTAGATCCACAGAGCTCATGAATGACCATATTCATTCTGTTAAGAGTAACACTTAGAAAATACTGAAACAATTTTTTGTGTGTGTGTTGCTTGTGTTTATTGCTCTGATAAGAATTGCTCCTAAATGGTATGTAAAGAGAAAACAAAAATTGTCTTTTATTATAATCCATCAGTCAACATTTACTAGAAAGCCAAAATTGGCTTACATGAATTATAAAAATGGTAGATGACACAGAAGATTATACTTCAGTGTTAAAATAGTTTGCATTATGTCATCTTGTGTGAATAATATGTACTTCATTTATAAAGCGTTCCCTGAATTACTGCACACCAACATTTTCAGAACTCTGTTTAATGGTCCCTTAAGTGAGTTCTAAGTAATAACATGTGGAGGCCAAGTAGCTCTTGATTATAACTCCCAGGACATTTTTCATCTTTCAATAGGTTTCTTTCTCCTCATCCTGTTTAAGGAAATACAATGTAATATGGTCACATTAACTTAATAAACACATTTATCATTAATTAAGTACAATAAAATTAAAGTTCAAACAGAAGTTTGTATCACATATAAAAGCTGAAAAATAACTCCAGCTTTGTTTCAAAGTTTCCAAATCATCCACTTGATTAGTCTCTGTGGATTTCAATCTTGCCATCTCCAGTGTATGCTAATTTAGTTTGCAAACATGTATATTATTGGAAGTACTGTGAAAATATGCCTTCAAAGACCCCACAATCATCCTTTGATCTAAAACATGTTGATAAATAGAAGTAAATACTAAAATTGAAGTGACATTTCCACTTTATTTCTCTTCTATAAGAAGAATGCACTGCCAATGCCAAAGAAACAAGAATTTCACAGGAATTCTAACATCTGATCCTTAATGTTTTAACAGTATGCAAAATTTACAATGGCCAACTGTTTTTAATCAAACAATATTCTACATTGAAAAAGGAACAAAGTCACATTACTAATTTAGTATGAGGTCAGATAATACAATTCCTTTGCTGCAAACCAGACACCCTAATGGAGTTCAGAGACAACAAATTATGACTTCCTCTTTAAAAACTTGATCAACCATCTACCGGCTCCACTAATCCAAGAGTTCAAATTTCAGAATGTTTCTCTGGTCCAACCAATCATTAGTGGCAGTTGTATTCGAAAGAAAAAAAACAAAGTTCAAAGAATAATGAGTGAATAATGAACCTAATCAGAATTCTCTACTTTCAGTAACATCATATCTTAAGTTGTTGGACTGTCAATGTTTTACAAATGTATTCAAAAGGAAAACCTACCATTTTGACCAAACTGTTCCCATCTTCATATTAAAGACAATGATGCACTCTTAATTGTAAATTAGAGCCATGGGGTCATGGTGTTGTACTGCACAGAAATCGACCCATTGACCCTCTATGTCTACTCAAACCTATTTGCACACATACACTAATCATATTGCCCACATTTGGACCATAATTTTCTGTAATGTGCCTATAGATGGGCCTGTCTAATTGTAGTTATTATATCAGATGTCACCGCCTCCTCTGGCCGTGAGTTTTCAATATCAGCTGCTCCGTATACTTACCTTTCAAGTCCCCTTTAAAGCACTTTCTTCTCATCTAATAGCTATGCCCTCTTGTTTTTGATACCCCTATCAAGGGAAAAAGCTTCTGACTATCAAGTTACCCCTTAGTTTTCTTTCATCCAGGAAAAACAAACCCAGCCTATCCAATTTTTCTGGATAACTAAAACCCTCCAATCACCATTCTGGTAATCTCCTATGTACTTTCTGCAACTCAACCATATGTTTCCCATATTGTGACAACCAGAACTGGACACAATGCTCCAATTGCGATCTAATCAGTGTTTTGTAAAGTTTACAAAATAATGTCTCAACTTTTATATTCTAAGCCCCAACCTATGAAGGCAAATAAGTCATACACTTTCTTCACTGACCTATCTACCTCTGTTAGGCCTTCAGATAACTATGGACTTAAATCGCAAAGTCCCTCCGTTCATCAACATTTCATAGTACTCTAACATTATTTTATAGGTCCTCACAGGGCATGTCCTCAACTGCAAATATCTGGATTAAATTCCATCTGCTAATGGTCCATCAAGCTTTACATCCTACTTATGTCTTGATATAGCCTTAGGTAACCTTCTTACCTATCCACAACATGACCAAATATTTTGTCATCTGCAACCTAGTTAATTGTATACCTCTTATATTAACATCCAAGCCATTAATATATAAACACAAACAACAAGGATTCCTGCACCATTCCCAGTGGTATACCACTGATCACAGACCTCCAACCAGAAAATTATCCTTCCACCATGATTCTCTGCCTCCCATCATTCAGCCAATTTTGGATCCAATTATGCACCTTAATTACCTTAGCAATATGGACTGACCTCCCAAGTGGGGCTATGTCAAGTGCCTTACTAAAGTCCATATAGACAACATCTTCAGGCCTGCCTTCACTAATCTTTTACGGTGCCTCCTGAAAGAATTAATTAGTGAGGCAGGATTCCCCTACATAAAGCCATTCTGACTATCTCCAATCAACTCTGACCTTTCCAAATATACATAAATCCTAACCCAAATGATTATCTCCAATAATTTCTCCACCACTGAAGTAAGGTGCACCAGCCTGGAGCTACCTGGCTTATCCTTGCTGGCCTTCTTAAATATAGAAACAATATTAGGTACAGTATCCTCCAGTTTTTTGGGACCTTATCTGTGACCGACAGAGGTGTAAAAATCTCTGTCACCTTCTCTGCTATCTCCTCCCTTGCTTCCCATAGCAACCTTGGATAGACCTCTTTTGACTCTGGTGTTTTTCAGTCCTTCGGAGTCCCAACACATCTACCACCTCCACCTTCTTGATATTAACCTACTCTAGATTATCCATGTACCACAACCCCACCCCTTGAACTTTATCTTTCTTTGTCATTCCCCTTGATGAATGAAGAGGAGAGGTATTCATTTAGAACCATTCCCACTTCAGTAGCTTCTCATAGAGAATACCTCTCATGTTCCAGTAAGAATGAAAAGAAAATATCTCATGGGCCCTTTCTCTTATTGTTAATGAGCTCCTATAAAATCTCTTTTAAAAGACTCCCACTTGTCAGCTGTTGTTTTTCCTGCAAGTATCTGTTCCCAGTTGTATTTTACCAGGTTATCTCTTGTGTTATTGAAATCATATTTCTCCAAGTTCGAGACCTGAAGCCAAGGATCAAACTTATACCTTTCTATAAATACCTTGGAACTTGTAGAATTCTGATTGTTGTTCCCAAAGTATTCCCTCATTGCCACTTCCCCCACCTTTCCAGTTTAATTGCCATAGATAAGGTAGAATAGTATTCACTTTTACATATTTGAGAAACATTACCATCAATTATAACATAGTGAGAGATCAAAAACAATGATTTGATATTGACCAGATAATCTGCTTTGGCGATATTGGTTGAAAGATATTGCTTTGGTGATATTGGTTGAGGGAATGAATGGAACATATAATGTGTCTGGAGAAGCACTGCAACCTGCACAGGACACACTGGTAGACTTTCTGCTAATGTCAATAATTTGTCAGTGCTCCTGATGAATATCAATGTTCCCTCTAATAAAAGGCAGCATGAAAGAGCAACAACAAAGCTTCAAGCATCTTGTCTGATACCGTCAGATCCGTACTAGGCATCGTAATCAAGAAGGGAAAAATCTTGCAAGTACTTACTCAAAATATTTCTGAAAAAAATTGATATGTTATTGGAAGATAGGAATTTCAAGAAATGAAGAAAGCACTTGGGTAACAAAAGCTGCGTTATGTATCCTCCCACTGAAACAAGTCTGTGACAGACACCATCACTCTGGCCCGACACCCAAACCTGGAGTATTTGGAGAGTGAAGATACCTATGTGAGACTATTTATTGACTATAACTCCACTGTCAGTACTATAATTCCAAGCAAACTCATCAGCAAACTTTGAGACCCTGGAGTCAACAACCTCCCTCTGTAACTGGATCCTCCTGACCAACAAAGCATAATCAGAAAAGATAGGCAGCAACATCTCGTTGTGATTATTCTCAGCATTGGTGCCCCACAAGACAGCGTCCTCAGCCCAGTTCATGAATATGTGGCCAGATTCTGCTCCAACTCCATCTGCAGGTTTGCAGATGATGATGGGCTGTTATTGCTTTAACTTGTACAACCTTAATAGCGCTGGGTATGATCTGTATGAACAGTATGCAAGACAAGCATTTCATTGTACCTTGGCAGATTTGCAATAATAAACCAATTCCAATTCCACCTTTCTCAGGCAACAGCAAAACAAAAGGTGAATGGAAATAGGTCACCGATAACTGGTTTTTCCTTCACCAACGTCTGTAATGGCACGAGTGTAGATGGGCAAAAAGTCAGCATGGACATGCTGGGCCACAGAACCAGATTCTGTGCTGTACAGCTCTGATTCTATTATTGATGTGATTCTCGTCGATTTTTTCAGATAAGCATGAGGTTCTGATAAATCTGGATTTACACCAGATTTTAATTACTTCCACTCATTTCTCAGATGAGGCTGAAACAAAGAGCCTGTCTGTTCCTTCAGCTAAACTTAAAAAGTCCCACAGCACTATCTTGAAGAAGCGGTATCTTGACTAATGTTTATTTCATGACTGAAAAAATATTATCTGTTTGTTAACATATTACTATTTCTAGGTGCTTACTGTGCATAAATTGTTGACTGCCTTACGTTTTGCGCTGTTTGAAATTCACTGAATTGACTCAGAGAGCATTGAAATGAATGAGAAAGGCACCCTAGAAATCCAAGCCTTTCTGCATTGCTCTACTCCCAACAGCAAGCAGAATCATATGAATAAATGTGCCTGTAATGTATGTGTGTGAATATGTAGTACTTACCTAGAATTTGATGAAAGCAAAATATACCGAGAAATACCAAGACACAGAGAGTTGTTACAACACATGTAACTGAATTATTCAACCCTAACTATACTGCGCATGTCGGCATGTGATAAAATTACATACACTACATTGCTATCCTTGATTTGAAAATACTGATTTATATCTTCACTACCTGATTTACAGATTTTCTGGGGCGCTTTGATCTTGACAAAGCATTATCATTGCTTTCACTTTTAATTCTGCTTCCCATTCCTATTCCAATATGTCCATCCACGGCCTCATCTACTGTTGAGATCAGGCCACACTTAGGTTGGAGGAACGATACCTTATATTCCATTTGGGTAACCTCCAACCTGATGGCATGAACATCGATTTCTCAAACTTCCAGTGATGTCTGTCCCCCACACCCCCCTTCACCATTTCCTATCCCCTTGTCCCTCTCTCATGTTATCTCCTGCCTGCCCAACACCTCCTTCTGGTGCTCCTTCCTTCCCCCCCACCTTTTTTTCCTTTCTTCCATGGTTTTCTGTCTCTTTCACCAATCAACTTCCTAGCTCTTTGCTTCATCCCTCCCAAGTTTCACCTATTGCCTGGCATTTATCTCTCCCTCCCCCCACCTTTCAAATCTATTCCTCAGCTTTTTTTCTCCAGTCCTGTTCAAGGGTTTCGGCCCGAAATGTCAGCTCTACATTTTTCCATAGATGCTGCCTGGCCTGTTAAGTTCCTCCAGCATTTTGTGGGAGTTGACCGGATCTCCAGCACCTGCAGATTTTCTCTTGTTTGTCATTGCTTTCATATCCACTGCCTGGCTTGAGGAAGGTGACATTTCTTGATTCAGTTTGGTAGAATCCTGTGTTTTCTCTTATTTTCCAGGGTACAGATTCTGCAATATATGTAAAATCTCTTATATATTCCTTGATCAAATTAAGTGACTGATGCATACTGTTCTAATTTACCTATGAATCCACAAGGCATTCAAAAATAGCAATAATTCATATATACAGTACAAAAAAATGTCAGATTTTGTGTGATAACATCATACAGTCTATTTTGCTGCTTCAGTTGTCTCTCCTCATGATTGTAGTCATGACTTTGTTTTTATCTGATTCCTTCTCTTCTGCTCTTCCACAAGATTTGACTGAACTGAACTTACTTATTTTCTGAGCGTTCTACACACCAGTATCTCAGCAGCAGTATAACCTGTGATGTAGTATTGTTTAATTATTTATTGGTGCTGAACTGAGTTTATGACCTGGTCCGGCTGCAGTGATGCCTGGCTCAGCATCTGTCGTCCTGCAACATTTACTTGGCTCTGTGATGACCTGAGGCTCTGGATGCTCCAGCTGCAATGATTCCTGCCTTCGTGTTTTTAATAAAGCTTCAGTTCTGAATATTATTTGCTTACTTTTGTTGTTAGAACATTCTTTTTCTCTTTCTGCGCACTGAGTGTTTGATGGTCTTTTTTAATGGATCTTTTGGAGTTTCTTTGTTTTGTAAAGGGACGAATCTCGAGGTTCTGTAATGTATTCATACTTTGATAATAGATGTTCTTTGAACTTTCAACTTTGCAAATTGTTTCCTGATCAGTGTCTGTTTATTAAATGTGAGTAGCCCTGTAATATTTGCTTTTTCTATGCTCCTTTGACAATGCCCACTGATTGTGGGTGCAACTTGATGGTGAGTGGTTACTACCATTTTTCTGCTCTCCAAATAGGGACAAATAGAGATGAGTAAATAGAAGTTACAAATCTGGGAACTTCTAAGTCTTTTCATAGAAGCTACAACATGCAGAATTGGGTCACTTCAAAATACATTTTGTTGCAGTGCAGTACCCAGCCTGTTCCTCTTCAATCTATTTTTAATTGGTATTCTATGAGTGCTAAGAAGTTATCAATTTTCTTAATAATATTCAAAGTAATTACAGTCCAACCCTTAAAATGTGTCTTCACTGAATTGGCTTTGCGATTTTGTTTATTATAGCTAATGGCTCTTCAAGATCTTTATCTAATCCCAGCCAATGAATAAAATTACTGGTTATTTTCTTCAAACTCATAGTAGCAAAATTTTCATTGAACCTCTTCTAAATTTTGTCTTTCCTATATGCTTAGTTTAAAACTCTGTCCCCACCAACACAACTTCTTTTTTCTAAAAATGACGTATTATTTTTTTCTAAAAATAACATTATTTCTTTCTATAAATAACAACTTAGCGTCATGGACTAAGTCAGATGGTGCATTCTTTGGAAAGTTTTTGTACTGAGTTTAGAACAATATCTTTTTGTGCCATCTGTAATGTGATCTTCTTCTACTTCAAATATAAAAAAATCATACTTTCACTCACTACATCTGAATTCTCATTTGTTAATCTTCAAAAGCACCCTAATAATCACCCTTAGTTACAAAATTTATATTCAATCATCCATGTTATATGTCTGGTGCAGGTTTTATCAGTATTGCATGCTTACTGCTACAGAAGCAATAATTGATTACAAAGATTCAAGATTTGCAAACAAGAAGTCAACCTAAAGGTTAGTGGTGAAAACTTTTCACTCCAAAGACAATTCCCAATGCCTCCTTTTTAATTTGACTTTTGTTTCTCTGACTCTTCATCAATGTATATGGTGCAAGCACATTTTTTATTGATCATCAGGCATTTTGACAGTGATACAGTTTCTGTTCTATAACTCAAGTCATCACACACATTTGAGCACGTGTTGTATCAAAGTACTGAAGATTCTCTCATTTCCCAGATACTTATAAAAGTCATATGTCATTTGCTGTTCTTAGCTTCAATTCACTTTTTCATCTTCCTATAATAACTGATGCTTGTTGTCAGTACTGCTGCAGATTTTCTGCAAAAATTTAATATTTTACTGTACAATATCAAAGAAGATCTGATGTCAGCAACTTCTTCTGATTTCTTCACCTTAATAATTTGTTCCCTGTTTTCTTTGATTTCAATCCATTTGCTTTTAGGCCGAAGATAAACTTTTTGTTTCTGCTTCTTGCCCACTTGCTCCTTTTGACCTTTACGTTGTGTTTGTATAGTCACTTGAATGGTTCGTGTATTCAAATAATTTCTTCTTTGGTACTTGTGGCACAAAATGCTGGAGGAACTCAGCAGACCAGGCAGCATCTATAGAAAAAATAAACAGTCGAAGTTTCGGGCCAAGGCATTGACTGCTTATTATTTTCCATAGATGTTGCCTGGCCTGCTGCATTCCTCCAGCATTTTGTGTGTGTTGCTTTGGATTCTGTCCAGCATCTTCAGATTTTCTTGTGTTTGTCATCATATTTATATTAATAATCATCTTCACCTGGTGGTATCCCAGTCACTGTAGTTTTAAAGATTCTGGGTAATCATTTCAAGTCAAGTCAAGTCACTTTCTATTGTCATTTCAACCATAACTGCTGGTACAGGACATAGTAAAAATGAGACCATGTTTTCCAGGACCATGGTGCTACATGAAACAATACAAAAACTACACTGAACTACATAAGAAAAAAACACAAAAACTACACTAGACTACAGACTTATCCAGGACTGCATAAAGTGCACAAAACAGTGCAGGCACTACAATAAATAATAAACAAGACAGTAGGCACAGTGGAGGGTATAGTAGGTTGGTGTCAAGCCTGGCTCTGGGAATTGAGGAATCTGATGGCTTAGAGTACATCATGAAGTAGTTTTGTAAAGATCTTGAAAATATATTGATTGTCAAGGATTGCAGACAGATCTTAGCCACATTCAAGTAAGTTTACGCATGCTGCATTGGATAAACTTTGGCTCCTGCCATCTTTGAACATAGATATAGTGACGTCACCATTGAGCATCCCCAATCGTCAACTGCCTGGTCAATGTAGTTGAAAAGTTTAGTCTGACTAAGGTTTTACTCTAATTGGTCTTGCCTAATCATTTCCTTGGAATTACCAGCTTGTCCTCATGTAACCCCTTCTCCATTTGTTTCTTCATTGTATCTGAGGATTGAGGCTTGCGGTAGATTGGTTCAGCATCTGGCTTCATACAGGTAGGGGCATGCCAATGTGTGATTTTGAAACATCCATGCTGAACACCTCTTTCCTGAAGAACTTCTATTTTCTGAGCCAGTTTTATTCCATTGTTGTTTGTCAATTTGTGTAATCGGCTACAACATTTGTTCTGTTTGTTGATGGTCCTGTCTCACTGAACATTTCATCTGGTGTAAGGTTTTCAATACTTTGCCTGAATAGGTTTTCAGCTTCGTTGTACTCCTCATCAGTGTCACTTAGTTGAAGTTACATAAACATGTAACCTTGCCAATCTGATGTCAAATTGGGATTCAGGCAATGAGCACCCATCCATGTGTATAATTTGAAGTCTGCCAGTGCTGTTGGTGGTTTTATTACATAATTACAATTTCTTTAACTGCTTTGGCTTTACTCTAGTATACAGAGGATGTGTCTTTTTCCGGAGCTGAAACATTTTGCTACTTTAAATTAACAAAGTTTTCCATATAATCGATAAGAGCAATTCACATCAGCCCCACTGCCATATGTTAGATTTGTGATGAAAGTAACTTAAGTTTCTCACGAGTACAGTCAACTTGCTAAGATTGCTATTCTAGCTCTTCATACTGATTGTGTTCATCATTTTTCTACTGGCCCTTAGAGCCTTACTTCAATTTCTGTTTGGATTCTGCTTTGGAACCGAGCCTATGCCACTGCTCTATGACTTCAAACTGCCATTGTAGTTGAAATTTTCCTTATTTTTAAATGCTCTTGCACCACAACTTTTGGTGTCTATCTAAATATATCTTCAATGTTAGAAAGTTATAAGAAGCCGTTGGAAGAGATAAGTTCATTGTATTAGGATATGAAGATGGAATTCTGAGTGGGGTGGTCTTTTTCTTTCTCTGCATGAGTTCCCAGGTCTAATTCTATTCTGCTACTCACTCACTATTTCTGACGTAACTGCTCCTTTTACAATCACATTCTGTTTCAAAAGAGACTTCCTCCATAACAATATTTAGAAAGTTTTACAGAATACTTCTGTCGTCAACTCTTTCTGTGTTAATCTTAAAGATTTGCCCTCTTGTCTCTGTGATCAGCGATCCTTAATTATAAGGGACAGCAATACATCCTGATGCACACAGTTAGTTGGGATACCTGGTTATATGATGCCATTGTAGATGACTGTTTTTATGCCAAACTATTAGAATTTTCAGTTGAAAGCAACCAAAAGAGCAACAATGATTGATGAACACACTTGGGACTTATTAATATTCACATGATTTACCCATCTGTTACTGGTGGGACATTATAGCTCAGTAGCCAGAGAAAATCACGATAACAAAAGCATGGCTTGTGAAAAGATACTTCTAGAAAACATTAAAGGTTAGTAAGATAAATAGGTGAAACATGTTTTATATTATGTATTAGCTTTTACTCCCATAATTGCACATAAATTTCAATCTAGTCAGTAGATCTCACATTTGAAATATATCATTCACTTACATCATGCTGTTGTTCTCTGCTGGTAAAAACAATATATTTCTCTCCTTCAAGATAAAAAAAAACACCATCAATTTAAAAAGCAGTAGTTTCATTGCATTACTTTGATGCACATTCATTATGTTTTACCTCTTTGTGTGCCACCAGTTAAATGTATCTGAACTGGTTTTTTTGCCATAGCTCATTCCTTTAAGTAACACTTTCACATGAAGGGGTGATAAACAGCGATGAATATTAGAATATTCCTTTTTATCTAACTGATGAGCTTCACGATTAACTCATCTGTGACTGCCACCTATGAACATGATGCCTTCTCACAAATGCACATTTTAGACCTCTAACAGGTGGTGGCAAGGTGAAGAATTATTACATTCAATAATAATAACAGCTGTTCTAAACTGAGGCAAGACTACAGAGTTCTTTCAGTTTCCATCATTTCACCACTGAATAAGAGTCCCTTCCCAATCTCATGTTCTTTCTTTCTTCCCTTCATCTGCTCTGCAGTTCATCCAATATATGTGATAATTGTGTGCTGAATCATTGCCAGTTAGTGATCTTGCATTAATTGAGTGGGTGTTAATAATTTCTAATAAACATTTCTAATGCAAAATAATATTCAGGTCCAATATAAATGTTTTTTTTTCCCTTGCTTATTGAACACCAATTAACACAGCACAAACAAACAAAATCAAGATTTAGAATTCACACACGGTATTAATTTATTCTGTTCAAATGAAAATGAGACCAGCATTGAACAGAACAAGAGATTTTGGCAAAGGGGTGATTTCTTGGTGAAATGCAGAATATGTGTGTTATGTGAAGTCTCTGACGATCTCATAGTTTGGAAGTTGAGAAGTAGAAGTAGCAAGAAAACATTTCATGACTTACTGAAACTTTGAATGAATGCACAGAAAGAGAAGAGAAACTGCTACATTCTGGTTTTCACTGAAATGTGGCTAAACAACACATATGCCCAACTTGGCAGTTCAACTCAATGGGACAACTCTGTTCCATGCAGGCAAGAACTCCCTGTTAGGGAAATCCAAAGGAGATTGACTCTGCGTGTATATTAACAAAGATTGGTGCACAAACTTAACTGTAGTTTGTAGTAACTGTTCTAGAAAAATGGAGAATCTTACAATTAAATGCCGGGCACATTACCTACTCAGGGAGTTTACTGTTGTGTTCATCACCACTGTCTACATTCCCCTGAGCATGAAAGGAAAGGACACTATGGGACAGCTTTACAGTATCATCAGCTCTCTACAAAATAAGCATCCAGACAGTCTCTTCATAATTGCAGGAGTCTTCAATCATGTTAACCTGCAGCTCATTTTATCCAAATTCCACCAACACAACACATCATCATGGCCACGAGGGGGGGAAAACAGACTGGACCTTGTTTATACAAACAGACATGGTACCTACAAAGCCATCCCATACCCTCACCTAGGCATCTCTGACCACATCTCCATAATGTTAATCCCAGCATACCAACTGGTGCGGAAAATGGAGAACCAGTCAAGAGGGCCATCACTGTATCGCCTAATGAGACAATCTCAGTGTTTTAGGACTGTTTTGAATGGACTAACTGGCAGATGTTCAAGGAGGCCGCCACAAATAGAGTAGACACAGACCACTAGGAGTATGCCTTATCTGTCGTCCGTACATCAGTAAGTGTGTAGACGATGTTGGTATCTCAAGAACTCATGACCCAACCAGAAGCCCTGGCACAAGTGCACTCCCAACTAAAAGCCCAGGATGCTGCGTTTAAGTCTAGTGACAGAACAGCTCTCAGAGCAGCACCTCATCTTAGGCATCAAGAGGGTAAAGGCCACCTCCGCAAAAAAATACAGGAGCTGCTGTCTGATAATAACCCCCAGCATGTGGCTGGGCAATCAAGGGCACTACTGACTTTGCAAGGAAAATCAGTATCAGCTGTACTAGTGATGCCTCCCTCCCTAATGCTCTAAACAACATCTATGCATATTTTGGGGCAGGCAACACAATGCCAGCCACAAAAACAAACCCCTCCCAGGTGAGCAGGCACTGTCCGTAACAGCAGCTGACGTGAGAAGGACTCTGCAGAGAGTCAACCCCTGTAAAGTGACCAGGCTGAGGTCTCAGGGAATCTGTACATCAGCTCACTGACGTCTTAACAGACATCTTCAACACTTCACTCAGCCTGGCTGCTGTCCCCGCATGCTTCAAATCAGCCACGATCATCGCAGTACCAAAGAGCTCTACACTTACAGAACAAAATGACTACCACCCAGTGGCACTGACGCTAATCATTATGAAGTGCTTTGAATGGCTGATATTGGCATACTGTACAGTGCATCAAAAACTTCATTCCTGCTGTTTGGACACTTACCAATATGCTTACTGACAGAACCACTCTATGACAGATGTCATAGCATCTGTCATTCACCTGGCCCAGACACACCTAGAAAACAAGGACACTTTTGAATGTCAGATTGCTGTTTCTGGAATTCATCTCAGCATTCAATGCTGTTGTCCCTCAGACCTTAGTGAACAAACTCTTACTCCTCAGCACTGTTCCCTCCAAACTGCATAGGTGCGCAGCAGTGCAGTAAATGAAATGTTTTCACAGACAGAGCCTTTGCTGCCATGCAGCGGGAATTTTTTTAGTACATAAGTTTTTATTAAAGTGCTATGCAGTTTTCAGGCCATGTGAAAATTTCCTGTTCAGAGCACTGGTTGGTCCATGCAGCTGTAAAATATTTCAGAGGGAATGTTGCTCCTCAATCTTAATATACTCCTGTGCAACTGGGTATTGGATTTCCTAACAAATTTACCTCAGATGGTCAGGATGCATGAACACTGCACCCTCCCCATCATTCCCAACATGTGTGCCCCCCAGGGCTGTATGCTGACCCCATCACTGCACACTCTGTTCACACATGACTGCATGGCCAAACACCCAAGTAATAATATTGTCAGGTTCACTGGTGACATGACAGTGGTGGGCTCATCACCAACAACGATGAGACGGTCCACAGAGAGGAGGTGAAAGAGCTTGAGTCTTGGTGCCAAGCAAGTGACCTCTTCCTTAATGTCAAAAGACAAAGGAGATGGTTATCAGCTTCAAAAGAACTCAAACTACTCACAACCCCTTTACATCAGTGGCACAGCAATTTCAAACTCCTGGGAGTGCACATCACAAATAACCTCTCATGGTCCCAGAACACATCCTACACAGTCAAGAAATCTCACCAATGCCTTTACTTTCTGAGGAGGCTGAAGAGAGCTGGACTTTGCACATCCATACTCACGTCATTCTACAGATACACAGTAGAGAGCATCCTAACAAGCTGCATCACTGCATGGTACAGAAACTGCACTGCAACAGACAGGAAGGCTCCACAACAGATAGCCAAAATTGCCCTATGCATCACTGGCACCAACGTATCCACCATCAAGAACATATACAGACAGATGTGCCAGAAAAAGGCCAGTAACATCATGAATGATCCCACACACTCTAACTCAACCTGCAAGTTAACCTTTAAGAAATTCTGCACAAGGACTCCCAGGTCGCTTTGCGCCTCCGATTTTTGAATTTTCTCCCTGTTTATAAAATTGTTCACAATTTTATTCCTTCTACCAAAGTGCATTACCATGCATTTCCCTACTCTGTATTCCATCTGTCACTTCTTTGCCATTTTCCTAATCTGTCAAAGTCCTTCTGCAGCCTCCCTGCTTCATTAACACCACCATGCCTCTCCATCTATCTTCATATCATCCACAAACTAGCAAACAAAGTCATCAAATCTGTCATCCAAATCATTGACATATAATGTAAAAAGAAGCAGTTCCAACACTGACTCCTGTGGAAGACTACTAGTCACCGGTAGCCAGCGAGAAAAGGCTCTCTTTATTCCTACTCTTTGTCTCCTGTCAATCAGCCAATCCTCTATTCAAATTAGTGTCTTTTCTGTAATACCATGGGCTCTTATTTTCTTAAGTAGCCTCATGTTTGGTACCTTGTCAAAGGCCTCTGATAATCCAAGTACTCAACATCCCCTAATTCTCCTTTGTCTATATTGCTTAGTTCCTGAAAGAGTTTCAACACATTTGTCAGGCAAGATTTTCTTAAGGAAACTATGCTAACTTTGGCCTATTTTGTCATATGCCTTCAAGTACACTGAGGCCTCATCTTTAGTAGTTGATTTCAATATCTTCCTAACCACTGATATCAGGTGAATTGGCCTATAATTTCCTTTCTTCTGCCTCCCTCCCTTCTTGAAGAGTGGAGTAACATTTACAATTTCCTAGTCCTTCAGAACCATGGGAGAATCTAACAATTCTTGAATGATCATTACTCATGCCTCCACAATCTTTTCATCTAACTCTTTCAGAACTCTGGCATGTAGTCCACCTGATCCAGGTGACTTATCTACCCTCATGCCTTTTGGGTTCCCAAGGACATTCTCTCTAGTAATAGCAACTACACCCATTTCTGCGCCCTGACACTCCCGAACTTCCAACATACTACTAGTATGTTCCACAGTAAAGAATGATGCAAAATACTTATTCAGTTCATCTGCCATTTCCTTGTCCCCATTACTACTTCTCCAGCTGTCCAGTGTCTACTCTTGCCTCTCTTGTACTCTATATATATCTGAAAAAAATTTTGGTATCCTCTTTGATATTATCGGTTAACTTACCTTCATATTTCACCTTTTCGCTTCTTATAACTCGCCTTCTTTTAGTTTTTAAAAGCATCCCAATCTACTAACTTATCACTAATTTTTGCTCTATCTTTTGCTTTTATGTTGGTTTTAACTTCCCTTGCCAACCATGGTTGCATCATCCTGTCTTTAAAATACAGGTCGACTTTCACTAATCCAACTACCTGTGATCCGGTTCCTTCAATAATCCGGACTGATTAATAATTTTCCGCGCAACCGTAATTTCAAATTTTCTGGGCCACCGTACCAATCTGCTGCACATTGTTTTGGTTGCACTAGATCTGTTCACATGTTGGCGCACTCTTGTAAGCACAGACAGGCGATTCCTGCTTGATTTCCTGCATTTATTAATATCATTTGCGTGAGGCGCGGCCACCCAGCACCCGACCGTCTCACCTGCCAGCAGCCGGGGAGCTGGTGCGTGCTGGGTCGGTCCGCCCTTTCGCCTGCCTGCCGGCAGTTGTGCACTGCCCTCCAGTGTCGCCCGGCCAGCGCTCTGTTCTCTTCTGCCTACGACCTCAGATCAGATGTGGTGACCCGCTGAATTTAGGCATATTACTAAGCGGAGGAAAAGAAACTAACAACGATTCCCTCAGTAAATGCGAGTGCAATGTAGCCTTTGGGATAACTGCAAGTCTGTGTCTTTGTTATCGCTTAGCTCACGCTTGAGTGCTGGTAGTGGGTGCGCTTTATTTTTTGCCGGTGGGGAGGGGGGATTGTTGCTCGCTGCTGCTTACGCGCGGGAGGGAGGAGAGCAGGGTGGGGGGACCTAGGGGTTCTAACATTTAACTGTCGTTCATTCTTTGGGGCACTCCTCTGTTTTTGTAGAGGGTTGCGAAGAAAAAGCATTTCAGGATGTATATCGTATACATTTCTCTGACATTAAATGAACCTTTGAATCCTTTGATATTTTAAGGTATGATGAGGCATTTAGCTATTGCTTAACGTGATCCTTCTGTAATTCAGCATTTTCACTAATCCGGCAGTCCTCAGGTCCTAATGGTGCTGGATTATAGAAAGTCAACCTGTGCTACTACTTCTTTGAGTGTATATATCTTGTACTTTGCTAATTGCTCCCAAAACTCCAGCTATTGCCGTTTTACCATCATCCATGAAAGTGTCCCCTTCCAATCAACTTTGTCCAGCTCCTTTCTCATGCCTCTGTAGTTCTCTTTACTCGAGTATAATACTGAAAAATTTGACATGAGCTTCTCCATCTCAAATTTCAGGGTGAATTCTATAATATGATCATCTCTTCCTAAGGGTTCCTTTACCTTAAGCTCCCTAGTCAAATTTGGTTCATTACACAACACCCAAGACAGAATAGCCTTTCCCCTAATGGGCTTAACCACAAATTGTTCTGAAGTTTTCTTTCTTGGGATCAAGCACCAACCTGATTTTCCCAATCTACCTGCATATTGCAATCTCCCATGACTATCATAACGTTGCCTTTTTGACACTTACACCACCACTACTTTATCATTTTTGTCGGCCACCTTATGCATAGATACTCCTGTGCCTGATATTAATTTTTGGATATACAATCTTTGTATATAAGCTATATATGTATTTATACTTACTGTATTTTGTTATTATTGTTTTCTTTATCTTAGTGTATTGTTTTTTAGATGCATCAGATCAGAGTAACAATTATTTTGTTCTCTTTACACTTGTGTACAGAAAATGACATTGACCCCATTGATTTTTGGAATTAGTGATAAGCCAGCATTCATTGCCCATTTCTAAATACTTTTGAAATAATGGTGAAAAACTTTCTTGAACCACGTAGTCCATATCTGAAGAGGATTTGCATTTTCAAAGTTCAAAGTAAATTTATTATCTAAGTATATGTATGTCAACATATACATACAACCTGGAGGTTCATTTTCTTGCAGGCATACTAATAAATCCAATAACTATTATAGAATCAATGAAAGACCACACCGACAGCATGGTCAACCAGTGTACAAAAGACAACAAACTGTGCAAATACAAAAAAAAAGAACAAAATAAATAATAATAAATAAATAAGCAATAAATATCAAAAACATGAGATGAAGAGTTCTTGAAAGTGAGTTCATAGGTTGTGGGAACAGTTCAGTGATGGGGCAGGTGAAGTTGAGTGAGGTTATCCCCTTTGGTTTAAGAGCCTGAAGGTTGAGGGGTAATAACTGTTTCTGAACCTGGTGGTGTGACTCTTGAGGCTCCTGTACCTCCTTCGCTGATGGCAGCAGTGAGAAGGGAGCATGGCCTGAGTGGTGGCTTCCGTGCTGATGGATGCTGCTTTCCTACGACAACACTACATGTAGATGTGCTCAATGCTGGGGAGGGCTTTTCCCATGATGGGCTGGGCTGTATACATTACTTTTTTGTAGGATTTCTGTTCAAGGGCATTGATGTTTCTGATGCATTAAGACTGGGATGCAGCCAGTTAGTATACTCTACAACATTTATCTATAGAAGTTTGTTGAAGTTTTAGATGTCATGCTGAATATTCGCAGACTTCTAAGGAAGTAGAGAGGATGCTGTAGTTTGTTTGTAATTTCACTTACGTGCTGACCAGTCCTCTGAAATGATAACACCAAGAAATTTAAAGTTTCTGATCATCTTCTCCCCTGATCTGTTGATTAGGACTGGCTCATGGACCTCCGGTTTATTCCTCCTGAAGGCAATAACCAGCCCCTTGGTCTTGCTGACATTGAGTAAGAGGTTGTTGTTGTGGTACCATTCAACCAGATTTATAATCTCCCTCATACATGCTGATTTGTCACCACCTTTTATTTGAGTATCAACAGTGGTGTTGTCAGCAACTTAAATATGGCCTTGGAGCTGTGCTTAGCAATACAATCATTAGTGTAGAGAGAGTAGCGCAAGGGGCTAAGCACACATCCTGTGGTGCAGCTGTGCTGATAGAGATTGAGGTGGCGATTTTGTAGCCAATCTGAACTGCAAGTGAGGAAATCAGGGATCCAATTGTACATGGAGGTTACAAGGCTAAGATCTTGAAGCTTATTGATTAATTTTGAGAGGACGATGGCATTGAATGGTAAGCTGTAATTAATAAAGTGCATCCTGATATACGCATCTTGCCTGTCCAGATGCTCCAAGGTTGAATGAAGAGTCAACAAAATGGCATCTGCTGTGGATCTGTTGTGCCAGTGGATAAATTGGAGTGGGTCCAAGCTGCTTCTCAGTTATGTTTCATCACCAACCTCTCAAAACACATCGTCACTGTGGACGTAAGTACTACTGGATGATAGTTAGGTCATCACGTTCTTCCTAGGCACCAGTATAATCAAAGCTTGTATAAAGCAGGTAGGTAGCTTAGACATCTCAGTGAACACTCTAGCTAGTTGATCAGTACAGGTCTTTAGTACTCAGCCAGGTACCCACCTGGGCCAGATACTTTCCGTGGGTTCACCGTCCTAAAGGATGCTCTCGTGTCAGCCTCAGAGGCTTAAATCACAGGGATGTTGGCGGCCATGGGAGTTTGTGATTATTTTTCCGTGCTTTGACTGTCAAAGCAAGCATGGGAAGCATTGAGTTCATTTGGAAGTGAAGCCCTGTTCTGTTGTTGCTTATGTCATTTGTTTTCACTTTGTAAGAAATCATAGCATTCAAGCCCTGCTACAGCTGTCAAGTATCCTTCATTGATCAAGATTAGTCCAGAACTGCCACTTCACCCGTGTAGACGGAACAAGTGCTACACATGCCCTTACACTTCCTCCCTTGCCACCATTCAGGGCCCCAGACAGTCCTTCCAAGTGAGGCGACACTTCACCTGTGAGTCGGCTGGGGTGATATACTGCGTCCGGTGCTCCCAATATGGCCTTCTATATATTGGCGAGACCCGACGCAGACTGGGAGACCGCTTTGCTGAACATCTACGCTCTGTCCGCCAGAGAAAGCAGGATCTCCCAGTGGCCACACATTTTAATTCCACATCCCATTCCCATTCTGACATGTCTATCCACGGCCTCCTCTACTGTAAAGATGAAGCCACACTCAGGCTGGAGGAACAACACCTTATATTCCGTCTGGGTAGCCTCCAACCTGATGGCATGAACATTGACTTCTCTAACTTCTGCTAATGCCTCACCTCCCCCTCGTACCCCATCCGTTATTTATTTATATACACACATTCTTTCTCTCTCTCTCTCTCTCTCCTTTTTCTCCCTCTGTCCCTCTGACTATACCCCTTGCCCATCCTCTGGGTTCCCCCCCCCCCCGTCTTTCTCCCTGGGCCTCCTGTCCCATGATCCTCTCATATCCCCTTTGCCAATCACCTGTCCAGCTCTTGGCTCCATCCCTACCCCTCCTGTCTTCTCCTATCATTTTGGATCTCCCCCTCGCCCTCCCCCTCCCACTTTCAAATCTCTTACTAACTCTTCCTTCAGTTAGTCCTGATGAACGGTCTCGGCCTGAAGCGTCGACTGTACCTCTTCCTAGAGATGCTGCCTGGCCTGCTGCGTTCAACAGCAACTTTGATGTGTGTTGCTTGAATGAATTTCCAGCATCTGCAGAATTTCTGTTGTTTGCACTTCACCCATGAGATGACTTTCTGGAGATTGTACCTGGACCTCTTGTAACTTCCTTGGTTGCCAGAGTTGAATGCCTTGGATCTGGCACTCAGCAGATTGCAAATCTCATGGCTTATCCAGGGCTTCTGGTTGGGGAAGAAACTGATAGATTTTCCGAACATCTTTCAACCCTTTTCAGGGCACTACAAAGCATTTTATACATAGCAAAAACTGTTGGAATGTGGTCATTGTTATAATTTAGTTTGCACACAGCAAGCTCCCATAAAGAACAAGGTGATAATAGCTTCAGCATATAAGATTGAGTGACTTTTTTAGGTAGGACATGAGTGATATCTGCTCACTCCTTTCAAATACCAACAGAAATCATTTTTATCCATTTGAGAGAGCAGACAGAAGTTTGGACACATAAGTCTGATATCCCATCTAAAAGATTGTCTGTCAAATCAACTCTGTCTCAGTATTGCACCTGAGTGATAGGTTGGATTGATGTGCTCAGGCTTTTGGAGTGGAGCTTGAACTCATGGATCTTTTTGAACAGACACCAGGCAGAAACTGAGGTCAGAAAGAAGGAAGACTGTGCCACAGTGATGATTAGATCTTTGTGAACAGCTTTCTTCAAGGATAGTGGCAAGTGCCATTGTTTCGCTGCTATCTGCAATATGCAAGACCTGAAATAACGTGTTGTTGCAATTTAATTCACATTTTCAGAATTCTAGTCTCTTTCTAGTGGTGCACTTGTATATTAAAATAATTTTCTGCCTGCTGTACATTAACTTTAGGAAATTGGACCAGGACTTTGGACACTGTTCAAATAGTGCCGATGTTATTTCTGGCAGAAGTTGCTATAAGGTTGTGCAATCTACAATCTGTATTTTCAGCTCCTAGTAAAGCAAGGACCAAGTCACTCAGATAATTGATAAGAGGATGCTTTTAAAGTGTTATCACACTTTTGATCTGTGGCTGCCTGAGCTGGGACTGTTCCTTATATCAGAAAGATTATTGCTGGATCTCATTGTGGTAAATACTTATAATCACAACACTCAAGCGTGTTGTGATCCTTACAGGTTTATGAGCCATGGCTTTGCAATGGTGTAAGACCACTCAGTATGGGGGAGGATCAATGATAAGAATTCCGATGGAGAGGGTGGTGGTGGGGGTATGAAAGGTTTTGATCTTTGTCTGAAACATTAACTCTTTCTGTTTCCGCAGGTGCTGCCTGACCAGGTTAGGTTTTCCAGCATCTTCCATTTTCTTTCTTTACTCAATCGTGCATGTGTTGTAATGATCGAGCTGTGGAATGGTAAACTCAAGCGCAGGGTAAGGTCTAGAATTAACTCAGACTCAAAATAAACAAGACAACACAAACAAAACCAAAATCCAAAGGCAAAATCACGAACAGTGGTATTAGAAATGGAACCCTTATGATTGAGCACTGGGTGCTCAGCACGAGGCCTTTAAGTACAGACTTTCCTTGAAGGAATGTGGCAGGCAATAATTGGTAGCGTTAGTCTTAACGGGACAGAGGCAGCTAACCATACTCTGGGGAACACGAGCGCCAAAACTTGGATGCCTGCTGCTACTCATTCGGGAGCATGAAAGAAGCCCCCTCCTACGGCTGACTACTGATGTCCCAGGGCAGTCAGAATGGTGCTGGTGAAAGTCTCTATCAAAGTATGGTCCAGGATGTCCTGTGAAAGAATGCACCTTCTTTTCTGGGCCATATCCCTCCCAATCCATGAGGTACTGCCTTCTACGTCGAACAATGTGGGTGTCTGAAAGTCACCGGACTGTGTAGATGGGTTGTCCCCCAATAATTCTAGAGGTGGAGGAGGCTTGGGAACCAGAGCCTAGGTGCGATACGAGGACTGTGGAGTGAATCCACATAGAGGTCGCGAGCTGGGGATGATAGGTAACTGGGTTGACGCATCAAAGAATTTTGAACAGACTGATGTAACAAGGGGCCAGTTTTCTGGATTCAACCTGCATGGGGTAATTTCCAGTTGTGAACCAGACCCGATGACTGAGAAGAAGTGCTGGTTCCTGTCTTCTGCAGCAGTTAGCCTGGTCTTGTTTTTGCTGCGAATTGGCCAGCAACATCTCTCTCACTTTAAGTCAGTTCTGGTGATATCTCCAGACAGTTGCTCCACTGATGGAAGCCCCCCTCCCCCAAACTCCACTTCTTGTTCTGGGAATAGTGGAAGACAGTACCGAAATTGGCATCTGAAAGGTGAATGCTGAAGTGTGCTGCGTGCAAGCACGGCACAGATCAGGTTGTCATTCCAGGTGGTAGGATTCCCTGAGACTAGACAGCTGAACATTCTCTCTAAGTCCTGGTTGATTTTCTCCGTTTGCCTATTGGTTTGCCGATGGAACTCAGAAGACAGAGTGGCAGAGGTCCCAATGAGCTCTCTAAAGGTCTTCCAAAACCTAGAGGCAAATTATGGGCTGTGATTAGAGACGATGACCTGTGAATCCTGAAGACATGAGCTTGGCAGTCTCTGAAGCTGATGGTAATTTGAGAAGGGGTACGAAATGCTGGGCCTTGGAGAATCAGTTTATAACACCATGATTACTGTATTACTCCGAGATGCTGGAAGACCAGTGACAAAGTCCATAGAGAAATGTGACCAAGGGCGAGTAGGTATGGGGAGAGTCTAAAGCAGACCTTGAGGCTGTGCTCAGGGTTCTGTATTTCGTGCACAGACATCACATACGAAGACGTATTGTTGGACATTTTCAGTCGTACCTGGCCACCAGTAAAGTCTCTTGACAAACTCTAAGGTGTGAGCCATCCCTGGATGCCTCAGAGTGTCAAAGAGTGTCCCCTGTTAAGCTCCTTCAAATGAATAGGTTCGGGAACAAAGATACATCTGGAAGGACCATTACCTGGAGCTGCCCCATGTTGCTCTTGTGCTCATTGCTCTATCAGGTCTATGTTCCTGAGTATGGGTGCCACCACTCCAAAGCTAGGAATTATAGTTGAAGAGTCCTCTTCCCCATTAAATGTTTCCAACTGTCGAGAGAAGGCATCTTTTTTGTTGTTTTTTGATCCTGGACAGTAAATAATAAGGATGTTGAACCTATTAAAGAATAGAGACCAATATACCTGCCTGGAATTCAGCCTCTTTGCATCCCAGATGTAGACTAGGATTTGTGGTCGCTTCATAACACAGATGGCTGTTTGGACCCGTCCATCACTGGATCCACTCCTCCAGTGCCAGTTTAATGGCCAACAATCCCCGGTTCCCGATGTCATAGTTTGCCTCCATGGGAGAAAAACGTCTTGAATAGCAGATACAGGGATGAAGTTTGTGGTCCAAGGCAGGTTGTTGGGACAAGATGACCCCTACTTCCATGTCCAACATGGTGACTTCCACCACGACAGCTGCAGCTAACCATACCCTGGGAAATTGGAACACCGAAAACTTGGGTACTGACTGCTGTTCAGTCAGGACCAGGACATGTATAAGTCTAACGTGCAGGGCAAGTCTCACTATTTTACACAGCTTTATCGCTTAACATGCTGATATCTGTCCCCTTTATGTCATTTCTATGCATCGTATTACAGGCATTCCTTTTGTTCTGCAAATCCTTTTCCCAGGTTCTGTCTTCATGGAGTGGAACTTGAACACATAAATCTTTTTGAACAGATACTAGACAGAATTTGATGTTGGAAAGAAGGAAGAGGCACCACAAGGAAGGGGGAAAGTACCTGAATTAAGTTTAAGGTGAACAAAGCATTTTAGCACACCAAATTAGAGTGTAATCCAACTTTCAGGCAGAGAGATTTTGTCAGAATAGAGTGAGAGAAATTACTCATATGAGAGTCTGTCACCATAAGATAAAAGGTAAGACAAAAGAAGATAAAAATAAGATAAAGGACATTGGTAAAGTAAACAGAGAGGGAAATGTGGAGATTGTCTGTTAGGCAGTGAGCTGTCGTGAACTTGAAATGTCGGAGTGTGGTTGAAGTGGACGTGAAAGAAACTTTCAGAAAAAGGAACTTGGTAACTAAATATTAAAGAAAATATGCTGGCAATGGAAAAGTGGAGAGGAATGAGATTAATTGCATAGTTCTTTCAAAGAACAAGCAGATGCTTAGTGGGGTGAATAGATGTATTGTTTTCTAACATTATGTATTTGGAAGACATCATGATGCCTGTTATCATACTGTGTGAATTTGTCTCTCCTGTGTGCACAATGTCTGCCCTCACCTTGTGCTATGGAGTTTTGAACTTAATGGACACACTTAGGTCTCAACAGATGCTATCAATTTCCCAAGCAAACCATGAAGGCTTTTGTGCAAATTTAGTTCAATGGCCTGTTAAACCAACCCCCGGTCATGATGTTGTTACGCCATGTGATAATTACAAGCCAATGTGTGATAACATCTCCCTTTTAAAAAATTTGTACTTATTGGAGCATTTAAGTGGTAAATGAGCCCTCAAATTACAGAAATATTTTGGTAACACAATGCCTTGTACACTAGCTGCCTCGTTATGGCTTTATGACTGTTACTTAATTTTTTGAACTAATGGATGACAAAATTCAACCTCAAGTTAATAATGGTGATAACAGTGTTAAGACAGCTTTTTTAAAAAACTGATGTATGTCCTTTAGTCAAGTATTTCTGACATAAGTTTTAATAATGTATTAATAAATTGACCAAGAAGACCTGGGTTAAGATATTATAAAGGGTAATTGCAGTAACCATCTGCTTTTCAGTTTGTCAACATGGATGTTTGGTCCAGCTGTTTTCCTGGTTTAAGTCAAATTCCGTATTTCAGAAAACACAGCAATTTTCACAGATTGACAAAGATAATGGATTTTTAAGTAGAATAAGGCTGATATCAAATCTCAGAAATAGTTTTTCATTGGTTGAGTAGCATGGTGGCATATGCTGAGGTCATGAATTGTGAAATGGAGATAAAAGTATGATGAGTTTTTGGTCTTACAAGATTATATAAGGATAAAGCAGAGAGGGTGGATTTCAACATGGATTAGGGTTCAAGATAATGGAATTGCATGGAGTCCACTTCACCTTGGCCATTTAAAGACAGAAGTTAATTTGCTATTGTCTGCTGATTGCGCTAAACTATGAGATTAAATACAAACAATATAGGATAGAAAACAAGACTGTGAAAACTGTGACCTACATGACTAGATTTGAAGATAAAAATCAGGATTGTATTTTCTAGTGTTTGAGGTAGTGTTATTGGGTTCATGGACAGTTCATAAATCTGAATGTGGAGGGGAAGAAGCTATCCCTAAGTCACAAGTGTGGGTCTCCATGCTTCTGTGCCTCCTCCTTATTGGTTGCAATGTGAATAGAGCATGTGAGAGTCCTTACTGGCTTCTTGAGACACTGTCTGTTAAAGATGTCCTTAGTGGTGGGGAGTGTTGCTCTTGTGATGGAACTGGCTGTGTATACAACGATCTGCAGCCCCTTGCAGTCCTAAGCCCCATACCAGGCTTTGATGCAACATCAGAATGCTGTCCACCATATATCTCTAGAAATTTGTAAGTATTTTTGGTGACATGCTAAATCTCCCCAAATTCATAATGAAGTAGAGCCAATTGTCTGCCTTCTTCATGGCCCAGCATAGATCCTCTGTGATAGATTCATAGGTTCATTTTATTGTCAATGTATGCATATGCAATACAATTCTGATATTTGTCTTCTCCAGATAACCATGAAATACAGAAAAGCCATGGAGTCATTGAAAGAAAAGACATCATCCCCTCCCCGCATGAAAAGGAAAAAGAAGCATAACTCGCAAACCCCAAACTCCCACCCCCTCCCTCGCACAAAAGGACTAACAGACCGCCCACACAAAAAACTAAAATACAAAAAAAACCTTCCCCAAAAAAGGAAACAGTGATGACAGCACCAAACCTCCAAACCCCTCTCCCACACATAAAATCCAACAGATCAACCACATAGAAAAAACAAAAACAACAGACCCCCAAACCCCCAATCCCTCCCTCTCACAAAAACCAACGCATTGTCCACCAACCTGCCAATCAGCAACAAGAAACAAAACACAGAAAATGGAAGGACAGCAATATAAACTACAGCCCAATAATCACATAAATCTCAGAATTTTGAAAACATTCTCCTGCCAGAACCGAGGAGAGTGGCCCCTCGAACTCAGTCCTTCCGTGAAGAGCGACCACATTGCTGCCAACTTATTGCCTTCTGAATGTTGCCGACCAAGCTAACAACCATCGTCAACCCGTGGCCTTCATGGAGAGGGACCACTGACTTCCTCCGCATTCACCTCGATGCTTCAATCTTCCTCAATGCTTCAAAATGGAGTTGATCATGTCCCTGTGCCACATCTCTGGTTTTCTGCATGAGACAGCCTGCCGTCTCCAGGGACAGCAGTGTGCCAGGTCATTCGATCAAACTCCAAACTGCATGTCACAGACTCCAAAAGTCTCTGAAACACAATCAAGACAAAAGGCTTAGAAAAAGTGAAATAATTGAAGAAATTGGCTATCTGGAAGATGTTGCCTGAGGAATTATTGTTCGCTGGTGCCATCTTGACTGGATGCTTCCTGACCTGCTGAGAGTCAAGCCTAGAAACTTGAAGCTGCTTACTCTTTCCACAGCTGACCCCTAGATGAGGACTAATATGTGTTCACTCAACTTCCCCATCCTGAAGTTCACAACCAATTCCTTGTACTTGCTGATGTTGTGTGTGTGGCTGCTGTTGTGGCACCACTTAACCGGCCAATCCATCTCACTGTATGCCTCTTCATTGCCATCTGAGAATCTACCAACAACAGTGATGTCACTGGTGAAACTACAGATGGCGTTTGAACTGTACTTTGTTTTATAATCATGAGTATAGAGGGAGTAGAGTGGTGAGTTAAACATGCATCCTTAAGATGCACCTAGGTTGATGGTCAGCCAGGAGGAGATATTATTACTGATCCTCACTGATTATGGTCTCGCAATAAGGTAGTTGAGAGTACATTTGTAGAAGATGATACAGAAGGCCTGATTTTGAAGCATGATTATTAATAGTAAGGGAACAATGGTGTTGAACACCGACTTGAAGTGAATAAGTAGTAGCCTGATAAATGTCATATGCTTTTCCAGCTGCTCCATAGCTGAGGGATGAGATAGTGTACACCATCGATTTGTTACAGCCATGGGCAAATTGCAGTGTGTCCAGGTCCTTGCTCAGGCAGGATTTAATTCTCACCATAACCAACTCTGGGCAGCATGGTAGCACAGTGGTTAGCGCAACACTGTTACAGCTCGGGCATTCCGGAGTTCCGAGTCCAATTCTGGTGCCGTTCTGTGAGGGGCCCCTGCACATTCTCCCTGTTGAATTTGTGGGTTTTCCCTGGGTGCTCCGGTTTCCTCCCACAGTCTAAGGATGTACTGGTCATTGTAGATTGCCCTGTGATTAAATTAGGGTCATGGGGTTGCTGGAGTGCTGTGGCTCGAGGAGCCGGAAAGGCCTACTCTGCATTGTATAGGCTAAATAAATAAATACAATAAAAACCTCTTGGGAAGCACTTCATAGCAGCAGATGTTAGTGCTATCGAGTAATATTCATTGAGGCATCCCACCCTGAACTTCTTAAGTATTGAAATAAATGCTGATGTTTTGAAGCGGATGTGAAACTCAGACTGCAGCAGTTAGAGGTTGAAGATGTTCCTGAATACTCCGGCCAGTTGGTAGGCACAGGTAATCAGTACCTGGACAGGTACGTTGTGGCCTGATATCTCAGTAGGGTTCTGACATCACCTTCTGGGACAGACATCGCAGAGTCACCGGATGTTGTGGGGGTTCACACAGATGGAGTGTAATTCTTCCTTTTAAAACATGCATAAAAGGTGTTAAGCTCATTGGAGAGTGAAACTTCACTGCTATTACTGCTGTTAGATTTTGCCTTAAAAGAAGTAATGGCCTTCAAACCCTGCCACAGCTGTTGTGCATCTGATGCTGTCTCTAGTTTAATTCAGAACTGCCCTTTTATTTTCACAATGGCCTTTCAAAGGTCATATCTGGACTTCTTGCAGGATTCTGGATCGCTGTTCTTGAATGTCACAGATCTGTCCCTCAGCAGAAACTGAATCCCTTAATTCATCCAGGGCCTTTGGTTTGGGAACACTTAATATGTTCTCAAAAGCATACACTTGTCCACGCAGGTCAATGCCAGCTGCGGCATATTCATACAGGTCTGAAGATGAATCCCTGAATATGGTCCAGACCACCGATTCAATTCAGTCCTGTAAACACTCCTCCAGCTCTCTAGATCATATCTCCACTGTCTTCACCACTGATACTGCATTCCTCTCAGTTTATATGTGGGGAGTAAACATACAGCCAGATGATCAAGTTTTCCAAAATAATGGGTAAGGCAAAGGGAGTGTTTTATGGTTAATTCTCATTGGTGCTCCAATGTGGCAGTTATGTCGAACTCGTGTTCCCCTGACTTGGAACACTTAATGATCAAAGGCTTCCGTCCATTCTATGTGCTTTTGGAGTTCTCATCCATTATCCTGACAGCAGCTTATATCTTCCCACCCTCCACCCACCTTCTTTATAGGGCCTCTGCCCTTTCCCTCTTCAGTCCTGTTGAAGGGTTCTGGCCCAAAACGTTGACTGATCGTTTCCACAGATGCTGCCCGACCTGCTTAGATCCTCCAGCATGTTGTGAGTGTTGCTTTGACCCCAGCATCTGCAGAGTATTTTGAGCTTGTATACCACCAGTGGCCACCGAAAAGCAAGCCTTTGCAACACTGCATGATGTTGTCTGCAGACAAAAAACAGCCCATCCTGACACATTTCAGATTATAGTCAGAGACTTTAACCGGGCTTGTTTGAAGAAAATGCTGCCCAATTACCACCAGTATATAACCTGTAGCACCACTGGTCCCAACACATTCTATACTAAGATAAGGAATGCCTACATTCCATGCCCAGACCACATTTTAGTAAATCTGTGGTTGGAGAAGGTAGGAGAAGTTCTCTTTCTCCTACCTGCATATAGACAGAGGCTAAAGAACAAGGCTCCAGAGAGTAAGACAACTAAGAGGAGGTCGAGGGAGGCAGAGGAACAATTACAGGATTGCTTTGAGTCTGTGGACTGGTCCGTGTTTAAGCACTCAGGTAGAGATCTGAATGAATGCACCATGGTTATAATGGACTTTATTAAAACAGTTGTAGCTGAATGTGTTCCCACTTAATCACTCGGAGTCTTCCCCAGTCAGAAGCCCTGGATGAACCATGAGATCCGCAATCTGCTGGAGGGCCAGATCAGACACATTCAGGTCTGGAGACCAGGAAAGCTACAAGAGGTGCAGGTATGATCTCTGGAAAGCCATCTCATAGGTGAAGTGGAGCTTGCGGACCAAAGTTAACTCAACGAGGGATGCTCGACAGCTGTGGCAGGGCTTAAGTGATACCACTTCCTTCAAGGTTAAATCAAGTGACATGGGAGACAGCAGGGCTTTGATTCCAGATGAGCTCAATTCTTTCTTTGCTCACTTTGACTGTCAGAACATGGAGGAAATCTGAACCCCAACATCTCCTGATGATCATTTGACCTCCGTATCTGAAGCTGACATGCAGGCTGCCTTCAGGAGGGTGAATCCAAGGAAACCATTCAGACCGGATGGGGTACCTGCCCTGTGCTGATCAACTGGCTGGGTGTTCACTGACACCTTTAACCTCTTGCTTTGGCAGTATGTGGTATCTACTTACTTCAAGCAGGCTTCAATTATACTGTTGCCAAGAAGAGTGTGGTGACCAGTCTCGATGACTGTCATCCAGCTGCATTTATATCTACAGTGATGAAGTATTTTGAGAGGCTGATGATAAAACACATCAGCGGCTGCCTGAGAGGTAACTTGGATCTTCTCCAATTTACCTACCAGAGCAACAGGTGCACAGCAGATGCCATCTCATTAGCTCTTCACTCAACCCTAGAACATCTAGACAGCAAAGATGCATGCATCAGGATGTACTTTATCTATTACAGATTAGTATGCAATATCATCATCCACTCAAAACTAATTAATAAGCTCGAAGACCTTGGCCTCAATACATACTTGTGCAATTGGACCCTGGATTTCTTCACTTGTAGAACCCAGTCGGTTCTGATTGGCAACATCATTTCCTCCATGCTCTCCATCAGCATAGGTGCGCCACAAGGCTGTATGCTTACCCCACTGCTCTACTTGCTTTACATCTTTGACTATGTGGCTAAGCACAGCTCCAATATTCAAGTTTGCTGATGACTCCACTGTTGTGGGACAAATAAAGGTGGCAATCTATCAGCATACAGGGGAGGGGGGAATTGAAATTTTGGCTGAGTGGTATCATAACAATAACTTCTTATCCAATATCAGCAAGATCAAGGAACTGATTGTAGACATCAGGAGAGGGAAACCAGAGGTTCATGAGCCAGTCCTCATCATAGGATCAGTGGTGGAGAGGGTTAGCAATTCCTGACTGTTACTATTTCAGGGGATCTGTCCTGGACCCAGCACATCAGTGCAATTCAAAAGAAAGCACAGCAGTGCCTCTACTTCCTTAGGAGTCTATAGAGATTTGGCATGACATCTAAATCTTTGACAAACTTCTATAGATGTGTTGTGGAGAGTGTATTGACTGGCTGTATCACTGCTTGGTATGGAAACACCAATCCCTTCGAACAGAAAATCCCACAAAAGTTAGTGGATTCAGATCAGTACATCACTGGTAAAGCCCTCTCAACCATTGAGCACATCTACTTGAAACACTGTTGTAGGAAAACAGCATTTATCATCAGAGATCCACACTGCCCAGACCATGCCCTTTTCTCACTGCTGCCATCAGGTAGAAGGTACAAGAGCCTCAGGACTCGCACCATCAGGTTCAAGATGCTACCCCACAACCATCAGGTTTTTGAACAAATGGAATAACTGCACTCACTTGCCCATCCATTGAGATTTTCCACACCCAATGATCTCACTTCAGATACTCTTCATCTTGTTTTCTCCTGTTCCCGTTTTTTTTTTGCTATTTATTTATATTTTCATTTGCACAGTTTGTTATCTTCTGCACTCTAGTTGATTTTTCATTGATCCTGTTATAGTTGCCATTCTATAGATTTGCTGAGTATGCCTGCAGGAAAATTAACCTCGGGTTGTTTATGGTGACATATATATATAAAAATAAAGTAAATAAAATAAGTAAAATAAGGAAATAAAATTTACTTTGAGCTTTGCTGTCACATCCAAATAGCATTGAGGATGACAGAAGATTGGGGAACAAGAGGATATGGACATAGATACATATACAGTAAGATAGGTGCACATCTCAATGCAAATTGGTTGGACTGTGTGAACAGTTTAAATATTATTGCTAAATGCTAAATGGAAAACTAACATTCAATAGATAGAACTAAGGAATGTCATAATGAATAGGTCAGAATATTGCTCCAACGTCCTGCCACATCTGGTCCTGAATAATTTAGCAACTGACTAGAGGAGTAAGTTCAAAAAACATACATATTCTCCACGACGTTAGGGCCCAGTATATGAATGCTAAGGACTAGCCTGAAGTATTTCCATCTATGATCAATCTTAGCTTCATCAAAGATCCTCATATAAGCCATTGTCCCCTTTCTGAGGTTCCCACGTTCCCATCATGCAGCAGCCAATTTTCAGTCAACTTGATTCATTCTGTGCAATAGCAAGAAATGACCGATAGCACTGGACCTACCAATGTCCGTGGAGCCAGATAACAAGAGGGGAGATTCTCCTCCAAGTTGTTCACTATCTTGATTTCGAAACATGTTGCTAATCCTTCATCACTGCGAGTAACTCCCCTAAAGAAGTTCTGCAGTTCAAGATGGCAGCTGACAAACCATCTGCTCAGGAGTAATTGGGCATGAGCAGTAAATGGTGGTCTTATTGTCAGTGTCTCTATCCTGGAAAAATGAATCAATAAAAGAAGCTGTGCTTTCTGCTAATCAAAATTCAGTAACTTTTTTTAAATCTCTAACATCAAATCACTGAGTTCCTCATAGAAAATGCATTCCAGCTTACTATTACGTGTTGAATAAAGTCTGTTCCTGGGTGTCAATAATAGTGGTTTATATGCAAGAATTGTAAAAGTTTAATGCTTCATTATGTAAAGATTGTTAATTCATATTTCACTGCAATGAAAATATTGAGAGCAGCATGTTACTGATTTAACTGCAAAAGTAATATGTACAAAGTTGAATAAGGAAAAAGAATCAAATGACACATTCTTGCTTTCACAAAGATCTCCTGAATTAAACAGGGTGGTGTTTAACATGGTACAGAAATCCTTAGAGTAATATGCAACTCAAGTATGCAATATACAATCAAGGAGTCAGAACTATAATCAGATTTTCTTAGGTATTATTAGCTGAAAAAAAGTAACAAACTTCCTGTCCCGTTGCCATATTTTCAGTTTTTCTGTACACAGTACCTTTCTCATGGTGTGAGTTTGAGGTAAATCATATAAGTAGTCACTTCACTTTTTTATTCTCTGTCTCTGCCTCCGTTAACTGGCAAAGTTACAAACTCTGGAATTCTTTCCCCAAACCTTTTACCCCTTTCTCCTCCCTTAAGACATTCCTTAAAAGCTAACTCTTTGTCCATGATGTTGGTCAGTTGCTTTAATTTCTCATTGGTTTGGTGTAAAATTTTATTTGACAAAGGTTGCTATGAAATCTTTTTACTACACCAATGTTACTATGTAACTGCATATACGTTTGTAATTGCTTTGTGAGCTTGTTCAGCAGCCTATTTAAGAATGGATAATTTTGGCAACTAACAACTGATACTACAAAATTTAGTGGGGAACTTAATGGTGAAGAAACCTTTGCAAGTGACCCAATGTCCGAGCAAGGTAATGGTAAGTATCCAGCCACCTATACTGGGAATTGAAAGTACTGTTGAGCACTTGAGAGCCACGTCAAAGTGGGGGCTACAGTAAAATAAAGGAGTCCAGAAAAGGGGTTCATTAATAGTCACTAAAGAGATGTAATTGGCAAAATCAAAGAAGAGAATTATGAGCTTGAATTAGGAGACAAAATGAAGAAAGGGACTACATCCACAATAAACAGCATTTAAAATGTGAAATGGGAACAGAAATCTATGGCTACAAGTATGCAAATGAATAAAAGTGGCAATCAAGCTTCTGAGAAATAACCAAGACAAGGTTTTATTCTTTGGGAATCATTATAGAACTAAAAATTAAAAAGCACAGAAGTTATCTCAGAAGTCTATACCATCTTGGTTAAAACCACCATTTTGTACAATGTGAACAACATCGGAGTCTATATTTAAAAATAATTGACATTTCCTTGCATCATACCAAATTCAGAAGGTTTTATCTTGTGGTTCAATGACAGAATGTGGCCATTATTATCAAAGACAGCATCCACTGACCATCGCAAATTTCCCTTGGAAAAGTTGTGGCGGTATGAAGCATTAAAGTTGGTGTTGGGTAGGAAGTTCTAGGATATTGATCAAGTAATATTAGCATTTCTCCAAATTTAGATGAAATTGCTGGTGGCTCACAGTCAAGATGGATTTATAAAATGGAAATCATATATAAGTAATCACTTGGTGTTCTTTGACAATGTATTATGGAGTAACTGAGGGAACCAGTAGATAAGCTGTGTTGTATTTTCAGAAGCCTTTCTATAAGATGTCATACAGGGGCATCTAAACAAGATTGGAGCTGATGGAATTGGGGTTATACTATACACTAGCATGGATTAAGAAATAGCTAATGGATAGATCACAAGAACAGCAATAAATGAGTCCAGATTTGCAGGCAATGAATAATGAAGAGCTGCAGGGGTATGTGCATGGTTCCCAATTATTTACAAGCTACAGTATGTCAATGATTTGGCTGAAGGGATCTAATGTTACATTTGCAAGTTTGATGATGACACAAAATTAAGTGCCAATGTATGTAATGATGGAGATGAGAAGAGACTTCAGTGTACGTACAGAAGCTGAATGAGGGAGCAACAGCATGGCAGATGGAATATATGCATAAGTTATCCACTTGGGCAGAAGAAACAAAAATACTGAGTATATTAAGGGGTGAGAAATGGAGACATTTTGATTATGTAAGGACTTTGGTGACCCAAGTCATTAAAAGCTAATGTACAGGTGCAGCAGAAATTCAGGAAAAGAATTGATATAAGAAAAGAATTGTGATAGGATCTGAGTAAGGGGATAGAACCTGAGTAAGATGGAGTATTGTGTCCAATATTGGTCTTCTTTTCTGTGGAAGAACATGTAATTTAGAGAGCGGGTGAACAAATTCACCATACTAGTTCCCATGATGGCAAGTCTACCATAGGATTCAAAGGCTTCAAAGCCCATTTATTATCAAAGTATGAACGTGGTATACAACCCTGAGATTTGTCTTTTCCACAAACAGCCATGAAACAAAGTAATTCATGGAACCCATTCAAAGAAAAACAGCAATTCCCCCCCAGGTGGAAAAAACAAATCATGCAAACAGCAACAAGAACATCAACAAACCTCCCATGCCCCAAAAAACAAATCCCTCAAACAGCAGCAAGAAAGAATGAATGAAAATACAGACTATAAGATTGAAAGAGTCCATATTCAGTTCAGCTCAGTATTCATTATCCACAGCCCTCCCCAATTCAAAGTTGCCCAAAATAGCAAAACAACAAGGGAAAAAGTAGCGACCAGGAACTACAGTCCAATCCACAAACCGCAGACCCAGAATTTTGGTACCATGTTCTGACAGCATCGAGGGAGAGAGAGATCATACGAATGCAGGGATCTTCCCTTGAGACAGTGAGTGAAGTGGAGAGAGAGCCTATCACAGGCAGACACCTCCTTCCGGCAGCAACAAGCAAGAGGCTAGTAGATGGTGCCGAACACCCGCTTGCCTTCCGCACTTGCCTCGATGTTTTTAATCTTCCTCAATACTTTAATTGATAATATTGGTGAGAAATGGGCTCACGCTCCATCTCCAAGCTTCTCAGCCTCAAGGACACTCGCCTCCCAAAACCTTCTCAGAGACAGCTAGATCACTCAAATGGCCCAAAAAACATTGTCAAACTGCGGATTATAAGCTCCAACAGTAGCAGAACAGCATTTAAGAGAAAAAGGAGACAAAAAAAAGTGAAAGAAACAGTTTCACGGACCATCTGGAGATTGTACACTGGCACCATCTTCTTCCCTAGTAGAAGTTGACTGGCCAGGTCATGATTCTATATTAGAAATTGGACAGTTTACCTCACTAAAATATACAAATGCTTAGAGCCCACAACAGGGTAGATATGGGGAAGATATTTTCCTTGAACTTAAAACTAGTGATAGTGGTTTCAAAAATAAGTAAGCAATTTGGAACTATGACTAGATGAAATTTCTTCAGACAGAGGGTGGTGAATCTTTGGAATTCTCTACAATAATAGGTTATGGAGCCAACTTGATTGTGTTCAAAACAATGATTGAAAGGTTTCTAGATGTTACAGGAACTGAGATGCCTGAGAATAAGGCAGGAGTACAGTGGTGGTGTAGAAGTTCAATTTTCAATCTGTAGGCTAGTACTTGGAATGGGCAGGCTGTCACTTGAGGAAAAACTGGTCCAGCTAAATTTGTATTTACTGGAGTTTCGAAGTGTGAGAGGAAACTTCATTAAAAGATATTTGACTGAGTGAATGTGGAGAATTCTGTTCCACAAAGGGAAGCAGTGTCTGATTATTTTTAAGAGAACTATACATGTGATAAGCAATGCTGTAAAGGATGCCCTAGAAGAATGCAGATTTAAGGGAAACCATTGATTTTACTAAATGGTAAAGCTGAATGCAGAGGCTGAATGTCCTACTCCTGCTCGTATTTCACGTATTCTTATGTTGCTTAATCAGCCCAGACTAGAATATTATCCATGATTTCCTCAGTGAACGTAGACGTAATTTTCTAAAGAAAGCAGAAAAGACCAACATTTCATCTAGGAATGAATGTGTATTTTCATGTATTTACATGGGGAGGTGTATTTTCTCTGTCTTTATCTGTTTCATTGAGTTAGTGGGAAAGTTGCATGATCTCAAATGAAGGTGTGATTTTATTTATTTATTGATTGATTTACAGCACTGAATAGGCCCTTCTGGTCCTTCAAGCCATGCTGTCCAACAATCTTCCGATTTAACCCTATCCTAATCACAGACAATCTACAACCACCAATTAACCTACCAATCAGTAGGTCATATGTGGAAGGAAACCAGAAAAACTGAAGGAAACCCACACGGTCATGGGGAGAACGCACAAGCTCCTTACAGTAAAGCGTTGCGCTACCATGCTGCCCCTGAAATGTGCTATTCAATTAAGAGGAATTTTTAATCTAGCCCCTGTTATAAAACAAATCTGATTTCCACAGTGGAATCTCTAACCATATGTTTTATAACAGTTGCACTTAAACATCAGGTCAGAAGTGGAAACTGTTTATCAAATTTCTCAATAGTTATCTAAACATCAATTGTCAGAAAACCCAGAAAGGGTATTCCATGTGCACTTGTTCCCCATATTCCACATCATTTGTGTATGTATCTTGTACACAGGTTCAGTGGGTGCTCTCATCCACGATGGAACACTCCTTTGGATGTGTTGAAATGGACGAACAATTGAGAGATTGCACTGCAGATCAAGTTCCTTAACTAATTACTGTATCCTCACTTAATATTATAGTGCACATTTCCCAGTCTAACATTTACAAGTATCTTCTTTCTACTGAGATTGAGGCTAATCTTTGCCAAAACTATCTGAATTGACCTGAATTGGGTTTCACTTCTATCCCCTTCCTTTTAGCCACAGCTATGAATTTGGTTGTGCATTCTCAGTCATTCAGAGTTCAAGAAAGTTATTAATACATTTTTAGATATTACGGGAATTTTGGTGTTGGAATTTTGGATATTAAAGGAATGCACTTGAATCCCAGGGGGACCAATATCATGGCGGGGAAGTTTGCTAAGGCTGTTGGGGAGAGTTTAAACTAGAATTGCTGGGGGGTGGGAACCGAACTGAAAAGACGGAAGAAGCGGAGGTTAGCTCACAAATAGAGAAAGCTTGTAGACAGTGCGAGAGGGAGGATAGGCAGGTGATAGAGAAGGGATACCCTCAGACTGATGGTTTGAGATGTGTCTATTTTAATGCAAGAAGCATCATGAACAAAGTGGATGAGCTTAGAGCAAGAATCAGTACTTGGAGCTATGATGTTGTGGCCATTACAGAGACTTGGATGGCTCAGGGGCAGGAATGGTTACTTCGAGTGTTGGGCTTTAGTTGTTTCAGAAAGGACAGGGAAGGAGGCAAAAGAGGTGGGGGCATGGTACTGCTAATCAGAGATAGTGTCACGGCTGCAGAAAAGGAGGAAGACATGGAGGGATTGTCTACTGAGTCTCTGTGGATGGAGGTTAAGAACAGGAAGGGGTCAATAACTCTGCTGGGTGTTTTTTATAGACCATCCAATAAAACAGGGACATTGAGGAGCAGATAGGGAGACAGATTCTGGAAAGTTGTAATAATAACAGGGTTGTCGTGGTGGGAGATTTTAATTTCACAAATATTGATTAGCAAGGGGTTTAGATGGGGTGGAGTTTGTTGGGTGTTTTCAGGAAGGTTCCCTGACACAATATGTAGATAAGCCTACAAGAGGAGAGGCTATACTCAATCTGGTATTGGGAAATGAACCTGGTCAGGTGTCAGGTCTCTCAGTGGGAGAGCATTTTGGAGATAGTGATCACAATTCTATCTCCTTTACCATAACATTAGAGAGGGATAGGAACAGATAAGTTAGGAAAGTGTTTAATTAGAGTAAGGGGAAATACGAAGCTATCAGGCAGGAACCTGGAAGCATAAATTTGGAACAGGTGATCTCAGGGAAATGTATGACAGAAATGTGGCAAATGTTCAGGGGATACTTGAGTGGCATTCTGCATAGGTATGTCCCAATGAGACAGGGAAAAGATGGTAGGGTACAGGAACCATGGTGTACAAAGACTGTTAAAAATCGAGTCAAGAAGGAAAGAAAAGCTTACAAAAGGTTCAAAAAACTAGGTAGTGATAGAGATCTAGAAGGTTATAAGGCTAACAGGAAGGAGCTTAAGAATGAAATTAGGAGAGCCAGAAGGGGCCATGAGAAGGCCTTGGCAGACAGGATCAAGGAAAACCCCAAGGCATTCTACATGTATGTGAAAAGCAAGAGGATAAGATGTGAGAGAATAGGACCAATCAAGTGTGACAGTGGAAAAGTGTGTATGGAACTGGAGGAGATAGCAGAGGTACTTAATGAATACTTTGCATCAGTGTTCACTACGGACAATATCTTGGCAATCGTACGGATGACACAGCGGATTGAAAAGTTTGAGCATATAGACATTAAGAAAGAGGATGTGCAGGAGCTTTTGGAAAGCATCAAGTTGGATAAGTATCTGGGGCCGGACGAGATGTACACCAGGCTACTGTGGGAGGCGAGGGAGGAGATTGCTGATCCTCTGGCAATGATCTTTGCATCATCAATGGGGACGAGAGAGGTTCCAGAAGATTGGAGGGTTGCAGATGTTGTTCCCTTATTCAAGAAAGGGAGTAGAGATAGTCCAGGAAATTATAGACCAGTGAGACTTTATTGGTTGGTATGTTGATGGAAGAGATCCTGAGAGGCAGGATTAATGAACATTTGGATTGGCATGATATGATTAGGAATAGTCAGCATGGCTTTGTCAAAAGCAGGTTGTGCCTTACGAGCCTGATTGAATTTTCTGAGGATGTGACTAAACATATTGATGAAGGTAGAGCAGTAGATGCAGTGTATATGGATTTCAGCAAGGCATTTGATAAGGTATCCATGCAAGGCTTATTGAGAAAGTAAGGAGGCATGGGATCCAAGGGGACTTTGCTTTGTGGATTCAGAACTGGGTTACCCACAGAAGGCAAAGAGTGGTTGTAGATGGGTCATATTCTGCATGGAGGTTGGTGACCAGTGGTATGCTTCAGGGATCTGTTCTAGGACTCCTTCTCTTCCTGATTTTTATAAATGACCTGGATGAGGAAGTAGAGGGATGGGTTAGTAAATTTGTTGATGACACAAAGGTTGGGGGTGTTGTGGATAGTGTGGAGGGCTGTCAGAGGTTACAGCAGGATATCGATAGGATGCAAAACTGGGCTGAGAAGTGGCAGATGGAGTTCAACTCAGATAAGTGTGAGGTGGTTCATTTTGGTAAGTTAAATATGATGGCAGAATATAGCATGAATCGTAAGACTGTTGACAATGTGGAGGATCAGAGTCCATAGGACACTCAAAGCTGCTGCGCAGGTTGACTCTGTGGTTAAGAAGGCATATGGTTCATTGGCCTTCATCAACCATGTGATTGAGTTTAAGTGCTGAGAGGTAATGTTACAGCTATATAGGACCCTGGTCAGACCCCTCTTGGAGTACTGTGTTCCGTTCTGGTCACCTCACTACAGGAAGGATGTGGAAACTATAGGAAGGGTGCAGAGGAGATTTACAAGGATGTTGCCTGTATTGGAGAGCATGCCTTATGATAATAGTTGAGTGAACTTGGCTTTTTTCCTTGGAGCAGCAGAGGATGAGAGGTGACCCAATAGAGGTGTAAGATGATGAGAGGAATTGATCATGTGGATAGTCAGAGGGTTATTCCCAGGGCTGAAATGGCTAACATGAAAGGGCACAGTTTTAAGGTGCTTGGATGTAGGTACAGAGGCGATGTCAGGGATAAGTTTTTTATGCAGAGAGTGGTGAGTGCTTGAAATGGGCTGCCGGCAACGGTGTTGGAGACGGATACGATAGGGTCTTTTATGAGTCTCCTGGATAGGTACATGGAGCTTAGAAAAATAGAGGGCTATGGGTAACCCTAGGTAACTTCTAAAGTAAGTACATGTTTGGCACAGCCGAAGGGCCTGTATTGTGCTGTAGGTTTTCTAATATTCCTTTTTCGTGTTTGTGCAGGAAAGTAACACTGATGTAATAGTTCAACTTTGATTCTATTGAATCCAGATCAACCAAGAATAGCCAAGTAGAGACTTTCTGTTTCTAGAAGAAACAGGAGGTGGCATTTATTAAATAGTGTCAGATGGGAAAGTGTTGATATATAAAGTTGGGTATGCCTGTACACCAGTTATGTTCAGTAAACATGCAGGTGAAACAAGTGCCCACTTCTCTCAGAGACTGGTAAACCTGTGAAGTTTTCTTCCACAGAGAGATGAATAGGTCTAGTCATTGAATATATTTATGGAGTAGATCCACTTCTGGATGCAAAATGCATTCAGTACGTAGATGATCAGCATAATGATGTTGAACGGTGGGACGGGCTTTTAGGATAAAATGTTTATGTGCTCCTACTTCCTGTGTTTTAATTTCTTTTGATCTACTATATATTGACAAATATATCAAAAGACTGATTCAACATCTCTAATGGTCTTCTACTGAGTCTGGGGTATAGTTTGGTTTGCAGCACTGTGCTGTTTCATGAGGTTCTGACTTCTAGTCGCACATCACACACCATTGCACGGAAGTCAAAATCGCTATTGCAATGCACGACAAGAGTGGAACATGACAGTTGACATACATTTGGTGGGCTGAAATGCCTGTTTCTGTGCAGTGTTAAATTGTTTCTTGGCTACGTTATTCATAGATTCAATGGTACAATTTTGAAGAAGATCAAGGGAGTCTACCTGGGAACATTTGTTCTGATACAAAATTTCTGCTTATTGTTCTGCACAAATTGACTGTTATGTTTACATCGGTGGCAAGTTTTCAAATTATTTCATTGGTTTGTTTGGAACATCAGAGGCCCCAAGGAGTGATAGAAAATACAGTATGTTCTGCTTTGTGGTTGACTAGCATATGCTGTTACTCAAACAAAGCACTAGATGGAGCCCCTTTCTTTTCTTGGGACAGAGGTGCAGTTTCTTATGATAGTTCTCCAGGTCAGGGGTCAATCAGAATGAAAATCTTTATGAATATGCCAATACATTGAAATATTATACAAATTAATGGCACATATTTAAGTCGTGTGCAGCTTAGAGCTGTTATTAACAGCAAAACTTCCTCACTCGTATGTAGAAATTAAGTCCATTATTCCATTACACATTGAGCATCACATACATTTTATCAAGGGGCAGTTTAAGGGCCACATGTTCTGTGCCTCTGACTGGCATCTGCTCCTATTTATTACTTTAATGCAAATTATTATTCTCAGTTAGCAGTGAATAGGTAGGTGGAAATAGTTTTCAGAGAAGACATTACAGATTTAATTGTGTGTGTGTATATACACACATAAGCTAAGATCCAAAATATAGAGAACAGTTTTTTTCTAGGATCGCTGTAGATACAAGAAAATTTAAATGCATACAAACCTGACCATGGATTTCCATAATTTTATTTTATATTCCATTGCTTTTCTTCACTAGTATAATCTGAAGGCCTATTCGGTCTGAATTCAACAAACTGCTTCTCATTCCACTTCGTCTTTTGATCACAAATCTCACTGCAGATGTAAATTTGTGCAATTTTTCAACTAAACATGTTTTTGTTTGAATGTTGCCTTTGAAAAGCTCCACTATTTCCAAATCTCCCTCACTAATTTACTGATGTGCTGTCATTGCATGCAGCAGACAGCATTTTTTTCTTTGACTTTTTACATAACCTTCTCTGTACCTTGTCAAAGCTTTGCAAATCATCTTCAATACAAGAGTATTCATATTTGGAAAAATATGCACCTGTACACGACAATGGAGTCATTAGCCACTGGAGTGTGCACTCAATTCCAAATAGGTGATTTACAACACACTGCATAAAGTTAGAGTTACAGCTGTTCAAGTACTTACAGAGTTCATTTTCTTTCCATGACTTTATTATGAATCTTCAATATATTTTTCATTAATCAAAGAGTTTACAACTCCTGGAGAATGCCATATAAGAGACATTGAAATGTTTTATCATTCAGAGGTCTGTTGTTCCAAACTGAAGACATTATTATTTTGAGGAAGGGATGCAGTGATAAATGGAAAATGTGTTACAGCATAACGTCTGCACATTGAAGGTGTTCCTTGTAATAGTGACAGTCATATTATCCCACACTACCATACATCATTAAGTTCTTAACAGATAACATATAAACAAAGTGGTCACTTTATTAGGTACCTCCTGCGCCTAATGAAGTGGCCAATGAGTGTATGTTCATGGTCTCCTGCTGCTGGAGCCCATCCACTTCAACGTTCAACATGTTCTGCCCAAGATTCTCTTCTGCACAACACTACTGTAAGACACGGTTATTTAAGTTATTGTCAGCTTCCTGTCTGCTTGAACCAGTCTGGCCATTCTACTCTGACCTCAAGACATTTTTGGCCACAGAACTGCTTCTCACTGGATGTTTATTTTTCCACACCATTCTCTGTACACTCTAGGGTCTGTTGTATATGAAAATCCCAGGAGATCAGCAGTTTCTAAAATACTCAAACCACCCCATCTAGCAACAACAATCATTCCACAGTCAAAGCCACTCAGAACACATTTCTTCCCCATTTTGATGTTTGGTCTGAACAACAACTGAACCTCTTGACCATGTCTGCATTCTTTTGTGAATTGAGTTGCTGCCAGCTGATTGGCTGATTAGAGATTGCATAAATAAGTGGGTGAACAGGTATAGCTACTAAAGTGGCCACTGAGTGTGCATGGCAAGCTTTTCTCCTTGTATAGTCATGAAATTACAACATTTTCCCAATACCTATGATTTCAATAGAGAAACTGGAAAAGGCAAGACAAATCCCTACATCTTCTTACATATTAGTAGTACCACCTCATACAAAAGAACTTACATTTACAGATTTTATGCTATTATAAATTTGTAGTATATTTTAATAGATAGCCAGAAAATAACTTAGTAGCATTCATTTCAATCTTTCTACTGAAATAGTTGGGTATACAATAATACTTGTAAGCATAGTGACCAAACCATTTCTCATTCCACAAACTGGGGTTTTGTTTTGTCACTATGAACTGTTCTTGTTTATCAATGGAATTAATAGGTTGGTAATTGATTGTAAGTTGTTAACAAATGAATACTGAAGATCTTTCGGAAAGATCTTTTGGATCTTTTGGTTACACAATATGTTGCCTTAAGTAAAGATAAAAGGACCTGAAGCATTATTTGGAAGAAGGTTAGAGGAGATATCCCAGGTATTCTGGCAGTTTTTGTCCCTTAATCAACAATATCAAATAAAGTCTACCCGTCCAGCATCTCAATGTTCATCGCGAAACCTTGCTATGTGCAAATTAGTAGACACATTTCCTACATTGCATCAATGTTCATTGGAAGGGGACATGCAAGGCATCATTTAGAAAGAGGTATTTGTTTTTAATGGTAATTCCCTAAATTTTAATGGAAAAATTAGAATCAGAATAAGGTTTAATATTGCTGGCAAATATCATGAAATTTATTGTTTTGCTATAAATTACTATAAGAAGTATATATAAAATATAAATTTAGTAAATATTGCAAAAAATAGTGAGGTAGTGTTCATGGGTTCATTGTCCATTTAGATATATGGTGGTGGAGGGGAAGAAGCTGTTCCTGAAATGTTGAGAGTATGTCTTCAGGCTCCTATACCACCCCTTAATGGTAGCAGTGAGAAGAGGGCATGGGAGTTCTTAATGATGGATGCCACCTTTTTGAGGCATCGCCTTTTGAGGGTGTCCTCAATGCTGGGAAGACTAGTGCCCATCGTGGAGCTGGCTGAGTCTACAACCTCTTGCAGTTTTTTCTGATCTCTCCATACCAGAGAGTGATGCGACCAGTTAGAATTCTCTTCACTGTACATCCTGTAGAAATTTGAGAATATGTTTGGTCACATACCAATTCTCCAAATTCTAATGAAATATAGCTGCTGTTGTACTTTCTTTGTAATTGCATCAGTATGTTGGGCCATTGACAGTTCATGAGGACTGATGTGTGTTCCCTTGACTTCCCCTTCCTGAACTCCACAATCAATTCCTTGGTCTTACTGGCATTCAGTGCAAAGTTGTTGTGACACCACTCAACCAGCTGATCTATCTCACTCCTGTATGCCTCATCATCACCATCTGAAATTAGGCCAACAACAGTTGTGTCATTGGAAAATTTATAGATTGCATTTCAGCTGTGCCGAGTCACAAAGTTATGGGTGCAGAGGGAATAGAGCAGTGGGCTAAGCATGCGTCCTTGAAGTGTGAGTATGTTAATTGGCAGTGAGGTAATTCTTACCTCAGAATTGCCTGTATTTCTCAGGTAATTCTGACCCTCATCTCAATCTCACTGAACAATCCAATGCATAGGTTTGCCATAGAATACTGTAAAGTGGTGACTAGGAGTGAGGATTTATTCTAAATTTAAGATAAATATACTTTCTTCCCTCTTAGACAAAGATTATTCTTTGTGTTCCACTGTCACTGAGTTGATAAACTCAACAGTGTTTAGAAATTTGAAACAAGGATTGTCTCAAAAAAAGAATTTCACCCTAAACCATTTGATTTTAAACTTGGAAGACATCCTTTAAAAATGTTCTTAGCAGATCTCACTACATCTAAACCAGTAGCTTGCATTTATTTAGCACCTGTACTCTCATAATGTCTTTACCATTAGCACAGAAAAGGAGCTTTATACTTTTTGATAACTTAGTAACAGGTGAATATATACACTGATGGGAGCAATCCATGATTTTTATTCGTGTGCATATAACTCTGCAAATTCTGACAACGTGGACCCTGCCAAATAATTTATACTCATATTTATAACACTTCAGGGAGTATTAAGAGCTGCTACAATATTTAATGACACTTAAATCACAAACTGTAACAAACCATACTTATTAGTAATGACAAATTTTATACAAAATGCATCATCATTTCATGCCAATTGTCAAAAATGTATAAAGAAGGCTGAAAATATGAATGTAATTTTCAAACTTTTTGAACAAATCTTTTTTCCTTGGCATAAAATGAGCATATGGCAGCCATGCTCACATGGACCCGTAAACGACAGGAGGGACCTTATTCTGGTTCTGCATCCTGTCATCAGTGAATCCCTGGATATTTTTTTTTGCAAAGCTATAAGACGTGATTGGCATTCGCCATTTGGATGGAGCTTAATATAATGCCACTTTACTGCAGGAGCCCTCAATCAGTTAATTAAACATGATATAAATCTCGGCATGAATTTGTGAAGTAAGATTAATACAGCAAAGTGAGGGTAATAAAGAAGCATTGCCATTGTCTGAGTGTGAATCAGGAATATGAAGATTACCTTGTTTGAAATTGGATAGCTTTGAATGTTCTTTGTGGCTAATCTGTCGGTATGCTTTGTGGAACCTGAACCTCAGTGCTGTCATCTTTAGCCAAATTCAGCCATAACTTCCTCAGCTTTCCTCATCAGCTAAACTATCATTTGAGAGCCTGAGATCAAACCCTTCAATAGACAATGAGGCTTCTCAGTGACACCTGAGACACAGATAATGCATTTAATAAATATTTCATCTTATTTTAGCAAAAAAAAGATTGTTCTTTGGGAAAACAGGAATGTGCAGTTTTTCCTAATAGTTTCATTCATTCGATGTGGTCAGTTTGGTTTTATGTATTAATTAGGGAAAATCGTTCTTTTGAAATGATTAACTCTGCAGCATCTTGTTAAACTTGGGCAATTACTGTAACAAAAGATATGTGTTAGCAAAACATCAAAGACGTTCTCATGTTTGCATTATATGAAACAAGGATGGGGGTAGGAGTACAGTAAATGTGCACCGAGGAATTAAACAAGTGTTATTGCCATCAAACTTCAAGCAAGTGGCAGGGCAGCAGAGTTTGATCTTCATCCTGGACAGGAATGCTTACACTGGAAGTAAACTTTGGGGACGAGATAGCTTGCAGTGATTGAAATTATATAGATATTTTGGTTGTTTAGTGGAACTTATATGCTAAATGGATAGCTACATGAACTATTCTTCTTCAAGTATAGAACAGAGATTGTGTCAGTTGCTTAAATCAGAATTGGTATTGTTCTATATTATCATATTCAGAAACTTGGTAATGATCTTGAAAACATGAAATACACTTGATGTCATTTACAGAGCAATTATGTACTTTTTTGATGCTCCCTGTATCATATTTTGTCTGCCTGAACATAATACTTATTGTTCAGTGTAGTTATGGATAGTCTAGTACAAATTCATACAAAATGACTGTACGAGCAAGAGAAAGTCTGATTTCAAAAACTTTCTAGCTAAATTGAAGATCTTAAGAAGCATAGCTTTATACTCATACTTAATTTGTCCTCATAAATAATGAGTGTGAGGAGAAGTAAATTCTTTAAAACAGTTTGCCTAGCTTCATAAAAATTGGATTCCTCCCACATATTCCCTATTTGATCAAATGAAATAAATGATTATGTCCACTAGCCAGTTACATCTTGTATTGTTACAGCTTTTATTTCACAATGTAATGAAGGTGCAGACACCGGACAATAATACACCAAGACCTATGACCAGCTGTTCAGCTCTGATATCACATCAAGTCCATTACTGCCATGGATCATGCCTTCTCAAACCAGAAAAGTAACAGAATACCTTCCATCCACCTGGTCTCAAAACAAAAGTATTGAAATCTGTGTCACTTTTTAAACATTGAAAAATTCCAATAGCCCTGTCTAACTGTGTTGCTTGACTTCTCAATGATCTGGCAGAACAAACAAGTTTAATAAACATGTCCTGTATCAAATATAGAGTAGTCCTTATTGTGTTATCACAATAAGAAGAAAATATTGTACTGGAAGTAGGGAGAAAGGAAGTACTGTATATCCAGGTATCTTAAAATTCTTTCAGACCACAGAAATATATTAAAAATTACCATAAATCATTGAAAAAGCTATAGTTCTTATTCAAACACACTGGTGATGAATGAAGATGGGAAATCAAGTTAATGGCAGTGGGACTGATTTTTATCAGAGTCAGTAATGAAACAGGAAAGCAACATGTTGGGCTAATGAATTGGGAAAAGCACTTGTGGGCTGAAGCAAACCAAACGCTTGCTTTTACCTTTGAATTAAGAAAGATTTTCAAGTGAAGACCAACGATCAGGTTAAAAATGAATCGTTTTTATTTTCCAAGCAGCTTTTCTTAATCTTTGAACACAGCAATTAATAGGGACTTCATCGACTGACATTTAACACCTAAGAGGTATATCAAAGGATAACCTTTTGGAAAGGAATTTAAGTGAATGCCAAAGAAAACTTAAATATTGAACAGTGAGCTCTTTCTACAATATAGTCATAAATATAAAAGTTGGATCTATTTACTCCTACAGATAAGAATGATTCCATTTGTTTTCCACTGTAATTTATCATGCTTCAGTAGTCATGGGTTTGCCTGTAGTGCAGGTTAACATGATATTGAGCAAAAGAACAGAGCCTCCTCGAGAAAAAGGTGTGGAGATTAAAAGAACTCTAAATAATTTCATTACTGGCTTATCCTTGCCAAGCTACTTCTCTGAGTGCATCCATCAGAAGTTAAGTTTTCATCAATGGTACAAGTTCTATGGCCCCAGGAATTCAAACACAACTGAACGTATCTGATAACAGAATGTGAGATCATGAAATAGGGAGGTGATATTTCTCACTAACTGCTAAGAAGGGAAAGATTTAGTCATAATTGGGTTGCTTCAGGCCAGGATTTCTCACACTTGCCTATACTTGTTCTACTAATTAGTCCACCGGTTTTGAAAAAGTGGATTAAAGCACTGCAGTTTAGAACAGTATGAAGTCAACTGAAAAGTAAAAGGCTTAGCATTTACTGAATGGTTCAAGATAACTGGAGTGCTTGCAGTAGAGTCAGAAGAGCTGTCACGTGAAGCTTAAACACACAAAAAAATTTGCAGATGCTGGAAATCCAGAGCAACACAGACAAAATGCTGGAGGAACCCAGCAGGTCAGGCAGAATCTATGGAAATGAATAAACAGTTGACTTTTGGGCTGAGACTTTTCATCGGGACCGGAAAGGAAAGGGGAAGATGCCAGAATAAGAAGGTGGGGGGAGGGGAAGCGAGCAAGTGATAGGTGAAGTCAGGTATGTGGGGGAGGGGGATGAATTAAGAAGCTGGGATGTAATGGGTGGAAATATCAAAGAGCTGGAGAATAAGGAATCTGATAGGAGAGCAGAGTGGACCCATGCAGAAAGAAAAGGAGGAGGGGCACAAGGTGGAGATGATAGGCAGGTGAGAAGGAGAGATAAGACACCAGTGTGGGGTATAGAAGATGAGGGAAGGGGGAGGGGAAAAATTACCAGGAAGAAGAAATCATTGTTCATGCCAAGAGGTTGGAGGCCACCTAGATGGAATATGAGGTGTTGCTCTTCTAATCAGAGAGTAGCCTCATTATGTCAGATGATGACATAGACTGACATATTGGAATGAGAATGGGGATGGGAATTAAAATGGTTGGCCACTAGGAAATTCTGCTTTTGGCAGATGGAGCAGTGGTGCTCGACAAGGTGGTCCACCAATTTACATCTGGTATCACCATTGTACAGAAGGACACATTGGGAGCACCAGCTACAGTAGACAACTCCAAACAGATTTGCACATGAAGTATTGCCTCACCCAGAAGACTGTTAGGGGCCTTTTAACCTCGAACTGGTAAAACATGTGACGTGCATTTCCCTGAAATTGACTAATACTGAAGAACATCTTAATCTGAAATATCTTGGAAAGAAATATAAGGCTTTGTTCAGAGCTAGAACCACTCAACAGGCTGGACAGAATTTGTAGAAATAAGCAGAGTTAAACTTCATATCAATGACCATTCAGCAATAGGTTACAAACAGGTGCATTCAATATATAATGCTTGAATATTGCAGCAATGGGGCTGTGGAGTACATGGTTTCTGCTTTGTACCTGCTGGGCGTATACATAGTGCAAGCTGTAATCAGTCATAGAAGGCTTAGAACAAGTATTTGGCCTCGTTTTGTTAAAGCAATTGTGCTAAGGCCAGTGTCAAGCAGTAGTAACAGCAGGTACCTTCTGGCAATATTGAGTGCACCTCTCAATTATATCCCTAGTCTTGGGCTTATCCAGCAAAGTTGCTGATCCTTGCACCTCCTGTGATGTGTGAGCTCCCTCAAGGCAATGACTAGCACCTGAAACTGCTCCTACTGTTCTAAGACTGGTAGGGTCACTTTGCCATGTGGTCCTGCACTGGTTATTTTGATACGTGACTCAACACGCCACCAGATTGTTTTCCATTCAGACCTGTTCCTGTCACACTGGCAGGGGCATTGGGAGCAAGAGTGGACCCAAATGCAAGACACATCTTGTGAGGTTACTTAGATTTAGTTTATTGTTCAATACCAGGAGAGCCAGGAGAGCAGGAGTAGCGAACTGGACAAGGAGTCAAGACTACTACGAGGCTGGGACTAGGGGTCTGGGCTAGGACTCGGAATTGGATCCCAGAACTAGAGGAGACATGAAGAGGCTAGGGTACGGACTCCAAGCCCGAGACTGGGCAAGGACCCAGTACCTGGGTCTTGCCTCGGGCTCGGACCCCAGAACCAGGCATGGACATGACATGGGCTAGGGAGAGGAGGAACATGGAAAACAGAGCCTTCGTCTCGGGAGAGCAGGTACATGGAACCATGGACACATACACAGAACACAGAGTCGGGACCCCTCCTTGGGTACAGGACATAGGGCCGGAACTCACACACAGAACAGAGAGCCGGGACCCCTCCTTGGGTACAGGACATAGGGCCAGGACTCATGACCCTCCGCGGGGCAACGGCAAGACAGCCTGACTTACCCCATGGAGGCGAGGACAAGACACGACAAGACATGACCCCCCGCGGGGTAACAGCTAGACGGCCAGACTTACCCCACAGAGGCGAGGACAAGACAAGACAAGACCAACACGAAAGAACAGCAGACAGTACCTATCTAGCTCCAGCAATAGAACTAGACCGAAGTGCAGGCGAGGGCTGCAGCCGAGGGCTAGAGGCGAGAGGGGCAGAGAAGGGATTCAGACAGTGGGGTAGGACAGGAATCACAGACCGCCAGGGCCAGGACTTGACTCAGAACTGGGAAGCCGCCAGGGCCAGGACTTGACTGGGTACTTGAATGCCACCAGGACCAGGACTTGGCTTGGTACTTGAATGCCGCCAGGGCTAGAACTTGAGTTGGGACTTGAATGCCACCAGGACCAGGACTTGGACTTGGAACTTGAATGCCCCCGGATCCAGGACTTGACTTGAAGCCTCTCGACTCGGCCCGGGAACAGTAGACAGCGGTTCTTGATTCCCTCCGGCGGGTTAACTGACGGACCCACCTCGGTGAGAAAACTTTGCAGGCTCGCTTTGGCAAGGTAACTGGACAGGATTGCTCCGGTGAGGAAAGGCGAATTACCGGCACTCGCTTCGGCAGAGACTGGGCTTGCTCTGGCCAGATGACATCGGCACACCGTACCTTTGATGACTTTGCAGACGCTCCCACCCCGAATGGCTGAAAGCCGGAGACTATAAACTACCGGTTCAGCCGAGCATTAATTGCCTCTAATCACCAAAGTCGAGGGACACAGGAAAACAGGGAATCAACGGTCCGGATCATAACATAAACAAGGCAAATTTAAAGGGACCCCGATCCGGACCATGACAGTTCCAAAGTCCATACAGTGTTCTGATTTTAGGCTACATTGTGTCAACAAGAATTTCATGAACCAGGTTAAGTAAAAGCATGTTTCATGGAGGGAGTTGATTTGGTCCAAGTTAGGTAAGTATTTGAAATCATTCATAAGGTGAAATGGCTTATCTTTTGTTAATTGAGCCATATCAACTGTTCATCTGAAATAAAACCAAGTATTTCATATCATTCTTCAGAATGCTTTCTTTTCCTTTGCTGACTTTTCAGAAAAAAATACAGAGTGGAGAGTGGCCAGTGAGTGAGTGGGCCAGTGAAGGAGTGGAGCTTTGAGGCTTTGGCTCAAGAGGCTTCGGCAAGAAGAGGTGGAAGACGAGCTTGCTCCCAGAGAGGTAAGGCCGGATAAGTTTCTTTAATTAATTTAATTAACTTAGGAGTTGTTAATGGAGGCAGTGCAGTCCTCCGATTGTAGGATGTGGGAAGTCAGGAACAGCACAATTGTCTCTGATGACTACACCTGCAGCTCCTATCAAACCCAATTAGGGAACTGGAGCTGGATGAACTTCGGATCATTCGGGAGGCAGAGGCAGTAATAGATTGGAGTTTCAGGGAGACAGTCACCCCTAAAAGTCAGGACACAGGTAACTGGGTGACTGTCAGGAGAGGGAAGGGGAATAGACAGAAAGAGCAGAGCACCCCTCTGACCGTTCCCATCAGCAATAAGTATACTGTTTTGGATACTGTTGGTGGGGACGACCTACCAGGGACAAGTTGTAGTGGTTGCGTCTCTGGCACCGAGATTGGACCCTCAGCTCAGTGAGGAAGGAGGGAAAAGAGGAGAGCAGCAGTGGTGGGAGATTCGATAGTTAGGGGGACAGATAAGAGGTTCTGTGGGAGAGATCGAGAATCCCGGATGGTCTGATGCCTCCCTGGTGCCAGGGTCTGCGATATCTTGGTATTTTCAGGAGAGAGGGTGAGCAGCCAGATGTCGTGGTCTACATGGGGACCAATGACATAGATAGGAGTAGGGATGAGGTCCTAAAGAAGGAATATAGGGAGTTAGGAAAGAAGTTAAAAAGCAGGACGTCAAGGGTGGTAATCTCGTGTTTGCTGCCTGTGCCACGAGACAGAGAGGGTAGGAACAGGACGTTATGGCAGATGAATGTGTGGCTGAAGAGTTGGTGCAGGGGCCAGGGGTTCAGATTTCTGGATCATTGGGATCTCTTCTAGGGAAGGTCTGACCTGTATAAAAAGGACAGGCTGCACCTGAACTGGAAAGGGACCAATATCCTGGCGGGCAGGTTTGCTAGAGCTGTTGGGGAGGGTTTAAACTAGTTTGGCAGGGGGGTGGGAGTCAGAATGTGAGTGCAGAGATTAGGGTAGAAGGACAAAGGCATGATGCTATGTGTTCTGAGTTGGTGAGGAAGGACAGGCAGGGGATAAAACATGAATGTAACCAGATAGAGGGGTTGAAATGTGTCTATTTCAATGCTAGGAGTATTAGAAATAAAGGGGATGAACTTAGAGCATGGATTAGTATGTGGATCTACGTTGTTGTGGCCGTTACTCAAACTTGGCCGGAGGAAGGGCAGGACTGGCTGATGCAGGTACTGGGGTTTAGGTGTTTTAAAAAGAATAGGATGGGAGGTAGAAAAAGGGGGTGGAGTAGCATTACTGGTCAGGGATAGTATCATGGCTATAGAAAGAGAGGACGCTGCAGAGGGAGTGTCCACTGAGTCGGTGTGGGTGGAAGTCAGAAATAGGAAGGGATCAATCACTGTGCTGGGAGTACTCTATAGGCCCCAAATAGCCCTCGGGACACCGAGGAGCAGATAAACAGGCAGATTTTAGAATGGTGCAGGAAATACAGGGTTGTAGTTATGGGTGATTTCAACTTCCCTCATATTGACTGGCACCACCTAGCAAGGGGGATAGATGGGGCTGAATTTGTCAGGTGTGTTCAAGAAGGATTCCTGACATAATATGTGGACCGGCCAACGAGAGGGGAGTCCATACTGGATCTAGTTCTGGGTAATGAACCTGGTCAGGTGGCAGACCTCTTGGTGGGGGACCATTTTGGTGAGAGTGACCACAACTCCCTTAGCTTCAGCATAGCTATGGAAAAGGATAAAAGCAGACAAAATGGGAAAGTGCTTAACTGGGGAAGGGCTAACTATGAAGGGATGAGGCAGGAAGTAGCGAGAGTAAATTGGAAACAGATGTTCAAGGGTGAAAGCACAGAAGTAATGTGGAGAAAGTTTAGGGACCACTTGTGCTGGGTTCAGGATAGGTTTGTCCCACTAAGAGCAGTAGCTATGATCTTTGAATCCTCTTTGGCTGCAGGGGAGGTGCCAGAGGATTGGAGAATGGCAAATGTAGTTCCCTTGTTTAAAAAAGGTAATAGGGAGAATCCTGGGAACTATAGACTGGTGAGTCTTACGTCGGTGGTCTGCAAACTATTGGAAAGGGTTCTTAAGAATCGGATCTACAAGCACTTGGAGAAGTACAGTCTACTCAAGGATAGTCAACATGACTTTGTGAAGGGAAGGTTGTGCCTCACGAGCCTAATTGAATTTTTTGAAGAGGTAACAAAAGAAATTGATGAGGGTAGGGCGGTAGATGTGGTCTACATGGATTTTAGCAAGGCATTTGACAAGGTCCCCCATGAGAGACTCATCCAGAAGGTCATGAGGCATGGGATCAGTGGAACCTTGGCTGTTTGGATTAAAAATTGGCTTAAAGGAAGAAAGCAGAGGGTAGTAGTGGAAGGAAAGTATTTTGCCTGGAGTTCGGTGACTAGTGGAATGCCGCAAGGATCTGTCCTGGGATCCCTGCTCTTTGTGATTTTTATAAATGACCTGGATGAAGAGGTGAAAGGATGGGTGAGTAAGTTTGCGGATGACACAAAGACTGGAGGAGTTGTGGATGGAGCTGTAGGTTGTCGATGGTTACAAGAGGATATAAACAGCATTCAGAGTTGGGCAGAAAAGTGGCAGATGGAGTTCAATCCAGATAAGTGTGAGGTGATGCATTTTGAAAGGACAAACCAGAAGGCTGAGTACAGGGTTAATGGTCAGTTACTTAAGAATGTGGATGAACAGAGGGACCTTGGGGTTCAAATCCATATATCCCTCAAGGTCACTGCACAGGTTGATAGGATAGTTAAGAAGGCCTATGGGATGCTAGGCTTCATTAATAGGGGGATTGAGTTCAAGAGTAGAGAGGTCATGTTACAACCCTACAAATCTCTAGTGAGACCACACTTAGAGTATTGTGTTCAGTTCTGGTCACCTCATTATAGGAAGGATGTGGAAGCAATGGAGAGTGTGCAGAGAAGATTTACTAGGATGTTGCCTGGATTGGAAAACAAGTCTTATGAGGCAAGGTTAGCAGAGCTGGGACTTTTCTCTTTGGGGTGTAGAAGGGTGAGAGGGGACTTGATAGAGGTCTACAAGACTATGAGAGGCATAGATAGGGTGGATAGCCAGCACTGCAGCTGTTTCCCAAGGCACGAATAGCAAACACCAGAGAGATATGTGCAAAGTTAAGGAAGGGAAGTTTAGGGGAGACATCAGGGGTAAGTTTTTTACACAGAGGGTTGTGGGTGCCTGGAATGACTTGCCAGGGATGGTGGTGGCGGCTAAAACATTAGGGGTATTTAAGATCCTCTTGGGCAGGCACATGGATGAAAGAAAAATAGAGGGTTATGGGGTAGTGTGGGTTTAGTACTTTTTTTAAGGAATATATGGGTTGGCACAACATTGAGGGCCGAAGGGCCTGTACTATGCTGTGGTATTCTAGTGTCTAGTGTCTAACCAATAATGTGCTGTTTGAAAAAAGTAATTTGTTAATAATATTATACAGCAAATACACAATGACCTGAAGTTCCTTGCCAGAATGTACTTGACAAATTCGAATGGTGCCAGAAGAATTTGAGTGTGATACACAAGCAATGTGCTCAAGCAACTGAGCGCAGGATATGATGGGATTGAAAGCTGTAAGTATTATTTTATGGATCCCTGATCTAATATAAACCCACTGACTTGAAAAGTTAATGCTCTTTCTCTCTCCACAGATGCTCTCTGGTTTATTGAACATTTCCAACATTTTCTGTTTTTATTGCTGCCCCCTACATTATTTTGCTCATAAAATTTATTTTTTAAGCTTACTGTTTTTAGAATTCATACTTACAGACATTTTACAGTTATTAGCACTTACTGCTTTCAGTTTAGCTTTTGTATTCTTGGGAAAAGAGCATCCTTTGTCCCAGAAATCCAACTTCAGAAATATAGTGCCAATTAATTGAAGAGAGTGTTATGTTAAGGTATAGTAACCTGTGTTTTCTCAAGTGGCAAACAAGAGAAAATCTGCAGATGCTGGAAGTCCAAGCAACACAAACAAAATGATGTGGGAACTCAGCAGGCCAGACAGCATCTATGGAGATAAGTACAGTTTCCATTTTGGGCTGAGACCCTTCGGCAGGACTGGAGAAAAAAAAGATGAGGAGTAGACTTAAAAGGTGGGGGAGGGGAGAGAGAAACAGAAGGTGATAGGTGAAACTTGAAGGGGGGAAGGATGAAGTAAAGAGCTGAGAAATAAATTGGTGAAAGAGATAGAAGGCCATGGAAGAAAGAAAAGTGGGGGGGGGGGGGAGTAGCACCAGAGGGAGATGATGAGCAGGCAATGAGATGAGGTGAGAGAGGGAAAAGGAGATGTGGTATGGTGAGGTGGGAGTAGCATTACCAGAAGTTCGAGAAATTGAGGTTCATGCCATCAAATTGGAGGCTAACCAAATGGAATATAAGGTGTTATTCCTCCAACCTAAGTGTGGCCTCATCACAACAGTGGAGGAGGCCATGGATAGACATATTGGAAGGGGTATGGGAAGTGGAATTAAAATGGGTGGCACTTGCAGATCTCGCTTTTTCTGGCAGATGGAGCGTAGGTGCTCAGCAAAATGATCTCCCAATCTACGTCAGGTCTCACCAATATACAGGAGGCCACACTGGAAGCACTGGACACAGTATATGAACCAACAGACTCACTGGTGAAGTGTCACCTCACTTAGAAGGACTTTTTAGGGCCCTGAATAGTAGTGAGGGAGGAGGTGTTAGGGCAGGTATAGCACTTGTTCCGTTTGCAAGGATAAGTGCCAGGAGGGAGATCAATGGGGAGGGATGAATGGACAGGGAGTCATGCAGGAAGCGATCTCTGCTGATCTTATCAGCAACACCCAGCTGCAACAAACAAAAAGAAGTAATAGAAGATTACCGTTGTTAGACTAAGTTCCAAGTGATTGACCCATTCTGACCTCCTTCTATGGTATACCAATTCATTCTTCAGCCTGTTCAATTCACTCCACGTGGTAGTGCTGAAGCATAAAGCTTCATATCTAGCCAGCTGCTATCTGAACTATTGTAAAATAGCTTCTTAGTACCGATGTCTATTTAATAAATATGGAAAATTGTCCAGCTCTGTCCTGATTACACTAAACAGGGCAAATCAAATATAGTCCATCAGAATATATATCTAATGTTCTACATATACTACAGATATACTTAGATATACAGTGTTGTGTATTTTCTGATATTATTTACCTAATAATGCTGTATTAGAATGCTTTCAATTATGAGCAAAGTGAGGAAGTTATTATTAATCATATTAATAGCTCAAACACAATATATATACACATTTGCCAACGACACAACTAATATTGGCATAATTTCAGATGGTGTCGAGGAGTCATACTGGAGTGAGATATATCAGCTGAGTGATGTTACAGCAACAAATTTGCTCTCAACATCAGCAAGGCCAAGGAATTGATTCTGGACTTCTGGAAGGGTAAGTCGATGGAACACTTATCAGTCCTCATCGAGGGATCAGAAGTGGAAAGGGTGAGCAGTTTCAAGTTCTTGGGTGTCAACATCTCTGATAATCTATTCTGGGCCCAAAATATTGGTGCAAAGACAAAGAAAGTGTGACAGTGGCTATATTTCATTAGGAGTTTGAGGAGAATCAGTATGTTACCAAAGACTCCCGCAAATTGCTACAGATGAACTGTAGAGAGTATTCTAACTGGTTGCGTCATTGTCTGATATGGAGGGACCACTGCACAGGACCAGAAAAACAGCAGAAAGTTGTAAGCTCAGCCAACTCTCTCATGGGCACCCCCTCCCCAGCACCCAGGACACCTTCAAAAGGTGATGCCTAAAAAGTTGGTATCCATCATAAGGATACCCATCACCCAGGATATGGCCCCTACTCATTGTTACCATTCTGGAGGAGTTACAAGAGGCTGAAGACACATCTTCGATGTTTCAGGAACAGCTTCTTCCCTCTGCCATCAGACTTATGAATGGAAAATGGATCCATGAAAACTTCTTCAGTATTCTTTCCCTCTCTTTTTGCTCTACTTATTTAATTTAATTTTTATATATAGTTTTGTAATTTATAGTTTTTACTATTATGTATTGCAATGTACGATTGCCACAAAACATCAGATTTCATGACATGTGCTGATGACACTAAAATTGATTTTGATTCTGATTCCGTTAGTGCTATCAAGTGCCACCTTCTCACCACTAACCTGCCCACTATGCTTATTTGGGATTCTGTTAGGACCAGTCATCTGTGGACATCATCCTGATCTTTGCTCAAACTTGAAACAAAGAGGTAACTTCCAGAGGTAAAGTGACAGGAGAGTCACATCCCTTAAGCTCAAGGCTACACTTTGCCATGTGTGTCATCAAGGAGCCTTGAGAAAGTTGAAGTCAATGAGAACCAAGGTGGAAATTTCCATGAGCTGGGTCTTACCTGGCACAGCAAAATATGGTTGTGATTGTTCTTTGTCAATTAACTGAGTGCTGGAACATTGCTGAAGGTATTTTTCAGGGTACTGTCTTAGCTCCATCCATCTTTAGTTGTGTTTGCTTTAACAGTGACATTCTTTTTGGAATAGGAACAAATATTGAGGGGTAGTCCATTCCCAATTGCCACTGAACTGAGAGGCAGTTAAGCGCCATTCTGATTGGTGGGTTCATGATCCAGACGAGGTACCAGTGGACATTAGTAAATCAGAAAGGTTTTATTATGGTAGATTTATTATTAATAGTAACCATTTAGTAAATACTTATTTAATCACTAGAAGTTAAACTCTTCTGCTACCATGATGGGAATTGAGCTCATACCCCCAAATCAATGGTTCATGTCTTTGGAAGCTACTTCCCTTAAAATATACAATTGTATTCTACTAGCTGTTGTACAGAATTTTTAAAAAGAGGTGACTCACTCACTTTCTGCAAAAATACAGATGGTGTGTCATTGAAATCCATTTACAGTGATGTTCACTGTAAAGGAAAAATGAATGTCTAAAATGAACCATAATTATGACAATGACTCATAAGATCCAGCATGAAGAAAAAGCAGCCAAAAATGTCACCAACCTGAATAAAGGAGAACATTTCCATCAGATCTTTACAGACCTTTAGCCAATTAAGATATATTTTCCAGGATTTCCTGCCAAAGCAATGTTACTCTTCCATTTCCATCTCATCCTTTAGGACTTTCACCATTCCTTTGATTTAATACTACATTCATTTTGTTGCTTTTGTCACAGGCAAAAGCAAAATGTATTTCATGTCATAATTGTTGCTTAGTAGGTGATGAAAAGCTATCTTCTTGAATCTGCATAGTCTTCAGGTGGAAGTGTCCGTATTGTTGTTGGTTTGAGAGCCATGGTATTTGTTTGGCAAAAACATGTTCAGTTTCTAGTTAATAGCAATCACCATTATAGTGTTGTTGATGGTCCATTATCTGGCACTTGTCACTTACTATTCAACATCCCATACCTGGATCTTGCCTCAGTCGCATTGCATATTAGCATAGAATACTTCATTTGTGAGGGTTGCTACTAGAATTAATTACCATCGTGCATCTTATAAAGAAAGGATGGTAGAGTCTGTGGAATTCACCAGCAATGTCCTGTGGTTGCAATGATTAACCACCATCTTTCTTGGTACAAGGTATAATCCCAATTATTGGAATAGGTAATCATTGACTTCAGTCTTACCATGGCACCTTAATGCCACAGTTGGTATTCAGACCTTCTTGCATTTACCTGGACCAAGGATGTGATAAAGTTTGTCTCAAGTGGTCTTGTTGAAATTGAAACTGGTCATCATTGAGTAGGATACTGTAAGTAGGAGTATAAGTTCAAATTGATAATATGGTCAATATTTAAATACTCATCTATATTAAAGCTTCTATGTAAATAGAAGCTGTTTTTGATTTAACACATTTTGAGCTGATTTTTTTCAAAAATGTTAGAGGGATGTCACATTGGTTTTATAGGAATTCATATGCAATGTCCAAAACATAGAAACATAGAAAATAGGCGCAAGAGTAGGCCATTCGGCCCTTTGAGCCTGCACCGCCATTCAGTACGATCATGGCTGATCATCCAACTCAGAACCCTGTACCAGCCTTCCCCCCATACCCCCTGATCCCTTTAGCCACAAGGGCCATATCTAACTCCCTCTTAAATATAGCCAAAGAACAATTTCATCCAGGTTACTCCTCTGCTTCAGTGTGACAATGACACTCTGTTATGTGTATGTGACCACAGCACTGAAATATCAGGTTCTATGCTGAAATACAGCATTGATTAAAATACAAGAGTGAAGCTAGATATTTCAAGCACTGAAGTCTCCTTCAGAATAAGAGTGAGACAGTAATTGCTACTGCTAAGTAACTTTGCTGGATTCCATACTTAGATAAAATATTTAATAGGTTTGTGGAACACAAAGATTAGGTATTACTGGGAATTAATATCAAACATCTATTCAATCGCATTCTAACAAATTAATTGCAAAATCTGCTCTATTTCATTTTGTGACATTTCAAGACCTGAAACAAATTTTAAACATCCAATGGAAACATGTTCCTGTTATCTGTTGTTTCACAAATGTTTAGAAGAATGGTCATCAACATCTTGCCTCATACACTGAGCACCTTCAATAGATTAGTTTTGGAGTTCCTCAAACATCCCGTTACATCAGACCCTCTTCATGCAGTAAACATCAGGGAGAATCTAATATAATACTTCATAACCAGGTGCCCTAAGTTAACTCATAAGCTTTATTGAAATGAAGCCATTGTTTATGATAGCCACTTTCCTTCATCTGTACATTGGGTACTTTTATAGAACACAACAGTCTAAGGCTATAAACATTTTTTATATATGTAGATATGTGTGTGTGTGAGTGTGTGTGTGCGCGTGCGCGCGCCGATCTATCTGTGTGTATCTGCTTAGTTTCAATTTTCAAAGTCTAAACCTCCAAATTTAAGCTAATTAGACATTAGATTACTCCCCCTTGCTAATGTTTGGCAAGCTGCTTGACTAATTTATGAAATATGAATTTATGCAGATTCTCTTTGTTTGGAGCAGCTGTTTGGCAATGCCACTTCAGACTTACCAACTGCTTCCCCAGAGCTCTTTCATAGCATTGCCCTTGAGCTGAGTCAGTCTTCCTGTCACACACAAAGGAGCTATCACACCTTGTGAACTAAAATAAGGAGAGTTTTATTTCAGAGAGGCTCATCTTATCTGATCTACTTATCGCTGCACATCTTTCAGCATGAAGCACCATCTATCACTGTCTGATTGTAAATATCTTTGGGCCCTATTCTTGTTTCCTTTTCACTATCGTGTGTCTTTTACCCCAGCTTCTGTGTACCTTTTCAATTGGAAAATTCTATCATTGTGATATCGACACAGTCCAAAATCTCAGAGAACATTATCTCAAAATTTTCAATTGAATATCAGCAAATATAACACATGAGATAAGAATCTTTCTGGATATTTACATAGTGTCCATTATGCCAAATGTTCCACCTGCAGAATATTTTTTAAAAATATTGCAGAATATTATAATGAAACAGACACAACAAGCTGGTAACACACACAAAATGTTGGAGGAACTCAGCATTTTGTGTATGTTGCTCAGATTTCCAGCACCTGCAGATTTTCTCTCGTTTGTGATTCAACTAGCTGTCAAAGCTAACATTATCCCTAATAAAAAATGGAAAACTTGTTTTGTCTCTTTTATGATGTTGATTGACATTCCCTTGGCTCTTGGTGTGGTTATATATTAATGACAGACCTCTGCTTCTGACATACAAGTCCCTTGCATTGCAAGATTGTAGTTCAACAATGTTTAGATCAACATTATACCATTTAATTCAGCATCACTTCACTAGCTTGGAGGAGATTGGAAATTCATGGCACAGACACTTGTTAGGGTTGCACCAATGTTACAGGCATAAAATGGGTATGAATAATAGAGTGCACATATTCCCATTTTGTATTCATGTGCATAACACACATACCGAAAGCATTTAAAAAAAACAATTTAAAAATAATATAAGTTCCTGCTTTGTTCTAGGACCTTATTCTGAGACAGGATTACTGCAATACCTGCATAATGATAACTTACTCAGTGGCATAGAGCACTAACATTCAGCAAAAACTCTTCAATCAATACCAATTAAAGAGCTAAGGAAAGTGTGTAACATTAATAAAGCACTCTTAACAACCCCAGGATATCCCAAAGCACTTTACAGGAACAGGCGCCTTTTCTGAGGGTAATCACAGTTGTAATGGAGAAAATGTGGCTGCCACTTGCACACAGGAAGTTTGCACAAACAGCATCATGAAAATGACTTACTACATATTTTAGTGATATTGATTGAAGCATAAATACTAGTCCATAGCGTTTGGAGCACTACTCATTGAAATAGTGTAATGAGATATTTTACAGTGAAATGATAGAGAGTACCGGCCCTTAAGATAGAACACCTGACAGTATAATATTCCCTCATCAACGTCATGGATTGCCAGCCTAGAATTATGTATTCACTTGGATCTTGAATCCACAACCCACTGGTATTGCTGCTGATATTGTTGACCTGTGGATAACAAACAGCAAGAAATTAAACATATTATATAAGGTTATTTATAATTTTGAAAACTATCCATTACTATTGAAAATCTTGACAATATCTTTGTGGCAGGTGTTTGATTTTACATCACCCGGCTGATAAGTGAGAATAATACCGTGGCTGACAGGAAGCAAAATTAATAAGCAATAGCATCAAAAGAGATAGAAGTCACATGTTAACGTTGTTTAATCAGCAGAGTTAGGTCAATTGCTTCCATTCTGTTGGCATCATCATCATTAGTTTTTGCACTGGTGCTAAATCCATGACCTAATTTCATTTTAACCAATCGACAATAGTGTGTTATCATTGCAAACTACAATATAATGTATTTGCTTCACTGCAACCCGTTCTCCTCTTTAAGTTTCTTTTTGTAGAAATGCACAGTGCAAAAGGAATCCATACAGCCCTTCAATCCTGTGCCAGCTCTTTGAAAAAATTATCCAATAGTCCCACTCCCCAAGCTCTTTAATCCAAATCCCTTACAGAAAGTTATTTTTGATCTTGCCTTCACTGATCTGTCAGACAATGCATTCCAGACCAGAACAATCTCCTTCATTTAAAAGAAATTTCATCCCTACTTGGTTCATTTAGTGGTCACTCTAAATCTGTGTCCTCTGGTTACAGACCCTCCAGCACTGAAACAATTTCCCCTTAACTGCTGTATCAAAACTTCTCAACATTTCAGTTTTCCTTCTCTAAGGTGATTAGCTTAGAAATTCTGTGCAATACCAGAAAAATGTTAATGCATCATTAACTGGTTTTGCACATATTTCTGGAAGAATTAAAAGTAGTCAGCGAGGTCATATGGCCTTTTTGTTGTGAGATTTTCATGTACCCTAGAGCTTGTACTTGTGGTTTTCAAATGTCACAGACAAACCTAAGTAGTAAGCAAACTGTGTTCACAGTCAAAGTAAGGGTCACCCTCATCTTACTCTCAGAAATCCCTGAGGATCTGCCAAACATATCACTTTACTGCTCATTGCTGCATTGCCAAAGTCAAGAAAAACTCAACCAGTGTAGTGAGAATCTTTGATTCTTTCGATCAATGTAACTTTTGTTTGTTTGGTTACATTGTAGGTTTCCCAAATGCACAGTCATTCAAAGAGAGTGCTCATGCCCTCACAGACCTTCCTTAGGAAACTTCCTGCCTCCTGTACATACCATTGTGCAGAAGTATGTTCAAATTTCTCTGCCCTTTTGGAGGACTCTGCCAGTCTGTACTTTCATTGCAGCCTAAGCTCATTCCTCCCCAACATTCTCCAGTAGCAGGAAGAATGCTGGTTGTATTGTGTAGTGCTTTAAAGGGTACTTTATGAAGTCTGAGCTGCAAGAAATTGTTCTACTAATCCAGAAAATTCAAACATTACTCTCATAGAAGCAGACAGAATAGGCATGGATATTTGCACTGCATTTTAGGCTTTCTGACAGGCCAGGTATTCACAACTCCTTTCATGGCCTTACAGAGATTACCCTATTAACTTTCTAGCAGATTGCCTGCCTACAGCGCTAGAGAGTCTTTGCAGCACTTATGAACAAAGAATCCCAAACTGAGGGATTCTGTTCTCCATGAACTATCCAAGTTTCTCTGATGACTAAAGAACATTATCCCACCCACACCCATCAATGGAGCATTTTGGCTGAAAGTGGCCAAAATGCTCCAGTGGCTAGTGGAGTGAAAGAGTGTTGTTTATATTATGGCATGTCCCCTCATGAGCCACCTGCTGGGAAAATGATAGTAAGAACTTGTCGCTCACCCTGGAGGAAAATGATGCCATTACACAGGGAAAACCAGCCTTTCACAACAATGTTAATGACAACCCCACTGAACGCTGTAAAACTGGCATGCAATGATTTCTAGACCATAACACCATAAGACCATAAGAGATAGGAGCACGATTAGACCATTTGGCACATTGAGCCTGCTCTGACATCTCTTCATGGCTGATCCATTTTCCCTCTTAACCCCATTCTCCTGCCTTCTCCCTGTAACCTTTCACACTTGTCTAATAAAGAATCTGTCATCTCCTTTGTAAATCAATGTCTGCATATTCTGAGGCAGTGCCCTCTGTTTCTATACTGCCCCACTATAGGAAATATCCTCTCCACATCCATTCTATCTAGCCTTTCAACATTCGATAGGTTTCAATGAGATCCCCCATCATTTTTCTGAATTCCAGTGAATACAGGCCATCAACTGGCTTTCATTCCCAGAATCATTACTGTGAACCTCCTCCGAATCTTCTCCAATGTCAGTGCATCCCTTCTTAGATGAAGGGCCCAAAACTGCTCCTAGTATTCCAGCAACACACATCAAAGCTGCTGGTGAACGCAGCATCTCTAGGAAGAGGTACAGTTGACGTTTGTGAGGCTTCAGCAGTGCCTTATAAAGCCTCAGCATTGCATCCTTGTTTTTATATTCTAGTCCCCTCAAAATGAATGCTAACATTACATTTGCCTTCCTTTTCCTCTAGGCTATGAACTGTTCCCTTCCATGTTGGTGCTTGTGCGACCTTGCAGAATGCTGCGTTCCCTTTGCAGTATTCAAATTTCTAGTGAAGATTCATTGACAGTGCCTTACAATGCTCTTTGCCAGTGAAAATTCTGATATAAAGGGACGTTCTTTCCTTATATTAGAAATCAAGTCAACAGCTGCATGATTAAGTTGCCAAAATAACTCTACATTGCCAAGAGCTAAAATCTCTCAGAGAGGAAACTGGGAAAAAGTTGTCCTGCTCCTTCAACAAGTTTAGCTGAATTTTAACTGAGACATACAGACCGTTGGATGCTCCTTTATAAATGACTTAGTCTTCATTTCTTACTTTATGCCTTACCCTCCTTTTCAAGCTTCAACATGCTCACTCATATCCTTTCCTCTCTTCATGTATGCCTGCAGCATACTTGCTCTTCTAAGTAAGATACAGTGGATAGATTTATAGGTTTAATTAAAAAAAAAGAAACTTCAAGATTTAATTGCAATTTGTGCCATTGATGGGCACGTACATCATTTTAAATATGCATATACAAGTTGTAAATGCAGATAAAAGTAATATAATTTTGTACAAGCAGGTGTATTAAAGAAATAGAATAAAACAGATCAAGTATAAATGCATAACACCATGGACTACAATGCAAAATTTAAGAGAACAAGGGAGACGTTTCTTAAAAAGTGAAGTAAATTAATAAAGTGAGCAAAACTGAACTTAAAAAAATAGAAAAGATAGTAAACTGATTTTCCTTCATCATATCTGTTGGGGAGCATATTGAGACAATTAGAAAAGTGCTCAAATCCTGACTCCCCAAACATCCTGCTGAGTTCAATTTAAATAACATTGGAACAACCCAGGTTTACGAAGAGACAGGGCATCAGGCAGAGAGAAGTTACGGATTGGCATACTTGGAACTTAGGGCAACAGCCACTTTCGGGGATAGGCACAATGAACCAACATTTATTTTAGATTTAAGGCTATTTGGAATTAAAAGGTTTGGAATAATCAGCTGCTGTCCAAATTTAGTGTTGAAATTCATTTCAATAAGCTGTTTTAATTTTTATTCACTTAAATGAACTGTGCTCCATGAATGCATATTTTTTCCAGGCTGGTCTGAGACCAATCTCTCCCAGGCTTTCTTGTAGTCTGGCATCTTAGACATGTTCATGAATACCTCGTGAAAATTCAGGGTCTCTGTAGAGAATGCTCAAAATCTAGTTGACCTTAGGTAAAGCCATCAAGAAATAAGGTCAACCAACAGGATTATTCTTCTCCTTCTGAAGCTGCAGAAATATGGCTTTCAATGTGTCCTATTGTGTAACTAGGATGTGTTCCTCCAAAAGTGTGGCAAACCTTGCTGTGCAAGATGGTCCTGCAGCCAATAGGTTAATGGACGCTCATGACAGGACTCGGACACAACAAGCCACTCAATAAACCCCTCTGGAAACTATTGACAAGTGGAAAAACTCTACTCCGAGCTTGTTTATCTGTTAAAGTACAAGTTTATTTATGGTCTAATACAGCAAATCATTTGAAATGTAATGAACAATTTGAAAATTTTAGCCATTATTAAAAATATTTTAAAAATTTAGAGGCATATTAAGCACAAGTAATTTAAAAAATGTAAATTATTCATGCCTTCTTTCCTTGCAATGGTACAGTCACCACTGAATGGAATCACCAATCCTGCATCAGGATGCCAAAGTAAATTCCCCAACATAGGTTCTGAGGGATAGCAGCAATTTTAATTCCACTGTGAATCACAGCTGGGAAACTGTCGGCTGAGCACGGTCAGAACTTCTATTTTTACTGGTTGTCCGGGTCTCATCACCACCTATATGGATAAATGTCGGCAGATCTTTGGCCCTGTGATGAAGACACAGTAATCACTACTGCATAGTTGTTACTTAATTTTGCTGTCTTGCTCTTATTTGAATGTGAGCGTTGAATGAGTGTTTAATATTAAGGCCTGTTTACAGTTGCTGAAAGTTAGGAGCATTTGGAACAAAATTCATTAATGGTTTAGAAATATGGAAGAGCATTGGACAGGTACTCATGAAGTTTGTTTTTTCCTGCAGGTTATTAGATTTTATGAAGATGCTTGCTTTAAATAATATGCAGGACTGCAAAATACTGTTTGTATATTTCTTCTTTAAAAATTTATTGGTCTCATTAAATGATGGTAAAGCCAGAGCAATTATCATTTATCTTAATATATAATTCACCAGGCCTTCCTGTCATGATTAGGGACCTAGAGCAGGAGACCAGGGAATAGAGATGAGTTGCAGAAGCATAAGACAGAGATCCTCACAGCTTAACCACCAGCTGGCATGGCATAAAAAGCCCAAAGTTTTGACATTCGAGCTGAGGTGTTCACAGCCTCATTGAGGCTCAGGAGGAACATGCGAGGAAGACCGCGTTACGGTACTTAATGAACCTTCAGGATGATGTTAATGAGCGCTCTCTATCAGGCCCCTCGGCTCATCAATAATTTATCCCTCCCTATTCCTGATAGTTTGTGTTCTTCCTCTGCTCTGTCCATTGAGCTATTCCTTTCCTCCATTTACCTTTCCTATTGGCAGTGGTTCAGTCCCAGAAGAGAAGCAGTCCTGTTCACTTGAGCCTAAGTTAGTTTAAATGCTCTTCTTTTTTGAAATGCATACAAGTTCCTTCTCGATTTCTGCCTGGAGTGGGGGTGGGGGGTGAAGAGTTGAGTTTTTTTTTTAACATCTTCCCCTGTCTAGCTGCCCAGTAATTGACTTTGTCCTTTTTTCATTTGCTTGCATGCATCCTGGTGCAGCATCTTCTCCCCTGACTCGCAGGTTAGAAGTTTTCTCTTTTGTGAAGCATGACAGGTGCCTAATTGAATGATGAATGTCCCTTTATTACTCTGTAATTGAACTGCCAGCTTTTTGATTGGTTTGTAGGATGTTCCACTGTTCATCAAGCACTGTAGGGGTCTCAATGGCTGCCAGCCAGGGCCCACACTCCATCTGTCTAATCACATCTATCCCCCACTTGCTTTTTTTGGGAGAATCATAATAAATTATGCTAATGTGCATGTATTCTGACAATAAGAATTTCCCATTGAGCGCCACATCTTGCTGGTAAATGCTTGCAGACACTTGCAATCACGGCAGCTTGAAGCTGACTGTCCAAGATGAAGATTAATGATTCTCACCTGAGTGACAGAGGAGGAGACTGGGGAGCAAAGAGGGTCATTTATCATCACATGACAGGTGCCATTCTGTTGGATAGCATCTCTTGCATCGTAGTGGTTAGGGTTCCATTCCTCTGCCAGTTAAGCAAGCCCTTTAATAACAGCCCAGAACTAAAGCTCATTCTTTGGTGCTGTGCCGACAGCTGCAAATAAGAAAATCACGTTTTACAGCGCAACTAAGCGACTAAGGGATTGGCCTTAATTGAAAAGCAGTTCAACTAAGCCTGGATTTGCAAAGCATCATCCATTATAATTTGCAAAGATTTTCAACTTCATTTTCATTATAGCGTCATATTAATGATTCTGTTTAAAGTTCGACGTGACTTTATTATTAAGAGTTATCCAGTCAAGCACCTATCTTACACTGGTCAAATTATGCATGTTTAAACCATTTCTCTTAATGAATATTGATTGCAAATAAAGAAAGCAAACAAGAGAGAGAGTGATTTAAACTCAAGGAAACAAATGTTGGTGACTTGTGAAAACTGCAGTGACTAGACTCTCAATGTCACAAGTATATGATTTGGACACTCATTATGCTAGTCAGCAATTTGCATGTTGTGTTAATTACCAGTGTAACAATCTCTTTAAATCATGCTCCATTTCTAAACTTACTTCTCAATATTATCTTTTGCATATTGTCTTTCATTTATGGTTAGTGCTTAGTTACAAACAACAAAAAAAAGTTGTGCTGGTGATTAATATCTCAATACTTCTTTAAGTGAGTAGGTTTAATTTTATTCCTCATAACTTTACTAGTTCTGTGTGTACCTGTGCTTGTTTGTTTGTTTATGAATTTTAAAACTTGATTTTTGATGTGTATTTTATGTGTAAAGAGAGGGATTGTTCTTACTAGTTACCGTATTTCATCTTTCAGAGAACAATTCAGACTAACGCCATCTGCTTTAATTCCACATGTGTGCCCAGTGGCTGGAATAGTTATCTCAAGACCATTTCCATTTAAGTGACACCTTGTGTTAAAATGTTTCCAAGAGGATTTTGCAAACCCATAAAGAACTCCTCACGTGTTGAGATTGCTGAGAAATACAGTATATCCAATTGTTTCTTCAGAAATGATTCCACACTGGTCTTCTGTAGTGGATCTCCCAGCAATAGTGCAATTAGTGCCTGTCCTTTGAAGGACCACACCAATGGGACTGCTGCTTCTATCACTTCCCTACTTTCACCGCCTTTTGTACTTACAGGCTGTTTACTGGCTGTATATCAGAGACCCAGCGTAGAAGTAATGGCATTGAAATTGCTTTGTGCACTGACTGGCGTCACTCGAAGTTGTGCAGTTGCATCTTGGATATGGACAAACGTAATTCAAGGCCCTGCCATGCACTATGTAAGCTAAAGAGCGTTGATCCTTGTCATCCAATTTTATACCTCACCTTGCTTGTAGAGAGCATAAAGGTCATGTACTGAATTTCATGGCTACTTTCTCCAATTTAAAGTAATTTGCTGTTGATGCTGATAGTTACAGTTGAAACATTGACAACACACCTAATTATTTTGTCATTTTAGACGTTTTGTGCATCAGAATCAGAATGTGTGGCACTAGCTTCTTCAGTGTGGTGGGAGCCAATTTGCTTCTTATTTTATTTTTATTTATTTAGAATTATTAATTATTGCCGTACACACAGTTTTATTCTGTATGTAATGTCAATTCACAAATTGAAGAGGATGATTCAATCACTCAACAATTCAGCTTCTTACCCTCTGCCATCCAATTTCTCAATGGACATTGAACCCTTGAACACTACTTCACTTCTTTATTATTTCTGTTTATGCACTACTATTTTTAATTTAACTATTATATATATATATCTTGCTGTAATTCATTTTTTCAATATTTATCATGTATTGCATTGTACTGCTGCCACTAAGTTAACACATTTCATGAGATATGCTGGTGATATTAAACTTAATTCTGATTCTGTTTCTGATAGTGAATGTTAATTCACATATTAATTAGCAAGTTTTGTCAGTGGCTGATGGAAATCCTCGTGCATTACTGGCTTGATACCAGGCAAACTGAGCCATAACCAGTTATTGAGCTTTAGAAAGAGCCTTTCTTTCAGTAACCAGTTTCCATGGAAACATTAGACGCCACTACAGGTCTGTGAGTGTGGAAATGTATTTGGCCATGGTATCCATGCTTGATAGTCTCTGGGATCTGCACCAAGTGCAGGAGCATGGCTTAGAATCCTGCAGACCGCTTTCTATTTCTCACAGACTTTCAAGCAGGCCTGAGAATGTCCCAAAGAATCCAGTGCCACAAACCCATTTGTTTTAATAGTCTGCTCCATCTAGTTCTTCTCTCGAGACCAGTGGAGAAAGACACACGTGCAGCCGATGGGACCCTGCACATGGACACCCTCTCCACGCTGGTTATTCTCAGCCATAATTCAACGCATCTAGCTTGTATTTCTAACTCATTTTCTTTAGTGCGTAGAACAGCAGTGTCTGAACTAGAGGCTGTAGATGTCATATTAAAGTGACAGTGTGCCCTCTGCTTCACCGTTCTCTTGCTCCGCCATCACCAGCTATCCAGCTGGGACCCCTTGGCTTTCTGAAAAAATGAGGGAAAATGAGATGCAAGTCGATGCAATGTGCTACATGTAAATCAAAAGATATGGTGGAAGTGAAGTGTGTGGAATGTAAGAATGTATGAGCCCACCTTATCTCTTTGGTGGTCACTGTGCCAATATTGGCCAAACCATGTGCAGATAGCCAGAGGCTTTTTCCCAGGCTGAAATGGCTAACATGAGAGGGAATAGTTTTCAGGTGCTTGGAAGTAAACAGAGAGGGGATGTCAGGGGTAAGTTTTTCACACAGAGTGTTGGATGCATGGAATGCACTGCTGGTGATGGTGGTGGAGACGGATACAATAGAATCTTTTAAGAGACTCTTAGATAGGTATGTGGAGCTTAGAAAAATAGAGGGCTATGCAGTATGGTAATTCTAGGCAGTTTGGAGAGTAGTTTACATGGTCTGCACAACATTGTGGGCTGAAGGGCCTGTAATGTGCCGTGTTATCTATGTTCTCTGTACTGAGTTCTGTGTTCTATGTTCCATGTTCTAAAATCTCTGTGGCATGACCATACCAAGGTATTACATATGTAACGTTCCATTATATTGGCTCGTGTATGTCTAGGGGAAATCCAGCCCAGCACCCGCCTCAACACTCCCCACAGGGTCGGTCGCCGCCCGAATCAATCACAAACATCAATCATCAGCCAGCACACCCAGTAAATTTTAACAAATACACTTTATAGATATTACTAATTCTATGACATTAATATACATTTGATACAGAGAGGGAAGTAATGAAAAAAAAAAGGTGCCAACACTTATCAAAGTCTAAGTTCTTCGCGCACTACCATTGGAGCTCAATTCGATTCCTGACGACCACCCGGACCCCGTCGACTCCCGGCCATGGACCGCCCGGAGTGATCGACCAGAGCCTCTCGCACGTCCGCGGTACTCCCTGTCTCTCCTCCGACTCCCCGTCTCTCCACCATCCTCCCCGTCTCTCCTCCGACTCCTCATCTCTCCTCTGACTCCCCGTCTCTCCTCCGACTCCCCGTCTCTCCTCTGTCTCCCCGTCTCTCCTCCGACTCCCCATCTCTCCTCCAACTCCCCGTCAAAAACCCCGTCCGCCATCCTCCTCGTCTCTCCTCCGACTCCTCGTCTCTCCTCCGTCCTCCTCGGCTCTCCTCCGACTCCCCGTCTCTCCACCATCCTCCCCGTCTCTCCACCATCCTCCCCGTCTCTCCACCATCCTCCTCGTCTCTCCTCCGACTCCCCGCCAAAACTCAGTCCACAGTCATATCATACAGCATGATATCCGAAAACAAAACGATACATAACCACCCATTGGCTAATAGAAGGCTGCTATCTCAATTTAAAGTAAAACGAACTGCCAGCGCAAACTCTCTTCAGCGTTAAAGCACAACAAAGCCGCGTTCCCCAGATTAACATAACAAAGTCGCCATTTTAAATGTAACAAAAGAAAGACCCCGTACACATAGGATTATGTTTTTAACTCCCTTTCTTTAGCACAGAGCACCAGTGTCTTAGCTGGTGGATGCAAGTTGGTATTTATTTCAAGGGGAATAGAATATAAAAGCAAGGTGATTATTCTGAGTCCTTATAAGATACTAGTCAGGCTGCACTTAGAGTATTGTCAACAGTTTTGGGCCCCATATCACAGAAAGGATGTGCTGTCATTGGAGAGAGTCCAGAGGAGGTTCACGAGGATGATTCCAGGAATGAAGGGGTTAATATATGAGGAGCATTTGGCAGTTTTGGGCTTGTACTCACTGGAATTTATAAGAATGCATGGGGATCTCATTGAAACCTACTGAATTTTGAAAGGATTAGACGGCTTGGGTGTGGAGGAGATGTTTCCTCTAGTGGGGGTATCCAGAACTAAGGGGCACAGCCTCAGAATTGAGGAGTGACACTTTAGAACAGAGGTAAGGAGGAATTTCTTTAGTCAAAGGGTAGTGAATCTGTGGAGTGCTCTGCCACAGACTGCGGTGGAGACTAAAATTGTGGGTATATTTAAGATGGAAGTTGATTGTTTCTTGAATATTCAGGGTATCAAAGGATATGGCAGGAAGGCAAGTGTATGGGGTTGAGTGGGATCAGCGATGATGGAGGGGCAGAGCAGATTCCATAGGCTGAATGGCCTAATTCTGCTCCTACATCTTGTTGTCTTATGGTCTAAAGCGATGAGGCGGTGAGAAGAATAAACAACATTCATACACTGACACAGTTATGGTGCACAAAAGAGTGTTGGGCTTTAATAGTTCTATTAATGTTTATAATACGATAAATATTGGCCAGTACCTCAATGACCTTCTTCAGAAAGTTGCCAAGAGATCTATTGTATAGATGAAGGTGCAATAAAAAAATGTACAATTCAAAGAAGTTGCTCCTTTATAACCATCACAACGCATTAAAATGAGACAACATTCTTCATGTATGTATTTCCTTTGATAGCTTGAAGCCATTGTTAACTTCCCTTCATATAAAGCTCACTGTAGATTTGTGCATGTGTTTCATTCTACTCCATATTCACTTTGAAACCCAATGAAGTGAATTGTAGGAATAACTGTTCTGACTGTATCAAATTTATGTAATTTTGATAGTGACTTAAAATAACTGATCACCATATCATAAATTTCCGTACATCTATAGTTGTACTGTGGAGAGAATTCTGACAGGCTGCATCACTGTCTGGTATGGAGGAGCTACTACACAGGACTGAAAAAAGCTGTAAATCTAGTCATCTCCATCTTGGGTACTAGCCTACAGAGTACCCAGCACAGCTTTAGGGAGTGGTGTCTCAGAAAGGCATCGTTCATTATTAGGGACTTCCAGCACCCAGGGCATGCCCTTTTCTCACTGTTACCATCAGGCAGGAGGTACAGAAGCCTGAAGGCACACACTCAGTGATTCAGGAACAGCTTCTTCCCCTCTGCCATCCGATTCCTAAATGGACATTGAATCTTTGGACACTACCTCACTTTTTTTAATGTACAGTATTTCTGTTTTTGCACATTTTTTAATTTATTCAACATATGTAACAGATTTACTTGTTTATTTATTATTATTATTTTTATTTTCATTTTTTTCTCTGCTATATTATGTATTGCATTGAACTGCTGCTGCTAAATTAACAAATTTCACGTCAAATGCCAGTGATAATAAACCTAATTCTAATTCTGAATTAGTGCTATGTTCCATCATATCTTAAAATGGCAATGAGGTCAGGCATTGAAAGAATAAATATACTCAGTGTGAGAAATATTGTAAAACAGCCCAGACCCAAAGAAACTTTCAAAGCTCTGAAGGAATTTAAGCTTGAGGAATGTGGAAGAATGCAAATGGATAAAGACTTTGTAGCTGAACCGAAACAACCACTTAGCCGATACCCATTCCTGTGAAGGATAGCGGAGTAAAGTTTGGAATACTTGATACTCCTTCACACAATGGAGAGACAAACAAAACTAGCAACCTGAAAAAGATTCGAGCCCAATGTATTTGGAATGCTAAATGAGAACGTAGTGAGTGACAAAAGCTCATTGAATGAATCTTTAATTAAATGGAAGCTTTTGGAGCTGGACGACAACATGTTATGTTCACAGAGTCCCTTGGCAAAGTATTACAATATGAGCGTGAATGAAACCTGAACCCTGACCCTGAACATTAACATAGGGAATGTAGGGAATGCTCACTTTGGTGATAAAAGCATACTATTTGTGTTCTGGGCAGCAGAACAGGAGTTCTCACCTGCAAGAGGTCATCTTGATCATTTCCATTTTATTATCTATTTTGGTAAAGTACAAGCCCTTGGTGTTATTATTTCAGAGGCTTTGTCCTGGGCCTAGCACATAACTACAATTACAAAGAAAACATGGCAGTGCCCCTACTTCCTTAGGAAGTTTGAGAACATTCAGCATGTCATCTATAACTTTGACTAAATTCTATAGATGTGGTGGAGAGTATTTTGACTGGTTGTATCACAGCTAGATATGGAAACACCAATGCTCTTGAACTGAAAAATCCTCAAAAAGTAATGGATATGGCCCATTCCATCAGGGTATCACTCTCACTCCCAGCTATTGATCAATAACCCTTCAAGTGTTCTTCTAAGCAAGTGTGGTAATATTTCCTTCCCTCTCTACGTATGTTAACTCTGCTACCCCTTCAGCAGCAAGTTCGATGCCCAAAGAACTCTTTCAGTGAAATCATTGTATTTTCCCTCCAATCCTCCTCTTGATTACTGATGCACACTCTCAACTGACCTCTCTTCTGAGGGAAGTATGCTCTTTCACTTCATCTTGCCTTTACAATTTTGTACCATCAGTTTTTCTTCATTACAAAGGAAACTGGACAGCTTCTCTTCATAAATATAAGTTTCCAGCCATGGCAACCTTTTCTGTTCTGAACAAGTTCTGATGACCCCATGTTTTTGCGAATCAGTGAGCCTGGAGTTCAGAGTCCCACTATCACCATGTTCAACGTTTGAGGCCTAGTGTCTGGTGATCAGCATGCTGTGGATCGATGCCAAGGGTCGTATTGGAAGTCTGGACATCGAGGCCTGTTGGCTTTAGTGGAGTCTGCGAATGCCTGCAAGTCCACTTGGGAAGTCGAAGCTGTGTCTGTAAGTCCAAACTTGCTGGAGGCTGGAAACTGGAGTCCTGTCCTGGGGTTAAAGGACTGTGTATGTGCAATGGACGGAGGAAGGAATGGCACTTGTTTTGCAGTGTTTATGTTGTTGCTTGTTGTGTTCTGTGCTATTCTGCTGAGCATTGTATGCATGCTAAGTTGGCATGGAATGTGTGGCGACCCTTGCAGGCTGCCCTCAGCACACCCTCAGGTGTGTTGAGTATTAACACAAACAACACATTCCACTGTATGTTTCGATGTACACTTAATAAAATAAAAACCTTGAATCTTTTATCACAATCTATGGCACTGTTCACGAACAGCCCATCAGTAAGGCCTTGAAGAAGTACTCTCTAGCCTCCAACCACTCTTCTTTTCACTGATATGAAACGCTGCAGTAAGTGGACCAATATATTAACACCAGCTCAAGCCACCAAACCAGATCCAATCATCACTTGTCACCACTCTTCACATGACCCACCCCGTGCTCACCTAACTTTCTTGTTCTCATGGTTACAATCAGTCAGTTCTCTTATGTTCAAGGCCGTAGCAGTGAGACATTCGACAAGCATACAGATGAACCCATTACAATACACTCCACCCCTCAAATGTCGCAACCCTGTTACATCTGGGACACACGCTTTAATACACACCACCATATTACAAGCAAATTGTAAAAACTACTGAGCAGAAAAGCAAAATGGCTAAAGTCACACCTTAGTGCACTAGGTAGCGCCCCAGCCTCCTGGCACTCCAAAGGGCCACCAACTCCTGCCTGGGTGTAATAGTTAAGGAACTGATATCCTACATTAAGTATCTTATCTTCTGACTATTGGATATGGTCGGGTCGGCCAAATCTGTTATGTTCTCTGACTCAACATTCCTGGCCTATTATTGCACAGGGGCCTTCTTCCTTTGCCAGGATATAACCCGGTGCCATTCTGTTCTCTGTGTGTCACTCTCCACATGACTACCATCTTGGCTGTAAGCCTCCCCTGCTCCTGCTTTGTTTGCTCCAAAGCCAACGCAGGCTCATTGCTAATGCCTCCATGGCTGAGGCCATCAGCATTGACCTCCACTGATAACTGAGCAGTACCCTACGGGCAAAAAATAATCATCCAGAACCAATGGGCCCCATGCTACCCTTTTTCTGACATTTTGATTAGCCAGATCATCAATGTGATACAAATACAGCGCAACATACCTCAGGTAACAGCAGATAGACCAGTCCGTAGGGAGCCAAGGATAGGCCCAGGAGCTGCACATCCTGTATGTGCCACTCAGTGTGGGAAACAAACCTGTGTCAGAACTGTAAGTTCCACTGTAGTGCCTGTCACTCTGTACCATTGAGGTTTATGGGGGTACTCGTGCCACTCCCCATTGGAACCAGCCTATCACCGTGGCAATGACTGCTCCTGGATCGCAGTATTACATTCAACATTGGCACTTTGGTCTTACTCTGATCATATGCCAGTACATACCTTCCCTTAAACAGACCCCCTTTTACAGTGCCATCAACAGTCTCAGCTGATAAGTTCATGACTGATTTGTTCCTTGCACAGTATTCAGTGTCATTCAGATGGCAGAGATCAGTGCTCCCATGCCTGAGTGTGTTGGAATCCAGGGGCACACCCGACACTTTGGTATGTTCAGATGATAAGCATACTGGTACGACATTCTTTGGTATTTGTTGGGAACATCGGCGCTCTTGTGGTGAGGAGCACCAAGAATGTCATGGCAATATCTGCAATGCAGGGAAGGACACTATCACTCCCTTTTAGTTAATCGTTGGGGTTCAAACACATCATTCCCTGTTCTCCCAGAAGCACAGCCCACTGCATGTTGACTGCCCACCCATCCCCCCATGTGCCATAACCTTCATCTGGTTTGTGGGCCTGCTTGGTTACTGTATTCATTCCTTCCCTGACATCTCTTCCAATTCCACCTCCTCTACATTTTTTTTTGGGGGGACAGGGGGCAATAATTGGAGAATGCCAAATGTCAAGACGTTGGGGACCCTCCCCGGCCTGCAGGTCTGGAGTTGTCCTTGCTTGCTGAAGGACCCACAACCACCCCTGCAGGGTGTGTTAACAATTTAATCTGCTGTTTCAGCAGCCCATTCATCTGATCAATCAATCCTGCAGCCTGCAGATCATCACATGGTTTGCCCCATCATGCAGATGAGGCGTCAAGGGCCGCAACTTCATCAGAGGTACTATGTTGATCAGCAGGTAGGGTTATAACCAGCTCATGGAGGAAACTCACCCCATTGGGTCCTTTCTCTGTCCGATCTGCTGTGTACTGTTCCCATTTGACTATAGAAGAGCGTAGAGTTCGGCCTTCTTTGTGGCTCACAGATCATATTTCACCTATTGCATAAGGAGTAGGTGGGGTCTCAAGACCTCCGTCTCCAAGCCCATCTGGTGCTTGGATGCTAAGAGGGCTCAGGAACGGGCTGAGACCTGCCTCTCAAAACAGGTGTATCTGGTTGCAGCCTCGGGAAGGGTCTTAGTCCAAAGCCCCAAGCCCTTTCTTTAGCTGCCACAAAACTCTATTCAGCCACTTGAGAGGTGGAAGAGACCCCTAGTTCAAAAGGTACTGCATGTTGTCTCACAGTCAATTTGGGCCTGTTTGGCATTCTCAAAAACGCCTTGCTAGTTAGAGCTTAACATCCAAGAGTACACATTGTATCAAAAGGACAGGCTGCTGACCTGGAGGCAGAGGGGGTGACGTGGTTCTGTTGGTAAAAAAAAAAATGAAAGCAAATCCTTTGGGAGGGGTGACATAGGATCGAAAGATGTAGAATCCCTGTGGGTAGAGTTAAGTACTGCAAGGGTAAAAAGACCCTGACAGAAATTATATACAAGACTCCGAATAGTATCCAGGATGCGGGCTACAAATTACAAAGGAAGATAGAAAATTCATTTCAAAAGGACAATGTTACGATAGTCATGTGAGATTTCAATATGCAGGTAGATTGGGAAAATAATTTTGGTGCTGGATCCCAAGAAAGAAAATTTGTAGAATGCCTACAAGATGGCTTTTTGGGGCAGCTTGTAGTTGAGCCCACTAGGGGTAAAGCTATTCTGGATTGGGTGTTGTGTAATTAACCAAATTTGAAATGAGGAGCATAAGATGAAGAAACCCTTAAGAGGCAGTGATCATAATATGATAGACTTCACCATTGCAGTTTGAGAGGGAGAAACTAAAATCAGATATTTTAGAGATCTAGAGGATTATAAGGCTAGCAGGAAGGAGCTTAAAAAAGAAATTAGGAGAGCCAGAGGGGACCATGAGAAGGCCTTGGCGGACAGGATTAAGGAAAACCCCAAGGCATTCTACAAGTATGTGAAGAGCAAGAGAATAAGACGTGAGAGAATAGGATTAATCAAGTGTGACAATGGAAAAGTGTGTATGGAACTGGAGGATATAGCAGAGGTATTTAATGAGTACTTTGCTTCAGTATTCACTATGGAAAAGGATCTTGGTGATTGTAGGGATGACTTACAGTGGATTGAAAAACTTGAGCATATAGACATTAAGAAAGAGGATGTACTGGAGCTTTTGGGAAGCATCAAGTTGGATAAGTCTCTGGGACTGGACGAGATATACCCCAGACTACTGTGGGAGGTGAGGGAGGAGATTGCTGAGCATCTGGCGATGATCTTTGCATCATCAATGAGGATGGGAGAGGTTCCAGAGGATTGGAGGGTTGCAGATGTTGTTCCCTTATTCAAGAAAGGGAGTAGAGATAGCCTAGGAAATTATAGACCAGTGAGTCTTACTTTAGTGGTTGGTAAGTTGATGGAAAAGATCTTGAGAAGCAGGATTTATGAACATTTGGAGGGGTGTACTTATTCAATTGCCTAAATTATATCATCATTTGCCATGTTCCGTTGCCCTTCATTACAGGCCACACCACACTGCAGTCAGGGGACATTGCCAGACAAATAACCCCCTCATTCAACAGTGCTTCCACTGTTTCCTCAATCTCTTTGGTGCCATTCGGGATGTGTCATTGCTTGATGTTCACCACCTTGGCCGGAAAAGGGATAACATGATGCTCCCATTTGGTCAGTACCATCAGTACTGTTCCTCAAACCATCTGAAAAGTAAAACAGCCCCTATAGGTCTGCAGGCACATTCACATCCAAAATGTACTCAGGAGATGCCTCGACCAGTACTAACGTAGGTCCTGGTTGTTCTGAGCCAATATCTGCCCCTTACTGTAATCACCCAGGCTGGATGAGTGACTCTGTCAGTCATTCTATCATCACCCAGGGACATCTCCACCCATTGGGGTCACCTGGGATATTAGTGTGCTCAGCCCTAGTATTAGCTAACTCATCTGTCATTGTACATTTCCCGTTCCCCATTCCCCAATGTATCGCAATAGGTATGCAAGGCCTCAGTTCTCCCTGAAAAGAGTCACCAAGCATATACATTGGCAGCCTTTGTCACTTTGGAAGGTGCTGAGGAGTAGCCTGGGTGACCAACTACAGGGCCTTTTTGTATTTAGTACACAGTGAGCCATAATGGAGGGAATGAATTTGCAGGGTGTAGTGTGGGATGCTGCTTGAGAGTTGATAGAAATGCACTCATCCAGGTGGAGAGGATCAGAGTTCAAATTCATGAATTGTGTTTTGTAGGTAAGACACAAGACCATAAGACCTAGGAGCAGAATTAGGCCATTCAGCCCATTGAATCTGCTCCATCATTCCATCATGGCTGATCCTGGATCCCACTCAACCCTGTACACCTGCCTTTTCGCCATATCCTTTGATACCCTGACCGATCAGGAAATAATCAACTTCCACCTTAAATATATGCACAGACTTGGACTCCACCACAGCCTGCGGCAGAGCATTCCACAGATTTACTTCTCTCCGTCTAAATAAATTCCTCCTTACCTCTGTTCTAAAGGGTCACTCCTCTATTTTGAGGCTGTGCCCTCTAGTTCTGGATACCCCCACCATAGGAAACATCCTCTCCATATCCGCCCTATCTAGTCCTTTCAACATTCGGTAGGTTTCAATGAGATTTCCCTCCTCCCACATTCTTCTAAATTCCACTGAGTACAGACCAAAGTTGCCAAACATTCCTCACATGTTAACCCCTTCATTCCCAGAATCATCCTTGTGAATCTCCTCTAGACCCTCTTCAATGACAACACAACCTTTATGAGATATGGGGCCCAAAACTGTGGATATTACCCTAAGTGTGGCCTGGCTAGTGTCTTATAAAGGCACAGCATATCTCCTTGCTTTTATATTTATTCCCCTTGAAATAAATGCCAATATTGCATTTGCCTTCTTTACCACAGACTCAACCTGTGAATTAACCTTCTGGGAGTCTTGCACGAGGACTCCTCAGTCCTTCTGCATCTCTGATGTTTGAACCTTCTCTCCATTTAGATAATAGTCTGCACCATTGTTCCTTTTACCAAAATGCATCATCATACATTTCCCAACACTGCATTTCATCTGCCACCTTTTTGCCCATTCTTCCAATTTGTCTAAGTCTTGCTGCAATCACACTGCTTCCTCAGCACTGATTATCCCTATCTTCATATCATCTGCAAATGGTGGAAATGTTTTCGGGTGTCGGAAAGCGAGTCACTCACTGAAATATACGTAGCTTTTGTTCTCCTCTTATAACCACGTGATTGGTTAAGTTGAGCTCCAATCCATTGGGAAACCAATATTTTGATGGTAAGGGGCTTGATAATGATAAAGCCATTTGATGTCAAGAGGAGAGCTGGCAACGTCCAGAAAGAGAGACCAGTTCTCTCCTGTTGGTCTGTGGCTGCTCTGTTTGTGGCATGCTACTTGCCATATGTCAGTCCATGTCTGAATGTTATCCAGGTCTTGCTGCATGCAGGCATTGGCTGCTTCATTTGCTGAGGAGTGTTGAAAACAAATAACCTTCTCTGTATATTTTTTTAAATTTTACATGTACTGTTTATTTACATGTAAGTATAAATATATTTTAACCAGCTGAGTCTGGAAATGACTGTTATTAATGACATGGCCTGAAATATTCACAGGATGTTCTTCTATACAGCAAGGGGATTATCCCATTTATTTTAACCAGTTTAATGTCTCATTAAAATAATGGGCAGAATGCAGTTGGGGCTATTCTCATCCTCTGATAATTGGCAGCAGTAATTTCCATTCACTCCCATTCAAGTAACATACACTCCTATTACAAGAAGAACATATTTAAACTGCAAAAACATAAACTGTTGGAGGAACTGAGTGGGTGGAGCAACATATGGGGGGATGGGGGATGGGGGCAGGGGAGGAACCGCTTGTATTTAAACTGGACCTTCTAACACACAGCTTTGCAAGGCTCGTCAAACAAAAATTGAAATGTACCATATTAGGCTAATGACCAAAAGCTTGGTTAAAGTAATTGGTTATGTTGAGAGCCCTAAAGTGGGAAACAGGAGAAAAGTTTATGAGATGAATTCCAGACCTCTAGCCTTGGCAATTAAAGAGTAAAATTTTGATGAGAATCTGTGGCACATAGGTATCTCTTAGGGATGGAGGAGGTAACTGAGATAGGGAAAGAGGAGGTTATGGACTGACTTTAAAGGAAGAATGAGTATTTTAAAATATGGTAATTGTACAGCTTTGGTATGGTACACATTTACCACATTCCATATGTCACCTTTTCAATGCAACAATATTAAATGCCACACTGTGTTGCAGATTGCATATTTTTTAAAAGAGGAAAATAAAATCTAGCTTTTCCAATCTATGGGGAAATCCCCAAGCAACAGAAAATAACTTATAATTGACTTCAGGAGTCACACTTAAAAAGAACTCTAAAAAGAAGACAGCCAGTCTGACCTCCAATTGACCCAAGGTTCTGCTCAGAGCAATCAGCTGCTAATTGACCTCAAGAAGGCGCAGCAATTATGAGTGTGACCTTAAAGGGACAGACTAAGTTACAAACAGCTGCACTTTTTCTATAAATAATAGATAGGTGGCAGTGAACTACAGAACAGACATTGAATTCAAGCTCTCCGACATGCTATTGTTATTGGACATTGTTTTGTAATTTCTATCCCTCCTGCTTCCCTTGCCTTATTTTCCTTTTGGAATTACTCATTGGAAAACAGTCTTTGTTGACAAACAGACACAAGAGGTATTTATCATAGGAATTCCACTAGCCACGTTAAGCATGGCCACTTGAATGGGCTACGTTGAAGTGAGAGGGGTGGTGGCTGTATCCCGAATGGGTTTACTTTGCATGTTGGTCTTTTGTCATTGTTATGGTAGCTCAGTGGCTTTTGTATGATATTCTCATGCAAAACGTATCTAGGTATCTGGTTATGTCTCACCTTATCATCCCTGGCAGCTGGCCTGAATCTGATTCCACGTAAAGGTTTGAGCATGTGATTTTCTACTGAAAACCCCTGCCATTGATTGCCTGATGCATCCATTCTTGAGGTGTTCAGCCTTTGTCTCATCAATTTTTAAAAAATCATTGACCTTTCTAAGATCTTTCTATGACTCTGTCAAACAGTTGTGTTACTAGTGTCAGATCGTGACAATTACAATAACATCAAATATATATATATGTATTTGCTTTCCTGCTGCTTATGCATGGGGGGGAGCTGGGGGAGGGGCTTTGGGGATTCAACATTTAACTGTCATTCATTCTTTGGGGCACTCCTGCTTTCGTGGATGGTTGTGAAGAAAAAGAATATCAGGATGTATATTGTATACATTTCTCTGACATTAAATGTACCTTTGAAATATATATTTCTTTATACAGTATATATCGAGTTTTGGGAGCTTCTGAACTCTTCTCTCAGAGGCTGGTGAGAGTGTGGAATGAGCTTCCAGTGGAAGTGAAGTGGTGGATGTGGGTTTCATTCAACACTTAAGAGAAATTGGATAGGTACGTGCATTGGAGAGACATGTATGGAGGGTTATAGTTCAGGTGCAGGGTTGATGAGACTAGTTCAGCATGGACCAAATGGGTCAATGAGCCTATTTCTGTGTTGTAGTGTTCTTTGATTCTATGAGTCCGCAATTAGATTTCTCCAGAGTCCACTTGCAGCCAGGTCCTGGAGTTTAATGCTGGAGATTCCAGGATAATGTTGCAGGGTTGGTAACCCCCATTTCTTGAGATGGGAACACATCTGCGATCTCAATGGTCAAGGAATCTACATATTGGCATTTTGATCACAATCATATATTTGCCCAAAAGCCAGTCTTATAAATGACACATGACTAAGTCCTGGCAGAATAGTAACAGTTCAATTTGGTGTCTGTCAATCAATGAATGTTCTTTATGCGCTGGTGACACATAATCAGCATTTGCTAAAGTGAATATTTTCCCAATTAGAGGACTAAACTGGTATGGATCCAATTTGATAGGATTTCCTGCAACTGCTGCATTTAGTACATTTCAATTTATGCAAGAGTTCTTAAGAGTGGCTTTGGCTTGACACTCAGAATTTGATAGGCAATGGGAAGGCAGAAAATAGCATGTCAGCAGCTTATGCATCAGGTTCCCCGTTGTCAATGCCAAGCAACATCTTCTGTTGTAGTTATAATGATTATGGGAGATGTGCCAAATCTGATCCTGGTGCCAAGTGAGCTTCTTGTCATTCTTTCTTTCAGCTTGCAGCATTTACACATGAAATGACAGACTGGGTGCTTTCAAGGCAGGGTGCAACAATAAAGGTAACAGAGACTTGGAAAAGACTAGTATAACATGGGTTAGATTAAAGAAGCCAATCATGGTATGGAATAAACACTTGTTTTCTGTATAGCTTCTTGAAGATTCTGATTTTGAAAGTATTGAATCCTCTTTTGGTCTTTAAAATGGTGTTGCCAGACTCTTTAAAGATGTTTAGAAAAGATGCATGAAAACAGACATTTTATTTGGTAGATTCTTAGAACAGCTTTGCTGGATTTTCTGTGAAACTGACCTTGTCAATTTCAGAGCTGCATTCACTACTTGCATATTGTAAATTCTTGCTGTTCTCAACTTGTACTCCAAGGGATGTACCACATTTCAAGAAACACTCTTCCAGTTACTGGAGAGTGTTGCTATTGAATGATCAGATGCTACAATGATGGGGGTTAGTGAAAGGTGTTTGAGCAATCTGGACAAACTAGAGAACATTGTGCTGACAAGGGGTGTGTTCTTTATGCATACAACCCATGGAGACACACTGAGATCTCTGTGGGAAGGTTCTGTCTCAATCACCTGCTCTGGCAGTGAATTCCAAGTCTTTACCACTCACTGGTTGAAACTTCTTTTTCTTTTCTCTCATCTTTTCCTTACTTTAAATCCATGCCTTTTCATTTTTAACCCTTCTCTTCAAGGAAGTGAATTTTCATATTTACTCTACCTTGGCCCTTTATAATTTTATATATCTCACTTAACACTCCTCTCAGCTTCCTCTTTTCCAAAGAAATCAGCCTCAGCCTATTGAGCCTTTCCTCTTAATTAGAATGTTCTACTTCTGGCAGCATTCTCGTAAACCACCTCTGGGCTTTCTAGAGTGCAATCATATATTGCCACAATGTGATGACCAGAATTAGATACAAGCTGTAGTTATACACACTTCCAGAGTGACATTCCAGACCTTTTCCTATATTGGTGACCCATGCTGCTTCTTTAAGGATCAGCAGACATATACTCCCTTTATCAATCCTTCGCCTTATCGATGAGCATTTGGGGATGCATAATCTTATTTGAGGTAGTCAGCATGGTTTTGTGAGGGGCAGATTGTGCCTCATGAGCCTGTATGGATTGAAGTAAGGTGTTTAAAGAGGTTCCTCATTGTAGGCTAATCTAGAAAATCATAAGGCATGGAATCTATGGAAACTTGGCTGTGTAGATTCAGAACTGGCTTTCCCACAGAAGGCAGATGGTGATAGTAGATAAAGCATATTCTATCTGAAGGTCAGGGAATCGTGGTTTTCCACAGGGATCTGATCTGGGACCCCTGCTCGTTGTGATTTTTATAAATGACCTGGATGAAGAAATGAATAGTTAGTAAGTTTACAGATGACATATAGGTTGGTGATGTTGTGGATAGTCTAGAAGGTTGCCATAGGTCACAGGATATAGACAGAATGCAGAGATGGGTAGGGAAGTGGCAAATGGAGCTCAATCCAGAAAGGTATGAAGTGATACACATAGGAAGATTGAACTTGAAGGCAGAGTACAGGATTAATGGCCAGATTCTTAGCAGTGTGTATGAACAGATGGAGCTCGCGACCCACCTCCATAAATTCCTCCACGTTCCTGTGTAAATTGATAGGACAGTTAAGAATATATGTGATGTGTTGGCCAAGTGTGTATTGAGACAGGCTGTTTATTAGGAGAGGTACTTGGCAAGTGGGAGGCCTACAAAAGTGAAATTTTGGGAAGACACAGCTTGTCAGAATAAAAGGCAAGGATTACAGGTTCAGGGTCCCTGGGTTTTGAGAGATATTGAGGGCCTGGTTAAGAAAAACAAAAGGAGGTGCATAGCAGGTGTAGGCAGGTAGGAACAAATGAAGTACTTATGGAGTGTAAGAAATGCAAGAGAACATTTATGAAAGAAATCAGCAAGGCTAAAAAATGCACAAGGTTGCCAAGCAAACAAGCTGAAGGAGAATCCTAAACAATTGTACAGAGCAAGAAGATTGCAAGGGACAAAATTAGTCTTCTGAAAGATCTTAGTGGAGCCAAAACAGATGGAGGAGATCTTAAATGAATTTTTTGCATCTGTATTTACTCAGGAGATGGACATAGAGTGTATAGAAGTGAGGCAAAGAGCATCAACTTCAGGGACCGTATACAGATTACAGATGAGGTGTTGTTTGCTGTCCTGAGGCAAATCAGGGCAGATAAATCCCCAGAGGCTGGCATGATGTTTCCTCATACCCTACGGGAGGCAAGTGCAGAAATTAACGGGGCCCTAGCAGAGATATTTAAATCATCCGTAGCTATAGGTGAGGTACCACAGGACTGGAGCATAGCAAATGTTGTGCTGCTGTTTAAGAAAAACTCTAAAAATAAATCAGGAAATCATAGGGCAGTAAGCCTAACATTAGTAGTGGGAATGTTATTGGAAGGTGTTCTAAGGGACTGGATATGTAAGTTTTAGGATAGACATGGACTGATTAACAATAGTCAGCCTGGCTTCATGCGTGGTAGGTCATGTCTAACCAATCTTATAGAGTTTTTCGAAGAAGTTACCAGGAAAGAGAATGAAGGCAAGGCAGTAGATGTTGTCTGTTTGGACTTTAAGAAGGCATTTGACAAGGTCCCACATGGGAGGTTGGTCAAGAAGGTTCAGTCACTCGACATTCAAGATAAGTTAGTAAATTGGATTAGATATTGGCTTTGTGGGAGAAGTCAGAGAGTGGTAGTCAATGGCTGCCTCTCTGAGTGGAGGCTTGTGACTAGTGGAGTGCCACATTCTAGGACCATACTGGGTCCATTGTTGTTTGTCATCTACACGACCTGGATGATAGTGTGGTTAACTGGATCAGCAAATTTGCAGATGACACCAAGATTAGGGGTGTAGTTGACAGCAAAGAAGGCTATCATGGCTTGAAGCAGGAACTGAACCAGCTAGAAAAATGGGCTGAAAATGGCATATGGAATTTAATAGAGACAAATGCAAGGTGTTGCACTTCAGTAGGACCAACCAGGTAGGTCTTACACAGTGAACAGTGGGGCACTGAGGAGTGTGGTTCAACAAAGGGATCTGGGAATACAGGTTCATAATTTTTTGAATGTGGCAACACAGCTGGATAGCTTTTAGCACATTAGCCTTCAGAAATCAAAGTATTGAGTACAGGAGATGGGATGCTATGTTGAAGTTGTATAAGACATTGGTGAGACCTAACTTGGAATATTATGTACGGTTTTGGTCACCTACCTACAAGAAAACTGTAAATAAGGTTGAAAGAGTACACAGAGATAGGGTAAATGCAAGCAGGCTTTTTCCACTGAGGTTGGGTGGGACTACAGCTAAAAGTCATGGGTTAAGGGTGAAAGCTGAAAAGTTTAAGGGGAACATGAGGGGAAACATCTTCACTCAGAGGGTTGTGAGAGTATGGAGTGAGCTGCCAGCACAAGTGGTGCATGTGAGCTTCATTTCAATGCTTAAGAGAAATTTGGATAGGTACATGGAGGGTACGTGTATGGAGAGCTATGGTGCCAGTGCAAGTGCATGAGAGTTGGAAGTTTAAATGGTTTGGCACAGACTTGATAGGCTGAATGGCCTGTTTCTGCGCTGTACTTTTTTATGACTCTATGACTCATTTGACAGGGTATTCAGTTCAATAACTGAGAGGTAATGTTGTGCCTTTATAAACCCAGTTAGCCCACATTTGGAGTTTTGGTCGCTTCATTATAGAAAGGATGTGGAAGCTCTAGAGAGGATGCAAAGAAGATTTACCAGGATGCTGCATGGATTAGAAAACATGACTTATGAGGAAAAGTTGAGTGAGCTGGAGCTTTTCCCCTTGGATAGAAGGCGGATGAGAGCCAATTTGCTTGTGACATAGATCGAGTGCCAGTCCCTTTTTCCCAGGGCATAAAGGCTAATATCAGAGGACATCCACTTAAGGCAAGGGAAGGTGTGATTTTACACAGAGCATAGTAGGTCCCTGGAGTGAACTATTGGGGATGGTAGTAGAGGCAGAGAGAATCAGGATATTTAAGAGACTCAGATAAGCAAAATGGAGAACTTTAAGCCAGTGATGTTGTGGGGACGGAACTGGACTCTCTGATGGTGGTGTCTGAAAAGAGGATGCTGTCCAAGTTGCATGCCATCTTGGGCAATGTCTCCCATCCACTACATAATGTACTGGTTGGGCACAGGAGTACATTCAGCCAGAGACTCATTCCACCGAGATGCAACACTGAGCGTTATAGGAAGTCATTCCTGCCTGTGGCCATCAAACTTTACAACTCTTCCCTCAGAGGGTCAGACACCCTGAGGCCAATAGGTTGGTCCCGGACTTATTTCCTGGCATAACTTACATATTACTATTTAATTATTTATGGATTTATATTGCTATATTTATACTCTATTCTTGGTTGGTGCAACTGTAAGGAAACCCAATTTCCCTCGGGATCAACAAAGTATGACTATGACTATGACTATGTAGGAGTGAAGGGTTAGATTGAATGTGGAGTAAGTTTGTGCAGGTCAGCAAAATATCTTGGGCCAAAGGGTTTGTACTGTGCTGTATTGGTTGAAGTTCAATATAACCATATGGCCTATCCTTGTTATGCAGATAAATAAGGAAATTTGTTTCTCAGACCAGAGATGTTAAAAATCTAACTGCAGATGAATTTTGTATGCTGTAACATAATTGATACAGTTTAGGAGAGTATGCATCTGAGAAAATGTGCTCGACAGAATGTAAATCCCACTGAACAACGGCCTGACTGACCTGTTTTCAGCAGCTCAGTTTTCAGACCCTGATATTCCATTTGAATCATCTCTCTTTGGTCTGCAAACATGACCTGGAGTTCCAATTATTTGTTGTTTTATCCTCCATTTTATTTCCACTCTGGCCTTTCTGTCCTCCTCCTCTACAATTGGAGCTCGAGCCTACAGCTTTTTATCTTATGATTTGGTATTTTGCTACTTTCCCGTCTTGAATTTAAATCTAAACATTATTCCCTTATTTTTAGACAACATTGATAATTGTACTGCTGTTGCTACTTAACCTCCTCCACAAAAATATTTTCTTTATTATTCCATTAGCATCTCCTACTGTCTTTCCTGACATTTTGACATTCCTTTTGATATTTAATTCTTCCTGTAATACAGACCTTTTCATTTTTCATTCCTTTCTTCCCATCTTTTTACTTTGAGCTTATTTAACATCTATCTGTCTCAAACTGTGATGAAAACTTAGCAATTTTATACGTTAATAGTTTATTTTCTGAAGAACTTTAGTGCTGTGTCCCAATCTGTAAGGTGATTCACGAGGAGTGAAGTTGACGTGGGCGCACCAGAAGGACATGCTAGTCGGTTAGAACTGGAATCTAGGAGTTCATGATTTCTTGAAGATACTTGGCGGAGAAGTTATGCTTTTCCTCATCCTCAGACATGTCATTAAAAATAAAACAACTGGCTACCCTATATCCAAGAAGTAAGCAAGTTATATAACTCAACGGTCTATTTTATTTTCATTCAATCATTCCTTACTTGAGTGTTCCACCCCGGTGTCTGTACCATGAGCTTCCAAAATCCTAAGGTGTAGAATTCCCACCCATGAAATCCCTTTGCCTCATTCTGTCTATTTTAAGATAAACTCTGTTCTTTGACTGAGATTTCGGTTACTGGATGTTATCTTTGATGTTTAGCATCAATTTTAATAGCCATCCTTTGAAAATGCTTAGGCCATTTTGTTCTGTTGGCAACACAGTGTAAATACAAGTCATTGCGTTGATCACCAGTGGTTATTAATCATGTAAACCTTGATGGTAATCTTAAATACAAACAGGAGAAAATCTGCAGATGCCGGAAATCCAAGCAACACACACAAAATGCTGGAGGAACTCAGCAGACCATTCAGCATCCAGGAAAAGCGTACAGTCAACATTGAACCATTGACTGTACTCTTTTCCTAGATGCCGCCTGGCCTGCTGAGTTCCTCCAGCATTTTGTGTGTATTGCTTGGTAATCTTAAATAGATTATTTGTGGGAAATAACCAGCAAAGAACGGCTATTTGCCTGTGAAATACATGCTTTAAGATTCCAACAGACATCCCTAGACTGCCATTGGAAGGAGATTTCTGCCTGGATTTCCCTTACTAATAACATTAGGAATGAAAATCTGAATATTTTTAACCAAACACAATGCCTCAAGTTTTGCAAAAAGTGATCGTGGTTAAGATTGACACAGGTAGAGCACAGATTACAGGGGCGTGAAATTACTTGTCAGCAACAGATTAGAATATATGAAGATGAGGGATGTCCATTTCCAGTTTTCACTCTGTTATGTGTAGAGTTGCAATTCATATTAAACCAAGATATATTGAGAATACAGAATAATTTATAATTGCTCCTTAAAAAGGAAAGCAAAAAGATGTGGATGGGAAAAAAATCTGAAAATGCTAGAAACTTTCGGAAGATTTGGCAACAGCTGTAGAAATAGAAACAAAGCTAATGTTTGTGGTCCATGACATTTCAGTAGGTAAATTTTAATAGCAAAAAAACAAATGAATGTTACTGTGTCAGTGAATGCTACTAATAGATGGACATTTGGTGGGAAGACTCTACTTATTCCATTGGAGTTGTCATAATGCTTCTTCTATTTGTTACCATTAGCTTTTCAATAGTCACTCTGCAATTGATTTTAACAAATAACCACAATTTTTCTTACTTTCAGGGCAGACACAGCTGATGTACATTGATGCAGTGGCCAATCTTCAGTTTGGAAAGTGAGTAGGCTCAGGGGCTATTAGAGTTCATCTTGGCCCCACCAATCAGATGCATGTGTATTTTAATAAAGAATCACTGGTTATTAGTCAAGAATAGGATTGTCCAACTTTATCTGTAGTCAAGCACATTATATAGTACATAGAACAGTACAGCTCAGTACAGGCTCTTCGGCCCACAATGTTGTGCCGACCTTTAACCTAAGATCAATCTAACCCTTTGCTCCTACAGAGCCCTCCATTTTTCTATCATCCATGCACCGACATAGTATCATTTATTCAATATTTTTCATGTTATCTGATAGAATATTAATAAGGTAGACAGAGCTAAGTTATTTCTACTGGTTGGAGAATATAGAACTAGAAAACACTGTTTAAAAATTAAAGCCAAATGTTTCAGAAATTAAGTTAGAGAACATTTTTACAACAAAGACGGCAGTAATATTTTGGATCTCCCTTTCCCAATTGCTAACTTAACTTTGAGTTTCTTTACTAAGGGCCATGGGACAAAACTAATCATCTTGAGTTGAGTCATAGATCAGCAGAAGATATTAGGTTAGTGTTGGATTCAATGGATCAGTGGCACTTCCCTGTTATGTTTTATTACTATCCAGGCAAGGAAGATAACATAAAAACATAATAAAAGTAGGAGTAGGTCTTTCACCCCCTTGTGCTTGCTTGTCCCTTCAATAAAATAGCAGCTGACCTTTCACCTCAGTGCCATTTTTCTATACTAATTTGCGCTATTTAGATGACCGGTTACATCATTCTTGGATATTACTTAGTATATATAGTATATATACTTAGTAATAGTCCTACTATTTTTTCCTCAGCTCTGTCCAGAGTGGCTTATGCTTTATATTGATACTATGACTTCAGGCTCTAAACCCTTCACCCAGAGGAAATATCAACCCAGCATTTACCGTGTTACAAACAACAGGAATTCTGCAGATGCTGGAAATTCAAGCAACACACATAAAAGTTGCTGGTGAACGCAGCAGGCCAGGCAGCATCTCTAGGAAGAGGTGCAGTCGACGTTTCAGGCTGAGACCCTTCGTTACCGTGTTACCTTGTTCCAATTGCATTGCCTGTCATTCTTCTAATTTCCAGAGACCATAGGCCCACTTTGCTTAATCTATTCCAACAGGGTAAACCTCCAAAGAATCACTGTATCAAAAATATATTTTTTCTTGCTACAATCAGACCTATACGCAATATTTTATGCAACACACATCAAAGTTGCTGGTGAACGCAGCAGGCCAGGCAGCATCTGTAGGAAGAGGTGCAGTCGACGTTTCAGGCCGAGACCCTTCGTCAGGACTAACTGAAGGAAGAGTGAGTAAGGGATTTGAAAGTTGGAGGGGGAGAGGGAGATCCAAAATGATAGGAGAAGACAGGAGGGGGAGGGATAGAGCCAAGAGCTGGACGGGTGATAGGCAAAAGGGGATACGAGAGGATCATGGGACAGGAGGTCCGGGAAGAAAGACAAGGAGGTGGGGGGGGGGGCCCAGAAGATGGGCAAGGGGTATATTCAGAGGGACAGAGGGAGAAAAAGGAGAGTGAGAGAAAGAATGTGTGCATAAGAATAAGTAACAGATGGGGTACGAGGGGGAGGTGGGGCCTTAGCGGAAGTTAGAGAAGTCGATGTTCATGCCATCAGGTTGGAGGCTACCCAGACGGAATATAAGGTGTTGTTCCTCCAACTTGAGTGTGGCTTCATCTTTACAGTAGAGGAGGCCATGGATAGACATGTCAGAATGGGAATGGGATGTGGACAAAACCCGGACTCCAGCAACGACCATGGACACCTTCACAGCGATTGCGCAACCACCAACTGCGACGCCAGCCTTGAACTCCAGGCCGGGTCTTTATGTGCTGCTATTGTGACTCCCGTCTCCCCTTCTCCCACCAATACTCTGCAATCCCGTCTCCCTCAGGTCCTGGGCCCTCGGAGGCTCCATCTTCCTCTCACCCCAACCCTCCCCTCTCCATTGACACACCCAGCCTCCCCCCTCCCCCCTCTGATCCCAGCTCTCATCCATGCCGGGTCTTTACCATCCCCTCCAACCTTCAACTGTCGGAGGCAGAACGCTCTGTTCTCAGTAAGAGCCTCACGTTTGTCCCCCTTTGCCCACACCTCAGCGAGTTCCGTGTTCGCCATGATGCGGAACTTTTCTTCCGCCGTTTCCGTCTCCGAGCCTACTTCTTCGGCAAGGACTCTTCCACCCCCACCGATGACCCCTTCTCCCATCTTCAACCCTCCTCTTCTTCATGGACACCCCGCTCTGGTCTTCTGCCTGCTCTGGATCTCTTTATCGCTAACTGCCAACGGGACATCAACCGTATCGACTTCACCGCACCTTGTCCCCATTCCAACCTCACTCCTTCGGAACGCTGTGCTCTCCACTCCCTCCGCACTAATCCTAACCTTATTATTAAACCCGCCAATAAGGGGGGTGCTGTTGTAGTCTGGCATACTGACCTCTACCTTGCCGAGGCACAGCGACAACTCGCGAATACGTCCTCTTATTTACCCCTCGATCGTGACCCCACTAAGGAGCACCAGGCCATTGTCTCCCACACCATCACCGACTTTATCCGCTCAGGGGATCTCCCATCCACTGCTACCAACCTTATAGTTCCCACACCCCGCACTTCCCGTTTCTACCTCCTACCCAAGATCCACAAACCTGCCTGCCCTGGCCGACCTATTGTCTCAGCTGGCTCCTGCCCCACCGAACTCGTTTTTGCATACCTCGACACGGTTTTATCACCCCTTGTTCAATCCCTTCCGACCTATGTTCGTGACACTTCTCATGCTCTTAAACTTACCGATGATTTTAAGTTCCCTGGCCCCCACCGCTTTATTTTCACCATGGATGTCCAGTCCTTATATACTTCCATCCCCCATCAGGAAGGTCTCAAAGCTCTACGCTTCTTTTTGGATTCCAGACCTAATCAGTTCCCCTCTACCACCACTCTGCTCCGTCTAGCGGAATTAGTCCTTACTCTTAATAATTTCTCCTTTGGCTCCTCCCATTTCCTCCAAACTAAAGGTGTAGCTATGGGCACCTGTATGGGTCCTAGCTATGCCTGCCTTTTTGTTGGGTTTGTGGAGCAATCTATGTTCCGTGCCTATTCTGGTATCTGTTCCCCACTTTTCCTTCGCTACATTGACGACTGCATTGGCGCTGCTTCCTGCACACATGCAGAACTCGTTGACTTTATTAACTTTGCCTCCAACTTTCACCCTGCCCTCAAGTTTACCTGGTCCATTTCCGACACCTCCCTCCCCTTTCTAGATCTTTCTGTCTCTGTCTCTGGAGACAGCTTATCCACTGATGTCTACTATAAGCCTACTGACTCTCACAGCTATCTGGACTATTCCTCTTCTCACCCTGTCTCTTGAAAAAACGCCATCCCCTTCTCGCAATTCCTCCGCCGCATCTGCTCTCAGGATGAGGCTTTTCATTCTAGGACGAGGGAGATGTCTTCCTTTTTTAAAGAAAGGGGCTTCCCTTCCTCCACTATCAACTCTGCTCTTAAACGCATCTCCCCCATTTCACGTACATCTGCTCTCACTCCATCCTCCCGCCACCCCACTAGGAATAGGGTTCCCCTGGTCCTCACCTACCACCCCACCAGCCTCCGGGTCCAACATATTATTCTCCGTAACTTCCGCCACCTCCAACGGGATCCCACCACTAAGCACATCTTTCCCTCCCCCCATCTCTCTGCATTCCGCAGGGATCGCTCCCTACGCAACTCCCTTGTCCATTCGTCCCCCCCACCCCTCCCCACTGATCTCCCTCCTGGCACTTATCCGTGTAAGCAGAACAAGTGCTACACATGCCCTTACACCTCCTCCCTTACCACCATTCAGGGCCCCAAACAGTCCTTCCAGGTGAGGCAACACTTCACCTGTGAGTCGACTGGGGTGATATACTGTGTCCAGTGCTCCCGATGTGGCCTTTTATATATTGGCGAGACCCGACACAGACTGGGAGACCGCTTTGCTGAACATCTACGCTCTGTCCGCCAGAGAAAGCAGGATCTCCCAGTGGTCACACATTTTAATTCCACATCCCATTCCCATTCTGACATGTCTATCCACGGCCTCCTCTACTATAAAGATGAAGCCACACTCAGGTTGGAGGAACAACACCCTATATTCCGTCTGGGTAGCCTCCAACCTGATGGCATGAACATCGACTTCTCTAACTTCCGCTAAGGCCCCACCTCCCCCTCGTACCCCATCTGTTACTTATTTTTATGCACACATTCTTTCTCTCACTCTCCTTTTTCTCCCTCTGTCCCTCTGAATATACCTCTTGCCCATCCTCTGGGTCCCCTCCCCCCCCCTTGTCTTTCTTCCCGGACCTCCTGTCCCATGATCCTCTCGTATCCCCTTTTGCCTATCACCTGTCCAGTTCTTGGCTCTATCCCTCCCCCTCCTGTCTTCTCCTATCATTTTGGATCTCTCCCTCCCCCTCCAACTTTCAAATCCCTTACTCACTCTTCCTTCAGTTAGTCCTGACGAAGGGTCTCGGCCTGAAACGTCGACTGCACCTCTTCCTAGAGATGCTGCCTGGCCTGCTGCGTTCACCAGCAACTTTGATGTGTGTTGCTTGAATTTCCAGCATCTGCAGAATTCCTGTTGTTTGCGCAATATCTTATGTAGGTTCCCTAGGGTTCTACATAATTGCAGTAAGATGTCTATTCTTGTATTCAGACATTGATTAAGTACCAACATATCGTTTACCTTCCTATTTGCTAGTTACATCTGTGTATTAACTTCCAATGATTTGTGTACAAGAACATACATGCCCCTCTGAACATCAATACCGTCCAGTCTCTCACTATTTCAAAACAATAGCTTCCTTTTCTCTGTTTCTACCAGTGGGTACCTTAAATATATTCTGCAGTATGTCCTATTTGCCATATCCTCCTTCATTCTGATTCTAATTCTTATTCATTCATTTAAGCTCTCAATATTCCCAGGAAGTTCTTTTTAATCTTTCTTGTGACTCACTCTATCATCTACCAGCAAGCTTGGATTATGACACTTGATTTTCTCCTTAGTATAGATTACGAAAAACCAGGATTCCAGTACCAGCCACCATAGGACCCCGACAGTCATTACCTCAAAACACAAACTTTACTAGTTAAAACGTCTACAGGCAATGCTGGTAGATCAGCCCATGCTGGGTGATTTAATTTTGTGTAATATCTTACAAAGGGTGTACTAAAAATCAAACACACCATTTTCATTGGTTCTTTCCTATTTACTAGTTACCGCATAATTTTCCTTTCATAACTCCAAGGTAACTCTACCCAGCCAGATTATTATTTATAAGTACCCTGTTACCTTTTCCTTAAGTAACAATTCTGGCTTGTATCCATTGACTGATGACAATTGAACTGGCACCTAGTTACCTATTTTATCCCTGATTTCTTTCTTCAATACTATAGGAATCAATTCCTGCTATCCTCTGTATCATGTTTTTCTGTTTCATCCTGAATAATATGATGCAGATGATACCATGCTTTAACTGTTTTGTTCCTAATCTCAGACATTGAAAAACCAATCTATATTTGTTCAGTGAATTAAAGTAAGTTTACTTTGAAAGAATGCTAATCAACCGCCACTGCCTGTAAGGTGTTTGTACGTTTTCCTCATGATGGCGTGGGATTCCTCCAGGTGCTCCTGTTTCTTCTCACAGTCCAAAGACGTACTGGTCAGTAGGTTAACTGGTCTTTGTACATTGTCCTGTGATTAGGCTCGGATTAAATCGGGTGTTTCTGGGGCAGCATGGCTCGAAGAGCCAGAAAGGCCTACTCTGCACTGCATCTCAGTAAGTAGGTAAAACCAGTTAACTTATTCTAACCTATGGTAACACAGGTTTGCTAAATTGTTCACATTTGTTTAAAATGGTTTGCAGTTAATGTGATTAAATTATAAAATTATTGCACTTCACTTCCTAATTCTTTCCATTTTCAGAAATATTGGTATTAAGGTGATATAGAAATAGCATTTTTGAACTTCATTCTTTACCATATGGCCAGCTTTTTAAGGATTATGTCAGGACCTTGCGCCAGTCAACATCTGGCCTCTCTATAAGTGAGATTGCACAATACTGGTGCCCAGCAGTATTGAATTAAGGGGCTGTGTGTGATGTGGTCTCAAGTGACTGGGAACTGAATCAAAGCTTCTCAATCTTACTTAGTTCAGGATTTTGACAGTCTATGAGGAGGGAGGGTAAACCTACTTTCAGGTTTTGATTTGAAGATTTAGGAGAAGAGTATAATCATAAAATTGTGGTCAAAATTCACTCAAGATTGCATATGTAAGTTAAAGTACAAGTTTCCATTAAAGTTAATTTGCATAATTGCAGACATAAAATCTCCCACAAACCAGTGCAATTGGTCAATGACATAAAACATAATTGTTTCTCCATTCTCCATTAATAAGTGTTCCTAAATGGATTTAAGATTGGTAACCTGTCAATGTTTATTAGTGGAACTGAAAATGTATCTGCCCTCTAAAATAAGTATTCTTAACAAGGAACTCTAGTGTCTAGGCATACTGGATATGGAACCAATGAAAAAGACTATGCAAAATATGTATCTCAGCTATAGTTGAAACTCTTGAGTCTTTTGCACTTGTTTGTCTGATTCCTCTTCAATTACATTAACCTACAGTAATTCCTGGAAAAGTGACAATGAAAATAGTGTTCCATCTCTGCAACACACACAAAATGCTGGGGGATTTCAGCAGGCCAGACAGCATTATGGGAAAGTGTAAACAGTCGAAGTTTTGGGCTGAGACCCTTCACCAGGATTAATTTTGTGTGTGCTGCTTGGGATTTCCAGGATCTGCAGATTTTTTCCTGTTTGTGTTCAATCCTTCATTGTTTCCTTAAAATGTAATGATACAGTGAGGGTGATTTGCATTAGATAAGATTGTGGTGAAGTAGATTAAAACTCTTCCAGTTGATCTTCATACCTCAATGAAAACAATATCACTTTTGTTGAATTTAAATGCAGGATCAAAGAAGAAAAAGAATAGTGAGTGATCCATATTTTGGAACCTCTCCCTTTTTGCTGTTAGTTTTTGGGAACCTCCACACTTCAGTAATTATATGTTGTATCTTTTGTGGGTCCTGAATAGATTGCTTCTCTCAAGCAGTGCCTCACAAACAATCTGGTCAACCCTAACACACAACAGCTGCAAACTGTCCATAGTCTTTGAAATCCATTGTAATTAACATCCAAGAAGGACTTTTTAGACCATAAGACCATAAGACATAAGAACAGAATTAGGCCATCTGGCCCATCGGGTCTGCTCTGCCATTCAATCATGGCTATCCATTTTTTTTTCTCCTCCTCAACCCCAGTTCCCAACCTTCTCCCCGTAACCGTTGATGCTATGTCCAATCAAGAACCTATCAATCTCTGCCTTAAATGCACCCAACAACCTGGCCTCCACAGATGCATGTGGCAACAAGTTCCACAAATTCACCACCCTTTGGCTAAAGAAATTTCTCCACATCTCTGTTTTGAAAGGACACCTCTCTATCCTGAGGCTGTGCCCTCTTGACCTCGACTCTCCCACCATGGGAAACATCCTTTCCACATCTACTCTGTCTAGGCCTTTCAACATTTGAAAGGTTTCAATGAGATCTCCCCTCTTCCTTCTGAATTCCAGCAAGTACAGACCCAGAGCCAACAAATGTTCCTAGTATGATAACCCTTTGATTCCTGGAATCATCCTTGTAAACCACCTCTGGACCCTCTCTAAAGCCAGCACATCTTTTCTAAGATGAGGGGCCCAAAAATGTTGACAATACTCAAGGTGAGGCCTCACCAGTGCCTTAATTCCTGGGGTGGCGGGACTGGCATATGTCGAAAGATCGAAGCGACTGGGCTTGTATACTTTGGAATTTAGAAGGCTGAGAGGGGATCTTATTGAAACATATAAGATTATTAAGGGATTGGACACGCTGCAGGCAGGAAGCATGCTTGCGCTGATGGGTGAGTCCAGAACCAGAGGCCACAGTTTAAGAATTAGGGGTAGGCCATTTAGAATGGAGTTGAGGAAAAACTTTTTCACCCAGGGAGTGGTGGATATATGGAATGTTCTGCCCCAGAAGGCTGTGGAGGCCAAGTCTCTGGATGCCTTCAAAAAAGAGATGGATAGAGCTCTTAAAGATAGTGGAATCAAAGATTATGGAGATAAGGCAGGAACTGGATACTGATAGTGGATGATCAGCCATGATCACAGTGAATGGCGGTGCTGGCTCGAAGGGCCGAATAGCCTACTCCTGCACCTATTGTCTATTGTCTATTTATAAAGCCTCAGCATCACATCCTTGCTCTTGTATTCTAGACCTCTTGAAATGAATGCTAACATGGCATTTGCCTTCCTCACCGTCAACTCGACCTGCAAATTAACTTTTAGGATGTTCTGTACAAGGACTCCCCAAGTCCTTTTGCATCTCAGATTTTTGGACTTTCTCCCCATTTAAAAATAGTCGGTACATTTAATTCTACTACCAAAGTGCATGACCATGCATTTTCCAACATTGTATTTCATTTGTCCATTCTTGCCCATTCTCCTAATCTAAGTCCATCTGCATCCTAACTGTTTCCTCAACACTACCTGCCCCTCAACCAATCTTTGTATCATCTGCAAACTTGGTAACAAAGCCATCTGTTCCATCATCTAAATCATTGTACAGCATAAAAAGAAGTAGCCCCAAGACCGTCCCCTGTGGAACACCATGAGTCACTGGCAGCCAATCAGAAAAAGATCCTTTTATTCCCACTCGCTGTCCGTTAATGCTGATTGCTTTTGGGTTTTTTTTTCCTACCAGAGATCAACCTGATTGGTTTAATTAGAGTGAGAGAAGATTTAAGAATTTAGACGGAAAGTTTAGAGGAGATGTCCAGAGCAGTTGTTATATAGAGAGTAGTTGGTGTCTGAAAAATGCCACCAGAGGTGGTGGTGAAGTCTTGCTGTTTGAAAGACTTTTATATAAGCATGTGCATATGCAGGAAATCAAGGGAAATTGATGACATGCAAAGAGAAAATGTTTACTTTAATTTGGCATCATGTTTGGCACAGATATCGTAGGTAGAAGGACCCATTCCTTGCTCTATTGTTCTATGTTATAACCAATTAAAAATGTTCTGTGTATTTTTTTTGAAACTCCAAACACCTCAGGGAGAAAAGGAGCTCCACAGGAATCTAAGTGCCATGGTTCATAGAAAACCAATGAACTAAAATAGATGGTGTGTCCAAAGAGCCCTGAGATCCAGCATCTCACCGACTGGCACAATGTGTATGCATTCTCAAGTTCTGAGAAGACTATCTATAGGCCAAACATCCAAGGGTCCACTCCTTCGACATCCAATGATAGAGGAGATTTTATCAAGAACAGGGAAGCAGTTAACATCTCCTTCAGAGAATTCTGCAACCATAACTCTGTTCTTACTGTAAGTAACCTTCATTCCATTCTTTAACAAACTGTTTAGCTCAGCCTTGACTAACAAGTAGTTGAAATTGTCACGTGGCATCTGAGAAACAACAAGGCCTTGGTATAGAGAGTATCCTTGCTGTGGTGGGGGGGGGTTAAAACTTGATGCAGAAGAGCTTCAGTCATAAACTGAAAACCTTATCTTCTACATTTGGGAAAGGAGGGACAGGCTAGGGAACCTAAAGGACCACAGTAATGACCGCCTCCAAGAGAAAAAAAATCAGAGAAAACCAGAGAGGTTTTCATGCCGTCTTCCACAGGGAATGTCATCAGCAAGATCATCCTCAACTCCCTCCTGTAAACTGATGGCCAGTAATCTGTTCATATAGAGCAGGGGTTCCCTACATTTTTAAGCCATGGAGCCTTACCATGAACTAAGGGGTCCATGGCAGAGTTGGCCTATCCTTCAGCATGACACAGTCCAAAAGAAATGTAGAAATGCCAGCCACCTTATATGCCATTTCTTGACTTCATAACAACTTTGGGTCTGTCCATCAAATAATGTTGTGGAGCATCCTTCTCAAATTTGGCTGCCTATAGAAATTTATTGCCATTTGATGTCTACTCCATGATGCTATCAACAACAGATCCAACCTCAGAGCAGACTGGAATCAAGCAAAGTTGCATCATCACCCCCCAAACTTTTCACTATAGGTTTGCACCTGATCTCAACAAGTTCCACTTGAATAGAGCCTAATCTACAGGACAAATGAGAAAATGTTCAACCTCTGTTACTTCCACTCTGGAAGAAACTTCAGTCACTGATCTATAGGATGCAAACAACATTTGGGTGTGGCATGTGTCTGGAGGCCGGACTCCAAGTCATCTTTGACTAATTTATTGAAGCAAATGAGAAGATATGCATACACATGTTATCCAAAAGAATACATGTCTTGTATCAACCTGCCACTGCTGTAAAACATTGACCTCGGACAATAAAGGTTCATGATAGAAAATGTAGACAGCTTCTTATACCTTAGATCCATCTCTCACTGAAATTTGCCATCAGTTTCAATGTGTCAGCACAGCCTTTGGTTGTCTGGGCAAAATGTTTGAAGATCAAAACTTAAAATCTGGCAGAAGGCTCATGGTTCATGAGTAGCAGTGATCCTTGACCTTCCTTATGCTTCTGAGACTTGAACTACCTACAACAAGCCTCAAAGCATTAGAGAGGTGGCACCAATGCTGCCTGTCCACAATTTCAAAAAATAAATAAAGCAGGAGAACTCTCACAAGTGTCCTTACCAACACTGGTCCTCCGTCTATGTCACCAAGCAGACCATCTTTTCACACTGATAATTTGTGGAAGCTTGATGTATGCAAATTGAAGACACTTTGGTACAGCAATGAATCCTTAATGATTCCATTTTCTTGAAACACTTTAGCATATTCTTGGGTCGACACCACTATAGAAATAGAAATGGTTGTTTAACCTCTTTAGTTCCAAAGCTCGGGGATAGAAAGAGTTGCAACGGAGGATACAATAGATCTCATTTTCAAAACAACAGCTCACTGGAGGAGGCTGGGTGTGCAAAATTCAGAACGTAGGAAGGTCAAAGTATACAAACTCAAAATTCAAAACAATGCCACAGAGAAACTCAAATTTGTAGGATCAATAATTCTAATAGATTAGTTCAGCTGAGAATGAGTTAGAGCTTGGGAGAGGAAAGAACAGCCTTACAACATGCTTGATGGATTACTAATTTGCCAAATATGACAAGCTCAGTACATTAGATTTACATAAAGTAAAATGCAAGTGGGCATATAAGCTGGAATGCCCCAGGAGATTTTGATGTATAACTACAAACTTACAATGTTCTTTCCGGTAAGGGGATTTACAGCTGACTGATTTACCACAATCTTATGTTGAAATATCAGTATGTCAAATTTCCTAAATTATTTTCAACCCTCCTAAATTTTATTTTCTAAATCCTTCTTCCCTTATTAACAAAGTTCCTTAAATTGGCCCAAGTTTGGATGTTTCCTGCATTTGTGCCAAGTCTGTTTGGATATCAATTTGTGTCCAAAGTTTATGGAAATTATTCTTAATATTCCTATCAGATATAAGCCTGTTTTTTATTTATTTAAAGGGCCTTATCATTTAATTGCATTGCTGTAAAAGTACTGTGCTTCAACTTTGCAACTTTTGCATTTAACTTCTGGGCACAGAAGGCACCAAGAGCTATGTTTACAAAATGGGTATATGCATTCGCTATAGAATCAGCCATGATTGTTTTGAATGGTGGAATAGGTTTGAAGAACTGTGCTACCCATGTCTGCTCTTAATTTCCATAGGAAATTAATTTCTTTGACATCAACAAGATAACAAAAAGATTAAGAAAGGTTGCTGGCCATTCTTTTGCACCTCAACCAAGTACAGATTATTTGCACAGATTCCTGCTTGTTTTGCATGATCTTCTTTTTTTCTGGCATATCGTATGCTGGCATTATTCTCAAGATGTTCCCAATAAAAGTTGCCATTGGTAGAAATATTGTAGTTTGTTAGTTGATCAGTTGATAATAACTTCAGACATGAGAATATCTGCAGATGCTGGAAATCCAGGCAACACACACAAAATGCTGGAGGAACTCAGCAGGCCAGGCAGCATTTATGGAGGGGAATAAACAGCCAATGTTTCAGGCCAGGACCCTCCATCTGGAATGATGACTTGGGGCTGCTACCTTCAGCATTGTTTCCACTGAAAATTGGAAGAAGAAATTCGGGTCCTCTTGATTGTCCAGTGAGTTAAATCCGCGCTTCAGTGTATTAAAATATAGCTATGAAACTGGGCTTATTTCAAATAGTTTTAGCTAGGAAAAAGTGAGTTAGAATGGTTGTGTGATAAGACTTGTCTTCAAAACAGTGAGGATGTAGGGAGGTAGAAGAGATTTCCTACAGAAAATCAGAAGCTGAAAGCTCTAAGCAATGCTGACCACAGGAATACATCACTTAAAAGGCTCATTTTAGAGTCAAGTGCAACAGCAGGTACAAGTAGGCCACTCAGCCTCTCTTGCCAACTTCCACTTTTCAATAAGATTGTAGCTGATCACAGTTGTTAAAAGACAGAGACTGAAGATTCAAAAAAGGAAACAGAGGTCATCTGATGAAAAGTGTGGTGAATTTTCATAACCATGAGGACTTAGCTGCATTTACATTGTTTATATTTACTCATTAAAAAGACATGGGCATCACTGGAAAAGCCGACATTTATTGCACATTTCTAATCTTAAGGGGATGTTCGTGAGCTGCTTTCCTGAGGCACTGCAGTCCAGCCATTAAAGCAGCTCATACTGTTAGGCAAGGATTTCAGGACTTAGACCAAGGAATGATGGCGTGCATCAAAATCAGGTTTGTGTGTGTATGTGTGACATTGAAGGGAACATGCACGTGTTAGTATTCCCCACACCTGGTAGTCCATGACCCTCTTGGTGTTGGAGATCCTGAATATGGGCCGTGTCATTGAAGAGGTCATGGTAAATTACTACTCGTAGATGGTACACACTTTAACCACAGTACACAACTGGTGGCGAGCAATGAATGTTTACAGAGATGCAAGAGGTACTAGTTAAGCATACTGACTTGTCCTTGCTGTGCCTTGTCATGGTAGTCTTTAGCTTTCAATGTAAGGGCCTAAAAGAAAATTTGCTGGACTAGAGAGGATTCATCGGCAGAAAGAATTGCTGTAAAAAGGAAACAACTCTTTCCATTTGTGAGCCAAGTTCTATAGCTTGCCACTAAATCCATTACAGAAGTAACTTATGACGGTGTGCTTCAGCTCTGTTACTGCAGAGATACATTTATTTTAAAGGGAGGCAGAACCAATTTGCTTTAATTGCACTACTGTTGATCGGTTTCTAGCTAGGAGTATTAAAAAAAGCCACAAAACTAACATAAGCCATAAATAGTATACAACACCTTACCTTTCTATTTATTTAGAATGTGGGTTTGATTACCTGATTACAGAAAAGGATTCTATTTTCATACGTTTTGCAAAATCAAAAACCTTTAAAGATTTATTCAATGAATTTCTGAATTGTGCAAGAGCAAAAAAAACTGATCAAAATGCTTACAAATTCCTTCTCCCACTCACATATTTCATACTGAGAGTTCACACATGATAATTGCCTGACCTTTACTGCTAAGAGACTAACTAATTAAAGCTGTACGGTTGTACTCGCTGTGTTTTTTTATGTGAACTATGAAATTTAGTGATAATTATGCAGCAGAATTGCATTGTTAATATCTTTATCATGGAGAAGAGTGAAATGGTTGTTAATCGAAAGCTGTGATTTCAGACACAGTATCTCTCAAATGACATGCAAGAAACTGATTTAATTTTTCATGGAGTATATTACGCTTGTAGAATAAAGTAACCAATCTTTTTTTTGCAGCCTTAATGGTACCCAGTTATATTAGGCATTAAAAGTGTGTAGTGGGGGAACTGTAATTAATCTGGTGCAAGAGACAAGGAAATCAGGCAGGTTTCTTCAACCTGATCACTGCATCTTAACTTAGAAGGCTTGTCTGGGTAGCACAATGATACAGTCAATAAAGCTGCTGTCTCACAGTTGCAGCAAGCCGGGTTCAGTTCTGATCTCCGGTATCATCCATGTGGTACGCTGGATGCATCCTACCTCCCAACAGTGTATGTAAATTGCTCATAGTGCATAAGGCAGAGATAGAATCTGGGGGTAGTTGATAGGAAATGGGGGAAAATAAAATAGGATTTATGTAAATGGGTCAGCATTGACATTGTGGGCTGAAGTGTCTGTCACTTTGCAATTTTCTCTGCTGGAAAGCTGTTTTTTTACCACTTGTTGCGTATGCTCAAGACCGAGAATGACGGATTCTTGGATCATGGAATTTGAGGATAGGTTGGAAATGTGGAGTTGATACATAAGACTAGCTATGATCTTTCTGAAAGTATGTTGGAAGGTATTCTGACTGATCTTCCAGAGAACTTGCTGGACGTAAAGTCTGAGTCACTTAATGTGGTGATATATTACAGTGTCCATGTTTATGAAGATCGCCTACCCATATCCAAATCTTGTGAAGCTGATATCCAGTAGGATTTGGCACTGTTGCAGAAGAAAAGTGTAAGATAAATAGATGTTGTGTAGTATGTGCTCTTATCTATTCAATCCTTTCTAAAGCATTGTTTAATACTGTGCACTGCAATGAGTAGTGCAAGGAACAAAATATTGAGTAAGTGTTCTTTCTGCTAAGAATAATTCACTACTGAGATGACTACAACCACCCAGTGATAATAAAAAGCTATTTCATTACTTAAGACCTCTGAAATATTCAGAAACTCTTTATTATCCATTAATTATTAAACTGGAGAGAAAAAGTATATTTAAGTATAATCCTTTTGTATTTCCTCTTTTTAAAACATTTCAAACAGCTCTTCAGAATGATGTAAAATAACGCACAGCTTAGGTGGTGCATTGCCTCATGGTATTCAACGGCTTTCCTAAAATTACTTGGAAGGAAATGTGTCATTTATGAGAACTTTACATTTACCACTTGCACTGAATCCAAGTGTAATTTTCTCACTCCATCTTATTTAAGGCAAGTGCAGTAATGATTTGCTATAGTCAGTCTCCAGTGTTGTGCACTTGTCTGCAGAAGGAATCAGGCCTGTGACCTTTCAGCCCTGTAGGGGGTATACGAGGAACTGGCAACTGAGAATGAGATTGGCCTTGAGAGCTCTTTCATTACAGCTGTACTACAAGGTTTCTCTAAAACAGCAGGGGTTTACAACGTAGGTCATTTTTTTGCTTCTTCTATGTTTTATTTAATAAAGAGTGAGGTATGCCCCTTACTATAACTAAATAACTCCTACTTGTGATCTATTCATGCATGCAATGTATATCAACCTATAGTTGGAGGATAAATTAGAGGTAGTAAATTGTATCCCTGAAACTGCAACCACAAGACCTCAAATATTGAGTCTTTGGTTAGCATTATGGATTCAAGTGCTAACTAAGTCAGAAACAATAATAATAAAAAAAAGCTAAACCAAAGTGTAGGCTGGCATCAAGGTACGGACATAGGGAAGAAGGACTAATAATAGAAGTAAGGCCACTAAATCCTGCCTCAAAGAAACAAAAGGGAAACAGAAAAAAAAGGTTTCAATGTTTCAGACCTCAGCAAAACATTGAAAAGATGTAAGTTTCTAAATTGCACCTTCTTCATCCATTTCAGCTCATTCCAAAGCACCCTACTGACAGAAGTTTACTTTAAATATGTGGTTATTTCTTTTATACAGGTAATACAGTGGTCATATTTTACACACTGTGCTCCCACAAAATGATATTGCAGTAGTAATCTGTTTTCATGAGGTTTCTGGATAAATTTTTGCTAGAATATTCTGCATAAGTCTCCAGCTCATCTTCAATGATGTACTACATGTCCACTTGAGGATATTGTAGGTTTTCATTTTAATGTCTCATCCAAAAGACAGATAATTATTTTTAGATCTCATTCCATCCGTTTTTGCAAGCAGAGGTCTCCAAATATTTGTCTGTGCTATGAATTATGCATATGTTAAATTCTTTACTGATATCAATATGAACCAATCAAATACTTTGCACAGATAATGCTTCTATTCCCATTAACTTGTGTTGTTTGCTTGTAGTATTATTATGATTAAGAAGGTCCATTTCCAAACCGAAACAGTGAAAATTATTTCCACGTAATGCCATACCATTTCAACGTAACAGCAACATAAGTGACCACTTCCAGATATAAAATTATCAGAAATAATAAATATACAGAACATAGACATTTTTGCTTTTAATTATTATTTTTAAATATCTTACACATTTTTCTGGCAATCATATAATGGTGTTAAAAGGGAGAAATTCAGATTTAGAATTGTCACTGAAAGTTGTTATTATTGGCACTTATCCCATGATAGATAGTGTGCGGTGTTCACAGTCAGACCTTGCAAATAGACTACCCTGCTGTGTTAAAGAAAACAGTAGTGTTTAATTTGCAATAAATCTAAGCAAACCTTTTTTGAAGATCACTGAGATGTTTTATCAATTATCTTTCTTATTACTGTCCATTCCCCACACCTCCTCTAACACCTCTTTCCCATTCACTGCCCAAAGCCAGGATCATTTGTTCATATTAATGCTAAATGATGAACAGAGGAGGAGGGAAATTACTGTTCAGTGAATGTCTGACTCATAGTCTGAAGTCAGATGAGCAACACTTAATAAATTGTGTGATACATTTTCACTCGCTGTCACACATGAATAAAAAGGAAACTTGTAACCTGGTCACACTTGTTAAAGAAAGCTCCTGAACCAATTCGCACTCTAATAAACTCTGAAGGTTTCTTCCATCAAGGGCAGAAAGCAGAAACTAGTTCTTGAAAATGTATGCCTCCTGTCAGTTCTTAAAATTTGTTGAGAGAGATGAGCAATAAATAGACATCAGTGTGTACTGCATAGATGCAAAATTAATTGGGTTTTTAAAAAAAAGGTTTTAATAATATATTTCAAAAGCAGAAAGTGATAACTTTAGGAAGTCTACAGAGGAATCAAAGCTACTTAGTTCTCCTTCAAAATAAAAAATAACCCATCTCCTCTATTCCCTACTCTGACCTTTTGCTCTTCTCACCTGCCTATTACTTCCAACTGGGTCCCCCCCCCCCCCCCACCATTTCTTTTTCTCCTGTTGTCCGCTCTCTCCTTCTTTCAGATTCTTTCTTCTCCGGCCCCTGACCTTTCCCTCCCACCTGGTCACCTTCTAATTCAGGCATCTCACCCCTTCCCTCTCAGTCCTGAAGAGGGGTCTCTACACAAAACATCGACTGTTTACCCGTTTCCACAGATGCTGCCTGACCCACTGAGTTCCTCCAGCATTCTGGGTGTGTTGCTTCGGATTTCCAGTGTCTGCAGATTTTCTTATGTTTGTAATCTGGTTCTTCTATTCTGTTAATCCTTCCATTGCTGCTGATCAATACTTGACCCTCGGTGCTGGTCAGCTTTTATTTAACCTTGTTGCAAAAAATGCCTTTGCAGATCTTGGGTTGGTAAAAGCTATAGCTTGGCCCAAATATTTCAAAGCAGCAAATTAAATTTCTTATTGCATGTGGAAAATTGCTTCACTTAAGACTACACACTCATCAGATTGATGTGACTGCAATTACGTTATTTTCTTGGGGCCTGATTCTTCAGAACGTAATTTGAATCAGAATCAGATCTGTTATGACTAACATATGTCGCGATATTCATTGTTTTGCAGCAGGACTGCACCCCAAGCCATAACAATTGCTAAAAGTTACAATAAAAATATAAAATCATAAATAATACAAGAGGAATAGCAAGGTAGAGTTGATGGGTTCCTGGATTATTCAGAAATCTGATGGCAGGGTGGAAGAAGATGTCAGGCTCCTGTCCCAACTTGCTGGTGGAAGAGGGTTAGTTCAGGATGGTGAGGGTGCTCAATAATAGATGGCACCTTCTTGGTGCACTAGTTTTTGAAGATGTCCTGGGTGGTGGGTAGGTTTGTGCCCATGATGGAGCTGGCTAAGACTACAACCCTCTGCAATCCCTTTTGATCCTGCACATTGGAGCCTCCCTAACAGGCAGTAATGTAACCAGTCAGAAAGTGGTGCATCTATAGAAATTTGCTTGAGTCTTTGGTGACATGCCAAATGTCTCAACCTCCTAATGAAATAGAGCCGCTAGCATACCTTCCGCATGCAAGTGTCTATGCAAGGCACTTATTTTTGAATTTTGCAATATATATTCAGCTTCTTTTGTTTATGATTTTAAAGCTCTAACTGTAATGCATACATCTGAAGGAATTCCATTTTCCTTTCCGAGTGGGACGCTGGGCCTGTCACCAACCACAACAAGCAGGTCTGTTACATTTTTTTCCAGTTCACGTATGCCAAGATCGACACTACTTCCTGCAGCTCCTCTCCTGAAGGCAAAGATTATCAAAGCATGTATCCACAGACAAATTTCTGTGCTTGCCTGGTCTGGGCCTGCAAATGAAATGCTGCAGGAGCTCATCAGGTCGAGGCGGCAGGTATGGAAAAGAGTAAACAGTCGATGTTTCAGTCTGAAACCCTTCTTCATGACTGAGAGGGAAGGGAGGAGATGCCTGAGTTAAAAGGTGCGAGGAAGTTCAGAATTCTAGAAAATTACTATTCCCTTCCTGCTTCCCTTTCTCCTATTGCCCACTCTCTTCTCCTATCAGATCCTTTCTTCTCCAACCCTTGAGCTTTTGCACCAACCCGGCTTCACCTATCAACTTTCAGCTAGCCCCTTTCTCCTCCCCACTTCCTTCTCAGTCCTGAAGAAGGGTCTCAGCCCAAAACATCGACTGTTTACTCGTTTCCATTGATGCTGCCTGACCTGCTGAGTTCCTCCAGCTTTTTGTGTGTGTTGCTTCACATTTCCAGCACCTGTAGACCTTCTCATGTTTCAGATAACGGAGCGTGATCTTTTTTCAACGTTGACCAATTAAAAGCAAAAACAAAAAATGCTGTGAAGACCAAAGTGGATTTTTTAAAACTGCTTTTTCCATTGTTAAAACTCTGTGTCAGCGATACAGAATTTACATTGTCATACTTTGCCGGTGTCTTTTGAAATGTTCAGATTACTGACCAGTCCAATATGTTGTGGGATGGGCTGGCCATTGTGTGAGAAAAGCCAGGCAATGGTGAGAGTTGTAAACATATGGGTAGAAATGTGGTGAAATATTGAAGAGTATATAATAGAGAAAAACATTCTCAAGTATGTGATAAATACAAATTCCGAACCAGTTTGTAATTATTAATGCTGACTTTGATTCAGTTATACTAGATAATGTAAATTACTCGCCTTCGTAGCAGTTTAGTCATTGCTGAACACCTCCAGACTGAACCAAAATATGAAAAAATGAAAAATTCATACCCTCCCTGTTGGTGATTCTTCTTAGTTGCTGAATTAACATCAGAATCTATGAACGTTTTAGCTCAGACATATGTGTGCAATTGTTATCCAGCCAATAATTCAATTCCACAGCAATAAAATTAATATCCATTGCAGGTAATTTATTCACATTATTGATAAAGCTACATCCAACCATCTGGTTTAAGTAAAATTAGTCATGCTGTTCAGAATTGATATTGTAGCAGCAATCTTTAAACTCAGCTCAATAAAGTTCAATTCGTTAACCAAGAACAATGTGTGTTATAATAAACTTAGCACTTTTTGAATTGAGTAATTCAGTTCTTAACAACTTTTCAAGGGTTATCGGGGACAAATTTGGCACTTACCTGGTTGATTTAGTTGTCAGGCAAGTATCAATCCAGGGGCAGAAGAGACTGCAGATGCCAGCATCAGGAGCCAAACATAAATTGTCAGAAGAATGTGCAGATTGAGCAGTATCTGCGGAGATAATGGGATGGTTGATATTTCTGGTCACAACACTGAGAGTCTAGAGGGAAGCTAGCCAAGTGAGAGGGAAGAATAAGACAGAGAATGGTAGGTGAAAGCCGAATAATACCAAAAAAGAAAAAGATTGGCAGATGGAGCCTTATGGAGGAATATCGATATAGGCCCAGTAGTCTGAGGATGCTAACAGAGTTCTATGTTAGTAACACTGCAAAATAACAATTGGTATCAGTTCAGCTATGAGGATACTTTATCATCTTTATCACTCTAGCATAGAGCATACCTTTAGGTTTTGCTTATTCAATCTCTGCATGCTCTTCTAGTAACTACATCTCAATTAGTTCTCTGCCTTATGCTTATTTAAACTTCACTTTACCTCATTGCTGTGTGTAGAATGTTCCACTTCCTGGCGTCTGCTTTTGAAAACTTCACACTTAAAAGCATAATCTTGGTCATCGTTTCTAACTGCTTCCTTCCTGACTCAGTGTCTAGATAAGTTGGTGCTGCTTGCACAACGCTAAAATATACATTTACCAAACAAGTATTACCTCAATGTAACTCCATGCACTGGAAATATTGGATGCCCATATGCACTCCAAACTGACTCTTATCTATCAAAGTGCCAGAGGCTTCAGTTCTTTGTACTGTTATGGAAGGTTAAATGTTCAAGTCCCACTCCAGAGACTTGAGCAGGAAATTCAGATTAATATTTCAAAACAGTCCTGATAGAAAGTTGTGCCGTTGAAGATGGTATCTTTCAAAATTGACTTCACATTGAAGGATCAGAGGTGGAGAGGCTCAGAAACTTTAAATTCCCCTGAGTTATATTTCAGAGGATCTATCCTGAGGCCAGCACTTTACTTCTTTAGAAGCCTGCAAAGATTTGGCATGATACCTAAAACTTTGACAAACTCCTATAGATGTGTGGTGGAGAGTATATTGATTGGTTGCATCATAGCCTGATATGGAAATACCAATGCCTTTAAATGGAAAATTCAGCAAAAGGTAATGGGTTCAGCCGGGTGCATCATGGGAAAAGCCCCTCCCCACCACTGAGCATGTCTACACAGAGCGCTGTTACAGGAAGGAGCCTCAGAACCCAAACCACCAGCTTCTGGAACAAATCAGGCTCTTGAGCCAGAGGGGATAATTTTACCCAACTTCACTTGCCCCATGACTGTTTCATCACATACTGAGCCCGGCACAAACTAAGTAATCACTTTCAAGGACTCCTCATCTCATTTTCTCAATATTTATTGCTTATTTATTATTAATATTTATTTTTCTTTTGTATTTGCATAGTTTTTTGTCTTTTACACATTGGTTGTCTGTCCTGTTGGGTGTGGTCTTTCAATGATTCTTTTGTGTTTCTTGGATTTACAGTGCACGCCCACAAGAAAATGAACCTCAGGGTTATATTTTGTGTCATGTACTGTATGTACTTTAATAATAAGTTTACTTTGAACTTTGAATTTTGAACTTCTTAAATACTTTTTTGGGTATCTATAGAACTGGGGTGTCAAAGAATATCAAGTAGGTACCCCTACTGTTGAAGAAATATTCATTCTTCAGTCAACATTGCCTGAGAAAAATAGAGACTATCTTGTCATATGGTGGCTTCTGAGAAATTAGCTGCAGATGATGAAGTGGAGACTGGGAACTTCACCAGGATCCTGTTGAGTATAGGATGAGTGCATGGGATTCATGTGTGAGAGTGTAGCTCAGAATCTTACTGGTTGGAAGATGGATGGAGTAGATATTGAACCAGCAGGTAATTTGGTGAGATGGACAGAGGATTGGTGCTCTTGAGTGGGGTTTTGAATCCTGGAGTCATACATAAGTGAAAGACTTTATTTAGTTGGTGGCCTTATTTACAGCATTACTGGAACATCCAACAATGGATAATCCCATGACAACTAAGTCTAACTCCCTTCACAGTTCTCCAGGGGCATAACATAATTTGATGCACACTAAATGTGATTTCACCAGGCAGTTGGGCCTGAAGTTGCAAAATACCATGATGAAATTCTGGTAAAATGCAGTAAATCTCAATCTGTCACAGATTTAAAACTAACAATTGACCTAACATTATTTTTTTTTACGAAGGGAGTTTCAAATTTCTATTACCTGTGCTACATATATGGAAGAAAATGCCAGGGAAAGTGGTTGAGGGATGTACAGTAACATCAGAAGACAGGTACAGGATTAGGAATGGTATGTGCCAAATGCAGGAAAATGGGTTAGCTCAGTTGCGCATTTTGGCTGGTATGGACAAATTGGCCATCACCCCCTCCCCTTCCATCTTAGTTCTGATCTAAAGTTTTGACTTGAAACATCACTAGATATCAACAAATGTCATTGAGTGAGCATAGACAGATGGGTCTGTTTCTATGCTATATTACTCTATGACTCTATGCCTGTATTTGTTTCTAACTTTGATCTGGAAAACCTATTTCTAGTTTTTTCCTTATGCTTTCTAGGCACATCAAGCTCATTTAGTTTCTTAATACCTATTCCATTAGTTTCCTTCGTTACCTTGAAAATCCAATTAAAATTCTTCTTAACCTTCTTAACTTCAGAGAATGCAGTCCTAGAGAAGGTAATATCAATGTTTTGTAACAATGAAAAAAATTCTGAACTCCATCAAGCCCAATATCTTGTTGCTGAAACTACAGCCCCGATAGAGCCCATCATATTCCAAGTGGAGTGCTACCTTGTGGTACAGGTACTCCCATGGTGAGTTAGGTATTTCCAGAGTCAATGAAGGATCAACAAACCTTGATACCTAATATTTTGATATGTGCCTCTGTGAACAAAATTGGAATATTCTCGCATTAATAATTTTGTCCAAAGGGGAATTTTAATTTGCACTATGGAGTAATTTCCACATTCTGGTATTTCCTGCTGACCCAATACTATACCGCTGTGATTAAAGCTATAGTTAGGGATCGACCACTGAGTGCCTGGTCACTAGAACAAATGCATATGAACTACATGCAATTATCTTTCAGCAAGGGTGAAAGATATTCAGTCTGTGCTTGATTACTCAGTACACTTGAGGGCAACCTAATTCTACCCAAAAAGCTAGCCAGGGGGAAAATAAAACACCGAGTACAAGCAGTTTTTTAATCCCTCAAATTTTTTTTTACAGTATTGCTGCTGCTTGGAAAAAACTGTTGCTTTTTTTTTGAAAGAAGTACATTCAGACTGATCAATGAAACCAGCACATTAACTGGAGCATTTTTATTCTATTGTTAGATTGCCTATTATTACTAAATAAATGAAGCGGAAGTGCATCGAGCATTCTGTTGTTTACTATTTTAATATGAGGAAGATGATTCAGCAATATTGTATAAATTTGTTTCACATTGGGCTGGTGATGTTTCCACCACTATTCAGCAGCCTATGCATCCTTGAGAGCTTTCAGTTCATGGTGAAAGATATCTTCAGGTAATCACATTAACAAAGAACTGAAAAGTGTGAAAAGCTTTCAAACAAAAAATACTTGTTTGTAAAGAAATTTCTTAAGGCACTCCATAAATGAGTGCAAGAGTAATAGATGGTGAGCTAGGAATGTGAGACTAAAAGTTCCAGGTCATTAAGATGGTCAGTAGGGCAGTTCTAAAGGTGTTAGATTATGAGGACCCTCTCTGGTTTCTCAGTCATTGCACTGATCTGAAATCTGGCTCTGTTTCTGAGTAAATAGTTTCAGCAGGAAGCTTTCTCTGTTGTCAATAAGTAGATTGAGTGCTAGGAAATATTCCTATTTCTCAATGGTAGTGTTCTGTGCAACTTTTCTACAAACAGTTCTGCTTAATGATATCCCTGTGAACTAGTATTACCATTGGTTAATTTTTTTCACCTCTGTAGAATTTCTTTATTCAATCCCTCTTTCTACCTTCCAAGCTCCTTTCTTTCCTCTTTACTTTCTTGTTTTATGGACATAAACCAGAATCTCTACAAGAGTTACCCAATCATTGACTTCAATGAAGCAGAAACTCAAGTGAAGGAACTTTGACATTCACAAATACCACTTACATCCAACAAAAAAAATACTGGCTATTTTATATTTGGCATGGATACTGTCTTCAAGCTAATACAAGTGTTCACTGATTTATATTTATATGGTCCTTTTCATAAACTCAGGATGTCCCAAAGCACTTTATCGCAAATGAAGAACGATTTGAAACATAATTGATGTCACACAGTGTTACTTTCTCCAAACCCCTTTTTGCCCTTTAACTAGTAATTTCCTGATATTCATAGTTCTACAATCACTAGTTACCAGTACTTTCCAAAAGTGAAAATTATTCATTTATGTCATTAAGACAAAGAGGGTCAAAATCTCACTAATGACTATGATCTACTGCTTACTCAATATGCATCTGCAAATACTCACAGGCAGAGCTGTGGGATAAATGATTAGAAAAAGAAATGCCAAGTTTTTGCCTTTTTCCTTTCCAATCTCCCCATTTTATACATCAAGGACATAAAAATTAATTTCAAGTTCTACTACAACCCCAGCTATTTTTTTATATATTCATTCAAGAAATGTGGGCATTGGTGGCAGGGCCTATTTAATTTTGCATTGTCAGCATCTCCAAGAACTAAACAGCTTACTGGGACTTCTCAGAGCCCAATCTTGCATCAGGTGCATTGCTCTAGATCTACAATCACATGTAAGCTAGCTTGAATAAGAACTTCTTTCCTCAAAGTAGCATGATGAACTGTTTGCTGCCATTGTCTGGTAATTATGCAGTTGCCTATATTGAAACTAGTCTTTTAATTTTGAATCAATATGACTGATTTTAGATTCCTCACTAGTACGATACTACATTCATGAAACACATAAATCCAACATATTGGTGTAACATTAATGCACTGAGGCATGAGACTTGGCACAGAACTCTTTTAAACTTAGTAGAAGTTTAGTTTGCCTATTCTCATTCAAGGCAGCAATTAATGAGTTTCCTATTTTCAGGAATAAAGCCATTCAGGAATCCTGCTCATAATTTCCATCCAACCTTGGAGTTGATATGAGTGAACAATTTATGGCTCTGTGGGTAACACACTCACTCCTAATCACATGGTTTTAGTGTTCAGTCCCACTCCAGAGGCTTCAGCGCAAATGGCAGCTGACACTCCAGCATAGTAAAGAAGAAAAATAGTCAGTCAGAGATGCTGAATTGTACTTGAGCACAAAATAGAGGCTCTTGGATGGATGAAAAGATCCCATGACATTATTTCTAGAAAGTGCAATAGTCTTGTGTCCTGGCCAATGTTTATCTCTCAATCAACATGTGCAAAACAGTTTAAAGCTAGTTACATCTCTGAAATGTGTCTTTACTCTGCACACAATCTACTCAGCTGCAAGGTATTTAGGATTTTCCTGACATTCCGAAGAGGTTACAGATGGCTCTCGTGTTGCAGCTGTTCAAGTAACAGAAATTTGTCTCTGCAGAATTCACAAATCACTATCCAAAAAATTAGACGTGTGGAATAAAATACTGTCTACTCTCACTGACTTTATGTGAAATAAATAAATAAGAAATTTGTTTCAGCTGTAGATGATGTGGCTCCTAGTTATGGGAAATCATACTATGAACTGTTCGCTTCAACACCCCCATGATGCAAGTCTGCCTTTCTTCTAATGAGAACAAGATTATAATTCAACACACCATTGGTCCTGTGATCTTGAATTGCCCATATACCTCTTTAACCTTTAAGATGCCCTTTAAAACCTGAAACTCTCACCAAGGTATTGACCACACAAAATCATGTGGCTCAGAATCATAAGCTGTTTGACAAGAAGCTATGGGAGCTATATAGGCCTTTAATACTGTCCCTTTATTCTTTGATGTTTTTCTTCTTTCTCAAGTACTCTTTTCTATCCTATCCCTAAGTCAATTGATTCCCTCTGTGAGCATGAAGTGACTGATTTATGATTCTCCTTAACAGCTACCTTTTAGATAAACCTTTTGATAACCACCATTCATATGGCTTGGTTCTCAGTTTTATTTGATAATGTTGTTGTAAAACAATACTCTGGGTCATGTTACCAATAAAGGCAAGTTGTGGTCGAGATATTGCTCAATGGTGAAGGCCTTCTGAGTGGAATAGTCTTCTGGAACTGGTGATATCAGTTTATCCTTGCGGGAAAAGCAGAAACTTTGGTGAGGTAGAGAGTATTGCTGAAGTCCATCAGCTCTGACCAAAATCTGACTTTTATAATATTAAAAGATAACATTTTGAACAACAGATGATAGGATATGCTCAAGTTAAATTCTAATCGGTGACAGTGTTTACCAAATATTTTAAGTAAAATGATGTACCAACATAAGAAAGAGAGTCCTCACTATTTCATTGTCAAAATCTGCTTTCTTTCAGTGCCTGAGATAAACATATTTTGGTGGTTTCTTCATGTCAAATTTGGGGTAAGGTATTAGAAGTATTATTTATCCTATAATGTATCTGTTCATGTTTAATATATTGCAATGGTTGAATGGCTTAGTTTCAGATAATCATTCTCTGATCTAGTCGGCAGAATTCACTTATCTGCTTATTTTGTTTCTGCTCCCCCATCATTCTCAGGGTGAAGTATTCTCACTGTGGAATCATCACTAATCTGGCCTGACACTTAGATAGAACTCAGCAAGATGGTATGACTTCAATTTAATCAATGGAAAGATGGAGTAGCTTCTGTGCTATTTTCAACTTCTTGGCTAGCCTGCCATTTGAGCAAGTCATTTTATGGATGCCCAGTAATGATTGCTGTCAAAATAATAGTCTGAAGTTGAAAGGTCAAGAAAAATATGTAAAAGACTTTGGAGTGAACCAGATGACAGTGTAACCCATAAACCATTGAATCGTAGCTGACCCTGAAATGAGTTCAGAGGTTAGTAGCAATGAATGAATTAATGTGAACACCTCTCTGAGAGTTTATTCCTGGCAAAAGGTTACAACTGCAACAACGTGCAAGCCGAATATAATTAATTATAAAACTGACCTGTGTGTGTGTGTGTGTGTGTGTGTGTGTGTGTGTGTGTGTCTGTATGTGTGTGTGTAGAAAGACAAAGTGAGCAAGAGAGAGAACAGATAGCAGTATTTTATTTGGAACAAATAATTCTGCCTCTAATAGAGTTTTATTTGAAGCATATTAACCCTTTGTAAGCCACTCACTTCCTAAGGCTAGGCCATTCTCAGCTATGATTGATTTCATATCACTGCTGTGATTTGTCCTTCAAAGCTGACATGCCACTAGAGGGTTGGTGTGATTGGCCTTTGACCTCCTGACCAGCTTCTCCATACATAATATCTGCCTCATACGGAAACTGGCATATAATCATTTATGTTTACTGGGTCAGGCTCCACTTGGTAATTCAAGCCAAGAGGAAATAAGGGCAAAATTTGTGTGCTCGAGACCAGAAATGTAAAAAAAATGCATCCATTCATATTTTAGGTTTTTTTTAAGAAAAGGCAATGTATTCATGATAGCAGTGTTTTGTTCATTGTATTGAGTTGCAGTGATTAACAAGCAGCTTTTCAGAACAGTGTAACTGCAAATCACAATCCATGTGTGCACTGAGAACAAATAGAGATTGTGCTAAAACAATTATCATTTTGTTGTTTAACATTGCAAGCAAGAGTTCAAGTACAACGTTGAAGCAGTTCCTCAATGCAATCCTAACTTCTTGACATAAACCTCATCCATTGCAATAGATGTTTTTAAGAACGGGATTAAACAGTTAAAAATGAAAACTGAGGAAAAAGACCCATTTTTTTGGATTGGGGAATCATACGCTCTAGTGAATAAAATTATAATACTGATAGAACCTTCCTTCAGCACGAACTTCATTTTTAATGAAAATAAAGGGTTAAGAATGCTACATCTTGATTGAGGCATTGTGAGTGCTTTTTTTGGACTCCATGATTACATGCATTTGAATTACTTCATGTCTTTGTTTCTCAAAATGTCATTTTATTGGACACCATGTTATCCATGCATACACTTAATGTAGAAAATATAAAACAAAATATCAACATTTTATGCAGTAATGATTCTTTTTCCACATTTCATTTCACTGGCTTGTTTTTATTCAAACTGACTACTATTCTGACGAGAGTTTCCTACTCGTGTGTTAGTGCTGACCCAGCTGGCCTTTGGCAATGAAATATAATACACTTTGCTCTGCAGTCAAATCATCAAATTTTCCTGTGCATATGTTAGAGTCCTGTAATGTGCCTTATCACAAAACAATGCCTGCATAATTGCCCTTGGTGGTAATTAACCAGTAACTAAGTTGTGTTTGTTGCAGTTTGTCCACACTCTTTTTTTGTTATTTCTTTTTGCTATTGATGTATTGACTAAGGCTTTACTTGCCTGACATGTTAACACTAGCTGGTCACTTAACAACATTTGTGACATCATATTTTAAAAAAAAGATAATCAATTGTACTTGCATAATGACTGTGGCTTTAAGTAGAAATTTGGGAACTGGAAGCTTGTGACAGGAATGAAAGGGGGAAATGAATGATTTTCAGTGCTGAATTCAAACATCTGTGGAGGGGAAAGAGCAGTAGAATGGGATGGTGAAGTGGGTGTAATCAGGTAATAAATAAGAAAGAGGATAAAGTATATGCCATATGGTTCTGCAATAAAATGATGGCTGATATTTTACATCACCTCCATGCTCAAAATCCTTAACCATTAAAAAAAAACCCTCTTGTGTCCAAGAATCCATCCAACTCAGTTTCTAGTACACTCAATAAATGGCATCCATAACACCATGGAATATTGACATTCAAAGATTTACCATCCCTCAAATGAAGCAATTTCCTTTTGTTTCCACTCTAAATGGCCTATGGTTAACTTGTGTTTGCAATCCTGATTGCAAGAATCTTCTGTCAATGAAAAAATTCCTTTCAGTGCAATGGCTTAATTAACTTGGAACGGTCAACTTCTGGAAGGCAACAACAGAAAGTGGAGAGTGTTATGTTTTGTAACTCTACAAATTAATCCAAAGAAAAATACAGGGGAGCCAGGAGTAACTCATATATGTTTTAGTTTTACTTGGGTGTGCACTTATGATGTGGTGACGTGATGACGTATGTCATTAACGTACTTTTACATATAGCCCATAATGACTTATATAAACAAAGAATGCTTAATCAAACAATATATTTACAATAGTACTGCTGAAATATTAAATTCACAACACTTCTCTTTGTTTAGCTATAAACTCCAAGTCAATACAGAATACATCTCAACTTATATACATATAAATTTATTAGTTATACTGTAATATATATAGGGGGGTTACTTTGCTTGGCAAGTGAGACTTGCTATTATGCAATATTCTCAAGATCTTGGGCCTCCTCCGTGTTAGTTGTAGGAGTTGACTCTGGGACTGCAAGAAGTGGTTCTGATAGCTCTGGCCACCTTTATTCTCCAATAATAGACTCTGCTCTCCTCAACTGGTCAATATCTCATCTCCAGCCACAATCTCCATTGTACAGGAGAGTGGTCCAGATCTGTCCTTAATCTGTCAGAGTATCTACTTTTGAACAACGCTGTGGTCCCTGGCCGGGACTCCTTGTCCAGAATGAAACGTCAAACCTTGTTTGAGAAGCCCTCAATTTGTCTCAGCTGTTTGTCCTGCATACTCTTTCTGAGGTTGGGTATGAGCAGATTCAAGTGTGAGTGCAAGAGATGACCCAGGAAGAGCAGAGCTGATAAGTTGTTTATTGTGGAGCATGCTGCATTGTGATATGCAAAGAGGAAATTGGTGGGCTTCTGATTCAGTGTAGTGTAGTGTTTTCTGCAGATATCGCTAAGTGTGTTCTTCAGATCCTGGTCAAGCCTTTCCGCTGAGCCATTTGTAGTTGGGTGGTATGAGCAGATGTAATATGTCTTATTCCATTCATTTTCAGCAATGACTGAAATAGTTCCACAACAAACTGTGCTCCATTGTAATTGACTAAATGTTCTGGAGCACCTGTCCTTGAACAACAGGGGTTGTTCCTTCGTACCAAACATACAGTTTGGTACAAACCTCAGGGTTTACTCCCAACGCCTACCCCATGAGTGCGTATAGTTGCAAGGCAGTGGAGGTTTGAGATCAGAATTTTCCTTCTCCTAGATGAGCTGCAAACCATGGCTGATGAGGCAAAGCTGCCCAAAGTGACTAGTTTTAAGGCACCAGTAACTTGCCTTTGCCCCTTCTCCTATCAGTAGAAATGGTCCCGCCGGGCTTAGTAGCTGAGCCACACATGAAGGCCAGGAGCTGTCTTTGGTTGTCAGAGGATATTTGAGGGTCATGCCATTGGAAGCATTTAATAGGTAGAGGGAGCTTGTGCCCATTACCACTCCCGACTATAACAACCTTCCTATTCCCCACAAAACTCCTCAGTATTCTGTTGAATATCTTGCAATAAGATTAAGTGAGTTTAAGCATAAACATTTATGAATCCCTCAATAACGTGTGCAAGGCCATAGTGGAGGTTATTGGGAACATTTCTAACCACTTTGTAGTTGCATCCACTACACCCAAGAAATATATGCACATGAATGGTCTGGCGAAATCCACAAGAATCCCCTGCCAGGGCAATGCAGGATATTCCCAGAGATGGAGAGGCACAGTTCTTGGCATCTTCCGAAACAGTGCTCCATCTGCTGATTTATCCAAGGCCACCAGACAAAGTTTTGAGCCAGTTCTTCCTTTAGACCATGCCTTGATGTATGTCCCTTTTGACCATGCATGCAGCTCCTCTAACACTTTAGCTCTAAGCTTGGATAGTACAACAACTCTTAATCCCCACATTAGGCAAGCCCAGTCAAGGACAAGTTCATCCCAGTCCTGGTAAAAATAGGGGAACTGGAAGTTCTGCTGTACATTCCAGCTATTTCGAGTAACCATGTAGATCTGACACAGTGTGGAGTCTTTTCTGGTTTCCCTTTGGATCATTTCTCCATAATAGGGAGACTTTAGAGTTGCATTAGGAAGAATGCATCGAGAGGAGTGTCCTCTTTTGTAAATATTTCAGGTATTTCCTTTTCCGAGGGTAAACAGGACAATCAGCATTTCCATGATTAGTTGTCCTCTTCAATTTGTGTCCTCTCAGAAACAGAGCCCATCTTTGCCTTTGTGTTGCTGCTGCTTTTGGAACACCCTTCTATGGATTGAAAATGGACAATAGTGGTTGATGATCAGGAATGACGGGAAACTCTCCACCACACAAGTACTGGTTGAAACGTTTTATGCCTCAAACTCAATTCAAGGCCTCTCTGTCAATCTGTGTATATATTATTTTATCTACAGTGGTATGGGAATGTGATGCAAAGGCACTTCCATCACTCATAGCATGTGACATGACTGCACCTATGCCATGAGGCAAGACATCACAGGCAAGCTTCACTGGATGATGTGGATCATAACATGTCTGACATCCCCATTTCCTTTATCTTTTTGAAAGCCACCGTACACTGCTTTGTCCATTGACGTTTCTTCCCTATCTGTAGTAATGAGTTCAATAGGTGGAGCACAGTAGTCAAGCTAGCAGGAACCTGTTATAGTAATTGACATATCCTAGATAGGATCACAACTGTGACATGTCCTTTGGCTTTGAGGCATCCTCCACTGCTTGAATTTTCTCAGCACTTGTGTAATTCTTGTGTGTCAATGGTGTCACCACAATAAGTGATGGTTGGTTTAAAGAATTGCACTTGTTACATCGTGCTCTGAGTCCATAATCTTCTTATCTTTTGAAAACTATCTTGAGATTTTGAAGATGTTCCTTGTCATTCTCACCAGTAACAATGATGCCATCCAGGTAACACTGAGTGCCTGGGCAGCCTTGCAGCATGTGGTCCATAGCTTTCTGCTAGAGTGCAGGTGCAGATGCTATGCCAAGGATAAGCCTATTATAGCAGTTAAGCCCTTTATGAGTGTTTATAGTTAGAAACACTTTAGACGCTTATTTCATCTCTATCTGTTGGTAGGCCTCAGCGAAGTTCCACCTTGCAGAAGCGTTTCCCTCCTGAATGGTCGGTAAAGGTATCCTCTATCCTGGGCAGAGTGCATTGATCTACTTTCTGTACTGGGTTGATGGTGACCTTAAAATCACCACAGATTCTGACAGATCAATTTCTCTTGGCTACAGTTATCTTTTTATCTTTTGTGCAAACAAACACATCTATCTCTCCAATGTAACCAGCCATTTCTGATTTTTTAATTTTACTATTAATATAATCCTGTACTCATTGTTTATGAGCCTGTGAATTTTGTCCATTTTCTGCCTTTTGTAACTTGGCAATCTTCTCCCCTTGCAAAAAAAATCACATGCTGTGTCATGGTCCGGATTGGGGTCCCTTTAAATTTAGCTTGTTTATGTTACGATCCGGACCATTGATTCCCTGTTTTCCCATGTCCCTCGACTTTGGTGATTAGAGGCAATTAACACTCGGCTGAACCGGTAGTTTATAGTCTCCGGCTTTCAGCCGTTTGGTGCGGGAGCGTCTGCAAAGTCACCAAGGTATGGCGTGCCAATGTCATCTGGCCGGAGCTAGCCTAGTCTCCGCCTGAAGCGAGGGCCAGTAATTCGCCTTTCCTCACCAGAGCAACCTTGTCAAGTTACCTCACCAAAGTGAGCCTGCAAAGTTTCCTTCCTGGGTCCATCAGTTAACCCGGCGGAGGGAATCAAGAACCGCTGTCTACTGTTCCCGGGCCGAGTCGAGAGCTCACCACTACCCGGAGGCTCCAAGTCAAGTCCTGGCTCCAGGTGGCATTCAAGTACCATGTCAAGTCCTGGTCCTGGCGGCGTTCAAGTACCATGTCAAGTCCTGGCTCCGGCGGCATTCAAGTACCATGTCAAGTCCTGGTCCTGGTGGCGTTCAAATACCGTGTCAAGTCCTGGCCCTGGCGGCGTTCAAGTACCATGTCAAGTCCTAGCCCTGGCAGCGTTCAAGTACCATGTCAAGTCCTGGCTCTGGCGGCATTCAAGTACCATGTCAAGTCCTGTCCCTGGCGGCGTTCAAGTACCATGTCAAGTCCTGGCTCCGGCAGCATTCAAGTACCATGTCAAGTCCTGGTCCTGGTGGCGTTCAAATACCGTGTCAAGTCCTGGCCCTGGCGGCGTTCAAGTACCATGTCAAGTCCTGGCCCTGGCAGCGTTCAAGTACCATGTCAAGTCCTGGCCCTGGCGGTCTGTGATACCTGTCCTCGCCTCCATCTTGCTGTTGCCCCGCGGGGAGTTGTGTCTTGTCTTGCCCTGTCCTCGCCTCCATGGGGTAGGTCAGGCCATCTTGCCGTTGCCCCCCGGAGTGTCATGAGTCCCGGCTCTATGTCCTGTACCCAAGGAGGGGTCCCGGCTCTCTATTCTGTGTATGTGTCCGAGGTTCCATGTAGCTGCTGTCCCGAGACCAAGGCTCTGTTTTCCATGTTCCTCCTCTCCCTAGCCCATGTCATGTCTGTGCCTGGTTCTGGGGTCCGAGCCCGAGGCAAGACCAGGTACTGGGTCCTTGCCCAGTCTCGGGTTCGGAGTCCGTATCCTAGCCTCTTCATGTCTCCTCTAGTTCTGGGAGCCGATTCCGATTCCTAGCCTAGACCCTTGGTCCCAGCCTAGTCGTAGTCCTGAGTCCTTATCCTGTTCGCTATTTCTGCTTCTGTCTTGCTCTCCTGGTATCGTACAATAAACCAAACCTAAGTAACCTCACAAGATGTGTCTTGCATTTGGGTCCACCCTTGCTCCCAATGCCCCGCCATTGTGACATGCTGCACTTATCTGTTAACTTGAATGTCTTTTTCTCCCCTTTCTGAAGAGAAATGTGCTGTGCATTTTTCTTAAATCTCGACCATCTGGCTGCATTTCAACAGGTAGGTGGTCAATCTCAGGTTCATTTTAAAATTTCCTCATCACTACTATTTTGTTTAGTTATTCCAGAAATTAATCGAAGGAAAATCATGGGAGAACCAGGGTAACTCATGTGCATTTTAGTTTTACTTAATGAGGTGAGCACTGATAATGTGGTGACATGATGACGTATGCCATTCATTTACTTTTATATATAACCCATAGTAAATTATGTTAACAAGTAACACTCAAACAATATATTTAAAATATTACTGAAATATTACTAAAAATTTAAATGCGCAACAGGAAGGTGGAGTAGAATCCCTGGTAGGAAGTAGGGGATAACTGCCTATGATTCTTTTCAGGTGGACCCCTGATCCCTGATGATTGATACACCCCTGCAGAGGGCAGCAGCCTGATTGTGTTTTAATAGTAGTTGGATGCTATTAATTGACAGGTAAGTGGAGAGATGGGGTGCTATTAGAAAGTCAAAATATTGGATTTATTTGTAATTAATGAAAATTAAGTAGAACGTAGAAACTGAATTTTGACAATGGAAGTGAGTATCATCAGCTTCAGCAAGCATGGTGGAACTGAGGTTTGGAGCTCAGTAAGGCACAAGTGATCATAATGGTCACAGTCTTATTAAACTATCAAAATGTTCTTCACCGAAGGATGCAATTCTGTGGAAATGACTGGCTTTAATGCCATAGAATAGTGTATGATCAGCCAAGAACCCACCGTATGTAGTATGTCCCAAGAGCAAATCTCAAACGATAATGATAAACAATTATCTAGTCCTTTCAATATTTGGTAGGTTTAAATGAGATATCCGTGCATTCTTCTAAATTCCAGTGAGTACAGGCCCAAAGCTGCCAAACACTCCTCATGTGTAAACCCTTTCATTCCTGGAATCATCCTTGTGAACCTCCTCTGGGCTCTCTCCAATGACGGCACATCCTTTCTGAGATATGGAGCTCAAAACAGTTGACAATACTTCAAGTGCAGCCTGATTAGTGTCTTATAAAGCCTCAGCACTATCTCCTCGCTTTTATATTCGGTTCTCCTTGAAATAAATGGCAACATTGCATTTGCCTTCTTTACCACAGACTCAACCCGTAAATCAACCTTCTGGGAATCTTGCACGAGGACTCCTAAGTCCCTTTGCACCTCTGATGTTTGAACCTTCTCCCCATTTAGATAATAGTCCACTCTACTGTTCCTTTTACCAAAATGCATTATCATATATTTCCCAACATTGTATTCTATCTGCCACTTTTTTGCCCATTCTTGCAATTTGTCTAATTCCTGCTGCAATCACATTGCTTCTTCAGCATTACCTACCCCTCCACCTATCTTTGTATCATCCACAAACTTTGTCACAAAGCCGTCAATTCCGTTATCCAAATCATTGACAAACAATTTGAAAAGTAGTAGTCCCAAAACTGACCCCTGAGGAACACCGCTAGTCACAGGCAGCCAACCAGAAAAGGCCCCTTTTATTCTCACTCACTGCCTCCTGCCTGTCAGCCATTCCTCTATCCATGTCAGTATCTTTTCCTGTAACGCCATAGGACTTTATCTTGTTAAGCAGCCTCATGTGAGGCACCTTATCAAATGCCTTCTGAAAATCCAAATGAATGACATCCAGTGTCTCTCCTTTGTCCACCCTGCTTGTTTCTTCCTTGAAGAACTCCAACAGATTTATCAGGCACAAAACCATGCTGACTTTGACTTATTTTATCATTAGTCTTCAAGTATCCCGAAACCTCGTCCTTAATAATGGACTTCAACACTTTCCCAGCCACTGAGGTTAGGCTAAGTGTCCTATAATTTCTTTTCTTTTGCCTTCCTCCCCTCTTAAAGAGTGGAGTGACATTTTGCAATCTTCCAGTCCTCCAGGACCATGCCAGAGTCACGTGATTCTTGAAGATCACAACTAATGCATCCGTTATCTCTTCAGCAACCTCTGTCAGGACTCTGGGATGTAATCCATCTGATCCAGGTGGCTTATTTACCTTAAAACCTTTGAGCTTGGCTAGCACTTTTTCCTTTGTAATAGCAATGGCACTCACTCATGCTTCCTGACACTCATGGACCTCTGGCACATTGCTAGTGTCTTTCTACAGTGAAGACAGATGCAAGGTATGCATTAATTTCATCTGCCATTTCTTTGTCCCTTACCAGCATCGTTTTCCAATCGTCTAATATCAACTGTCACCCTCTTTTTACTTTTTATATCACTGAAAAAATACTTATAGTATCCTACTTTATAGTTTTTGGCTAGTTTACTCATATTTAATCTTTTCCCTGCTTAAAGCTTTTTTAGTTGCCTTTTGTTGAATTTTAAAAGCTCTCCAATCATCCAACTTCCCACTCACCTTTGCTATCTTTTATGCCCTCTCCTTGGCTTTTATGCAGTTCTTAACTTCCTTTGTCAGCCACAGTTGCCTACCACTGCCATTTGATAACTTCTTCCTCTGTGGGACCTATCTGTCTTGTGCCTTGTGAACTATTCCCAGAAACTTCAACCATTTCTGCTCCACCATTATCCCCGCCAGTATCCTCCTCCAATCTACCTGGGCAAGCTCCTCTCTCATGCCTCACCGACTCTTAAGGGTTTCTTTTCATTAATCTCCCTAATAAGATCTGGGTTGTTACACAACACCCAATCTATGATAGCCTTTCCCCAAGTAGGCTCAAGCTGAGGCTGCTCTACAAAGCCATTTCATAGGCATTCAACAAATTCCTTCTCTTGCAATTCGACACCACCCTGATTCTTCAAATCTCCTTGCATATTGAGTCCCCTTTACAACTGTGTCATTACCCTTGTTACATACCTTTTCCAGCTCTCTTTGCAATCTCAACCCCACATCCTGGCTATTATTTGGAGGCCCATATATGATTCCCATCTTGGTTTTTCTTACTCTTGTAGTTTCTTAACTCCGCCCTCAAAGATTCAACATTCTTTAACCCCATGTCACCTCTTTTGAAAGGTGCAATTCCATCTCTTACCAACGGAGCCATCCCAGTGCCTATGACTTCCTCCCTGTCCTTTCAATACAATGTATATCCTTTGATGTTAAGCTCCCAACTATGGCCTTCTTTTAGCCACAACTCATTGATTCCCACAACGTCATACCGATCAATCTGTAATTGTTCGTCGACCTTATTCCGAATGCTACACGCATTTAAATACAACACCTTCAGTCCTGCATTCTTTGCCCTTTTGAATCTTGCTTCTATGGTGCAATTAAACTCTTTGCTCTGTCTGCATGTAGACTCAATCATTGGCTTGTCCTTCCTTATGTTCATGTTACATCCATCACCCACTTGTAAACCTGCTGGCTCAACCTCTGCTCTATCATACTGGTGCCTATCCCCCTGCCATATCAGTCACAGGGAGAACATATGAACAAATTACACAAAGCGATGGAATTGAACCCGGATTGCCGGCACTACAACAGCAGTAAACTAACAGCTACCTACTGTGCTGTCCCCCACTCCCCGGGAGAATATGCATCATCTCTTGTTGATACTTAACCTGGCAAGAATGGAAAGACTCAGGACTTTAACACAACAAAGAGAACAATCAGCCATACAATTCCATATCAGGATGATCTGTGACTTGGAGAAGAATGTATAGTTCGTGGTTTTCTCAGTTAATCTCTAAAGCAAATTGGATAGTATTTTAAGTTATTTCTCCCAAAATATTCAATTTACTGTAGTTCCATTATGCATCATCAGAAAATTCTTCTATTTTCACCTCCTTTCAGTATGCTTTCACCCAGAGTTAGTAGGGCTTTACTTAAACCACTATCAATGTAATGTGTGATAATCTAGGCTGGGAAAAAATGGGTAGCTCCTTTGCTCCTGATATATTACTTCTTTGTTTCTGGGGCTGGTCATCAGGAACTGCCAGAAGGCAATATAAAGTAACTGTCACTTATTTTAGGTTATCCTCCCTTAATTTTCCTCTCTCTCTTTAAGGACGGATGTATGGTGGTGGTTGGAAGGTGAGAATGAAGGAGGGAGGAAGAGAATTTCCCCAACACTTAATGCCAGATCTGGGTTGGAGGTTAGTGTGTAAAATAAGAATGTCAGTCTTTCTCCTGACACTCTATGGAGGAGAACCAATGTGTTGAACTCACTTCGTAAACAGTGAGGGGAAGGGAGATCTGTAGTTTGGACAGCGGCATGGCTCTGAGCTTTCAAATGCAGAATATTTGAGGTACATTCCTTTGAAAGAACATAACTATGAAGATCAGTGTGGATGGTCACATGTACCTCAATTTCTTACAAATGAACTGCCCACAGAAGAAAGTTTCTGGGTTTTTTTCACTTGAAAGATGAAAAGTTCCTTTTTTTTTGTAATATTGTTTTATTGCAAGTAGTTATTAAACCCATTTCATTCCATAAAAATCAGCTTCTTGCAATTGAATTTCTTGTCGAGTCTCCTAACATAGGATTTTGAATTTGTCTCAATAAGATTCCATGAAGTTTGATAATGACCATATGGTCTAATTTAGAGAATTTGATTGAGCTGATAACGATTGGCCATACCCTAGGGATGTTCACCTGCTCTTTCTCAGAATAATACCATAGAATGTGAAAGACGAGATGGTGCCTCAGTAGAAAAAATAGTCTTAATCAAAGGATGGCACTTTTGACAGTACAGCACCTTCAGTGAGGAAGTGAAGTGCTCAGACCTCAGCAGTGAGTCATGAATATTGCAAAGTGTAAGATGTTGCAATACAGGCTCTTGGGTCACATCAAACTGAACTAAATTTACACCTTACAGTGACTGAGAATGCTATTTAATGATTGATCACAACTATGAAGCTAAAAGTATAAAGTCATGTATTAGCGCAGAAAGAGTTCACAAAAGCTGCACTTCATGTAAAATATAAAATACTAAGAAGTTATTACAACTATTTTCCCAAAGGAAAAATTGCTTAATATTCACTGGAGTTGATTCTTGATCTCAGATGATTCATCCAATCTTAACAGTTACGATTTAATATTTTATTTAAAAAGGAACTGCATTAAAGCAGAAGGGATGAATTGGTGATTTAAAAACGGTGATTGAACTTGTGAAATGATAGGACATAACAAATAGAAAGAGATTGATTCCTCAGATTGAGGCACATGTAGATTAAACACAATGTTACTCTAACGGTTAACTTGCAGGTTGAACTGGTGGTAAGGAAGATGTAAAACTGATTGACCTTCTTCACTCAAGGGAACTCCTTCACTCAAAGTTTGCAAGGAAAACCATGAAAATGCTTAAAAGTGGTTTAGATAACTGATTAAAGGAAACAAATATAAAGGCAACAAGATGCACATAGGTTGGGGCCTAATACTTGTGTAGTTGATAAATGCCAAAATTGAACTAACTGGGCCAAAGGGTTGCTTTTCAAATGAGGAAATCTAAACCTTTTCTTACAAGTCTTGTCCAATAACTGCACTTGCATAAGTATCAGTCTGCTGATAACTGGCTGCGATTTATTGGTATTAATCACCCTTCAAATACTTCATTGTACTGGGTCATATGAAAGGTGCACCTCAACTATTGGTCAACACTTGTAGGACAGGAAGATGTGAGGAAAGGCAATGGAACATGGCTGAACAAAGAAAGGGAATATTTGGAGAAACATTTCACCAATAAATCTAACACTGAAAGTATTAGAAAGAAAAAATAGATAATCAACCGTAACAAGAAATAGCATTTATCTATATTTTCAATGCATTTCAAGGTACTTCACAGAAATATTACCAAACAAAAATTAATAATAATCTATATAAAATTAGGACCAGGAGTTGGTCACCTGATCTGCAATTCATCAGATAGTGAGTGATCTCCCACCTCTGTTCTGTTTTCCTGCAATATTCCCATTTTTTTAAATTTCTGTTTGAATGAATTCACTGTCTGAGACTCCCAAGACCTTTTGCTGAAGAATTCCATGGATTCCCCAAACAAAGAATGAAGAAATTTCTCCTCATTATTTCAACAATTTTTTAAACATGGAAGGAACCCATTCAGACCATTGAATCTATTGTCATTGCTCAGAGCAAGCTAATCAATTTCATTCCCCAATTATTTCCCCATAAACAATTCTTCCCAAGTTCCAATTTCTACCTTACTGATTCTTCCATCATCCATCATCACTGAAGGCAATTTACGGAAGCCAGTTAACCTATCAACCAGCACATCTTTGGGATGTGGGTGGTATCTAAGCCTTTCAAAATTCGGTAGGTTTCAGTGAGATCTCCCCTCATTCTTCAAAACTCCAGTGAGTATACAGTAGGACCAGAGTCATGAAATGCTCCTCATACATTAACCCTTTCGTTCCCGGAATAATTCTCATGAACCTCCTCTGGATCCTCTCCACATTCAAGTTAGAATATGGCCAGTAGAGTTTCACCTGATATGTATATTGAGGATAGAAAAATGGAGGCCACTGAGGAGCACATTAGAATTTTCAAATTGAGGGCCACACAGATATAGATGAGACCATCAAAACAAGGAAATGTCTTACTTGGTCTTTGTGCAGCCTTCAGAATACAGGAGAGAATAAATGCCACATTTTTTCAGCTACTTGGAGAGTGGGGCTCTGACAGCTCAAACTTTATGGTGAGCACTTTTAAAGAAGGTAAATAAAATGAAAGTAAAAATGGTATGGTCTGGCTCAGAGCCAATTGAAGGATGCATTGGGGAGCTGTGTGTGTGTTGAGGCAATTGCAAGGAAGCCAGCAGTCCTTGTCTTACACCGTAGAGCAGGGGAGAGGGATCAATCCTGCTCTCTGTGCTACCAGTCCCCTCTCCAAGCTAGCTCCAAGCTGGTAGGGCTTGTTCCATTCCTCCTTCAATGGGTCACTTGCTCTGGTGTAACTTTACACTGCAATGATGGACAACAGCTTTGGAAGGCACAACTGTTGACAATGGGGAACCAAAGGGCTCAAAGGTTTGCAATATTGTCACATGAAACCGGTTAGAATATTAAAACACTGAGCCCTGCCACAGCCAAGGAGCATCTGCAGAATGAGCTGAGTGAGGATGGGGATTGGTGGCGATATGGTCCTCTGATTTGGGGGGGGTTGGCCAGCTTGGGTATGTACGCAACTGGTTTCTCTTTTCCATGCTCTATCATGCCAATTTCAGTCATTTTAAACTCTATATCTTCCTGAGAGACTTGTACCCTTTTGACCAGTATAGACTCTCAGGATAGACTGATAACCCACTTCCCACATTTTCCATCACGTCACGCATGACTTTTTTTTTGCAGTGTTTAAATCAGCAAAACACAGCGAGAAAGTGTGATTTCAGACAACTAAGTTTTTGTTAAATGCTCTTGAACCAACAGGTTGCTGAGAGATCTATCAGTAGTCTGGAGTGTTCCTCTTACCAGTAGTTTGGATCACTGCTGCCCAGAGAAATGTCTTAAAAGTCATTTCCTTCCAGGATGCATGTGACCTGCATGTTCAAAGCCACCATAAGAACATCCCATCACACTTTGAAAAGTGGAATGAATCAAGTTTGTAAAAATAACTACTTAAATTTTTATCGCAATACTCAGTGTTGTGAGGACTGATTTTACTCCCCATAATGATTTCTCAAGCCTAATAGGGAGAAAGAAGGGGGAGATGGATTGCAGTCTCCACTCCACTCCCATGATGCACAGAAACAGGCCCTTCAGCCCAATGATTCTACACTGACAATCAAACATCTATTTACACTAATCCTACTTTAATTCCTGTTTTTTATTCTCCATATTCTCGTCTACTACCTCCAGATTCCAACAGGAACCTAGGCATTAAGGCGACTTTATAGTGATCAATTAGTTAACCAACCCACACATCTTTTAGATGTAGAAGGAACCTGTAGCTCCCAAAGGATACTCACTTGTTCACAGGCAGATGTGCAAACTCCACATGACAATGTTCGAGTCACGAGTGAACCCAGACCTCTGGTCTCCGATGCTGTAAAGCAGCAGCTCATTACCTGCACCACTGTACTGCCCAAGGCTCCAAGGTGCTGTGTTAGACAGGAGAAGGGTCAATCTGACAATACTGAGCACCCACTCAGGCTTATTCTGGCCTCTTGTTTTCCTCGCAAGGCTTTTCCTCAGGCTACCTTGTGTCTCAGTTGCTTTGGGCCAGGATTAGCAGCTGAACCTGAAAAGGTATTTGAACCCACTACTGATACAGTTGGAAAATTTAGTACTTTGAATGATCAAGCATCAAAAGAGATTTAAAAATCAGCTTTTTCGAATACCATATTTGTCTTACCTATTCATAACAGTTGTTACAGCCCTTGAAATAGTGATCAATGATTCAAAGAAACAGGAAATAGGTCTGGATATTAACCAGGGCAACAGAGTAGTGTAGTGGTTAGCATGATGCTGTTAAACATCGGGGTGTCACAGTTCAGAGTTCAATTCTGTCGTCCCCTGTAAGAAGTTCACGTCCTTCTGTGAGTGTGTGGCTTTCCTCCTACAGTACAATGATGTACTGGTTAGTAGGTTAATTAGTCATTGTAAACTGGCCTGTGATTAGGCTATGGTTAAATAGGCAGGTGACCGGGCGGTGCTGCTTATGGGCAGGTTGAGTCTGTTCTGCCCTTTATCTCTAAATAAATTTTAAAATGATGGCTAAAAGGAAGTGACATTGTTGGTGTTTGGAAAGAATTTCTCCATGTTCCATTAAGATTTTGGTGGTTACACAATCTCCCACTCCTGGTCATCCACAAATAAAGCTTGACAAATTGGCATCCACCTAAGATCTCTTGGATATTCTCTAACTATTTCTGCTGATTAATTGTTTTAACCAATTACGAATGTTATCCAGTATTACGTAATTGTGGACAATTCAATAGAATAAAATCGCCTTGGAATTAGTTCAGTGTTTATTCATTTTTAGCTATTCTTGGTTACTTTCTCAGCCAAAGCACACTTGATAGCAATCTTCTTCTGAGTCCAAGTCACATTCCATAACCTTAGATGTTAACCTGGCTGACGTTCCAGTATACCACTGAAAGAAAGATGCAACATCAGAGATACTACCTTTTGCAACAGATATCACACTGAAGGATCATCTCTTTCCTCAGCCAATGTAAAATATCTTATCTATTAAAATGAATTAAAACAGTGTACCTATCTATGGAATCCTTATCAAAATTATGTGGCACAATCAATATCACAGAAAATAAAGAATCTGATCATATTAACACTGCTGTTTATAAGACATAAGACCATAAGACGTAGGAGCAGAATTAGGCCACTTGGCCCATTGAGTCTACTCTACTATTCCATCATGGCTGATTTATTATCCTCTCAACCCCTTTCTCCTATCTTCTCCCCATTACCATTGATGGCCTGACTAGTCAAGAACCAATCAACCTCCTCTTTAACTATACTCAGTGACTTGGCCTCCACAGCAGTCCATGGCAATGAATTCCACAGATTCACTACCATCTGGATAAAGAAATTCCTCCACATCTCCACTCTAAATGGATGTCCTTTATTCTGAAGCTGTGCCTCTGGTCCTGAACTCCCCCATTACTGAAGACATCGACTTCAATAATTCTTTATTTAGGCCTTTCAATATGATAGGTTTCAATGAGATCCCCCCCCAAAATTCTTCTAACCTCTGGTGATAGAGGCCCAGAGCCATGAAATGCTCCTCATACATTAACTCTCCATTGCTGGAATCATTCTCGTGAACTTCCTCTGGACCCTCTCAAATGCCAGCAATCTTTTCTTAGATAAGGGGCGAAAAACCTCTCACAATACTCCAAATGTGGTCTTACCAATGCCTTATAAAGCATCTCACATCTTTGCTGTTACGTTCTAATTCTCTCAAAATGAATGCTAACATTGCATTTGCCTTCCTTATTACCAATTCAACCTGCAAGTTAACCGTTAGGGAATTCTGCACAAGAACTCCAATGTTTCTGTGCACCTCTGATTTTTGAATTTTCTTCCCATTTAGGAAAGAGTCTACCTTTACTTCCTCTACCAATGTGCATGGCCATAAACTTCCCTATGCTATATTCAATCTACCATTTCTTTGCCCATTCTCCCTATCTATCTAAGTCCTTCTGCAGACTTCCTGCTTCCTCAACACTTCCTGCCTCTTTACCTATCTTTGTGTCATCCAAGTCATTAATGTGAAAAAAGATGTCCCAGTACTGACTCCTGTGTAGCACCACTAGTTACACACAGACAGCCAAGATAGGCCACCTTTATTCCCACTCTTAGCCTCCAGCCAGTCAGCCTATCTTCTATCCATGCTAGTATCTTTCCTGTAATATCATGGCCTCTTATCTTATTAAGCAGTCTCACGTACAGCACCTTGTCAAAGGTTTTCTGAAAATCCAAATAAACATCATCCACTGACTCTCCTTTGTCTATCTTGCTTGTTATTTCTTCAAAGAATTCCAACAGATTTGTCAAACAAAATTTATCCAGAAGGAAATGATGCTGACTTTGACCTACTTTATCATGCACCTCCCAGTATCCTGAAACCTCATCCTTAACAACATCTTCCCATCCACTGAAGTTGATGCTCCATCAATAATTCCAAAAGACTGGAAGTAGGGTAAATACTGAAAGGCTTTTATTTGCAGTAAAATGTGACTTCTAGCATGCTGAGTGTCTGCCCCTGGACTGAGGAGGAGGAGCAATGGCAAAATCGCCTTTATTCAGGGGTCTGTGGGAGCAGTCACAGGGGCAGTCAGCAGAGGAGCGTGTCCAGACAGGTAACCCAGTTAAAACGTATATATATATGGTTTACCACAGAAGTTAGGCTAACTGGCCTATAATTTCCTTTCATCTGCAGATTTCCTCATATTATAATTAACTTTCTTCTGCCTCCCTCCCTTCTTAAAGATTGGAGTGATACTTATAATCTTCTAGTCCTCCAGAACCATTCCAGAATCTAATGATTTTTGAAAGATCATTATTAATGCCTCCACAATCTCTTCCAGAAATATGGGATGTAGTATATCTGGCCCAGCTAGCTATTATCTACCTTCAGATGTTTCAGCTTCCCAAGCACCTTCTTCTTAGCAGTAGCAACTACACTCACTTCTGCTCCCTGACCCTATTGAATTTATAACATACTAGTGTCTTCTACAGTGAAGACTGATGTAAAATACTTATTATGTTTGTCCACTATTTCCTTGTTCACCCCGCCCCCCCAATACTACCTCTCCAGTGTCAATTTCCAGTTGTCCAATATCCACTCTCACCTCTCTTTTACTCTTTATATCTGAAAAAAAAAACCCTGGCATTGTCTTTGATATTATTGGCTAGCCTACCTTCATATTTAATCTTTTCTCTTCTGATATTTCAGTTGTGTTCTGTTGTTTTTAAAAGCTTCGCAATCCCCTAATATCCCATTAAATTTTGTTAGATTATATAACCTCTCTTTTGCTTTTATGCTTCCTTGACTTCCCACGTCATCCACAGATGCCTCATCCTCCTTTTAGAATATTTCTCAATCTTTAGGATGTATCTATCCTGCACCTCCCGAATTGCTTACAGAAGCTCCTACCGTAGCTAATCTGCTGTCATTCCTGCTACATGTCCCCTTCCAATCAACTTTGACCAGCTCCTCTCTCATGCCACTGTAATTCCCTTTACTCCACTGATACTGATACATCTGACTTCAGCTTCTCTCTCTCAAAGTGCAGTGTGAATTCATATTATGATCACTGACTCCTAAAGGTTCCTTTACCTTAAGCTCCCTAAGCAAATCTGGTTCATTACACAACACCCAATCCAGAATTGCCTTTCTCCTCATGGGCTCAACTACAAGCTGTTCCAAAAAGCCATCTCATAGGCATTCTACAAATTCCCTCTCTTGGGATCCAGCACCATCCTGATCTTCCCAATTTACCTGCATATTGAAAACATCCCCCTTATTACATGCTTTTTCTACCTCCTGTTGTAATTTATATCCCATAACCTGGCTACTGTTTGGAGTACTGTATATAGCTCCTATCAGGGTGAATAAATTCTCCTCGGGCTTCCAGTCGGGTACAAGTATCAATTAGAACTGATGGTTCAATAACAAACTCCGCCATCTTCATCAATTTATAAATTGATACCTGTACTCGGCTGGAAGCCAGAGAAGAGTTTAGTCATGATATATGCCAGGAAAGCACTATTTGCTATCAGGGTCTTTTTACTCTTGTAGGTTCTTAATTCTAGGCACAAGGATTCTACAGCTTCCAATCCTATGTCACCTCTTTCTAAGGATTTGATTTCATTTTTTACCAACAGGTCCACCCCACTCCCTCTGCCTAACTGCTTGCCCTTTCAATACAATGTGTATCCCTGAACGTTAAGCTCCCAACTATGATCTTCTGGCAGCCACGACTCACTGATGACCACAATAACATATCTGCCAATCTCTGTGCTACATATATAACATCTTCAGTCTTGTATTTGCTACCCTTTTCAATTCTGTCCCCATGTTACATTGCAACTCATCCCAGTGACTGCAATTTTGCCCTATTTACCTGTCCTTTCTCACAGTCACACTACACAATGTATCAACTTGTATACCAATTGCCCCTATCACTCTGGTTCTCATCCCCCTGCCAAATTAGTTTAAACCTTCCCCAACAGGAGTGTTGTGGGAGTTTTCTGTGCAAAAATCAGCTGTAATGTTCCTTCAATATAAAAATGACTGCATCCTAAGGTGCTAAAAGATTCTAGTGGCTTCAATGGTAAGATTGCCTAATCTTGTCTGAACACGTGACAATAGATTGGCAAGATCCACAAATGTTATTGGGTCAGGCACATCAGGGATGTGTACTTAGCCTAGTGTTCTACTCTCCCGACACTTTGTGTGGCTCGGCACAGCTCAAACACCATACATAAATTTGTCAACAACACAACTATTGTTGGCAGACTTTCAGATGGTGACGAGTGGTGACGAGGTGGTGTACAGGAGTGAGATAGATCAGCTGGTCGAGTGGGGTCACAGCAACAACCTTGCACTTAACATCAGTAAGACCAAAGAATTGATTGTGGGCTTCAGGAAGTGGCAGTTGAGGGAATGTACACCAGTCCTCATCGAGGGGTCAAAGGTAGAAAGGGTGAGCAGTTTCAGGTTCCTGGGTGTCAACTTCTCTGAGGATCTATCCTGGGCCCAACACATTGATGCAATTACAAAAAAAAGGCATGGCAGCAGTTATATTTCATTAGGAGTCTGAGGGAAATTGGTATGTCACCAAAGGCAATTGCAAATTTCTGCAGGTGTACTGTGGAGAGCATTCTAACTGGTTGCATTACTGGTATGGAGTGGCCACTGCACAGGATTGAAGAAGCTGCAGGAAGTTGTAAATTCAGCCAGTTCCATCATGGGTACTCAGCCCAACCCCAGCATCCAGAACACCTTCAAAAGACGATGCCTCTCAAAGGCAGAACCTCCATCACCCAGGACATGTCCTCTTCTCACTGCTACCATCAAGGGGAAGGTATAGAAGCCTGAAGACATATACTTAACATTTCGAGAACAGCTTCTTCCCCTCTGCCATCAGATTTCTGAATGGACACTACCTCAGTATTTATTTTCTCTCTCTTTTTGCTCTACTTATCATATTTAAAAATATATATTTATTATTGTATTTTATAGTTGTATTATTATGTATTGTACTGTATTGCAAAACAACATATTTCAAGACATATGCCAGTGGTATTAAAACTGATTCTGATTCTAATAATTGACTCGTCTTTGGTTCAATGCTTTCAATTATGATTTTGTTATTGGAGTTGAGAGCAGCAGGATAAATTTATGAGTATTAAGGAGATCAAAGGACAGCTGTAGGAGAGAGGAATCTCAGAGTGGTACAGGCCAACCAGGACCAAGCTAAGAGTTATAGAAAGGACAGTGAGCTTAGGGGTTTTTGTCCATCTCATAGAGTAGAGCACATCATCCTAAACTCAGTTCACCGCTAACATTCCTGGAGCTCATGTTCTAATGAAGGTTTGATAGACTGCTGGAAATTGGAGCAGCAGAGGGTGTCATCCAGCCTCCAGTGACTGAATTTGCATTGCTTTTCACTTCTCTAAACCCATTCTTCCATTCACATCTACTGTATGTTCCTGTAAATGACAAACAACCTTTGATCCTTCTGCATTTCCAAACAAATGCCTTGAACCAAACTACCTCTCCTCTCCAAAATCCTTGAACATAATTCAAAGCATTCTGATCTCATTAGCAAGTTCAAAAGTGGTTGCTTCTAATTTGATTTCTGCTTCCATCAAATCAAATCAATAAAGCCAGTTTCTGAGCATACAGATATGGCAAATCATCCTTTCTCATTCTTTTGCTGCCTTTGATATGTCTGACTCTCTCCTTCTAATAAATGCTTTGCCAATTTATACTTTGTAGGAGATTGCTGATATGGCAAAGTGTTAGGTTATATGGATGGCTTTTGAATCCTTGGTCAGAAGAGAAACAAGTACATTGTTATGTGTGGACTCTATTTTCAGTCTGTCTTCTACCAGTATTGTTGATGATAACATTTCCTTTGTAAACATGATGGGATCTATGTACATTTATGGTGCTTCTTTCCATTTCCAATTGTGCACTACTTTCTCTTTAAGGAAGAATAAATGTGCCATAGTCCATCTACTGAAGTGATGTGAGTGAGGCAAAGTAGCATTGTGTAAATCCTCAGAGGAAAAAGCAAGTGAAGGGATTCAATTATGAGAGGAACAGCAGCTGGTGAAAATAGAAGAAACGATGAGGTACCCCAATCTGGTTAAAAGATAAGCATGTGAAGGAATGGTGGGATTGGGGAAGCTGTGTTGGTAGTGGGGGGAGATCATCTGCTGTTTTGCCTCAGGACCGGGCAACATTGACAGTGTGAGAGATGGAAAATGAAGACACTTGTTGTAGGTCCTGGTAAGATTTTTATATCATTTCCTACACCCTTCATCTTCAGTCTGAAATGTTAATTCTGTTTCTGTTTCCACAGAACCTGCAGGATCTACTCAGTGTTTCCAACATATTCTACTTTTATTTCAGATCAACAACATTTGCAATTTTTTATTTTGTTCACGGTCTGTTTAACTTGATGTTTTATAGTACTACAAACTTAATTATGATTTATAATAATGAAAACTGGAAACAAGCAGATGGCATGATTAAAACTGCAGTATCTTGTTTTTCAGTGCAGCATAAAATACATTGTATTTTCTAGAGTGATTTCACATAATGCAAATTAACCGTTTAGCTTTGTTCCTTGTTTTTTTTAATCTGAGGCATTTAGTCCTCAATGTGCCACATCTGTGAGAAGTTTCACTGTGTTTATTTTCTGATAGGGCAAATGAGAATTATTAAACTCTGACCCAAAATTGGAGCACATATTCAAAGCCTAAGTCACTTGGTCAATGTCTCAGCTTTTAATCAGTACACCCCATTATACTGTGAATAACCATTAACAAGAATCAAATACCAAAGTAATCCTGATGGTGAAAACTGCCAGAACTACAATGCTGTGTTTCCTTTGTGTGTCGAACACAATCTTGTGTGCTCATTCTGTACACTGGAGTGATATTTAGCTAAATGCAGTTGATGTATCTGACCATCTATAATTGACCGTGAATTTCCTATTAAGTACATAACCTTGACAAGTACATTAATTATTGTGGCAGGCGGCTTCTTCACAAAATAGAAATTCTATATGTGCTGACTGAGCAAAATGCTGAAGGTGGCAGGTTTTCGATCATGACCTAATGCAGCTGGTCACAAAGTTACACGATATTTTGCTGTGAGCCCACCATCCACAGAGCAGTTCTGATAGATCAGGGCAAAGCTTTAAGCATATTGCTTGTATAGAACCACAGATAAATTGTTTTAATAGCTATTTTAGTAGCTGTGCATAATAACCATGCCTTATTAGGTGTATAACCACCAAATGTGGTTTTACATTAATTGTAGCTCAGGGATGTAAATTATAATGATACTATTATTCACTTTTTCTTTCCCCATGGTCTTTGCTCCCGTTATCCCTGGATATGAAACAACCCCCTTTGGTAGATATAATTTTAATCAAGCATATCTATTTATGAGGGTTAGTAGGGCATATACACAAAATAGATGTCATAAAAATCAGTACATTTAATCTAGTGCATTTTGTTCTGTTGCATTTTGAAATATTTTAGATTAGAAATAGTTCTGTGCTTACATGATCCATTTGGATGAATGTTGGAATGAATGGTTTGGTTCTACCAATCTATGTAATATGTCACATATGTAGGTTACCGGGTGATGGAGTCATCCAGACAATTGACTATTGGTCCAGAGACATTAGAATTAGAATTAATTTAAATATTACATCTATCCCACAACGTGGGGAGTAAAAATCTCCATCACAATGTACAGGCACGTGAATTTAAAAGTCTAAGGACTTGTAGGAAGAAGCCGTCCATAGCCTGTTGGTCTTGGCTTTAATGCAGTGGTAGCATTAGCCAAATGGAAGCAGCTGAAACAGTTTATGGTTGGGGTGACTGGTGTCCCCAATGATCTTCCAGGCCTTCTTTCTGCACCTGCTCCTATAAATGTCCTGAATGGAGGGAAGTTCACATCCACAGATGCGCTGGGCTGTCCGTAACACTCTCCGCAGTGCCCAGCGATCTAGGTTGGTGCGGTTCCCGTACCAGGTGGTGATATAGCCAATCAGTATGTTCTCAATGGTGCCCCTGCAAAAGGTCTTGAGGATCCCGGGGCCCATGCCGAGCTTTTTCAGTCACCTGAGGTGGGAAATACAAATTAAAGTGATTAACAAAATATGGGAAAAGATGTCAGGATTATTTTGACAACCATGACACTACTGGATTTTTGTATGGAATGTGCTATCCTTGCCTTCTATGTGACTTCAGATCTATCAGTAGGGTTGACTGCTAACTGCTTCCATACTTCAAGCTCAACTAGGAACATTGTCAGTGACAAATTTTAAACAAACTAGTGCTTTGTTTGTTATTGATCTCTTGTTAATAACATGAAAGCAGATGGATTAATAGAACTTTACAGCATAAACAGAGCCATTCAGCTCATCATTCACATGCCAACTCCTTGAAGTAGCTATCAAATTATTCCCATTCACCTGCCCTGACTCACAGCCCTGTGATTTTTCATCTCTGAGTATTCATCCAATTCCCTTTAAAAATTACTCCTGAATTTGCTTCCACAGCCCTTTCAGGCATTGCATTTCAGATCACACTTCACTATAATAAAACAAATGGTCCTCATTTCCCATTGGTCCCTTTGTCATTTATCATAAATCTGAACATCTAGTTACCAGCACTCCTGCTAGTATTAAGAGATTCTTTTTTTCACAGAATTGAAACCCTTATATTTTTTGAACATATCAGTTAATTTTTTTCTTAATCTTCTCAGCACTATTGAGAACAAACTCAGCTTCTTCATCCTTCAAGTAATCAAAGTTCTTCACCCCGAGTATAATTCACTTACGTCTTTGAGAACTCCAAGCCAGACATCTTTCCTAGAACTGAGTACAGTACTTTAGCTAAGGCCAAAGCATTATTTTGTAATGTCAAGTAGGGAAACCTCAAATGAAGGCATAGTTAAAACATAAAGAGGTAATCATTCAAACAAGGCTGCCTAGGAACTTCTCCTAGCAGAGAATTGTGAAGGATGCATCACTTGAGAGAGGAGGGTAGATACGTGTTTGAAAGATCATGCAAGTTTGGTCTTTGTGGAACTGATACAGAAGGGAAGTTGAGGACAGATGAGCCAAGACAGGATTGAGCAGGTTTAAGGGACCATATGGCTTACCCCTGTTCTATTTCTTGTGTGTTTTCTTGATGTCAGTGCAAGTTTCCTGTTTTTACACAAGCTTTTATTTACAAAATCAAAATTGCCATTTATTTCTTCTGAACAGCTTCAGGAATTTGACTTATCAGCTCAAAAACTTGTACCTTAGTCATTTTTATTCTCATGCACCTTTTCAAATCACATTTAATTTGCATTGCACCTCATTCTTTCAAATTCAAGTTCATTGGGTTCAAGATTGTTTAATGTCATTTCCAGTATACGAATGTAAAGGAGAACAAAGTAATTGTTACTCCAGATCAGATGCAAGACAAAAAAAAACAAACACAATAATAAAATACAACACTCAAGATAGCTTATATACAGAGATTCATTATATGTCCATAATGTGACAGTAGATTAAGTGTCTGTACAACACAGATTGATAAGAAATGATAAAGTAGTGGCGGTAGGGAGTATGGAGGAGTGAGTTAGTGGGTGAAGTTGTTGATCTGCGTTACTGCTTAGGCAAAGTAATTGTTGAACTCTGGTGGTCCTGGGTGGATGCTACGTAGCCTCTTCCCTGATGGGAGTGGGACAAACAGTCTAAGAGCAGCATGGGTGGGATCCTTCTTGATGTTTCTGGCCCTTTTCTGTCCCCTTTCTGCATAAATGTCCTTGATGGTGTGTATGCTAGTGTCAGTGGTGCCTTGGGCAGTTCAGATTACCCATTACAGAGCTTTCCTGTCTGTCTCAGTGCAGTTTCGGTGGCATGCAGTGATGCAGCATGCTTGGATGCTTTCCACTACATAGCTGTAGAAGGACACGAGTATAGATGTGCATAGCCCAGCTCTCTTCAGCCTCTTCACAAGGTAAAAGCACTGATGAGCTTTCCTGATTCTGTAGGGCGTGTATTGGGACCATGAGAGGTTATGTGAGAATACACTCCCAGGAGCTCGGAACTGCTAACAGTTTCCACTGCCATGTCGCCAATGTAAAGAGGGGTGTGAGTTCTTCTGAAGTCGATAACCATCTCCTTTGTTTTGTTCACATTAAGAGGTTATTTGCCTGACACCAGGCCTCAAGCTCTTTCACCCCCTCTCTGTAGGCCATCCCATCATTGTTCGTGATGAGCCCCACTACTGCCGTGTCTTTGGCAAAACTTGACAATGTGGTCATTCATATGTTTGCCCAAGCAGTCGTGTGTGAGCAGACGTACAGCAGTGGGCTCAGAACACAGCCCTGGGGGCACCCGCATTGAGGATGATGGGGAGGGAGGAGCATTTGTGCATCCTGACTGTCTGAGGTCTGTTGGTTAGGACAGGGGTCCCCAACCTTTTTTGCACAGCGGACTGGTTTATTATTGACAATATTCTTGCGGACCGGCTGACCCGGTGGGCGGGGGGGGGGGGGGTGGGTAGGGATGCCAATGGACAAGAGTATCAGTCAAATACATTGTGTTTACCCCGAGAAAGATTACCATGACCATGAAGCCTGGCATGGGCACCTGTGTGCGCATGCGTGTATGTGCCGATATCTTTCTACAAATCATTTTTGGCAATTCTGTTCAGTGAAACTACTCTGTACATACATTATAAAAGTTGCTGGTGAACGCAGCAGGCCAGGCAGCATCTCTAGGAAGAGGTGCAGTCGACGTTTCAGGCCGAGACCCTTCGTCAGGACTAACTGAAGGAAGAGTGAGTAAGGGATTTGAAAGTTGGAGGGGGAGGGGGGGGAGATCCAAGATGATAGGAGAAGACAGGAGGGGGAGGGATGGAGCCAAGAGCTGGACAGGTGATAGGCAAAAGGGATACGAGAAGATCATGGGACAGAAAGTCCGGGAAGAAAGACGGGGGGGGGGTACCCAGAGGATGGGCAAGGGGTATATACAGAGGGACAGAGGGAGAAAAAGGAGAGTGAGAGAAAGAATCTGTGTATAAAAATAAGTAACAGATGAGGTACGAGGGGGAGGTGGGGCATTAGCGGAAGTTAGAGAAGTCGATGTTCATGCCATCAGGTTGGAGGCTACCCAGAGGGAATATAAGGTGTTGTTTCTCCAACCTGAGTGTGGCTTCATGTTTACAGTAGAGGAGGCCATGGATAGACATGTCAGAATGGGAATGGGATGTGGAATTAAAATGTGTGGCCACTGGGAGATCCTGCTTTCTCTGGCGGACAGAGCGTAGATGTTCAGCAAAGCAGTCTCCCAGTCTGCGTCGGGTCTCATGCCAATATATAAAAGGCCACATCGGGAGCACTGGACGCAGTATATCACCCCAGTCGACTCACAGGTGAAGTGATGCCTCACCTGGAAGGACTGTTTGGGGCCCTGAATGGTGGTAAGGGAGGAAGTGTAAGGGCATGTGTAGCACTTGTTCGGCTTACACGAACATCTTTGCTGAACATCTACGCTCTGTCCGCCAGAGAAAGCAGGATCTCCCAGTGGCCACACATTTTAATTCCACATCCCATTCCCATTCTGACATGTCTATCCACGGCCTCCTCTACTGTAAAGATGAAGCCACACTCAGGTTGGAGGAACAACACCTTATATTCCGTCTGGGTAGCCTCCAACCTGATGACATGAACATCGACTTCTCTAACTTCCGCTAATGCCCCACCTCCCCCTCGTACCTCATCTGTTACTTATTTTTATACATACATTCTTTCTCTCACTCTCCTTTTTCTCCCTCTGTCCCTCTGTATATACCCCTTGCCCATCCTCTGGGTCCCCCCCCCAACCTCCTTGTCTTTCTTCCCGGACCTCCTGTCCCATGATCCTCTCGTATCCCTTTTGCCAATCACCTGTCCAGCTCTTGGCTCCATCCCTCCCCCTCCTGTCTTCTCCAATCATTTTGGATCTCCCCCTCCCCCTCCAACTTTCAAATCCCTTACTCACTCTTCCTTCAGTTAGTCCTGACGAAGGGTCTCGGCCTGAAACGTCAACTGCACCTCTTCCTAGAGATGCCGCCTGGCCTGCTGCGTTCACCAGCAACTTTTATGTGTGTTGCTTGAATTTCCAGCATCTGCAGAATTCCTGTTGTTTCTGTACATACATTATTTCTACTTTATATAGGCTGTGTATTTATCATATTATTCCTGCTTTTACCAAATGTTAGTGTTATTTTAGGATTTATGTGTTATTCGGTATGATTTGGTAAGTTATTTTTTGGGTCTGGGAATGCTCAAAAATTTTTCCCATATAAATTAATGGTAATTGCTTCTTCACTTTATGCCATTTCGGCACGAACGATTTCATAGGAACGGTCTACCCTAGCGGGGAAAATACGGGACAAGGGCGGTCCCGTATGGGACAAACCAATTTAGCCCAATATACGGGATGTCCCGGCTAATACGGGATTATTGGCAACTCTGGGGGTGGGGGAGGGGTGTTAATCATGACTGGAATATAGGTGATAAGTCAACTATAAGTCATTTGTAAGTGGCTAATACACTCAATTTCGTTTCTAAAAGGGTATCTAACAAATTTAATATTAAACACACAGCACATATTTTCCTTGCATGAATATAGTGATAAGTCATTTATAAGTCACTTATAAGTCAATAGCATCATAACATTTTAAGTAACATTTGGATATTAAACACACAGCGCATATTTTCCTTGTATGAACATATAAAATCATTCAACACACCAATATCGCTGAATCAGTGGGAGCCCTGGGCTTGTTTCCCTGCAATGAGACGGTGCCATCGAGGGGTGATGGGAGACAGCGATACTCGAAGGGGGTTCCTTATGTCCAGTCTATTCCACAACTTAGTTTTCGTTTCATTCATTGCATTCTTTGCATAGTAACGGAGTAAGTTACAGTTTTTTTGGTATTTAGTACAAACAGTAGCATTAGAGGTATGCATCTAGGATTAGTGTTGTGCTTGGAGTGCCAGATGTCGGGGCCCTGGGAGACTCCCAGCCTCCCCAAGGATTACATCTGCTCCAGGTGCACTGAGATGAGGCTCCTGAAGGACCGTGTTAAGGTGCTGGAGATGGAAATAGATGACTTTCGGCTAATTAGGGAAAGTGAGGAGGTGATAGATACTACCTATAGAGAGGTAGTGGATAGCACCCCTGTGACAGTCCCCCTCAGAAATCGATATATTGTTTTGGATACTGTTGAAGAGGCAGACCTGACAGAGGAGGACCACAGTGAACGAGACCCTGGCATTCTGCCCAGTGCCGAAATCAAGAGAGCAAGAAGAAATGTGGTAGTTATAGGGGATTCCATCGTAAGGGGGACAGACAAGAGATTCTGTGAGCCGGACAAGGATACCCGGATGGTGTGTTGCCTCCCTGGTGCCAAGGTGCGGGATGTCTCAGATCGAGTCCAGAGTATTCTGAGGAGAGAGGGCGAGCAGCCGGAAGTCTTGGTACATGTTGGTACCAATGACATAGACAGAAAAAGAGAGGAGGTCCTGAAGAAAGATTACTGGAAGCTAGGAAGAAAATTGAAAAGCCGGACCTCCAGAGTAATAATATCAGGATTGCTGCCTGAGCTGTTCGCTAATGATGGTAAGAATAGCAAAATTAAGCGGATGAATGTGTGGCTAAGTAACTGGTGCAGGGGGCAGGGTTTCAAATTCTTGAATCATTGGGATCTATTTTGGAGAAGGTATGACTTGTACTAAAAAGATGGATTACACCTGAACTCAAAAGGTACTAATATCCTAGCGGGATTGTTTAATATAGCTGTTAGGGAGGGTTTCAATTAAGTTGGCAAAGGGAAGCAAGCCAAGGTGTTAGGGTCAGGGAAGAGGAAAATAGAAATAAGTCAAAGATACTGTGCAGCAAAGATGGCAAGAAGGACAGGCCGGTGAATATACAGGGTAATTTGCTGCAAAATAGATATATAGCACAAGTGGCAACAGGTACTGATCTAAATGTACTGTACTTAAATGCACGCAGCATTAGAAATAAAGTGGATGACCTTGCTGCACAGCTGCAGGTTAAAAGATATGACATTGTGGCCATCACCGAGTCATGGCTAAATGCTGGATGTGATTGGGAGCTGAATATCAAAGGATACACAGTGTATAGGAAAGATAGGAAGGTAGGTAAAGGGGGTGGCGTGGCCCTGATGGTAAGTAACGATATCAAATCAATAGAAAGAAGGGACATAGGATCAGAAGAGGTAGAATCCTTATGGGTAGAATTAAGAAATGGCAAGGGTAAAAAGACACTAATAGCAGTTATATACAGGCCTCCAAACAGCAGTCGGGATGTAGACTACAAGTTGCAGCTGGAAATAGAAAAAGCGTGTCAGAAGGAAAATGTCAAGATAGTTATGGGGGATTTTAATATGAAAGTGGATTGGGAAAGTCGGGAAGGTAATGGATCTCAGGAGAGGGAGTTTGTAGAATGCCTACAGAATGGCTTTTTGGAGCAACTTGTCCAGAAGCCCACCAGGGGACCGGCTGTTTTGGACTGGGTGCTGTGTAACGAACCTGAGGCGATTAGGGAGCTGGAGGTAAAGGAACCTCTTGGAAGTAGTGATCATAATATGATTGAGTTCAGTTTCAAATTTGAAAAGGAGAAGCTGGTATCAGGTGTATCGATATTTCAGTGGAACAGGGGAAATTACAGTGGTATGAGAGAGGAACTGGCCCAAGTCAATTGGAAAAGTAAACTAAATGGAGGGACGGCAGAGCAGAATTGGATGAAATTCCTACAAGAAATAAGGAAAATGCAGGAAAAATATATTCCAAGAAAAAAGAAAATCATGAATGGAAAAATGGCACAAATGTGGCTAACGAGAGAGGTTAAGGCAAAAATAAAAACAAAAGAAACAGCGTACAAGGAAGCAAAAATTAGTGGGAAAAATGAGGACTGGAAGACCTTTAAAAACTTACAGAAAGAAACTAAGAAAGCCATTAGGAAAGAAAAGATGAATTATGAAAGGAAGTTGGCGATTAACATAAAAAAGGATACTAAGAGTTTTTTTAAATATATGAAGAGTAAAAGAGTGACAAAGGTAGATACGGGACCGATTGAAAATGATGCTGGAGAAATTATAATGGATAACAAAGAGATGGCAGAGGAACTGAATGAGTATTTTGCATCAGTCTTCACAGTGGAAGACATGAGCAATATACCTGACAGCCAGAGGTATCAGGGAATAGAATTAGGTACAGTCAAGATAACTAGAGAGAAAGTGCTTGGGAAGCTAAGTGGACTAAGAATAGATAAGTCTCCCGGCCCGGATGAGGTGCACCCAAGGGTTCTGAAGGAGGTGGCTTTGGAGATTGTGGAAGCATTGGAAATGATCTTCCAGGAATCAATAGACTCTGGCATGGTTCTGGAGGACTGGAAGGTCGCAAATGTAGTTCCGCTATTTAAGAAAGGAAGGAGGCAGCAAAAAGAAAATTACAGACCTATTAGTCTGACATCGGTGGTTGGAAAGATATTGGAGTCAGTCCTCAAGGACGAGGTTATGAAGTACCTCGAGGTGCATGACAAGACAGGCCGAAGCCAGCATGGTTTCATGAAGGGAAGATCCTGCCTTACCAACTTATTGGAATTTTTTGAGGTAATCTCGAATAAGATTGACAAGGGAGAGGCTGTGGATGTTGTGTATTTGGATTTTCAAAAGGCCTTCGATAAGGTGCCGCATATGAGGCTGCTTAATAAGATGAGAGCCCATGGAATTATAGGAAAGATATTGAAATGGGTGGAGCATTGGCTGATAGGCAGAAAGCAAAGGGTGGGAATAAAGGGATCCTATTCTGATTGGTTGCTGGTTACTAGTGGTGTTCCGCAGGGGTCGGTGTTGGGGCCGCTTCTTTTTACGATGTATATCGATGATTTGGATTATGGATTGAATGGTTTTGTGGCCAAGTTTGCGGATGACACCAAGGTAAGTGGAGGAGCAGGAAATGTTGAAGAAATGGAAAGGTTGCAGAGAGTCTTAGTAAGTTTAGGAGAGTGGGCAAAGAAATGGCAGATGAGATACAACATTGACAAATGTACGGTTGTACATTTCGGAAGAAGAAATAATCGGGCAGATTATTATTTAGATGGGGAGAAAATTCAAAAATCGGAAGTGCAAAGGGACTTGGGGGTCCTCGTGCAGGATACCCTAAAGGTTAACCACCAAGTTGGATTGGCGGAAAGGAAAGCGAATGCTATGTTGGCATTCATTTCAAGAGGAATAGTGTATAAGAGTAAGGAGGTGTTGATGAGGCTCTATGGGGCATTAGTGAGACCTCACTTGGAATACTGTGTGCAGTTTTGGGCCCCCTATCTTAGAAAGGATGTAATGATGTTGGAGAGAGTTCAGAGAAGATTTACGAGGATGATTCCTGGAATGCAGGGGCTAACATATGAGGAGTATCTGTCGGCTCTTGGATTGTATTCGTTAGAGTATAGAAGAATGAGAGGGGATCTGATAGAAACGTTTCGAATGTTGAAAGGGTTGGACAGAGTAGATGTGGAAAGGTTGTTTCCCTTGGTGGGTGAGTCCAGGACAAGAGGCCATAGTCTTAGAATTAGAGGGTACCTGTTAAAACAGAGATGAGGAGAAATTTTTTTAGCCAGAGGGTTGTGGATTTGTGGAATTCGTTGCCACATACAGCTGTGGATGCCCGATCATTGAGGGTGTTTAAGGAGGAGATTGACAGGTATCTAATTAGTCAGGGTATCAAGGGATATGGGGAAAAAGCCGGAAATTGGAACTAGATGGGTGAATAGTTTAGCTCATGGGGGAGCTGCGGAGCAGACTCGATGGGCCGAATGGCCTACTTCTGCTCCTTTGTCTTGTGATCTTGTGAAAACCCCACTTTGCAGAGATATGTTGGAAATGGAAGCAACATTTTCAGTGCTTTCATGGCTATCTCAGGATATTTAGCCTTGACTTTGATCCAGAATGCCAGCAGAGATGTTATGTCAAACATACTTTTCAGCCCGCCATCATTTGCAAGCTCGAGGAGTTGATCTTCTTCCCGCGCTGACATGGATAACGCGTGGGTAATGACCTCGCGTGCTTTTGAGTTCAACAGTGGGTGTGACAGGGAATGAGGAAAGGTGCAGCTGACTCATATCGTTTAATATCGCCAAATCATATCGTTTCCTCGCTGCCCGGTAGCATATGCTTTGCGGCCCAGTACCAGTCCGTGGCCCGGTGGTTGGGGACCACTAGGTTAGGATGTCCAACACCCAGCTGCACAGTGGTGGATACAGACTGAGAATTAGGAGTTTGTTCACCATGATTGACAGGGCAATAGTATTGAATGCCGAACTGAAATCCGGAAATAGCATTCTGACACAAGTGTCCTTGTTTTCCAGGTGTGTCAGGGCCAGGTGCATGACAACTCTAACAGCACACAATGATTTTAAATGCATTTCCATTACCTATTTTATGAACAAAGTACCAGGGAGATATTGGTCTTTGTCTGTACTCTTGCAGTCATTTAATGCTGAAGACAGTCAGTGCTTCTCTCTACCTGGCATTCACTTCCATCAAATTTGCTCTTCTATATTGTCCGGGAGCCGATCTGTAACCCTGAGTCTGCTGCACTGACCTGGGTCAATCCGAAGGGACAATTGGGCAGTGCGTCCCGACAGGATACGCCTGATGAAGCAAGCAAAACCTCTGAAGTTGTGTTGAATCCCTACCCACAGAATATCCTGACAAGGCTTGACAGGCGAAAGGACTTGGTGCACCATCCCTCAGTTGAGAAGATCTAATTCGTTGTCAGAGGCATTTAGCAGTTACTAAAGTTGCTTTGAATTAAAATATAATGCAAATTAAAGCAGGTTAAGTATTTACAAATCAACAAAAACAATGCAACCTCTGAGCCAGGATTACAGGCAGGTTCTGTAACCTTTTAAGGCAGGCAATCTGACAAGGTAGTTTAAAGTTTAACAAATTTTGTTAACAAAACAAAAGTTTTGTTAAAAACACTGTACATAGAGAAGCAAATCAGGTTTTCAAAAAATACAGCTGCTGAGTTATCATAAGAGTAAAGTCCTATAAAGTGTGTTAGGTAAAGTTACTAAATCAGTATGATAAAGCACATCAGTGCCTCAAGTTTACATGGAAATTTCAGACGAACCATACAAGTACAACAAACTCAAGTTAAGCAAAAGATATTAAATAAAAAGTCTGAAGCAGTGACTCACACAAAGACCTACACATGCAACGTACACAAGGGGCTGCATAAGTAACACTTCATGTGGGTACACATGGGCTGTAAAACAAATCAACCAAAAGGATCAGCAAATGTTGCTAGTTATGGGCTAGACACTAGCCCAAGCACGTGTGGGCAGCATGCTTTTAAGGCCACCTGGGGAGGAAAGTCCCATGCTATTTTCCCTCCTGTCGGAAACAACAGGCACAATTCTCTGTTCCACCTGACTACATTCAGCACTGCCCCCACCAAAAGTAATTGGTGTCCCACTGATACTCATTTACACTACTGGCTGAAAATCTTATTATGAAGCCTTCCCTACAGGTACTACAAAGGTCCCATATGAACTACCAGATGCAGTTCCCCTCTCTCCACTTTGGCAACGGATGGCAGACCTCGGAAAGTTGAATGGGTTGGAATGGACGCCAGCTGTGGTCTGCATCGATCTCTGGGGAGGCATGGGGGAGCCTTCTCTGCCTCCCTCCTGTTTGGACCATGGGGAGTCCTGCTTCTCCTGACCAGAGCTCTCATATTCTTCCAATTGATCTAGCACTGAGCTATTACCGGCACCACACTCTCAGAGTCTGTCTCCTCTTCATTGCTTTCTGGCTCAGTAGCAACACACTTAGGTGCAAGATTCTCTGGTTGCCCTTTGTCCTTAACACCAGGGCCACATGTCTGAAGTTCAGAGCGGTGGAGATTTGTAGGGAGCTGTGAGGAATCCACTGGTACTACTGTATACACTGGCTTATCAGGGCTCAGCTGTGGTGGGGAATGGAAAGCCAGAGATCCTGAATCTTGTGGCACCCTGTGAATTGCTGATTCCACACAAACACTACCTGCATGTGGCAGCTCTGCATCCATTGTGGGGTGTCTGGAATGCCGAAACCAGGACTCTGCTGCCTTTTCCAGCTGTTGCACAGACTGGCCATAGGCCACCTACTATCGGTCCTGCTTCTGTGAATCTTCTCCTCCACTCCTTCCCCAGAGTCATCCTCTTCAGCCTCCAATATGATGCCTGGACTATGTTTGATGTCCGTCTGAAGAGCAGAAAATGCGGAGAATACCAAGTGCTTTGATGCTCCATAGTGTTATAGACAACCTCAGGCACGTACTCCACCCATGTCGGCTTCTTCAGTGGGAAAAGGGTGCATAGGAGGTCGTGAAGTGTCTGGTTAAACCATTCACATTGCCCTGGGGGAGATATGGAGTTGTTCTGCTCTTCCAGATGCCATAGAGTTTACACAGGGACTGGACCACCCCGTCTTTGAAACACCTCCCTTGGTCCGAGTGTATCCAAGCCAGCTCCCTGTATGGCTGAATCCAGTGCTTCAGCAAGCACTCAGCTGCAGTGGCAGCCCGCTGATCGGGTTTAAGCACAGAGCCAGGAAACTTGGAGAAGCCAGCACATTCTCCCGCCCATCTGACGATGGCTGAAGCACTGTGAAGTCCATTGCCACCACTTCCAGTGGCCTGGATGCCCACAAAGTGGAACTGGAGCAGCTCCTTAAGTGAGTACTGTTATTCAGTGAGATTCTGCTTAATTTCTGACAAATTTCCATAAGATGGTCCCCACCTTTTCCCATATCTTTTAATGCCTTTCATTAACATACATCTATCATTCTTACATTTTAAAACAACAGTTGACCTAGAATTTCTTCCAGTCTTCCTGTCAAGATGGCCCCTAAGCACAACACTCCTTTGGTCGACATCTTCTGGAAAGATATTTCACATCTTTTATGTCTCTTACATTTGTTTTTCATCTTGAATGTGATTCTGGAACTGTTGGAGCCTGTGATTTGCAGTTTGGAGGTCAATTGGGTGTTACAGCGCTCTGCAGTCTCTGAGAGGATTCCAGGAGACAGAGGCAGCCTGCACGAACCATTTGGCGAGAAGGCTGTGGACAGGGCACAAGCTGATGTTCGACTCCATTTCATTGTTCGCTGATTAAACTGATGAAGGAGATTGAAACATTGAGACTAATGCAGAAGGTGAGCACCGGCTGCCTGCCTTTTGATCACTGGTGAGATCACTTTGCTGCCGGAGAGGGGAGACTGCCTTTTGATTGCTGGCGAGATCGCTCTGTTAATGGAGAGGGGAGACTGTCTTGATCACAAGGGGGATTGGTCTGCTTCTGAGAGGGAAAGGCCTGTTTCTGTGCCCGGAGAATATTACCCAGGTTTCCTGTGTTTTGGATATGGACTTGGACTACAGACTTATTTTTATTAGTCTTATAGTTTTTATATTCTGTATTTTCACCCAATCTTTTTCATTTTTTTTGTGCGCAGGGAGAAGGATTTCGGGGTCAATGTGCCTGTTCCATTTTTGTTCAATTTTTTGTGTGGGGAGGATAGATGGGGGGGCGTGGTTGATGATCGCGCTGCCGTTGTTTCCTTTCTTGGTTTCATGGCTATCGGGGGAAGAAGAATTGCAGAGCTGTATACCTTGATAATAAATGAACCTTTGAACTCTTGAATTAACTGACGCTGCAAAAGTTAACTAAACCTTTGATATTCTTTATCTGTTAAAAGGCTTGCTAACAAAACTCCTAAAAGGTGTGGTTCCATTCTTAGGCTTTATTCCTTAAACATAATCTGCTCAATCAAAGGAAAGTTTTCGACCCACTCAATGAGTTTTGCTCATTATCTTGAAATATTAAATTATATCACCCTTTAACTTTCTACATTCCAGAGAATATTACACCAACATGTGTAGTTCTTGTAACGTAAACCATGGAGTTCTGATATTATTATGGTAGCTCCAAGACCAATATAATCAACCTTGTTAGTGCCCTAACCCAGAACAAGCTGCTAGCGCAAAGCTTTCTCAGCGTTTAGCATAACAAAGAAGCATTCCCGATTATAATATAACAAAGAAGCCAATTTAATTAGCCTACACAGTAACATAAGAGATGAAACTCCCTTACACTCTTCCCCGACCAAATAAAGTCATGCCCACATGACATCTAAATAACTCGCCAACCAGTCCTACAGACACACAACATACACATACACAGATACACACAGTGACAGTGCTCCTCAAATAGTGGACCTCACCCCCGTCCCATGGGCACTACATAAGCCAACCTATCTGGGAGCTTCTTAACCCTCCAAGACCTCCGTACCCCCTCACCTAAACCCAAAAGGCTCAGACACTACTAAGGATACCTCGGGCCTGCTTGCCACCTCCTCTCTCATTCAGGCCACCATTACATCTCGGAGCCCCCTGTCCCATGTCTGGGGCCCCGCTTCTTTTCCTTCCTGATCCTGCCGTAACTCAGACTGCCCACAGCTAGCCCTCCCCACTACACCTGACTCAGTGGGAGAGGGGCCAAAGGTCTCTTCCTCAATCACGGGGAAGTTAGCAAAAGGCAGCATGTACCACATGTGCAGCACATCATCCTTCGAATCCGTATCCTTCCTCATTCCCTCGATCGATAGCTGCTGGTTAAGTTTCTCCAAAGTGAAACATTTAACCGGGGCTACCCCTTCAGCCTCCTGCAGTCAAGACGGCAGCTTCTTTGGGGACTCCTTCAACTCTCGCCACAGCCTCAGCAGCTCTGACTCAGGGTTCTTGGCCATCTCAATCTGGGACGCAGTTACCCCACCAGCTTCTTCCACCCTGACCTGAAAAGTAGCAGTTAAAGGATGTTCAGCCTCCAGTTTTTGCTTCCTGATGACGTCTTCCAGATCAACTTTCAGTTTTTCCACTTCATTTAAACTCGCAATAGTCATCTTCAGGCTCCTTTCAAGCGTCCGCCTCCCTTTTCTGAGATCTGTCCTCCATTTCTTCATCTCCTCGGGAGTGTAGTCAAACTCCCCTCCCTGGGCTCTCGGTTTTCTGTTGGCCTTAGTCAGAACACTTCCTTGATCTTCCCCAACTTGGAAGTCTTCCAATCTTTTCTGAATTGATGCTTTGAGTTTCTGCTGATCCCTTCGAAGGTGGGTCATTGTTTCTGCTCACTGTGTTAATTCATCAGTACGTGACCACGGTGTTGGCTCGGAATTCTGTAGCTCCTTCTCCACGTTGACGAGCGTGAATTCCAAGTCTGCAATGGTCGTCCCACAAGTGCAGTACTCAGTCTCCGGCTGCTATTTCTGAGCACTCAGTTCAATGGTGCAAATCCCCTCTCTCCCCTGTGTCTCATTCAGATTGACGACCTGGGTTTCCATCCCCAGGTCCACCACCGTCTGTTCCAACACCTGGAAGTTCAACTGGTATGTCGGGTCATTTTTCTCACATTGCACCAAACTCCTCCGGCCAAAAACTCCTCCACATTTGACACTTTGCTTCTGTCGCCCGGGCTCAGCCACTCGCCTCGCCTCATAGTCACCCCTGGCGAATCCAAGCTCTAGGCGGTCATCCACATACACCAAAACTCCACATACCTTCACTTCCCCATGGTCCTCATCATGCCCCGCGGGAAGGATGCAGGGGCTCCAGATATGCCCTTGGGCATCTTTTCGGATCGGAAGAATCCTAGGGAACTAGTAACGGCCGTCTTCAGCGCGACAGCTGCACTCCTCGGGATCTGGCAACATCCACTCCTCAGATCCAGCAGATTAAACCACATCGCATAATCCACACACACGCTGCCTCCATCTTCCACGCTGCCAGGGTCCAGTTGCCGTGACCTCTCTGTCACTGAGATGTCTTCAGTGGTCAACTCCCCTCCCTCGTGGTAGTTCGGAGCATCTACTAAGAGGGTCTCACCCTCAGCTACTTTCCCCAGGCCGTACCACCGCTGGGTCTCGCTTAAATTCAGTACCGGCTCAAGGCTGCTACACACGTCCTCAGAAGCAACTCGACACGCTGGGTGCTCAGAAAATGCCTCCATGAACTCCAGGGTCATTAACCAATCATCGTCTTCTGGATAATTACGGGAACTGGTACCCAAAATCTCCGGTGCCCTTGCGGTTGTCAAGGGTAAATGCTTCAGACACCGGTTGTAAAACGAACTGTACAACAATTTGACCTGCGCCCCAGGGTCAAGGATGGCTTTAGCATCGCTTCCCTCTATCCGTAACGACACCCTAGGGCGTGGCCCCTCTAAGCCTTTCGGAAGTTCATTGGTACATTTTTGAGAACATGCTTCCCCAGAGACCCCAAGCCGTTCCCCCACTGGGCCTCCACTAAGTTTCCCGACACCTCTCTGATCAGCTGAATAACTGAAGGAGGGGCTGATCCCCTGAAATGATTCCCCTGGCACTGCAAGCAATTTAGCTGCCCTCCTAGCCAGAGAAAACTTTCCCCCCTCTTTCAAATAACTGACAGCTGTCACTATGGTGTAAGTGAACCTGACAGCTCTAACACCGTCACCAGCCCGCCTACTCAAACTTTCAATCAATCCCTGTCGCTCTCCCTCAACCGAGCACTGCCACTCATATAACAACTGAGAGATCCGCTCCGCCCACGTCTCACAGGCCTCCGCCCCTCTTGGGGTGGACACTATCCCAAACGCCAGGTGGAGCCTGCCAGAGCTAGAACGTTTATTCGCAGACACTATTTCCAAATCAGACCATTCCTTCCTCTCTCTCCCAACAGCATGGACAGCCCCGAGTTCCACCTCCAACTCGTCAATGCCAGCCTGAACTCGAACAAAGACCGCACCCACAACGCATACAGCAATCACCAGCAAAGAGACACACATTACAGATTTAAACAGGGCACCACACAGCATACTAGTAGACCCAATCCTGGACAAAGCCCACACAACGTAGCCCCCCTGGCCAGCCTCAGGGTCGCTCGGCTCGCTGTCGTCTAGGGAAACAGCCCTCGGCCCCGCCAAACTGGGTAATCAGTTTGTGTGGATGCTGTGTGATGTACCCCACCCCACCAAATAACAGACAATACACCAGATACGATTAAATGATTTACAGTTTATAGATATTACTGGGACTATATAATTAATAAAGCATAAAGTATAAAAGGAAAATAAAAGGCACCACACTTATCAAAGTTCAATCTCTCCGTGCACAAAACAGTTGGAGCTCAAGGACCTTCTTCTTCACCCTGCGACCCCTCGGACTACCTCGACCGGCCACCTGGGACCAACAACGGTGGTCGACCAGACGCTCCACACGAGTCCATCTCTGTCTCCTCGCCGAACGCCCTCCTCGGGGTCTGACCCCGTTAGTGGACATCACAGCACCTGCTCCATCCTCTGTCTCACTCTCCCGCCTTCTGCCCCAAAACCCCACGCATACAAATCTCCCAGATACACCAAAATCATAACAACTATCCCAATTGGTTAATAGTATCCTCTTATCACCCCCTAACCCACAACAAGCTGCTAGCGCAAAGCTTTCTCAGCGTTTAACATAACAAAGTAACATTCCCGATTATAACATAACAAAGAAGCCATTTTAATTAGCCTACACAGTAACATAAGAGACGAAACCCCCTTACATTATGTTAACTGCTAGTTAAGTTCTCCCGCTAGCAGCTTGTTTGGGTTATGTTATCGATAAGAGAGCAAACAAACCAATTGGGATAGATGTTATTCTTTCTAGTGTGTCTGTAAGTTATTGTGATGTGTGGGTTTTGGGAGAGAAGGCACGATAGAGAGAGAGAGAGACAATGGACAAGGTGCTATGAGCTGGCTAACGGAGTCGGACCTCGAGCAGGAGTCCGAGGTCCAGGGTCTTTGGCGAGGCGAGGAGATGGAGACAGACTCGTGTGGAGCATCTGGTCGACCACCGGGGTTGGTCCCAGGTGGCAGGTCGAGGTGGTCAGAGGGGATCGAATGGTGAAGAGAGGATCGTTACTAGAGCTCCAACTGTTGTGCACGAAGAGATTGAACTTTGATAACTGTGGCGCCTTTTATTTTCCTTTTGTATTTTATCTCTATTAATTATATAGTCTCAGTAATATCTATAAACTGTAATTCATTTTATCGTATATGATGTATTGTCTGTTACTTGGTGGGGTGGGTACATCACACAGCATCCACACAAACTTAACTACCCAGTTTGGCGGGGCCAAGGGCTATTTCCCCTAGACGACAGCGAGTTGAGCGACCCTGAGGCTTGCCGGGGGGGCTACATAAACATCATCGAGAATCTGTGGATAGACCTCAAAAGAGCAATGCACGCAAGACGACCCAAGAATCTCACAGAACTAGAAGCCCTTTGCAAGAAAGAATGGGCGAAAACCCCACAAACAAGAATTGCAAGACTCTTAGCTGGCTACAAAAAGTGCTTACAAGCTGTGATACTTGCCAAAGGGGGTGTTACTAAGTACTGCCATGCAGGGTGCCCAAACTTTTGCTTCGGGCCCTTTTCCTTTTTTGTTATTTTGAAACTGTAAAAGATGGAAATAAAGAAGTTTTCTTGCTTAAAGTATTAAAGAAATGTGTCATCTTTAACTTCATGCCTTTTGGAAATCAGTTCATCTTTTACTTGCTTAACTATTCACAGTAACAGGAATTTTGACCGGGGTGCCCAAACTTTTGCATGCCACTGTATATATATACACGTACACACATAAACTTCCAAATTGCGTTGGACCTCCATTTCTCAATTTTACATTTTAATAGGTTTCAAAGGTACATTTAATGTCAGAAAAATGTATACAATATACATCCTGAAATTCTTCTTCTTTGCAAACATCCATGAAAACAGAGGAATGCCCCAAAGAATGAATTACAGTTAAATATTAGAACCTCAAGGCCCCCCCAGCTCCCTCTTCCCATGCATAAGCAGCAGCAAAGCAACAATCCCCCTCCCCCCCCCCCAGCAAAAAGGCATCAGAACCCTCCACCGAGAAGTCAAGCATGCAGCAAAGCTTCAATAAAGACACAGACTTGCGGTACCTCAAAGACTACTCATTCACCCGATATTCAACATACCATAGGCTCTCTCTCCCTCCCTAACAAGGTGTCCCCGTTTCACAGCAAGAGGAAACTCGCTGACTTATGGTGTTAAAAGTCTGTTGCGTTACTTCTTCTGAGCTCTGTGCCCAGACAACTCGGTTTTCTGGGTACACAGCCAGCAGTCAGCTCACTGCCTATGATCTTCCATCTCCCATGATGCATCAGGCAGCGGCAGCACTGGCCTTGAATCCACCCACCTCAGGAGCCACAGAGTCTTCCAGGCCGCATCCTTGGCACATCAAAAAGCAGCCGGTTGTGAGGCTCCGAGAGCGGGTCCCATTCCCGCAAAGAACCGGTCAGCATGTAACTTCAGGGTCTTCAAAAGAACCTTGAAAAGGAAAAAAAGAGATATCAAAGATAGAAATGGAGCTGTTTCTGAAGATGCAAGCAAAGGAGTTGCCGTTAGGTGCCATCGTCCTCCTAAACTCCACCCTTTAGGCAGATGCTTTTGCTTTGAATCTCTGCAACACCTGTACTCTAAGCGTTCACCAAGTAGTGGGCAAGTGATCAATCTGATCTCTACACTTTGATCGGACATTCAATGCCCAATACACAGTGTACAAACTAAATCAGTTGTTTATGACTGTGACCTCAACTAGTTCTGTAGCTGGGTTAGTAACATGTCAAGTTCTTGTTCTATGAACTTAAACTTTGCTTACTGTTTCCTTAGGGACCTTACAATATGCCTTTTGGAAAGTCCATATAAATGACATCCACAGACATTTTCCTGTTTGCTGCTTAAATCTCTCAGGCATAACCAATCCTTTACAAATCCATGCTGTCTCTTTTGACCAGTTAGAAGTTTTCAAGGAGTTCAATCATTTTCCTTAAATTATATTCTCAACAGAAAATGTGAGACTAACTAGTCTATAATTCCTTTGGATTCCTCTCATTTTACATTTTCACATCTTCAGAACATTTCTAAGTAACTTTACAGCCAATGAAATACTTTTGGAAGTGAAGCCTTATTTTTACATTGGGAGCAACAGTAGGTTTGATCACAGCAAACTCCCATATAAAACAACATGAATATTCACAGATATTCTATTAAAGATAAATAAGTTTTAGCCAGCGATAACTCCCCTACTCTTCTTGAAGCTAATTATTTGCATGTATTTGAGAGAACAGACAAGACTTTAATTTAACATGTCATTGTAAAACATGAATCTCCAACGATGTAGCACTTCCCCAATGCAGAAATGGAAGAACCTAAATGTTTGGCTCAAATCCATGATGCGGGGATTAAACCCTTGACCTCCTGACATAGCATTGGAAGTATAACCTACTGAGCCGCAGCTAAATAATGTTCTTTGTGCAAAAAAAATCTGTTTTCAGGATGAAAGCAACACGCAGGCAGCTTATCTAAATTCCCTTTCATAGTTCTGAACGACTCTAACCACAACATTCTCAAGCCCTTTTCCTCTCCACTGGAGGAAACCTCAGTACTGCATAATCTCACCACAGATCTTACACATAGTGCCTATTTTCATACTGAAACCACACATTTTTATAAAAATACATTTGTTGCACTGTAATGTGCTGGTGGCAGATGCAATAAAAGCAAATTTTAGCAATAAGTAAGATTTGATGGTAACGAGACTAATCATAAACAGAGCAATTCCATTTTTTCTTAAATATTCATAGAATACATTTTTCAGTGTCAAGTGTAATTTTTCTGTTCATATTGTAAATGATGTCCAGCAATTTTGCTGTGATATTTTTAACTACAATATTGACACAGTAAATGCCATATACTCCTCCTTCCACTGTAATTTATTGAACAATTTTGAAACAATTTTTACAATAAAAATATTAAACGGAGAAATTAATGACAGATTTATTAATGCTAGCATCCACTTTAATTGCTATTACCTGCAGGCAAAACCTAAAAGCCAGCATAAATTTGAAAGAAAGAATTGTAATGTATGCTGATATTGCTACACCGCTAGGAAAAAAAAGGGCACTGGATCTTTGCACACTGTCTTCTTTCTTAATAAATGTTATAGCTGTGGCTTTTCGTGGCTAATAAAACTTAGTTTACATTATAACCCTTGTTTCTCTCCTAGGGTTCACTTAGCACACATTAAGAATGCGCACAGAGTCTCACAGTTATTCACAGCAAAGCTTAAATAATTCATTTATGCACCATTGCTTTCAGGCAGTGTTTTTATAAATGCTGGACTGAAACAAACTGCAAAATGCTTTACATGAAAAATGTGATCTGGGATTGGGAGAAAGCGTTTTTTTCCATATTCCCAGGGCTCAGAATGAAACTTCAAATACATGGCAGGAAGCATATCTCATCACAGTTTGATCTCTTTCTACTATATGTTGAAGGTGGATATTGGCTTCCATTCCATACCATTCTTCTACTTCACCATTACCACCATATGAATACCAGCCTCATCCCACAAAAAAAATGGTTCATTAAAATGTCTCCCAACCATTTACAAATCCACTTCTTTGAATCACAGGTATTTTTTTATGTCAACCAACGCTTGAAAATGAATTAAACTATCACATAAATTTAAACTGATGGGTTCTTAAAACTCCTTTTCTTGCATTCGATCGGTCAATTTATCTTTGCTTCTGCACCACTTGAACTTCCCACCTCCGTGTGTGTGTGCTCTTGTCTCACACATGGCAGCATGTATAAAAAAGTATGGCACTTAATCTGTGAAAATCAGATTTTGTTATATAGAAAGCATATTCTTGTAGATGCGATAAGAAGTAAATTGGGTATCTATCATTTCGCCTGGGATTGTCTGAAATCAGCAAAATCCTCTTTTTCAGCATGATTTATGAGCCACTCTTAAACAACTCTTATCAGTTTCACACAAGTCTTTTCTCTCCTACCGCTCATGTCTGGATGACAATAGACAACCAAAGCCATTATGTTCCAAATCTCTCCCATGCATTCTAGACACCTAAGATTACATCAGAGTGTTGATTTATTACTGCAAGTAACCAAAGGAATCAGTTTTCAGCCAGTTAGCGTGTTTAAAAAAACACATGTTTAAAAAATACACACACATGCATGTACACCTACACACACGCACATAAATAATTTATAAACTTAAACATAAGACATCAATTTACAAGTCCAATGCTGTTTATTTAGAAAAATGTTATCTAGTTTGAAACTCGCGTGGTGAACTAAACCTTAACTCATTTTATATATAGGCATCTGTTAGTCACGTGAGACCATGGATTTGCACCTTGGAAGGTTTCCAGGGCACAGGCCTGGGCAAGGTTGTATGGAAGACCGGCAGTTGTCCATGCTGCAAGTCTCCCCTCTCCACACCACCGATGTTGTCTAAGGGAAGGGCATTAAGACCCATACAGCTTGGCACCAGTGTCATCACAGAGCAATGTGGGGTTAAGTGCCTTGCTCAAGGACACAACACGCTGCCTCAGCCAAGGCTCAAACTAGCTACCTTCAGATCACAAGACGAACGCCTTAGCCACTTGGCCACGTGCCAACAACTCATTATAATGTTAAGGTTTATAATGTTCTGGTTTGTAACGTTCATTACTCTCTCCATTCCCTATGCTTTACTCTCTGTTCACATCTGAAAATCAACTTGGAATGACCCATTATCTGAGGCCTACTTGTGGAGTGTGGAATCTAAAGCCCTCTGCTCCTCGTCATGTGAGGATTGCAAGGTTACCGTTTGCTGATTGTCAGTGCAAATTACATGGGGCACAAATTCTGAACTTTGATGTGAGGTCTGAAAAGCTAATGAATCCAGCTCAAGAAGATGACGTTAAAAGTCTGGTGAACGCAGCAGGCCAGGCAGCATCTGTAGGAAGAGGTGCAGTCGACGTTTCAGGCCGAGACCCTTCGTCAGGCCTGCTGCGTTCACCAGCAACTTTGATGTGTGTTGCTTGAATTTCCAGCATCTGCAGAATTCCTGTTGTTGACGTTAAAAGTCTAATCGCTTTGTTGTAAGGAAGAGATTATACCTGGATTGCATTTAGATGGGCACAATACCAACGTCACTGATGACTAACCTGTCGAGTCTTGGCATTAACTCAACTATCTTGTCTAAAATCTCATAAATGCCTAAACTTATAAGCAATGACTGCCTGAGGATGGATTTAATCGACAACAGGGATACATTTTATCAGTGCCTTAAATTTAATAACTATAAATATATTTAAATATAACAGGTTCATGATTCCATTATTCTTTACACACAAAATGAGCATTAAACTTAATAAGTGCAATAGTAACAGAAACTTCACTTTTCCCCTTTAAAGATACTGTAGTTCATTGTGTTTTTGACACTTCAAACATCTCAATTTAATGAAAGGCTGTATTTCAATGCAAGTTTTGCTTTTTCTCTGTCTCTGACTATTAGGTACTTGATGTTACTAAGATGGTATGCTTCCATTCTTAGTACTAATATCGCTCAACTTAAAGAGCACATTGTTATTTCACTACTGTGAGTAATGGGAGCTGTAGCCACATGCTCATCCAAAATTCAATTGTTCTATAATTGGCAACTTTATATTAAATTGTCTGAGCACAAACGTCTCCTTACTCTCACACCATCGTTTTCCTCCTTTAAAACACTACCAAAGCATAAATTTCTGGTCACTTCATCAAATAATTTCTTATGGCAGAATAGTTCTGTGAAGCACGTAGGGACATTTTATCTATATTGAAGGCAGTATACAAATGAAGTGGGATGTGAGAAAGCCTTGGCACGTAAGCTTAAGGAAAATCCCAAGACATTTTACATGAGCATGAAGAACAGAAGGGTGGGATCACAGAGGGGTGAAGGGGGAAACACGTGCCTGGATTTGGAGGAGGTAGGGGAGGTCCTCAGTTAATATTTTGTTTCAGTATTCACTAGTGAGAGGGAATTTGATGACTGAGAGGTCAGCATAGAACAGACTAATGTGCTGGAGCAAGTCGAGGTTAAGAGGCAGTGTTGGACCTTCTGAAAAACATTTGGATAGATAAGCCCCCAGGGCTGGACTGGATATATCCCAGGTTACTACAGGAAACGAGGAAAGAGATTGTTGGTGTGTTGACTCTCTGGCTACAAGACCAGCACCAGAAGATTGGAGGATGGCAAATGTTGTTCCATTGTACAAGAAAGTTAATAGGAATAATTTTGGGAGCTATAGGTCAGTGAGTTTTATGTTCGTGGTGGGCAAATTATTGTAGAGGGTTCTTAGAAACAGGATTTGCATCAGCTAGAAAAGCATAATCTTATTAGGGATAGTTAGCATGGCTTTATGAGGCACCAGTGTGACTGATTTTTTTGAGGATGGAGATAGAGCAGTGGATGTGTTGTATATAGATTTTAGTAAGCTTCCCCATGGTAGAAAGTTATGAGGCATGGTATCCATGGAATGTTTGCTGTGTGGATTCAGACTGGCTTACCCACAGAAGACAGAGGGTGGTAGTAGGTGGAGCATTTTCTTCCTGGAGGTGTGTGGCTAGTGGTGTTCTACAGGGATCTGTTCTGGGACCCCTGCAATTTGTGATTTTTATAAATGACTTGGATAAGAAAGTGGAAGGGTGGGTTAGCAAGTTTGCAGATGACACAAAAGTTTGTGGTGTTGTGGATTGTGTAGAAGATTGTCATAGGCTACAATAGGATACAGACGGGATGTAGAACTGGACAGAGAAGTGGCAGGTGAAATTCAATCCAGAAAACTCTCTGTATAAGTGTTAATTGGTCAGTGAGATTTAACACACTTTAATGGTCTAAGATATCTACTGCAAAAACAAATTCAAGGAGTGAATCGAATGCAGTGGTGGTGATATTAACTTGGGTCTCCCTGACACTATGAAGGCTCAACAAGAAAGCAGCATAGATACCCATCATATACATTTGATACCGAATTACATCAGATAAGAATTTCAAAATAGCATGACTCTTCCAAAATATTTGTTAGAAAAGAATTGCTTTTGAATTTGTCTTATTTTGAAGATTTGAAATATTCTTATTTTTCAGAATGCTTACCACTTTCTAAAATATCACTCCTCACAGATACTGCCTATCCTATTGAGAATCCACTCTGTTTTCATTTCAGGTTTCTGGAATCAGCAGTATTTTTCATTTTTGGTTTTAATATCAAAGTGCTTAAATTAAAAATAATATTAATATATCCCATTCTATAAAAAAGGCAGAGGTGGGCATTTCAAGTCTCTAAAGCTGTATGAGAATTAGAAGTAAAAGCAAAAAAAAATTGTTGTTCTTTGTATAGGTTGGCTGAATCTTAATTTTTCTAGTGATATGCACTTACAATATATTCATAATTCTATTCTAGATCATTAGCTGCTGAAACAATTTTAAGTTAACAATAGCCATGTTGTTGTAATTAATTTAATACATTCTACTAAAATGACATTCAGTATTGTTCTTAGTGGCCCATAGAGGATTCCATTCCTACTAATAGGGCATATTAGCAATTCAGGGAAGCTCCCAGTTAGTTGGCCTGCAAATTGAAGCACCATCTTCTCAAGGGCAATTCAGGTTGGACAATAAATGTCTTATTGCCAGCAGCAAACTGTACTAATGGAGGTAATATCATTCAGACGAAATTTCAAGCCAAAACCTCATTGGCAGACATAAAAATACCACAGCGCTAATTAAATATACAATCCTGCACAGTATTTTCTCTATCAAGGCACTATCACTAATTGTTACTACATTTCCTACATTTCAACAGCTAGTACTCTTGAAAAGTACATAATTGACTGTGATACAGCCTAAGTTTGTGAAAGCCAATACATGAATCCAAGCTTTTCTTCTTGATCTTGGGAAACTACTGCACATAAGGCAAGAAACTCAACTTCAATCACCTAAGTGATCACTTCTAGTATGTAGCCAGCCAGTGAGTATTTCCAGACTGGTTCCCATAGCAGTCATATACAAGAGGTCACTGGAGCTTGAGGAAATGTCAGAGCGCTGACCAATCTTCTATTTGTCCATCATCATCATTCAGATTTTTAGATAACAAATATGTAATGCCACCCTGTTATTTAGCCTGCGATCAGTAAACACCTTCACCGTTAATCCTCTGTAACTCTGAGCCTGTTCAGTACTGATATGCCATTGTCTGTGTGTTAAGTTTGGGATTGCTGTTTACTTGGGCACTGTAAATATAACATGGTAATGTGGCTCAACTTCAGTTAATTTTTTAAAGAAGTAAACTATTTTCTCCTACAGTTGAAAAAAAATATTTTATATTGAGAATCAGAACTAGATTTAATAGCACTAACATAGATTGCGAAACTCGTTGTTTTAGAGCAACAGTACAGTGCGATACATAAAAACCTATCAATTACAAGAAGATATATATATACAGAAAAAAGTTAAATTAAATCATTTTATGAGCACAAATAGTGAGGTCATAAGCATGTGGAAGTCTGCCAGTGCTGGAAATCCAAAGCAACACACACACAAAATGCTGGAGGAGCTCAGCAGGCCAGGCAGCATGTATAGAAATGAATAGATAGTCAACATTTTGGGAAAAGTCCCTTGTTCAGGACTTAAGTATTGAGGTAATGTTCATAAGTTGGTTTCATCTGTTCAGAAAGCTGTTGGCAGAGCACAAGAAACTGTTCCTAAGATATTGAGTGTAAGTCTTCAGGCTCTTGTAACTCCTCTCTGATGGTATTAATAAGAAGAGAGCAAGTCCTGGGTGATAGGGGTCTTTAATGATGGAGTTTGAAATGCCAAAAGCTAAAATTTCAGACGTTTTGACAACATAAGAAATCAATCCAATACCTTTATCCATTAATTGTTATAAATTATGTTTACATATGGGAAAGAATGTATTGCTATTTTCAAAGAATTTGATACAGAATGTGTAATAATGTAATTATGCAATATAAATTATCAAAATATTTTGCAATTTTATAAAGTAAGACTTGACAGTACCTATTAGCATCATAGTGTGTTCTGCTAGTCAGTAAAAGGGCTTCTGTATGAATTGCATACTTCCTTGGGAGAAGGGTTTTCATACCCCCTTACTGAATGGTTGTAATTTGATTATATAATCAAGCTGAATTAAAATTCCAGTTGCCCAACTATATCAGTTTCAGTTTCAGGCTCTGACTATAATATGCAATAAATCATTATCCCAAATTCTGTTTTCCTGTTTTCAATCTTAAGCTGTTTGAAAAGTTGATATTTTTCATCATTATCCTCTCCTTACTAAGTTAAATATCAATAGGTAAGTTCTATTAGTTTCTTTCTGGGAATGTTGAAAAGTCAGTGTGAATCAAAGAAATAAAATCATCACTTCTACTGACAAGTCTGTTGAATATTAACCCCTTCCTGTCATAGTATCCTTCATTTGCAAACCTGATGTCAATTAGAATTTTGCCTCTTTTGTACAATATTACCTATCTAGAGAAATATCTGAACTCTTAAGTCTCATTAGAGCTGCTATTTTTTTCCAATGGATGTCAGCTTGTACATCTTGAGTCATAACTTCTAATTATGTAGTGAGAAGTTTACCCACCATTGTGGCTCTTTATTTCTTTAATTTATTGGGGTGAGGCTGATGTGCTTCAGTGCTAGCTGTGGTCCAATTGGTAGCAGTCTTGTCTCTAAATCTGATCATTATCAGTCCATGAGATGGTGGGAGGCATAAAGGCAAATTCAAGGCTCTCACAGAAGTGCAGTCTTTAGTGTGTATGCAATATCAGAGCAGCTGTCCATGGATGAAATTTTAAACTCAAACTCCACTGGCCTTCTAAGGTGAACTTAAGTGATCTAGTGGCACTATTTCATACAGCTAATGTACTGTGTATCTAATCCAAAAATTATCCAAATATTAATCAAATATCCACTATTAATTATACTAATCAAAGATTTGAAGAAAAAACTGAAGATCTAGACATTATCAAACCACTGATTTTAGAAGTTTACCGTGTGCAGCTTTCTGGCATTGTAAAATGAGATAACTAATTTCTTTCATCAGGGGCACAATAGAGGCATAGTGGTCAGCATGGCATAACTACAGCTGAGTTTGGAGTTCAGTTCTGGCAGTATCTGAAAGTCCTCCCCATGGAATATGTGAGTTTTCCCCAGGTGCTCCAGTTTCCTACCACAATCCAAAGAAGTATCAGTTAGTTGGTTAATTTGGCATTGTAAATTGTTCTGTAATTAGGCTAGGATTAAATCGGGTGTTGCTGGGCAGCATGGCTCGAAATGCCAGAAGGGCCTATTCCACACTGCTTCTCAATAAATAAGTAAACAAAAAAAAACAAAAACAAATAAATAAATGAATTCTACACTGTGGAGTGTTCTGGGATGTTCTGAGTTTGTAAAAAAAATCACTTTCTTTTAGCTTTCCAGTAAGAAACAATGAAGATATAATTGCTGGTAGGATAAGTTAATGTAAAACGACAGCAGACATCTACTGAAATGTCTACTATTAAAGCTTGTATTTCTGGATGAGTGGTATTAACTGCTGTGATACTCTGAACACTTTGGATCCACATAAAGGCAACTAAAAATCTAAAACAAAATGAAATTGGAATCGAAGTACTTTTGTTAATAACATTCACGATCAGACCCAATTGTTTGACATTTCACAATGCATTCAAGACAACGTCAAATGATTTTAAAACATGTAGACTGACAGTGTTGTGATTCTCAAAAGCTTTATTTGCATCACAGATTGCATGATGTCTAGAGACAGTTCATAAATTAAAAAATGATGTGCTCACTAACAAGAGGTTTCTTTTCTCATGGTTCCTTTGCAATCCCTACAAATCTATATGCTCTATTTATACAACTTTCAATTATTAATGCATTTTAGGAAACATACTGTTTAATAAAAGAATTGTTCTTGGAAGTGAGCCAAATAAATTCCCATGTGGCTTAGAAAAGTTCAGGTACTTTATCAATGTGATACTAACTACATTTCAGCTCGAAATAAAGTTAGAAGTTATTAACTTTTCGGAATTTGGAACCCTGAAATAGAGTATTTTAAAATGTAGGCAAGGTTTCCACACTCAATCACCTTATTAGTGGATGCATTGAAGCATAGCATCTGTCCTAATCAACAAAAATGAGCCCCAAGTTAGATCCATGATCTAACCCAAGGCAGCTGATCCCAGTCAACACTAAAGTAGAGATAACAATCTTGATGCCCTTGTAGAAGAAAATGCCTATTAATCCTTCTCCTGAGCACATTCCAGATATCCTGTTTTTCAACACAGTCTACTGACAAGTCTGGATTTTGGGCTGCAGAGAATGGGAACACTCTATAAGCATTCACTGTCTTGTTCTAACATTTATGGCTCAGTGTTACAAATCAAGAATGAACTCTGTATCAAAGAATGTTACTGCCACTTGTCTGGCATAGGTCAATGAGTAGAGTGTCAGCTCTGATTCAGAGCATTTGAGGACTTAAACCTTACCCCAGGGACTTGAGCAGAATATCCTGGCTAACACTCAAGTACAGTAATTTGGGAGTATAGCATAGTCAGTGGGCCATCTTTCAAGTAGGGCATTAAGATTTCTCTGATCACACTAAAAAGTAACATTTCTATGAACTATCCCATAGAAGGAAAACCCATTATATATTTTATTTGGTGTATTTACAAATGCTTTGTCCAAGGAACAATGTTAAAGATCTGTAGACAAACCACTGACTGATCTTGAAGCATGACTTTTCTTGCACTTTCATCGACAGCCATGAATTTAAAGGAATGCCAGGTATCCTGCCCATTTTTCATTAAACAAGATATTTTGCATCTTTAAGTGTCATTGAAATACTGTAACCTCGCAGTGTCTTTTAAAACTATACAGTATTCAGGGTTTTATTTTTGTGAAAGCAAAATCCAGCTGGAAAGATCACAATTATTATTATAATCCCTTGCTTGAGTTCAGACCTCCTGTGTTATGTTCATGGCCTTAAAGTTGTCTCACTTCCTTACCAGAACAATTGAAGCTAATCTTAGCAGCTGCAAAGACTTCCATTCACTGCTTGGTGCCCATTTAGGCCAGTTACTTCTCGGAGACTCTTTCAGCTTTAGAGTACAGAAACTGACTGCCAATTTCTGTAACAACGATGTATGTGCACGTGTCAGATCTTTTCCCCCTCTGGGCTTTGCAGGATTTTCTGTTGTGACTGAATTTACAGATCAGCTTGTGTCTTCTCGGCTGTCAACAACAGTGCATTTACAAAGGCACATGCAGATAAAATCCAGGATAACACAAACTTGATTACTTTTTTCCTGCTTTATTACATTTCTTGAATGAGGAAATGAGTGTTTTACATTTGCAAAAAAAAATGCATTGCTTATACAGAGGTTTTCCATAACCCTGCAGCGAATTATACTCCATTGGTAGACATAACACATTTTGAGAAAATAAAACTGTGGGTAATTTACATAAAATTGTACAAATACCAACCTAAATGCTGGAACTTGAATCATATCTGGGTTTGACAACAGTGAAGAGTTATTTTTTTATTAATGCATTGAAAGTGAACATTGCTGATAAGTTCACCTCCTAGTCTTCATCTATAGTTCTCCTTGAACTGAGTTTCTGGGACATTTTAAAAGGCAGTTCAGTTTTGAGTCTTCAGCCACATACAGAGAAGATTTCTTTCCACAAAAGGCAGCAAACCCAAAGGCCTTTTCCAAAAATTCAGCAATTTTGTGGATTGTCTCTCTGAAGTTAATTCCATTGATTTCAATAGGATGAATTTTGGAGTCAGAGTTTGATCTTGCCAACTGGAGATGTGTCACTGAAAAAAAAATATACAGATCTTGAGGAGGCTTTAGGGGCTGAAGCTGGCACTGTTCTTACATTAGTATGAATTATGAGTGACAAAAGCCTTAAATGGGGGATTGGTCCATTTTATTAAAATCGGCAGTGTCTGGTGTCTCTCTCCAACACCCCTCCCCCCCAGCTCCCAATTTTGGTGGCCTGTTTTCCTGTGTTATTCCCTGGAGAGGGAATTGAATAGTGACAGGTAGGAAGTTAATAACAAGAGCTATAGAGTCATGGAGGATATCAATGCAACATATTGATATAATCGTAAAGAAGTCATACCAGTGGCTCTACTTCATTAGGAATTTGAGGAGATTTTTGTATGTCACCATTGACTAACAAATTTCTACAGATGTACTGTGGAGAGCGTTCTAACTAGTTGCATTACTGCTTAGTAAGGAGGCTCCAAAGCACAGGATCTCAAGAAGCTGCAGATGGCTGTAGACTCAGCCAGCTCAAGCCTCTTCACCATCAAGAACATTTTCAAAATTCAGTGCCTCGCAAAGGACCCTCGCCATCCAGGAAATGCCTTCGTTATTGGGCGGGAGTTACAGGAACTTGAAGGTGCATACTCAAAGTTTTAGGAACAGCTCCTTCCCATCTGCCATCAGGTTTCTGAACGGTTCATGAACCCATGAACACTACCTCGATATCCCTCTTTTGCACTATTTATTTATCTTATTTCTTAATGGAAAATAGCAATATTTCATGTCCTGCACTGTATTGCTGCACCAAAGCAGCAAATTTTGTCATATGTCAGTGGTAATGAAACTGTTTCAGATTCTGCTTCTTCTTCGAATTCTGATTCTGGCCTACACCTCAACATATTGAAGTTCTTTGTTGGATCTCAGATTCTGTTTTTTTCATTTATCACATGAACATCAAAATATACAGTGCTTTGACCATGTTAGCAAACAATGCACCCAACAATATGCTGGATTCCAGGTACAGATCATCCCCATCTTACAAACATTTAACTTTTCTATGGCCTGACACAAGCAGGAGAAGACCAGTGGGATGGACTGGCTGGCTGCTGCAGCAACACAATTTCTTGCTGCTCTCTGGGAACTTGGTTTACGGTCACATTTCCAACTCGCGAGCTCTCTGGGTTAGAAGCAGTTCATGGGAATGGAACCCTTCTGTAACCTGGGGAGGACCTGTGCCTAGTAGAACTTACATGAATAACAGGGAGACGTCCTTGTAAAATCACGCACAATGCACTGGCTATGAGTTTACTATACCACACGCCCAATATTGTTTAATGTCCTAAGTATTTATCACTATTACCACAGATACCGCCTGAATTATTCTACTTCTGCATAAAAAAACATTAATAACAATAGGACTAAAATACAGCTTGTACAGATGATGCGAGTACTCAAAGGTTATCATATTTACTCCCCTCTTAATCTGCACTGAATAAATAAATAAACCATTATATGCAGTACATAAAATTCATATAAAATTATGAAAATCTCTCATGCTTACAACAAAATTATAATGTCCCTGTTTTGAAGTTCCATTGGTCTGATGGTTTGCTCCCCTGTTGAGAACAATGTCACTCGTGTTTCACTGAAACAAGACAAGTGGGTATCTCCTTCAGTCTGTCAAGTGCAGTGAGCAAAGCTCTGGTTCCATCATATACCCATTGGATGAGTTTAACCCACTGTGGCTTTGGTAAAACAACATGAGAATGAATCAGAAATAGAAGAAATGATGAACAAACAAGAGAAAATCTGCAGATTCTGAAATACTTCGGCAGGATTTTGGCCTGAAACATCGACTGCACTTTTTTCCATAGATACTGCCTGGCCTAGTGAGTTCCTCCAGCATTTTGTGTGTGCTGCCCAACCAAACGATGCATCAGATATTCAGTGTGAATACAGAATCATCTGCTTACTTCAAATCATTTACACATATGTCGGAAAAAAATTAGTAAAGTCGGGTGCATGTCATCAGAAATAGGAGAATTCATGATGCACCCTTGCATACACTTTTCCACCAGTGACCAATGAAGTTTGCGGCCAAGCATATAACACTCAAGGTTCTGAAGACCTGCCATCCTCTCAGTTGAGTAAACAATCACACTGTCAGTGGTAATACCTATCTGCCAATCTCTGCTTCCTGTTGGTTAAATTAGACTCTCCACAGATCCCAGTGCTGCCATCTGTCTTCACTACAGGAAGTATTGGAACAACCCTATCAGAAGGCTCAAAACAGTTCAATTATACTCGCTTCCTGTATAATCATCTGTTGTTTACTAACATTTCCCTTCATACTGTAAGTTTCTGTCATGAACCCTTTGGATCAGTGGAAGGCCCTCGTTGCCCTGCTTCACCTGAGTATCATTAATTGACTTAATTAGAACATAGAACAGCACTGCACAGCACAGGCCCTTCGGCCCACAATGTTGTGCTGATCCTTAAACCCTGCCTCCCATATAACCCTCACCTTAAATTCCTCCATAATAGTCTCTTAAACTTCACTAGTGTATCTGCCTCCACCATTGACTCAGGCAGTGCATTCCATGCACTAACCACTCTCTGAGTAAAAAACCTTCCTCTAATATCCCCACTGAACTTCCCACCTTAAAGCCATGTCCTCTTGTACTGAGCAGTGGTACCCTGGGGCAGAGACGCTGGCTGTCCACTCTATCTATACCTCTTAATATCTTATATACCTCAATCATGTCTCCTCTCATCCTCCTTCTCTCCAAAGAGTAAAGCCCTAGCTCCCTTAATCTCTGATCATAATGCATACTCTCTAAACCAGGCAGCATCCTGGTAAATCTCCTCTGTACCTTTTCCAATGCTTCCACATCCTTCCTATAGTGAGGTGCCCAGAACTGGACACAGTACTCCAAGTGTGGCCTAACCAGAGTTTTATAGAGCTGCATCATTACCCCATGACTCTTAAACTCTATCCCTCGACTTATGAAAGCTAACACTCCATAAGCTTTCTTAACTACCCTATCTACCTGTGAGGTAACTTTCAGGGATTTGTGGACATGTACCCCCATATCCCTCTGCTCCTCCACACTTCCAAGTATCATGCCATTTACTTTGTACTCTGCAGAGTAGTACAGTGGATGTGATCTATATGGATTTTAGTAAGGCATTTGACAAGGTTCCACTCGGTAGGCTTATTCAGGAAGTCAGAAGACATGGGATCCAGGGAAGTTTGACCAGGTGGATTCAGAATTGGCTTGCCTGCAGAAGGCAAAGGGTCATGGTGCAGAGAGTACATTCAGACTGGAGGATCGTGACTAGTGGTGTCCCACAAGGATCTGTTCTGGGACCTCTACTTTTCGTGATTTTTATTAACAACCTGGATGTGGGGGTAGAAGGGTGGGTTGGTAAGTTTCCAGACGACACAAAGGTTGGTGGTGTTGTGGATAGTGTAGAGGATTGTCGAAGATTGCAGAGAGACGTTGATAAGATGCAGAAGTGGGCTGAGAAGTGGCAGATGGAGTTCAACCCGGAGAAGTGTGAGCTGGCAAAATTTGGAAGGACAAACTCCAAGGCAGAGTACAAAGTAAATGGCAGGATACTTGGTAGTGTGAGGAGCAGAGGGATCTGGAGGTACATGTCCACAGATCCCTGAAAGTTGCCTCACAGGTGGATAGGGTAGTTAAGAAAGCTTATGGGGTGTCAGCTTTCATAAGTCGAGGGATAGAGTTTAAGAGTCACGAGGTAATGATGCAGCTCTATAAAACTCTGGTTAGGCCACACTTGGAGTACTGTGTCCAGTTCTGGTCGCCTCACTATAGGAAGGATGTGGAAGCATTGGAAAGGGTACAAAGGAGATTTACCAGGATGTTGCCTGGTTTAGAGAGTATGCATTATGATCAGAGATTAAGGGAGCTAGGGCTTTACTCTTTGGAGAGAAGGAGAATGAGCGGGGACATGATAGAGGTGTACAAGATAATAAGAGGAATAGATAGAGTGGATAGCCAGTGCCTCTTCCCCAGGACACCACTGCTCAATACAAGAGGATATGGTTTTAAGGTAACGGGTGGAAAGTTCAAGGGGGATATTAGAGGAAGGTTTTTTACTCAGAGAGTGGTTGGTGCGTAGAATGCACTGCCTGAGTCAGTGGTGGAGGCAGATACACTAGTGAAGTTTAAGAGACTACTAGACAGGTATACGGAGAAATTTAAGGTGAGGGGTTATATGGGAGGCAGGGTTTGAGGGTCAGCACAACATTGTGGGCCAAAGGGCCCGTAATGTGCTGTACTATTCTATGTTCTATGTTCTGCCTTGGAGTTTGTCCTTCCAAAGTGTACCACCTCACACTTCTCTGGGTTGAACTCCATCTGCCATTTCTCAGCCCACTTCTGCATCCAATCAATGTCTCTCTGCAATCTTCACCTATCCTCTACACTATCCACAACACCACCAACCTTTGTGTCATCTGCAAACTTACCTACCCACTCTTCTACCCCCACATCCAGGTCGTTAATAAAAATCACGAAAAGTAGAGGTCCCAGAACTGATCCTTGTGGGACACCACTAGTCACAACCCTCCAATATGAATGTACTCCCCCCACCATGACCCTCTGCTTTCTGCAGGCAAGCCAATTCTGTATCCACCTGACCAAACTTCCCCAGATCCTATGCCTTCTGACTTTCTGAATAAGCCTACCGTGTGGAACCTTGACAAATGCCTTACTAAAATCCATATAGATCACATCCACTGCACTACCCTCATCTATATGCCTGGTCACCTCCTCAAAGAACTCTATCAGGCTTGTTAGACACTATCTGCCCTTCACAAAGCCATACTGACTGTCCCTGATCAGACCATGATTCTCTAAGTGCCCATTGATCCTATCTCTAAGGATCTTTTCCAACAGCTTTCCCACCACAGACATAAGGCTCACTGGTCTATAATTACTCAGACTAGCGCTAGTACCTTTTTTGAACATGGAGGCAACATTTGCCTCCTTCCAGTCCTCCGGTACCATTCCCACGGACAACGAGGACATTAAGATCCTAGCCAGAGGCTCAGCAATCGCTTCCCTCACCTCGTGGAGCAGCCTGGGGAATATTCCGTCAAGCCTCGGGGACTTAATCGTCCTAATGTATTTTAACAACTCCAACACCTCCTCTCCCTTAATATCAACATGCTCCAGAACATCAACCTCACTCATATTGCCCTCACCGTCATCAAGTTCCCTCTCATTGGTGAATATTCATTGAGGACCTCGCTCACTTCCACAGCCTCCAGACACATCTTCCCACCTTTATCTCTAATCGGTCCTACCTTCACTCCTGTCATCAATTGTGGCTTGTTTTACCTGTTAATTGCTCCCTGAACCTTTTTGTGTTGAATATTGGTAATTGCAGGTTTCTCCTGTGACCTTGTACTATTTAAGTTACGCGCGCTGGGCACTTGCTGTTCAGCCTTTCCAGTGTTCCGAGTGACTTGTGAATATTCATTGATTCTTCTGTGAAGAATCTCTGGTTGGTGTTTTATACCCGATTGTCCAGCTATTCCACATCTGAGTTTACTAGCCTGAGTTCATTGTTACAATGAGACTGAACCTCCATGGAGCCAGCAGATTGTGAACAACTGTATATGGCAATGGCCTGTCGAGAAGAAACTTTTGGGAGGCATGAACACATGTTCCAGGAGACACTAACCTTGCTGCAGAAGTTATCCGAGACTGGTGGGCGAGATGTACATTCTTCTGAGGTTGGTTCTAGTTCCAAGCACTCGCCTGTGCATCCTGCCATGGAATTCCTTAACTTCCCTAACCTAGTGGCCCCTGAGTGGTTCAGTGGTAACCTCAAGTTTTGCTGGGACCTTTTGATATGATGCTCCTTTGAGTTACGGCCTTCCAAGTTCTTTACAGATTGAAGTACGGTGGCACACATCATCTCACTCCTTTCAGGCAGGCCTCTCTTTTGGGCAATGAGATGGGTGTTCAATCACCGCATTGGTGGTCAGAACCAGGCAATAGGCCTCTCCGTCTACGTCAGGGCATCCGTCTGTGGTGGACTACTCTGTTGAATTTTGTGCTTTGGTTGCAGAGAGTGGTTGGAACATGGAGGCCCTGAAAACCACATTTCACCAGGATCTTAAAAGTGACCTCAAGGATGTTTTAGCGGCCCGAGACCCAGATGAAGATCTGGAGAGTCTCAAAGACCGGACAATACGGACTGATAACCAACTATCCGAGAGGAGGCGAGAAAGACATGGTGAATTTTCCCGAAGAAATTTCCTTCATGCCTGTTTTATATCTTCTTTGACCCCACTTTCAAGGACTCCACCCAGACCTCCACTGATTCCTCCTCCTGAGGAGCCAAAGCAAATAGGCAGAACCAGGTTGTCTCCATCTGAGCAGGAGAGACAAAAAAGTGTTGTGTTAGCTGTGGTAATGCTGACCACTTTCGAGTTCCTTGTCCTGAATTGACGGGAGATTCCCAGAAACATCTTGTGAGGGTAAGAATGTGAGGGTCTCTATTCTCTCTCTCCTGGTTCAATGAACTTGGAAGTGGGATTACCTTCTTTATTGTCTTGGGGGTTGGGGGGACATCAGTACAACCTTAGAGCCTTCATTGACTCCAGCGCTCCAGGAAATTTCCTAGATCCTAAGCTGGCCAGACGACTTAAAAGGCCCTTTTCCCATCTAGACCACCCTCTCTGGATGGAAGACCACTGGTCCTGGGATAAATTTGTTTTATTACCTCTCCTCTCAAACTTGCTATTGGCTGGCACGTGGAACCTGTTCAACTTCATCTTATCCACTCCTCTGAGATTCCACTCTTTCATGGTCATCCTTGGCTGGCTTTCCACAACCCTCTGACCAATTGATCTACTGGCTTCATCCAGAGTGGGTCACCTTCATGCCTGACCAATTGTTGATCTCCTGAGGCTGCCAGCAGGATCTCCCAAGTAGTTTCTGAGAAGTCAGTCTGAGTTTCCAAGATACCCACTGTGAATTATGCCAAGTAGTCAGTCATAAGTCAGTGGAGTTGGCTAGAATGCCTCCAGAATATCTAGACCTGCTGGAGGTATTTAGCAAAAGAGAGCCACAATGCTAACTTCTCTGTGATGGAGACCACCCAGTAAACACACTCCTTACACACATGCATTCACTCGCAAACATTAGCTTGTCATTCTGCTATCATTGTGGAGAGTGTACACACTTCAATGTTTTCCCTGCTATACCCTCTCTATTCTCTTCACATTGCTACATACGGTACTTTCAGAGCCAGACACCAAACTTCAGTTTAATTCTAAACCCCGCTGATGTGCTCAGCTTTGCTTTATGGTTCCTTCCCCACCACACACAGTGGAATATTCTATTTCTTTAGTAATGGGGATGTATATTGTTTGTAGACTGAATTAAGGTAGATATTTCTGGGTTCCTTTTTTGAAAGATGATTGTAACTACATTCTATGGTACATCGTCTTCTAATTCACGAGTAGTCTTATGTGAGAATGATGTTCTTGAACTACAGTTCAGCATTCAACACTATAATTCCCTCCAGAATCGACAAGAAGATCAGAGACCTTGGCCTTGAGCCTGTCTTGTGCAGCTGGATCCTGGACTTCCTGTCAGATCACCGGCAGGTGGTAGGACTGGGCTCCCTCACTTCTGCCCCTCTGACCCTCAACACAGGTGCCCCTCAGTGCTGTGTCCTAAACCCCCTCCTTTATTTCCTGTACACCAATGACTATGTCGCCTCCCACAGCTCCAATCTGCTAATTAAATTTGTTGACGACACTACACTGATTGGCCTAATCTCAAATAATAATGAGGCAGCCTACAGAAAAGAAGTCATCACCTTGACACAGTGGTGTCAAGAAAATAACCTCTCACTCAATGTTGCAAAAACAAAGGAGCTTGTTGTGGACTACAAGAGGAATGGAGACAGGCTAGCCCCTATTGACATGAATGGATCTGGATTTGAGAGGATGAACAGCTTTAAGTTTGTCAGCATAAACATCACCGAGGATCTCACGTGGTCTGTACACACCAGCTGTGTGGTGAAAAAGGCACAACAGCGCCTCTTTCACCTCAGACGGTTGAAGAAGTTTGGTATGGGCCCCCAGATTCTAAGAACTTTCTACAGGGGCACAATTGAGAGCATCCTGACTGGCTGCATCACTGCCCGGTGTGGGAACTGTACCTCCTTCAATCACAGATCCCGGCAGAGAATGGTGCGGACAGCCCAGCACATCTGTAGATGTGAACTTCCCACTATTCAGGACATTTACAAAGATAGGTGCGTAAAAAGGGACCAAAGGATCATTGGCGAACCAAGTCACTCCAACCATAAACTGTTCCAGCTGCTACTATCCGGGAAACAGTGCCGCAGCATAAAAGCCAGGAGCAACAGGCTCTGGGACAGCTTCTTCCACCAGGCCATCAGACTGATTAACTCATGCTAACACAACTGTATTTTTATGTTATATTGACTGTTCATATTTAACCATCTTGTTACTGTCCTGTTGTACATACTATTTATTATAAATTACTATACATTGCACATTCAGATGGAGGTGTAACAAAGATTTTTACTCCTCATGTATATGAAGTAATAAAGTCAATTCAATTCAATTCAATTCAGTTCAAAAAGTTAAATTTGTGGGTAATAAAAGATGGTACGTCCTAGTGCCTAAAAAAAAGGGAGCTCATTGCCCTCAGTAGGGGAGAAAGGTAGGGGCTGTGAGAAGTTCACCCTGGACAAGGATAAGTAGGGAGCTATTATTGTGTTTTCTTGGAGATATTTTGTTAATATTGGCAGTTTTCTTTTCACTATTTTCACTAATTTTCACTAATCTTTGTCAGGTTTATTTTCCATACATATTTTTCTTTGGTCAAACCCACATAGCCTGTATAACTAATGGACAACCAGTGTATACAGTTCAGTGACTTTTGGACTCTTGCATGGTATGGGGCAAGAGGCAATACTTGGTGGACTTAGAAGGATATGGTCCAGAGAAAATGTGCTGGGTTCCCTCACAGGACATTTTGGATCCTGAGTTGATGAGGAACTTTCACAACCAGCATTCTGATCACCCTGGGTCATCAGGCGCCAGTCATGGGGGTGGGGATGGGGGGGGTTCCTGTTTGGAACCCTTTCGATCAACAGGAGGTCCCCAGATTTTGGTGCTCTACTTCACCTGAATATCATTGTGGCTTGTTTTACCTGTTAATTGCTCTCTGAAGTTTTTTGTGTTGTTTATTGGTAACTGAGGGTTTCTCATGCGATGTTGTACTACTATTTAAGTTACACACATTGAGCACTCATCACTCAGTCTTCAACTAGCCTTTCCATAGTGATGCTTGTTCCCAGTGTGTGTTGCTTGAAGACATAAAGCCCAGCTACGAACATGCTGACCCTTCACTTTGATAATGTTGCAAATCCTGTAGTTGCTTGGCCACTGTCTCCTCTGCCAGCACAATATTAAATGTATGCACTAATTCTATTCCCTATTACTGGGAGGCTTCTTTGAGCACATTCATGGATACTCATACTGTTTAATCAATTCCCAATGTCTTATCTCGTGTTTTTGCGGGATCCAGCATCATTTTAAAACATTACAGATGTGTAAATTGATCAAATTCTTAAAAAGATTGAAATTAATTTAATGTTTTGAAACCCAACATACAGGTGCAGCAAGTAATTAGGAAGGCAAATGATAAACTAGAATTTGTTTAAAGAAGATTTGTCTTACCACCGTCATAATAGATGTTAATGAGAAAATGCTGAGTATACAATGTTGATATCCTTGTCTAAAGAAAAGGATATACAGGAGCATGCAAAAGTTTGGGCACGCCTGGTCAAAATTTCTGTTGCTGTGAATAGCTAAGCAAGTAAAAGATAACCTGATTTCCAAAAGGCATAGAGTTAAAGATGACACTTTTCTTTAATACCTTAAGCAAGATTACTTTTTTATTTCCATCTTTTACAGTTTAAAATAACAAAAAAGGAAAAGGGCCCGAAGCAAAAGTTTGGGTACCCTGCATGGTCAGTACTTAGTAACACCCCCTTTGGCAAGTATCACAGCTTGTAAACGCTTTCTGTAGCCAAATTCTTGTTTGGGGGATTTTTGCCCATTCTTCCTTGCAAAAGGCTTCCAGTTCTGTGAGATTTTTGGGCTGTTCTGCATGCACTGCTCTTTTGAGGTCTATCCACAGATTTTCCATTATGTTTAGGTCGGGGGACTGTGAGGGCCACGGCAAAACCTTCAGCTTGTGCCTCTTGAGGTAGTCCATTGTGGATTTTGAGGTATGTTTAGGATCATTATCCTGTTGTAGAAGCCATCCTCTTTTCATCTTCAGCTTTTTTACAGACGGTGTGATGTTTGCTTCCAGAATTTGCTGGAATTTAATTGAATTCATTCTTCCCTCTACCAGTGAAATACTCCCCGTGCCACTGGCTGCAACACAAGCCCAAAGCATGATCGATCTACCCCCCCCCCCGCCCCGCTTAACAGTAGGAAAGGTGTTCTTTTCATGAAATTCTGCAGATTTTTTTTCTCCAAACATACCTTTGCTCATTGCAGCCAAAAAGCTCTATTTTAACTTCATCAATCCACAGGACTTATTTCCAAAATGCATCAGGATGTTCCTTTGCAAACTTCTGACGCTGAATTTTGTGGTGAGGATGCAGGAAAGGTTTTCTTCTGATGACTCTTCCATGAAGGTCATATTTGTGCAAGTGTCGCTGCACTGTAGAACAATGCACCACCTCTCCAGAGTCTGCTAAATCTTCTTGAAGGTCTTTTGCAGTCAAACAGGGGTTTTGATTTGCCTTTCTAGCAATCCTACGAGCAGTTCTCTCAGAAAGTTTTCTTGGTCTTTCAGACCTCAACTTGACCTCCACTGTTCCTGTTAACTGCCATTTCTTATTACATTACAAACTGAGAAATGGCTTCCTGAAAATGCTTTGCTACTTATAGCCTTCTCCTGCTTTGTGGGCATCATTTATCTTAATTTTCAGAGTGATAGGCAGCTGCTTAGAGGAGCCTATGGCTGCTGACTGTTGGGACAAGGTTTGAGGTGTCAGGGTATTTATAAAGCTTTGAAATTTGCATCACCTGGCCTTTCCTAATGATGACTGTGAACAAGCCATAGCCCTCACAAGCTAATTAAGGTCTGAGACTGGGTAAATGTTATCTGAGAGCTCAAATTTCTTGGGGTGCCCAAACTTTTGCAAGGTGCTCCTTTCGTTTTTTTCACTCTAAAATTGTAGAAAACAAAAATAATACACTAATCTTGCCTAAAATGTTGAAAAGAATGTTTTGTCTTTAACTTTATGACTTTTGGAGATCAATTCATCTTCTACTCACTTTACTATTCACAGTAACAGAAATTTTGACCAGGGGTGTTGAAACTTTTGCATGCCACTGTACATGCAGCAGAGGAGCGCAGTAAAGATTCATCAGACTGGTTCCGAGGATGAGCTTAACTTTATTGTCACATGCACAGGTAAAATGAGGTACAATATATTTAAAAAATCTTGCTTGCATACAAGGAGGGATTGAATAAGTAAGGCCTGTGTTCTCCAGAAACTAAGCATAAAATTCTTAGAGGCCTCGACAGCCTAAATGTGGAGAGAATACTTCACCAGGCTGAGAAGTCTAAAACCAGGTTTCACAGTCAGAAATTAAGAGTCGGCCATTGGGTAGTGAAATAAGTGTTTTCACTCACTGGCTTGTGAACCTTTGAAACTTCTACTTAAAGTTCCATGGGGACTCGGAAAATTATAGTTTTTAAAAGCTGTGAATGATAGTTTTCCATGAAAAGAATCAAGTGATATGGAGGTAGGGCAGAAGAATGATTTTGAGGTGTAAGATCGGCCATGATTGGAATTAGAATTGGTTTATTGTTACATGTACCAAGATGCAGTGAAAAGCTTGTCTTACATATTGTTCATACAGATCAAGTCATTACACAGTGCATTAAGGTAGAACAAGGTAAAAACAATAACAATGCAGAATAAAGTGTAACAGCTACAGTAAAAGGGCAGTGCATTAAGGTGTAAAATCTGGTGCCAAATGACCTAACGCTGCTCCTGCTTCTGACAGTCTTAGTAATTATGGATGAGGGATTTTTTTTTCCCCTTGCATTGCAGTGAAAAGCATCTCATTCTTTCTGCGCACTCAATCCTTGACTTGGTCGAGCTACTGAAGGAATCTAATGTATCAGCTGCAGCCATCTTGACTTGACTATTGCACTCAGTAATTGAGGCATGCAAAAAAAAGTGTATTAATAAAGTTCAGTCTATTTTCAGTAAACTATGTTGCTATGCTGAAGATCCCAAAATCTCTCAAATAAACTCCTCTATCTCAAAACTCACCACCAGTAATCATAGTTGCATGATTGAATAGATTTAAATATCCATTAGAAATTAGATAAAAGAGTATGATAACAAAACAAACGTGCTTGCCCTGAGGAAGAATCATTTTTATTATTCCATTCAGCTAATGGAAGTTGGTGTTAGCAATGGAATTGCTGTGCAGGTTATATACAGGGTGTTAATGCCCTAAGGTTATCACAAGCTGCTCCCAGCCTCCCAGCAATGATTGTTAGTGAATCTCTCGAAAACGTTCACACAGATTCCCCAAAAAAAATTCTAAATGGGGCATATCCATTCTGTTGATAAGAAATTTACGAGTTGGGAGGCAGACATGATTGGGCATGGGACATTACACTAAATATAGACCTTTGTTTTACTTCAGCTTTCCTCCCATAAAGTATGTCTACTGAGGATTAATTTGTCTCCGCGTTTTGCAGCTACAATACAATCTGTAAACAACCAGCAAGGAACAGAAACCAGCAAAACTAAGGGAAATTGGAAATTCTTTCAGCCATTTTAAAAAATGTATTTGTTTTCATTACCCAATGATTCTTGTTTCTGATCACCTATAGCTAAAATATAGAGGAAGTCATCAATGCCAAAATGGTGTTAATGTCCTTTAGTCTTTTGAGTCTGAAATGTTATAAGAGCCAAAGCTGATTTGATAGTGTGAATGACTTCCTTGCATCTTGTACTTAGACTGTTTGAAGCACGCTGTAGGTACCTGGAAACAGTCAGCCTTTTTACTGCTCCTAACATCTTTGCTAAATTGGATCACTTTTGTCTATCCTATGCACTGTGCATATTGTAATCATTTCATTCGGCCAATGAGGCAACGACAGTATATCTGTGGTTCAGAAAGTGACCACTGTAAGCCTAAATAAACTGGAGAAGCTGAGCGAAGATGTGAAGGAGATTTGATGAAGGAGCTTCAGACAGAATAAATCAGGTGGAGCTGCTTTTAGTTGTTGTAAGGTGAATAATTGGAGAATTCAAAGGTAAAGTGCTTCAACACAGGCAATGTATTTATGCAACAAGTGATCAGGATTTAAAATGCCAGGGATAGTGGAAAAGGTATATGGGGGAGAGGCACAGTCTGGACACTGTTAGAAAGAGCCAGGGAGTTCTCAGTTCTGGTCACCTCACTACAGGAAGGATGTGGATACTATGGAGAGAGTGCAGAGGATATTTACATGGATGTTGCCTAGATTGGAGAGCAGCCTTATGAGAATAGGTTGAGTGAACTTGACCTTTCCTCCTTGGAGTGACAGAGGATGAGAGGTAACCTGATAGAGGTGTATAAGCTGATGAGAGGCATTGAGGCATTGATCGTGGATACTATCTCTTTGGCCCTACACTCATTTCTGGAGCATCTAGACAGTAAAGGCACCTTTTCGTTTAACTACAAATCCTTCTTCAATATTATAATTCCAAGAAAGGCCATCTGAAAAGCACCTTGATCGGGGGCTCAACGCCCCAGTTTGCAAGTGTACTCTGAACTTCCTAACCAATAGACTGAAATCTAAGGATCAGCAGCAACATCTCCACCATATGAAAGGATTAATGTATGAGGAGTATTTGATGGGATTGAGCCTGTGCTCACTGGAGTTTAGAAGAATGGGTGCTTTCAATAAATCTTACTGAAAGGACTAGATAGAGTGGGCATTGAATTTCCAGTAGTGGGGGAGTCTAAGACCAGAGGACACAGTCTCAGAATACAAGGACAGAGAAAGGAGGAAATTCTTTAACCAGAGGGTGGTGAATCTGTGGAATTTATTGCTACAGACAGGTATGGGGGTCAGGTCATTTGCAGAGGTTGATAGCTTCTTGATTAGTAAAGGCATCAAAAGTTATGAGAAGAAGGCAGAGAAAGGAGTTGAAAGCCATGATCAAATGGTGGCGCAGACTCGATGGGCCAAATTGCCTAATTCTGCTCCTTTGTCTGATGGTATTATAGTCTTATGATTATTCTTGGCACTGGAATGCTCTGTCCTTAGCCCCTGACTCTACTCCCTTTGCACTCACGACCGTGTGTCCACATTCTGCTCTGACGCTATCTATAAGTTTGCAGATGATACCAGCACAGAGGTCCGTATCACAATGAGTCCGAGTACAGGAAGGAGACAGACAGCCTAATGATATCGTGACAACAATCTTTCCCTCAGTATCAGTAAAACAAAAGAACTGGTCATTGACTTCCAGAAGGGTGACAGCACTGATGCCTCTGTTTACATCAATGGCATTGAGATCAAGAGCGTTGAGCTCGTCATGTTCCTAGGAATGAAAATCACCTAATAGCTCTCCTGGTTTAATCACATAGATGACATGGCCAAGAAATCTCCCCAATTCTTCTACTTCTTCAGAAGGCTAACGAAATTTGTCATGTCCCTTTTGAACGTCACAATTTTCATCAATACACCATAGGAATACAGTGCATTGATATCCCACTGCATAACAACTTAGTAATGGTAATTGCTGTGCCTGTGACCACAAGAAACTGCAGAGTTGCGGACACAGCTCAGCACACCATGGAAACCAGGCTTCCTTCTATGGACTCTGTCTACACTTCTTGCCCCTTCAGTAATGCAGCCAGCATGATCAAAGGCCCCATCCATCCCTGAACATTCTGTTGTCTTCTTCCTCCTATCAGGCAGAAAATATTAAAGTCTGAAATCACATAGCACCAGGCTCAAGGAGAGCTATTAGACTATTTAATGGTCCTCTTGTACTCTCTCTGTAACTGTAAAACTTTATTCTGTATTCTTTTATTTTACGTAGTACTACCGAAGTACACTGTTTAATGAAATAATCTGTATGAATGGTATGCAGAACGAAATATTTCACTGTACCTCAGTACATATGACTGTAGTAAATCAATTTATCCATTTCCTTCCATGCTTTGCTATTACACCATTTAAAATTTATTTGTTTACGAAGGAAGGAGAAGAGGAGGACTCCTTGCATCTGGAGTGGACACTATGGTCTCTATCTAAAGTCATCAGACATGCACTCCATCCACCAACCTCTCTCACTCCCTTTCTCTTCCTCCTTCCATAAGCCTAAATCCAGTCTTACAATGACTCCAGTGTGGATGCCTTTTATTGCTAACTATGCAATGACGCAGGAAGCAATCTTTTGAGTAAACGCAAACTCATCGGTCAAGAGGGTGTAGGAATGTTCAACTTTAAACACGTACACATATATCCTCAGGATCAAGGATGACTTGCTTCTAATCCAGTTTGTATGTTCTGAGGCAGCTGATGAGGCTAATGTAGAAACTGGAGACTCTTCTACAGATGGAGCAGGAGCTGTCTCAAGGTATAGTGGGTAGGTTGTGAGGTGGTCTGCTCCTTTGAACATGCAGTATGGGCCATATCTCTGCCTGCTCCCAATTCATGGATTTGCTGATCTCAGTACTAGCCCAATGCCCCTCCTCCACTTTGAGCAGACATGCGTCCCAGGAGTCAGTGTGGACGTTGCACTTCTTCAAGGAGTTTGGAAGATGTCCTTGAATCTTTTCAGCAGCCCACTTGGTAATCTCTTCCAAAGACAGAACTTGCAATAGAGTGTTTGTTTTAGGAGCCTGATATGAGGCATGCGAACAACACAATGTGGCCAGCATAACTGAATGAATGTAACTCAGGGCTGCAGGTCCCGGGAAAGGATGCTGATGTTGATTCATTTACCTTTCCAGTCAATTTGCAGTGACAGCATTGTTAAGGAGCCTTCTGTACATTGCTCAGGTCTCAGAAACACTGGGGCTTTCTGAAAGAGACACATATGCACAACACAGTCATGCACACAGAGACACAAACACACACGCAACCTCAGACACAATATCTAAGGCAAACATGCACTGAAAATATGCGCAGTTGTATGTTTGGTGATGTGCAACGTTTTCCACATTCTACTGAATGTCTTCTTGGCTTTGCACTGCCTGATTTATAATCTTATCAGAATAAACAGAAACATATTGTAATATCATCTATTTGTTATTTCAAGGTAGAAATGTTCCTGCTGTCGTTAGAGGAGACTGCAGAATATTCTTGTTGTGCTGTCAATACCAAGGAGAACTGCTAATGCTTGTTGATTAGCCTTGGTAATTGCATTTTTGTTAATCAAATTCTTTAATATTCTGTCACATTTTTTACATTATGCAGCATTATTTTTTCCAATTTGATTTCTTCATCTCCTGACTTTGTTTTGTCTGAAGCAAATATGATTAGACTATGGAGAACTAGCTTTATCTTTATGTTCATTGGGGTGAGCTGGAAGTGGCTGTTTCTAATGCCCCTGAATCAATAGTGCACAATAGAATGTGGAAAAATACAGACCAACAGGTTTTGTTTTGAGTTGTGATGAAGCGACTGGGGAAAGGAGAAAACGGAAGGGTTAATTGTGGGGAAATGGTAAGTTGGGTTACTTGCAGTAATTGTCCAGAATCCTGTCATAGAGGAAGAAACAATAGTTTTGAGAAACCACTGCAAAAGGACCATTTTTTAAAAGAAGTGTATTCTAAAGTGGTTTATACATCATACATATCTGATGATAGCTTCATTTAATGAACCTGCTCTGGTGCGCTCATGACCGCAATTACACATCGACTTTGCTCATAAATTACTTCTCAACCTTTAAATATCACTTCTGACAAACAAAAAAAAAGAAAATGTTACTGGATTTCCTGAAGGGCTGAAACATCAAGTCGGGATTATTATTGTTTATGTCTCTGTTTTTGCAGCTCCAATGTCTCCATGGTCTGCTGTGTGCTGTTGCTGGCAATGATGGATTACCAGTACAGCCACATATTGAAAATGGCTTGATTTATAACCCTCTGCTGCCTCAATGTAATGGCTTCATTTCTTTCCACCAGCACATGATGTCACAGCCAAGGTCATTCTCCCAATGGCCTTTCTGTTGTTTTGTTGCTGATGACCAGATTGCCCGAGACTCGAGCGTGTGAGAAGGGAGCCTTTAATTTTTAATTTTTTTTTCTCTCTCGCCGATAAGTAGAGCCAACAGTAGATTAAATGCCTTCTTATATTCGGTTCACACAGCCTCTGAGACAAAAGGCTGCTTTATGATCCTGGGTGGGAAAGTCTATTACTCACATCTATTTTAAATGACCGACATCAAATATATACAGCTCCCATTAAGGGTAAAATCAATAAAAATGCCATTAAGATAGTAAAAGTTGCTGATATTAGTGAAGCCCAAACAAAATATTTGATTTTCTTTCAGATTGTTAGTAAGATGGGATAGAAACACTTTGAGAAAGGAGACAGCACCAAGCCTGTGGTCGATAATTTATCTTGCAGACTCATACGGGTACCTCTCCAGATATTGCCTTCTGTCTATTGATTTACCCATCATGATTTGTCATAAGCCACCCTAATTCAAGGGGAAAATATACCCGTTGTCCAGTAGGAGCCATGCTTGTGGAATAGAGAGGTTTTCATTAAAATCAAAGCTCCTGGGCACCATCAGAACTCGCAGGCATTTTACAGCATTCAGCTCTTGCAAACTGGTTTTTATCTGTAAGCACTCAGGGAAGAAAGTGATTTACTTCAGACTGTTTGTTTCTTTTTAAACCTCCATAAGATGTCGTTTGAAACGTATCAACTCTGCAATAATACACAATGGAGTGTTTTCATGGTGTTACATTTCATCTGGTGACAAGGGCACCACTAAACTGGGCTAATATGTATGTCTGGTTCATCCCACCCCACTAACTTCCACCACTGAGGTGCTCAATGTCTGTGGTGTAAAGATCCAACAATGAGTAGAGATGTGAATGACACAGCAAGACATTGAATTGAACCCATTCTGCAGTGGTCCTATTCAAATGAAAAGGGATGATTCCTTACAGTGCCTGATATCAGATCAGGAAGGAAGATTGTCACTACCACTGGATCAAATTGGTTAATGTCAAGTCTGAACTTCAACTTTCAAATTATTGCCATTCAAACACAAACAGCATGTGCAGAAATCAGATTTGTTCACCTTGCTCAGTGGAGGTCCTGGCTGGATGTTATCTGTCCGTTACACGTATCTGTGGTTACATAAACTAAACAGTAGTGTAATCTAAGGTCCATATGATGCAGTATGTGGTCAACTGAAGGTGAGTTTAAGCTGATCATTCTGATTTGATTAGGAAACTCCTTCCAATGGTTGGAAGATTACACAAAATGTAATGATTTTGTACAGCTGAAGTATCGGACTGTGAGTTGGACTTGACACCTGCTGATATAGGAAATGGCTGGTAAATGTTAAATGTTAAATAGTCACCCTCCAAAAAAAATCAGTACGAACATTTTACGTTTGTGCCCTGACTTTTTATAAACAGGACACTCCCGGGCTATATTATAATCAGGTGAAGAATGAATAAGCTGAACAGGCCAAACAAATCCCAGTTTAAGTCTTCAGAGGGTAGCATCTGGTACTGAGGGACAAGGGTTTGCAGGGGGAAGGTGTATTGGTTGTGATTTCAAATGTAAGTTTAATAACAAGGAAAGACTGTCCCTACCACTGCACTCTGAGGTGTCCAAAATCTGTCACATCCAACCAAGTACTTTTAAAGTGATGCAGTGTGGGACATATGAGCTTGTGCACAGTAGGATCCCATAAGCAATAATATGAATCCAGTCATTTTATCTCTTGCTAATTGTTGATAGGGGGGTAAATATTGATGAAGGCATTCTCAGTGACTTATCTGCAGTGGTTCAAAATAGCGTCATGGGACCTTTTGCTCTCAGTTTTGGAACTGAGACCGGAATTGGTTTTTTATTGTCACATGTAGTGCAACTCAGCGGAAAGTTTGCCTATCATACTGTTCATACAGATCAAGTCATCTTGCAGTGCACTGAGGTTGAAAAAGGTAAAAAATTAACGATGCAGAATAAAGTGTAACAGCTACAGGGAAAATGAAGTGTAGGTCAGTAATAAGGTGCAAGATCATAACAAGGTAGATTATGATGTCAAGTGTCCATCTTATTCTATATAGTCTTATAATAGCTGGGTAGAAGCTATCCTTGGTAGAAGCCTGGTGGTACCTACTGTTAGACTTCTTTATCTTCTGCCGATGGGAGAGGAGAGAAATACAATGTCCATGGCAGGAAGGTCTTTGGTTACGCTGTCTGCTTTCTGAGGGAGTGAGAAGCATAGCCAAAATCAGTAGAGTGGAGCTCGGTTCCTGTGATGTGCTGAGCTGTGTCCGCAACTCTCTGCAGTTTCTTGCAGTCACGTGCAGAGCAGTTGCCATACCAAGCTGTTAGGCATCCAGATATGGTGCATTGATAAAAGTTAGTAATGGTTAATGGTGACTTGCTGGATTTCTTCAGCATCGCGAGAAAGTAGAATTTAACACCTCAGATGAAAGATACTATCCATCACCCTGTTGCACTCCACAACATTGCATTCAAAAAAAGGGGAGTTGGGTGGGAGAATATTTGGTTTATCTCCAGTTCCCAGCTGCTCATCCATTAAAGACCTTTACAGTGATACATGAAGCTAAAGAATGCATGGAACAACAGCTAGAAGGGGGTGAGCATTTTTCTCCTGTAAACACTCTTCCCTCTGCATGACCAGAAAGATTGCTCTTAATTTTTGTTTTGTTTTACAAACTTTTAGAGCAAAAAGAAATCAACATTGATTTTAGGAAAAATAGAGTAGAATTAAAAATAATAAATTTTGTTTCTGTACTCTGATGATCTTGTATGCTGATACGTGTTTACAGGTACTTTAACTGTTGTTAATAGACAAAAATGTAAAAGGTGCAATAATGTGAATGATTGTGTATACATCACATGGGTTCTCAGTCGTGCCCAGAGGCTGAGGTTGACATAGAATGGCAGAATCTTATTTCATGGTTTTATGGTTGACTTCTGTTCCAGCTCTTTAAGTTATAATGTTCAAAGTTCAAAAGTAAATTTGATTATCAAAGTACATATACAGTATGTCACCATATACAACCCTGAGATTCATTTTCTTGTGGGCATACTCAGCAAATCTACAGAATAGTAACTATAACAGGATCAGTGAAAGAGCAACTGGAGTGCAGAAGACAACAAACTGTGTAAATGCAAATATAACTAAATAGTACTAAATAACAAGAACATGAAATAACAAGATAACGAGTCTTTAAAGTGAGATCACTGGTTGTGGGGACATCTCAATGGATGGGCAAGTGAGTGTAGTTATCGCCTTTGGTCAAGAGCCTGAAGGTTGTGTGGGTAGTAACTGTTCTTGAATCTGGTGGTGCGAGTCCTGTGGCTCTTACCCTTTCTACTTGATGGCAGCAGTGAGAAAAGAACATGGCCTGGGCAGTGAGCATCTCTGCTTTCCTACAATGTTTCATGTAGATATGTTCAATGGATTGGAGGGTTTTACCCATGAGATACTGGGCCGAATCCACTATTATTTGTCAGATTTTTCCATTCAAAGGGATTGGTGTTTCCAGACCAGACCGTAATGCAACCAATCAATACACTCTCCACTGCACATCTATAGACATTTGTCAAAGATTTCAATGTCATGCCGAGTCTCCACAGACTCTGAAGGAAGTAGAAGCACTACTACACTTCCTTCAGAGTTTCACTTACATTCTGGATTTAGAGATGATGCCAGCGATCATTGGCAACTTACTGTAGGCTGCAGAAATTGTTCGAAATTCCTCTTAAATATGTTCTATCAAGCAACACAAATGGAGATGCTCTGGGGAAGCTCCTAAGGGGTGGGAACCGGTGGCTTTCCTGGATACAACAAAAAAATAAAGCTGGGTGAAAGTTTCTGAGAAGCAGATCGAAATGATGAACTAGTACCCAGGAAATTCTGCTCACTGGCTGTAATAGATCCCACATCCTGTGTAGAAGAACAGTGTATTAATGGTCTCCACATCAATATTTATCCCTAAATCAGCATCAATTAAACAAATGATCCAATCTTTATCATAAAGTCATAGTGCTATAGACCAAGGATACAGGCCTTTCAGCTCGATGAGTTCACGCTAACCACAGTGCCCAACACGTTCCTAGTTCCAATTTCTTGCATTCAGCTTATCCCACTTCTCTACATTCCTATCTAAGCGCTTCTTAAATGATACTCCTGTACCTACCTCAACCACTTCTTTTGGCAGTTCTGCTCACCATTCTGCCCCTTGGGTCTCTTTTAAGTCTTTCCCCTCTTGCCCTAAATCTAGACTCCCCTACTCTAGGGAAAAGATCGTTAATATCCACCTTCATTTATTAGTCTCTCATAATTATTATCATTTCTATATGGTCACTCCCTCAATCTCCTAGAAACCAATGTATAAAGACTCAGTCTATCTAACGTCTCCCTGTAACTCAAGCTCTTCGGTCCTGCATCCTTGAAAACCTTTTCTACACTCATTCCTGTTTAACTGTATCTCTTCTATAACAAGGTGACCAAAACTCTACACAGTATTCCAAGTGTGGCTTCACCAGCAATTCATGTAACTAGCATAATGTCCCAACTCTTAAACTCAATGCCCTGACTGACGAAGGCCAGTGTGCTAAATAGTTTTTCATCACCCTGTCTACCAGCTTTCAATGAACTATGTTCTTGTACTCCTAAGTCCCTCCGTTTCATGACATTCCATAGTGCCCTACATTATCAGTGCAAGTCTTACACTGCTTTGAATTTCACCTCATACCTTGTCATATGGCTTCTAGTGAGAACCTGCTTTCCACAAGTTGGCTGGTGGATTTTCTTCAATTCAAAAATACCATTGATTGTCACGTGCTGTGGGACCACCTCAAGCTGTTAAAGACACTCAGTGTAAACCTTTCTTTCTATTTAGATTATACCGAAGGATTAAGCATTATTTATTTAAATGAAACCTGCTACTGCAAAGATCTCCCCATGTAATAGACTGAGTATGCCTTTTTGTGTGTTAGCTCTGATATTTTGCCATTTGAACACCAAACCCCTGATAATAAATAACACCTTGCTGCTGAAATCTGCTGACTTTAAAAACAACCGCTCGCATCTGCGGCAGATATTACAGGATGTTCTTGCAACTGAGTGAAGACTTCAGATGCCATGATTATGAATGAGAGCTTGGATGATCCACGTTGTTTCTGTTAGAAAACAGAATGCACAATTGTACTTTATGGTCCAATTTCAGGCAATCTTTGGCTGTTGCATGAGTACGGCCTATTGGACACTTCGCAATGATGCTAGAACAGAGGAGTTAGCCCTGATGTCCTGAGGCCAGTTCCCCCTCAATCAACATCACTTTTTTTAAAAGTTGCTGGTGAACGCAGCAGGCCAGGCAGCATCTCTAGGAAGAGGTGCAGTCGACGTTTCAGGCCGAGATCCTTTGTCAGGACTAACTGAAGGAACAGTGAGTAAGGGACTTGAAAGTTGGAGGGGGAGGGGGAGATCCAAAATGATAGGAGAAGACAGGAGGGGGAGGGATGGAGCCAAGAGCTGGACAGGTGATTGGCAAAGGGGATGAGAGAGGATCATGGAACAGGAGGTCTGGGAAGAAAGACAAGGAGGTTGGGGGGGGGGACCCAGAGGATGGGCAACGGGTATATTCAGAGGGACAGAGGGAGAAAAAGGAGAGTGAGAGAAAGAATGTGTGTATAAAAATAAGTAACAGATGGGGTACGAGGGGGAGGTGGGGCATCAGCGGAAGTTAGAGAAGTCGATGTTCATGTCATCAGGTTGGAGGCTACCCAGACGGAATATAAGGTGTTGTTTCTCCAACCTGAGTGTGACTTCATCTTTACAGTAGAGGAGGCCGTGGATAGACATGTCAGAATGGGAATGGGATGTGGAATTAAAATGTGTGGCCACTGGGAGATCCTGCCTTCTCTGGCGGACAGAGCGTAGATGTTCAGTAAAGCAATCTCCCAGTCTGCGTCGGGTCTCGCCAATATATAAAAGGCCACATCGGGAGCACTGGACGCAGTATATCACCCCAGCCGACTCACAGGTGAAGTGTCACCTCACCTGGAAGGACTGTTTGGGGCCCTGAATGGTGGCAAGGGAGGAAGTGTAAGGGCATGTGTAGCACTTATTCCGCTTACACGGATAAGTGCCAGGAGGGAGATCAGTGGGGAGGGATGGGGGGGACGAATGGATAAGGGAGTTGCATAGGGAGCAATCCCTGCGAAATGCAGAGAGGGGGGGGAGGGAAAGATGTGCTTAGTGGTGGGATCCCCTAATAAAGTGCAGGAAGCAGCGCCAATGCAGAACTCGTTGACTTTATTAACTTTATTAACTTTGCCGACTGCATTGGCGCTGCTTCCTGCACGCATGCAGAACTCGTTGACTTTATTAACTTTGCCTCCAACTTTCACCCTGCCCTCAAGTTTACCTGGTCCATTTTCGACACCTCCCTCCCCTTTCTAGATCTTTCTGTCTCTGTCTCTGGAGACAGCTTATCCACTGATGTCTACTATAAGCCTCCAGACTCTCACAGCTATCTGGACTATTCCTCTTCTCACCATGTCTCTTGTAAAAACGCCATCCCCTTCTCGCAATTCCTCCGTCTCCACCGCACCTGCTCTCAGGATGAGGCTTTTCATTCTAGGACGAGGGAGATGTCTTCCTTTTTTAAAGAAAGGGGCTTCCCTTCCTCCACTATCAACTCTGCTCTTAAACGCATCTCCCCCATTTCATGTACATCTGCTCTCATTCCATCCTCCCGCCACCCCACTAGGAATATGGTTCCCCTGGTCCTCACCTACCACCCCACCAGCCTCCGGGTCCAACATATTATTCTCCGTAACTTCCGCCACCTCCAACAGGATCCCACCACTAAGCACATCTTTCCCTACCCCCCACCGCTTTCCGCAGGGATCGCTCCCTACGCAGCTCCCTTGTCCATTCGTCCCACCCATCCCTCCCCACTGATCTCCCTCCTGGCACTTATCCTTGTAAGCGGAACAAGTGCTACACATGCCCATACACTTCCTCCCTTACCACCATTCAGGGCCACAGACAGTCCTTCCAGGTGAGGCAACACTTCACCTGTGAGTCGACTGGGGTGATATACTGCGTCCGGTGCTCCCGATGTGGCCTTTTATATATTGGCGAGACCCGACGCAGACTGGGTGACCGCTTTGCTGAACATCTACGCTCTGTCCGCCAGAGAAAGCAGGATCTCCCAGTGGCCACACAATTTAATTCCACATCCCATTCCCATTCTGACATGTCTATCCACGGCCTCCTCTACTGTAAAGATGAAGCCACACTCAGGTTGGAGGAACAACACCTTATATTCCGTCTGGGTAGCCTCCAACCTGATGGCATGAACATCGACTTCTCTAACTTCCGCTAATGCCCCACCTCCCCCTCGTACCCCATCTCTTACTTATTTTTATACACACATTCTTTCTCTCACTCTCCTTTTTCTCCCTCTGTCCCTCTGAATATACCCCTTGCCCATCTTCTGGGTCCCCCCCCCACCTCCTTGTCTTTCTTCCCGGACCTCCTGTCCCATGATCCTCTCTTATCCCTTTTGCCAATCACCTGTCCAGCTCTTGGCTCCATCCCTCCCCCTCCTGTCTTCTCCTATCATTTTGGATCTCCCCCTCCCCCTCCAACTTTCAAATCCCTTACTCACTCTTCCTTCAGTTAGTCCTGATGAAGGGTCTCGGCCTGAAACGTCAACTGCACCTCTTCCTAGAGATGCTGCCTGGCCTGCTGCGTTCACCAGCAACTTTTATGTGTGTTGCTTGAATTTCCAGCATCTGCAGAATTCCTGTTGTTCACTTTTTGTAATACACTTTGTGGGAGCTCGTCTTGCACATCTTGACTCCTCTGCCTTCTATCTGTGGCTGTAAATGAGACCCTGAAGAAAGGCACAAAAGAATTGTACTTCTTTTTGTTCTGTGACAATTAAAGTACTGTTGGTTTGAATTTTTCCCCTACATCTAATTTTAAGAGCAGCTATGCTGTCCGTCTTGCATAGTTTGAGAAGGCATGTTGTAATAACTATTTCTCTCCAAGGCCGGCTTTATAGACGGGTTGTATCCTGGTCTCAGCTCTGATTCTCCCCACCATCCGCCCCCCCATGTAGAAACAGGGAAATCTTGTGACTAATGACTCCACATCAGAAATACTAAACAGGGCAACTAAAAAAAAGCAGATTTCTATTTTTGAAAAGGTTGTTTTTCTTTTTAATGTCTGGTTTCCATCTTGCTCATTAACAGAAAGCCTGTTCTCTGTATAAAACCAAAACCAGACGAGTTAAAAGCTTGCTGCCAGTTTACTGTGTTAGTAGTGCTGTGTGAGCTGCCCCTTTGAGATTCACAAGACGCCCTGCAGAATTTCCCTCCCCACTACTAAGAATGGGAAGGTCTCTGCTATGGGATCTTGCCATGTCTTTAATCCTTGGTGCCACACTTTGATGGTTCAATAGACTTTGTACATCTGCAATTAATTGAACATTATTTAATGCCGTATTGGAACTTCCATTTGAACATAGAACAGTAGAGTACAGGAACAAACTCCCCCACCCATGCTGATGTGGCAACTAAGGTGCCATTTTGAACTGCACATCCACCTGTAGATGGTCTCCATCTCTCAGTTCTCTGTCTCTTCATATGCCTGTCTAAACATTGTTGTTGCACAGGCATGGTAGGCCCATAGATAGCATATTTGCCACTAATTCAACTGTCTGAATCCAGAGACATGATCACTAAATGCTAGAGCAACTATACAGTGTTGTGGAGCACAGCTGGAGGTAACAACATTCAGATATCATTTTAAACTGCTTGCTCTCTTAAATTGGCATTAATTTATGATATTGTTTGGGCCAACATTTATCTTCATTCAACATTATTAAAAGGTAGGTTCACTATTTTGTTGAGGGTGCTTTCTGGGAGCAAATTTTTGCTCTGTTTCCTACATTACAGCAGTAACCACATTTCTAAAGTACTCCAGTGAATGTAAATTATTTTCAGACATAGTGAATGATGATGCATAAATGCAGGTCTTTCCTTCTTTTATCAATAACTCAAATAATCTGTCAAAGGTCTCTTCGTTTGTCGCAGGCTTCAGATGTTCTTTCATTCCTGGATGATAGAAGAATGCAGGGCAATGTAGGAAGTAAGGGTTAGGTAGGTCTTGGAGTAGGTTAAAAGATCGGCATAACACTGTGCGCTGAGGAGCCTGTGCAGTGCTATAGTGTTCCATGTTCTATTCCTGCCTCTCGGAACTCTAAACCCAACTCTATTGCATATAACACAATGTTCCATCAGTTTTTCATGCCACTGCATTAACGCTTACAGGTAGATGGAGCATTGCCCAAATGACAGTGTTGTATGTGTAAACCAACATGATGAACATTGTCAAGGTATCTGATTGGATGAAGCAAGATGGCCCAATCCTATTGCCATCTGGCATTCATGTGTGTTTCAGCAGCAGTCCCTGGCAAGCAGAAGCAGGAGCCTGGCCTATTTCCCTTTCCCGTTCTGGTGCAGGAGAAAACTCAATTACATCCGTTAACCCAGGACAATCTGTAATGTTTAAATGCCTCGGATCAATGTGTTGAAAGTGCACCACAAGATGCTTTCATGTACATGGATATCAAAGAGCAAAACTCAAAATTAGGTGTAGATTATCAAGCTTTGGTATTGAAAAGCACTTCCTCGCACAATGGAAATCTGGAATAAACCTGCTCTTCAAAGCTTTAAGACTGGGATTTTGATTTTCAAATGCACTAGGAATTATGATAACATGAGGATAAATAGATTTATGATACTGATTAGCTATGATGTGATTGAACGACTGAACATCACACACAAAATGCTGGAGGAACTCAGCAGAGCAGGCAGCATCTATGGAAAAGAGTACAGCTGACATTTTGGGCCAAGACCCTTCATCAGGATGGAGTCAAAAAGATGAAGTCAGGGTAAGAAGGTGGGCACAGGGGGAGGAAGAAACACAAGGTGATAGGTGAAACCGGGAGGGGGAGGGGGTGAAATAAAACCTGGGATGTTGATTGGTGCATGAGATACAGGGCTGGAGAAGGGAGAATCTGACAGGAGAGGACAAAAGGCCATGGAAGAAAGAAACAAGGGAGGAGCACCAGAGCGAGGTGATGGGCAGGTAAGGAGATAAGGTGAGAGCGGGGAATGGTGAAAACAGGGGGCGTTACCAGCAGTTTGAGAAATCAATGTTCATGTCATCAAGTTGGAGGTTACCCAGAAGGAACATAAGGTGTTGCTCCTCCAACCAGATTGTGACCTCATCACAACGATAGAGGAGACCATGGACTGACATGTCAGCATGGTGACAGTAGAGGAATGACTGAACGTGTTGCAGGAGCTGAATGACCTCTTCTCATGTTTCTATTATCAAGTGTGCAGTAGCAAAGACATCCTTCAGTCTCAATGACTGTGTTACATACTTAAAGTATAAATGTTGATCTTTCATGGCTTTTACCAGATAATGTAAGCCATGGCCATATGGTTTGACATGGGTTGCTCTTTCAAACCCTCCCACCTGATGGAAGTGGGGTTGTGACGGGTGGGCACAAACATATCACAGGTGCTGCGCCTCCTTTACTCACCTCCACAGCCCAGAATAAAGGAAACAACCTCATGTTATCGGGTGAGATCTGCTAGAGAGTGTCTTTCAGACAGTAACGGCAACACAGTCAAAGGCACAGACACAGGAATGTCCAAAAAGATCGTTCAAGACAGAAGGAAAGTGCGGGGAGGTATGGTGGCGCAGTGCTAGCACAACATTATTACAGCCGAGGGCGTCGGATTTTGGAGTTCAATTCCGACATCATCTGAAAGAAGTTTGTATGTCCCTCCCATGAGCGCTGGCATGCTCCAGTTTCGTCCCACATTCCAAAGTACCCATTAGTAGATAGATTTGTCATTGTAGGCAGTCCTGTGATGAGGTTAGGGTAAGATCTGTGTGCTGCTGGGAGGGCTTGTTCCGCGCTGTATCTCTAAATAAAATAAAGAATAGGCTATACCGCCAACTCAAATCCTCCCACCTCACACACCCCTTCCCCCAGCAAAAAAATCAAACTAACTGGGCAGCCCTTCACTTGTGGCCTGATACAGTGATGACTCTTCATGCCCCAACCAGCCTGCAACCAGTATCTGCTACTCAGAGGTCAGAGTAAGCTGAAAGTCAATGCAGAACATCAAAAAAGTTGCTGGTGAACGCAGCAGGCCAGGCAGCATCTCTAGGAAGAGGTACAGTCGACATTTCGGGCTGAGACCCTCCATCAGGACTAACTGAAAGAAGAGCTAGTAAGAGATTTGAAAGTAGGAGAGGGACTCTTCCTAAAGATGCTGCCTGGCCTGCTGCGTTCACCAGCAACCTTTACGTGTGTTGCTTGAAATTCCAGCATCTGCAGATTTCCTCGTGTTTGCAGAACATCAAATGCCACAATTAGTTCCTCTGTCTAACAATGTAGGTGTCCACACCCAGAGCACTCAGCATTGGACTTCTGATTACAGAGAGCTTGTGTACTTCCTCAGGTTTGAAGATCAAAATGGTTTAAATCATTATTAACTCCTCTGCCTTTGTTAGTGTTTAAGCACTTGTTTAAAAAATTGAATGCTGATGACATTAACGTGGAGAAGAAACCAAATTTGATGTTCTGAGTTATTTGAATTAAAGGTAACTGCTAATACGGCCAGATCATTGAAACACACTATATTAATGGTTCTGACTAATGATCAGTGAAGTTTCTGTGATGACAGAGGAAGATTTGCTTTCTGTGCCATGGACAATAAAATTATAAATGCATTTAAAAAGAGCAGGCTTACTATGTTGCAACACATGTCATAATGAGAACATCTTCCCCTCTAATGCAATAACACTTAATATTGAAGCAAAAATATTGTAAAGGAATTTTATGAGAAATCTGCTTGGAGTAAAGAATGAGATATGATTAAGACCAAATAGAGGCTGGACCAGAATTTCAAAATAAAATGAAGAAACGTCCATCCTGGGGATTCCTTAAAAAATGTTTTTTAATAATATAAGGACAGTTTGATTGCTGTTCTGTTGAGAACATTTCTCAGTAGCTGGAAATCATTTTAAACAAACAATCCTTAAATAATAATTTTAGATAAGAATTAATCCAACTGCAAGAAACTTCTTTCCCTTAAGATTACTTAAAATGATTAGGCTTTTTGAATGTTTAATGCCATGAGCAGAGAGTTGGATGCAGTGCTATCTGCATCATCTCTCTGTAGCTCAGTGAATCTGAATGCTTATTGCTGAATACTGGGCTGTCTACCAGAAGGCTGCTTCTTTCCCTGTTCACTCCTGGATCTAATTGATTGTAGATCCAACCAGAGCACAAAGCAATGATTGTTATCGTTCTAAAAATTAATTTTTAGAAAGTGGGATCATTATTTACAGCATGAAATTCAAGGGTAAGCACTATTTAAGTTATTTTGGGATATATTGATGAAATTAGTATAATGATCTGCAAAAAGCCTAAAAACGTTTTGCAGCAAATCGTTTCACAAACAAGAGAAAATCTGCAGATGCTGGAAATCCGAACAACACACACAAAATAGTGGAGGAACGCAGCAAGCAAGCAGCATCTATGGAAAAGAGTACAGTCAATATTTCGGGCTGAAACCCTTCGGCAGGACTGTATGCTTTTCCATAGATGCCGCCTGGCCTGCTGAGTTCCTCCAGCATTTTGTGTGTGTTGCTGCAACAAAACTTGGTTCATTAAAACAAGAATGCATTTTTGGATAAAGTGGTATACCCCAAATACTACATCAAGAAGAAACTGTTCAAAGTTTATTTGTCAACTCACATCCCCGCTAGTGTTGCTTTGTTGCTGTGTACAAATTAGCCACAGTTAATTACAAAATTAACTTCCACTTTAAATACTTCATTGAACCTGAAGTGATCTGTAGATCTAGGTTCTTTCTTTTGCAATATTTCAATCAATTTTAGTTTTTGTTTTCAAAGTAATTCCCTATCCATTTCTTCTTTTTATTCAGTTTATATCAAAATACAGTAGTGTATTCATCCAGACTCTAGCGGGGACAATACTTATCATGTTGAAACAGACACCATACCAGTTTGTAACAACTTACGATGTTCCTGCTCTTAAAAAATGCTCATAATGGCAAATAAGGGATCTTGGAATTCAGGTAGGAATAAAGTGGGAAGCCTCATGGATAATCACACACAAGTTTAAGGAGTTAATAAATTCCTGCACATTATACAGACTCCGTCAACCAACAGGTTTGTATATGTCTGCAAGGAATCAAAAACCAAAACATCCTATGTATACATCTACATTGCTGGAGCTGTAATCAGTAAAATTGTTACAGGGTCTTTCCCTTTATGACTAATACAGAAACCCAACTGTAGTCTCTCGGAGATAAAAGTAACAGGTAGATTGGTTTATATCCCAATCTAGGTTTTCTCATTGTCAATATTAATGAATGAGAGCTTTGTTTTTGCATTATGAAGGAGGATGTTTATAACAAACAAGAGAAAATCTGCAAATCCTGGAAATCCAAGCAACTAACACAAAATGCTGGGGCAACTCAGCAGTCCAGGTTGCAGATCCTGATGAAGGGTCTCAGCCCAAAATGTCGACTGTTTATTCTTTTCCATAAATGTTGCCTAAGCCTGCTGAGTTCTTTCAGAATTTTGTGTGTGTGTTGCAAGGATGTTTATAAAATGTTCCTTCAGTGCTCATTTTATTCCGTACACCTGTATACCTGTTTGTTAATGCAAAAATTTAATCAGCCAATCGTATGGCAGTGACTCAAAGCATAAGAGCATGCAGACATTCAAGAGCTTTAGACCAAACATCATAATGTGGAAGAGATATAATCTAAGCAACTTTGACCGTGGAATGATTGTTGGTGCCAGATGGGGTGGTTTGAGTATCCCAAAAACTGCTGATCTCCTGGGATTTTCACGCACAACCATTCCAGGGCCAACAAAGAATGGTGTGAAGAACAAAAAGCATCCAAGGAGCGGTCTGTCTGTGGGTGAAAACACCTTGTTAATGACAGAGGCTAAAGGAGAATGGCCAGACTGTTTCAAGATGACAGGAAGAAAAAAATAACTCAAACAACCAGGCACTACGGCATTGGTCTGCAGGGAGTACCAAGTAAAGTGGCCACAGAGTATATGCTTAGCAGTCTATTGAAGATTATTAAGAGCTGATCTGTGATAAGCATAAGAAAAACAATGCTTAAAATTTTGCTCCAAAATATATACAAAATATGAATCACTCATGCTTTGACAACATGTTCAATACAAAATTATAGATATGCTGTTTTTGGGTAATTTTGTAATATTGCCTGGAATAGTAAGCAGTGGAGAAGTTGAAGCATTATTTCTCATCTCTGAGAATTTGGCACTAAGAGTCATACTCTCAGAATTGAAGAAAATTGCCTCCACTTAGTTATGCCATAAGCTTGCTGTAGCTGAATAGGCCCGTCAGCCACACCTCTCAATTTACTGAATTTGGCATCACTTTCACATGCTAAGCAATATACAGTACATTGAGAAGTGAATAAAAAGTTACAGTCTCCGTCTTGACCATACTTGTTTATTGTACATTGACCAACTTTATCCCTGAATTGACAACCGTCTTTAAATCCCTCTGGGATAGCATAGTGATGACATGGTTAATTTTGATGCTTAGTGTCATTCTCAGTTGCTAATCTCCTCACAAACTGTACATCTGGCAGAAAAATATTGGAGGATGATTGTCCAGTGGAAGTCAGTGATGACTGCACTTCTTGGATGTTAATGTCATAATGTTTGCATTACACAGTAAAGCAAAGTTATGAATGTGAACAACACAATGCCAATTGAAAATTAGCTTATCATTGTTGAATGACATCCCATCATTCTCCTTGACAGCAGGGCCTGAAATCTATGTGTCAAGTACTCTGTTTCAGTGACAAAAGCTGCCGTATTGAACTGATCACAATTTGCATTCATCTCAAGTTACATAAAAGACTTACTTAAAGTAAATCTTAAGCAGGAAGTATTTCACTGTACTCTCTATTAATATATTGACCAAATTCCAGAAGATATTTTGAAACATCATTCCAAAACCAAACAGAGTGAAAGCATTCCATGGCATTCCTTTCTTTACAAGCTGCAAGCTTCTGGCCTGCTGATCGTATGTGAAGGGTGTGACATTAGTTTGAAATAAGAAGAATGTTTTAACTGAGTCTTCAAACAATATTACCTGACCCCAAGAAAGTCAAACCAATTGTTGTGCCACTGCCCCAAGCAACCTGTCAGAGGTATCCTGTCTTCTTAGCACAACTGCTTTGAGTTCTTTTATGCCTCAACCTAGACCACATTTGTGCAGAGTCATTGCAAGAACTAATGAATAAAAGATCATATAGGAAATTATTATTTACAAAGCATGGGTTGTACTGTAGAGGAGCAGATAGCACAAGTTATAAAATCTTACAAATACACGTATCAATTTTGAAAAAATAACACTGGGATGTGTTCTATCATAAATGGATGCTCCAGTCCAAATTGTCAACTTGATACTGAGATTCCAGATTAGCCAAGCCACTATGGGTAGCTTTAGGGTCAGGACTTCAGTCTGTAGTAACCCCACAAGTTTCGTTAACTATGCTGGCCAGTCACACTGGTGGAATCCCCATCTTTATTAAAAAAAATCTTCATACCAGCCTAATAAAGTACAATGCAAGTCAGTGCAGTGTCAAAGGAAGCAGAAAGCAGAAGCAAATACTATCTCTTCCTTGGGCCAATCATCTGTGGAAAAAATAAGAAAAACTTGCATTTATTTAGCCCCTTTTAGGATGTACAAACTATTTTGCGGTACTTTTTAAGCATGATCGCCATTACGATGTGGAAAATACAGCAGAAAATTTGCCTACAGCAAACTCCCAAATAAAAAGTAATAAATTATTGACCAGATAAGCTGTTTTAATAATGTTGTTGGAAGGACAATATCAACTCAAGAGGCTTGAGAATTCTTCTGTTCTAAAAGCACTTTAAAAGAATGCACAGAGAATATTCTAGGCCTGCATCCTTTGTTGTCCTTTTGTGATGATTTCCTGGTATTAGTGATAGTTGGCAATACCTTCAGGCTAATATACTTTTGCATGCCATTGACAGGAGTTAAGAGGCGAAGGGGGGAAACAGGCAGAAGGAAATACCTGCTAATAACAGAAATTGAACAGGAAGCCACTCTGAGTGGGAAAGCAGGGAAGGATGCAGCCAAGATGGATTACAAAGGTTGGAATTTAGAGTCTACATCCGAGTAGTAGAGGGCAAAATAGAGATTTCTTGATGAAACAAACACAAAGTCTGTGCTGGATAGTATCATTTGTAATAATCAAGAACTTTTCCTACAAGCTAACATACGTGTTTATATAATGACAAAAAGGGTAGGAACTGTGAACTGAACGTACCGTACAAACATCGCTGAAACATTCAGTCAGTACACGATGTAAGTGTGAGAATTTCCAAACTGACCCACAGACTGGCACCAGCTTACAAATGAACTTTAACACAAATACTCGCATATCTTTTCTCTTTTTCATTCTTAATGCAAGAGAAATGAGAAATTCCAGTCTATTTCTTGATTTCTTTTACATGGGACAATTTTTATTGTTCTCTTTTAAAATCAGAAACCCATTGGCAAATCTTGGTGCTAGTTATGGTATGTGGATAGTGATAGGTTGAGGTGTAGGTTGTTACTTTTCAAAACCTATTCTAATGCACATTGAAATAACATTTACAGTAAACGTTTCCATTTAGAGTCAAATACATAATCTTGAGATGATAATGAATTATTTCCCAATGATCCAAATATTGATTAAGCTTTCAGCATGTTATTGTAGTATGCTCCACATGAAAGATTAAATTTTACATTGTGTGACTTGTTTAGTCTTTTATTCCGAATCACTTGCATTAACCTTCACAGCCCATGAAACTTTCTTGCATGATTTTGTAAGGAACAGTGACCAGAAGAAACAACTTGAGGAAGTAAAAGGGTAGATGGTGATAACTGGTTCAAAATGAAAAGCAGTCAGATAAGATGATAGTTAGAGCAAGCAATGCTTGTTCAGAAGTGTCATCCAAGAGCAATGAGCATCATTGTATTAGCAATTGCACATCTTGATAGGATTCAGCATGATGTTTATCTGTGATTATCTCCATTACTGTCATTACCCTTTCCCCTTATTATCTTTTGCTGAACTGTTTCTGCATGGTTGAATGTCCTGGTTCCATAGCTGGCAATTGGGGGTTACTGATTAACAACTGTTACAATGGTGGGTAAAATGTGTTTTCCTTTCCCCACACACCAGATCTGGCTTTATGCTTTTTTAATTGAAGTGTAAATGCAATAAGTCTACATATGCTGAGATTGATGGAGGACAGGTATGGAAGTTTGCCCTTGTCATGGGGAAAGTAAGGTCCCTGCTTCATTCGCCAGTGGCTTTTCAAGGCTAATACCGCCCTCCATCAGCTTGAGTTTCTCCAGCCATGGGATTTATCCTGCACAATTTAGAGTTCACTGCTGGGCCCTTCTTTATAATATACAGTCATTACAGCTTTAAATATTGTATGGACCTCATCTTCTGACTCTTCTAGCCTATAAGCCACACCTCTCTGGGGGGATATTTAAGAGCACACGTAAAGGCAGGATCAATGCAGCTGCCAAGCTGCCTGCCTGCAAGGCAGATTTCCCACAACCAGCTGAAAAGACTGCAAACGAACTCCTATTCCACTTCACTAGTCATCCATCAAACTGTCACTTTAATTCAGATGCTGCTAGTTGTTTTAATAACATACATTTCACACAAAAAATATTGGTAACACTAGAATGGAGAGGTGGCTCTTTATTACCTTGCAGATATTAAACTCTTGTCTTATCAGTTAAGCCAGCTTTCTCCCAAAGCCGACTGTCACGCCGTACTCACGGGAACTGTTTGATCAACATCATTTGAATTAATTCTTTACTCAGCAGAACAGAATTAAGTAACCAGCCCCCTTTTTTTTTTGCAATTTTTAATTATGAACCAACATGTCTTAACACTTCTTTAAAACTTTTTTTCTCAACAGTCAACTTCTGTCAAGACCACATCAGTCCATGTAAAACAAACCATTAGAATTTGGCGGATTTTTTTTCTAAGTGTGCTCCCTCTAATGCTTATTTATTCATTTATCGTTCGCAAGGCCCATGCATATATACATTGTTATTTTGATTGATAGGTGTGCTTGCTATAAATGTCAGCCTTTTAAGTTATGACAAGTCCACAGCAGCAACTAGGAAAGAACTCTCCCTAGCCTCTACCTTCCCCATCCAAATAACCTCTTGCTGTTTTGCAGCCTCAGAGGTATTTGCAATCATCCAGTTCTGGTAGTTGATCATTCCAGAATTTAATTCTATCACCTTTGGCCACTATACCTTTGGCAGTCAAGGTCCTAAGCTTTGATATTACCCCTTTCACTCCTGGCCACTCTGCCTCCCTTTACTTCCTTTCGTCATACAGAAAGCATCTGAAAACCTAAACCTAAATCCAGAGTAACACAAACAAAACACTGGAAGAACTCAGCAGGTCAGGCAGCATCAGTGGAAGATTCCATAGATGCTGCCTGACCTGCTGAGTTCCTGCAGCATTTTGTATGCATCTAAAAAAACTATCTCTTTGATCAGCAGCTGGTCAATTCCCTCATAGCTCCTTAACATGGTTCAGTATCATATTTTGTTAAATATTACTTTGGGTGTTTTTGGTACACTGAAGGCACTATATCAGTGCATGTTGACCTTATAACTTCAGCTGAAGCCATACTTTTATAATTTTTGTTGGAAGACGGTTACTCTGTTGACCATAAATACAGGAGATTCTGCAGGTGCCAGAAATTCAGGGGAACACACTGAAAATGCTGGAGGTACTCAGCAGGTCTGGCTGCATGTATGGAGAGGAATAAAAAGTTGAAGTTTTGGGCCGAGGCTTTTCATCAAGAATCCTATTTCTACCTCTCCATTAATGCTGTCTGATCTGCTGAGTACTTCCAGAATTTTCTGTGTGTTACTCTATCGTTAATTTTATTTTTAAGTAGAACATTTGACCATTGAGTTGTCAAATTAACATTTGAAAACCCCGGTGAAATCTCAAATGAAACTTAGATTATTGATTTTGCTTTAATTGATGATCATATACCTCCCACTATCATCCACTGAGGGGTTGATTAAACTGTACTCAAGTTTATCACTCTCCAGCAAGAAGCAAGGAACAGTACGTGTTATCTCCAACATGCTTTGCAATAACCAACCTTCTTCTCAGCTTCCTCCAAATCCCTGATTTCTACCATCTTAAAGGACACAGGAAGCACCAGTTTTTGCACAATCCTTCATGCCCCACTCATCCAGTATGGAAACCCTTGCTCCAAAATACTTCCAATTACCTACTGATGGACCACAGATCACTGGAGATAATCAAATAGGGGATAGAGAAATTCTCAAAAGGAAATTGAAATTTATGTGAAACTATCATGGAAAAAAGAGGAGCCTGGGGAAGATCACCCAAGTGGGATGGGCCTCTGGAGATAAATGACCTACTCTTACCTGTATGACTTTCTGTCCTCATGCATCTGAACCTGGAAACCTATCAATATTATTTATCATCATTGGATGAGAATGCTGGAGTTTTCTGCCCAACAGCAATGGTTTGAGTAGACAGCAGCGTTTCAAATGGAATGGCTCATCACAACCACCCAAAGCCAAATGGGGATGGAAATAAATACTGGACTTAGTAGTGACACCTGTCTTCTGCAAATGTACAAATGCTCTAAAGAATTCCATTGTCTGCACCTTAGGGGAAGTACAAAATGTTTGCCAATGTGTAACAAAAGGTCAAATTCTGAACAGAATTGTGAATTGGTATGTCATTGTGGATTGAATCCGACATTTAAGGAAGAAGATTATAGTAAAATCTTCAGTTTATAGCAAAGCAAAGCCACCATTTGAAATTGCTGAAATGGTTTAATTCTGTTGATATTATTGGGGTACACGTACCGTCCTCATGCAGTAAACTTTTTTCAAACATTAAATTTAGGATTTACCCATTTTCCATTATTCACTTCTATGTTTGCTATAGCACTTGCTAATGGTACTACTTGGGATACCGGTGAAAAATTATGATACACTGGCTTTGTTGAAATGGCAAACGTAGGCATGGCAATGAAGGTCCCAATGCATTTTGTCTGTAATTATAAAAATGAGAATTATACTATCCCTCACTCTACTCTCTGTAAACTTCAAAACATCCAGACCTCTGCAGGTGTCAGGTGTGCCACACTTTGCAGCATTGTTACTTTTGAGGCAGCATATTGTAGGGTCAGATTCCATTCAAGAGTTGTAAGCAAAGAAATCCATCCTCACATTATATCGAGTGAACGTTGTACTGTTCACACATCCTTCTTTTGAATAAGAAGTTGAAATGAAGTCCCTTCTGCTTTCAGGCAAAGAAAGCAGGAAAGGTATCCCCAGTGTTCTAATCAATATTTATCCCCCCTCGTTATTATGAAACTGGATTGTATGACCTCTGATTTTTTTTCTGCAGGAGCTTGCTGTGAACAAACGGGCATCCGATTTCTTATGGTATAATGGAAATTAAAAGTAGGTCTTTGGCTGTAGATCTCTTTGAGATATCCTGAAAGGCTCTCTTTGGTGACATATTCTTTTTCCTCATCTTTATCTTCATTGGACTCCTTCTCAGTTAAAAAGATTTTTTTTATTTAGAAATTCTCACGTTTCAAATGGGGCACTGGTCTCAATTTGACAATAATCCTGCATTGAAGTACCACACCATAAAAATACTCAACATTCAACAGTTCTGCATGTCAGCACTGAACACTCACTTTAACACTAGACCAGGGGTCCCCAACCTGGGGTCTCCAGACCCCTGGCTTAATCGTATTGGGCCAAGGCATAAAAGAGGCTGGGAGTGCTGCAGTCATAGTCTGAAAGTGGAGCCCGGTCATGCTGAACTAAGGGGCCAATCTATTTTGACCTTGACCTCTTGGTTTTATGATGGCCATGGCTGGCACATATGGTGTGACTACATTCATGAGAATTCATGTCACTGACTAGGATGGGAAGATCAGCAGAAGTAAGCATATTAATATTGATGTCACTAACATTAATATTAAACCAGCTTGTGCTAAAATACAATTCAGTAGCTTTAAAATATTTTAAAATATAGAAATAAATAGAAGAAAATATTTCTATATTTTAAAATATTTTAAAGCTACTGAATTGTATTTAAAGTCCCTGATTAGCAGTAAAGTGTCGGATTTGAGGATGTGATCTTTGGTAGCACAAACTGATGAAAAAGCCATCAGCACAATCTGGACTCGTGTTAGGACAGGGCATTGTAATGTGAGGACTAACATTCATTTACAGAGAGTTCTGCCACATGGGAAACCCACTGCCGTGATTCTCTGGCATGAACCTGCAAAAGTGTGGGACAGAGATTACACAGAGGGAAGGGTTTGGGTGGAACAGAAGGACGACAAGGGAGCAGGGTGAATATGAAGTAGGAGCCATGGTCAACATAATCAGGTCCATTTTACCCTGACATCAAACTCCAAGAACTTTTCCACACAGTACAAACTGATCAAGCTATAAATAATGGCAACATGAGACATGGGTGGAAAGTTGTTTTGCCTTTTATTTGTTAGATGCGACGTCTTGTTTATAATGAATGTTTTTTCATCCTTAGATGCCCATCTTGTGCTGATCCATACAACTGGTGCTTGAAAGTAGGTGCATTTTAATGGAGTTAACAGTGCAGTGTTAGTTGAGCTTGACACCAATATATCCAATGGTGAAATTTGTACACTTGATGGTGGAGGGGGATATTGAAGATTGACACCAATATATCCAATGGTGAAATTTGTACACTTGATGGTGGAGGGGGTTATTGAAGATTGACACCAATATATCCAATGGTGAAATTTGTACACTTGATGGTGGAGGGGGATATTGAAGATTGACACCAATATATCCAATGGTGAAATTTGTACACTTGATGGTGGAGGGGGATATTGAAGATTGACACCAATATATCCAATGGTGAAATTTGTACACTTGATGGTGGAGGGGGATATTGAAGATTGACACCAATATATCCAATGGTGAAATTTGTACACTTGATGGGGGAGGGGGATATTGAAGATTGACACCGATATATCCAATGATGAAATTTGTACACTTGATGGGGGAGGGGGATATTGAAGATTGACACCGATATATCCAATAGTGAAACTTGTACACTTGATAGGGTATGGAGATATTGAAGACCCATTTTCTCATCCTGTTGACAAAGGAGTACTGCACATTTTTTTCAGATTACTCATGCAGTCAGCTGCCACAGGGCTTACCAGACTGAGCAGCACGATGCCACCGTAAATGGTGCCTCTGCTCCCTCATTGCCAGAGATCCAAGTTCAATTTTGACCTTGGGTGTTGTTATCCATGGAGTTTGACAATAAGAAAATAAGACCATAAGACATGAGACCAGAATTATACCATTTGGCTTATCAAATCTGCTCCACCATTCCATCATAGCTGATATATTATCCCTCTGAACACCATTTTCCTGCCTCCCCATAACCTTTCACACCTGACTAATCAAGAACCTATCAACCTCCACCTTAAATATACCCAATGACTTGGCCTCCACAACTGCCTGTAGCAATGAATTCCACAGATTCACTACCCTCTAGCTAAAGAAATTCCTCCTCATCTCTTTTCTAAATAGACCTTCCTCTATTCTGAGGCTGGGCCCTCTGGTCCTAAACTCCCCCACTGTAGGAAATATGCTCTCCACATCCATTCTCTCTAGGCTTTTCAATATTCAATAGGTTTCATTGAGACTCCACCCTCATTCTTCAAAACTCCAGCAAGTACGGGCCCAGAGCCAACAAATGTTCCTCATATGTTAACACTTTCATTCCCAGAATCATTCTTGTGAACCTCCTCTGCACCTTCTTCAACACCAGCACATTTTTTCTTAGACGAGGGACGCAAAACTGCTCACAATACTCCAAGTGTAGCCTGACCAATGCCTTATAAAGCCTCAGCATTACATCCTTGGTTTTATATTCCAGTCCTCTTGAAGTGAATGCTAACATTGCATTTGCTTTCCTTACCACTGACTCAAACTGCAATTTAATCTTTAGGGAATCCTGCACGAGGACTCTCAAGTCCCTTTGCACCTCTGATTTTTTTAAATTTTCTCCCTATTTAGAAAATAGTCCATGCCTTTATTTCTTCTACTGAAGTGCATAACCGTACATTTCCCTACACTATTCCATTTGCCACATCTTTGCCCATTCTCCCAATCAATCTATGTCCTTCTGCAGATGCTTTGCTTCCTCAACACTGCCTGGCCCTCCACCCATCTTCATATTATCCACAAACTTGGCCACAAAGCCATCAATTACATCATGCAAATCATTGACATATAACATGAAAAGAAGTGGTCCCAACACTGACCCTTGCAGAACAGTACTAGTCACTGGCAGCCAACTAGAAAAGGCTCCCTTTATTCATATTCTTTGTCTCCTGCCAGTCAGCCAATCTTCTATCCATGCTAATATCTTTGCTGTAACAATGACCTCTTATCTTGTTCAGCAGTGTCATGTGTGTCGCATTGTCACAGGCCTTCTGAAAATCCAAATAAATACCATCAACTGACTCTTCTTTGTCTATCCTGCCTGTTATTTCCTCAAAAAATTCCAACAGGTTTGTCAGGCAAGATCTCCCCTTAAAGAAACCATGCTGACTTTGGCCTATTTTATCAAGTGTCTCCAAGTACCCCAAAACTTCACCCTTAAAAATGGACTCCAACATCTTCCCAACCAATGAGGTTGGATTAATTGGCCCACAATTTCCTTTATTTTGCTTCCCTCCCTTCTTAAAGAGTGGAGTGACATTTGCAATTTTCTAGTCCTCCAGAACAGGTGGGGGACAGCGAAGTCTAAGACCAGAGGACACAACCTCAAAATAGAGGGACATCCTTTAAAACAGAGATAAGGAGGAATTTCTTTAACCAGAGGGTCATGAATCGATGGGCCAGATGGTCTAATTCTGCTACTATGTCATAAGGTCTTATGATCTTATAAACCTAAACGATTTATTCTAACAACAACAGGAGGGTGACACCTCAAATTGTGTAAAACTTGTGAAGCTGAGGCTGAGAGACTCATGTAGCACTGAAGGTATCTATCCAACCCATCATTCTTGCTGGTTCTTTGGAAGGTCAATTCCGTTTAATGGAATCCATTGTTCTTTCCCAACAGTGCTGTTATTTTATGATTTTTCTTCAAAAGTCACTACTTCTGCATGTGACCGGTCTCTCTCTCTTTTGTTGCTCTCAAAGGAAGGTGCCTGCATTTGACCGGTCTTCTTTCACCCTGGTTTGGTACCACTAAAGGATGGTGCCAGAGTCTTGGGTCTCGGGCAAGATTTAATCGATGCAGTTTGTGGATTGGACACTGCAATTCATGTTTTATGTGTTTCTGTCATTTAAGGTCATTTTTCTGCATATGTTTGTACTAACAATTTAAAATTCAATTACTAATGAACTCTGTACTCACCAAAGGATGAGCTGTTGGACATAAAATAGTTCAGGGAAGATAAACCTAAGGGATTAACTCAAATTATACAGGAAGGCAAGGAGTCACAGGTTAGGTTGCCAAATTTAGTCCTGATGTCTTTTGTACACAAACAGTGATTAATAAAGGCAAAATCCCAGTTGTAAGGGTAATAAGCAAAGAACCAAAGAATCATTTAAAAAAGTAGATCATGAAGAAGCATATGACTAAGTTAGTGTGCGCCATGTGTTGTTGTTCATTCATGGCTATTCTGTAACCCTACAACAGAGTTGAACCGTTGATCATTTTGTGTTAACTTGGGGAAGATTTGCTCAGTGTTCTGCTATACCTCATGACACACCTGAACTTATGACAAAGGTGGTCAGGCAGCATTTGGGGAAAGAGAAACAGAGTTAATGTTTCAGCTCAGAGGTGGATTGTTTTTCTCTCTCCCTTTCCACAGATGCTGCATTTTCTGTTTTACTTCAGATTTCCAGCTTCTGCAGTTTTCGCCAAAATGAAAATGCTTGGTTGCGTCAAGACCTCAACACCTTCACAGTAATTAGACTATTTTGTCTGAGCAACCTCATAGTACTAAAGAAACAAAACTTGGATGAATAGCTCAGGGTCCATGACGAAGTTTGCAAAAGGGGAAAAGCTATCCAAAATCCCTTTAAGAGACAGAACCATGCAGGAATGCAGATTTAAATCTGTGTAATGGATGCTCAATTTATTCAAATATAAACAAGCTATATTTGAATACCCTTATGAAGAATGACACCCTTATGATGTTTGACCAGTTTATTAATCTCCAGGAATTTTGGTTAAAATTGTCAAGTGGTGAGAAACAAGAGACTCCATAGCTATACAATTCTTAATGAATGTCCCTTACTAATAATTCAGTAGCATTGGTAGTTTTTAACCTACAAATTGCAATGCTTTTTTCTACTTTTCTGTTTTATAGGAGCCATTACATCACATGATTCAGGAATATCTTGTTAAGGTACAGGAAAGGCTCAATTAGTTTAAAGAATCCATTCCTTAAGTTAGCATTGAATCCTCCTGCCTCTGTTATATCTTTCTAACCACCTTCTCTCTGGGAAAACTTTGCCTTGCCTCCTAGTATTGTCCACATGAGAGATGAAAAGAGATTTAAAGGGCTGGAATAGCTAAAAACGTGAAACACTTGAGCAGCATAAACAAAGATAGGACATGTACTTATCAGTATACTATTATCCATGACTAATTTATTTTAGATAGAGAAGGCAGCCTTTTAACTCATTGCTATCTTTCACGATGTTTCCTTGTGTCCACTGTCCCACTTAGAATCCTGTCACCTATTCTTCCACATATCCATCTCTGGGCACTTGCCTATGTAGGGTAGTTTACAATTGCTTGATAAACTACCAGCCAGCAGTTCATAGGGTTATGGAAGGAACATGGAACACTATAGAGCACCTCCTGCACTACCATGCACTTTTCTCTGATGGAGCCTTTGATTTTACTTCAAACTAAGGTTTTACTTCACACAAATGTGCTTTTTTAAATCTCTTTCTCTTCACAATTGTAGAATTTATGTATAATTTAAATTTGGTGTATTGTCTGTACTAAAATGCCTGTGATGCTACCACAAGCAAAATTTTCATCATACTTGTATGTCACTGTAACACAAAAAAACTTGACCTGACATGGAGAACCTGCAAACTCCACGTAAACAGCGGCCAAATCCAGGACTGAAACTAAGTCACTAGAGCTGTACTGATTGCTGCACCACCATGATTCTTTGCTGTATTCTTAATATGGACAGAGCAGCTGATGAAATGAGTTAACGGGTAGCCAATACTCCCTCATACAGGGTTTGAAAGGCAGTGTTGACAGATTGCCAACTATAAAGGTTGTTTTCAGATGCAGACTGACAGCTGGAAGATGCTACCAAGAGGATCTTTGCTAAAGCCCTGCTCAACACGTTGCTTGCCTAATTTACATCCTTTTGGGTATTTTTTTTTAAAACAGTCAGTGAAATATTTTTGATTTCATGGACTTATTATATCACATTTGGCAGGATTCTTTGGCAGAAATTCAGATTTGAGTTTGTAAATATTTGCCACTAAATATTTATAAGCTAATAGCAGTAATTAACACTTTCAGTGACCTTTCTCTTCTCTTAGGTTAGAAGCCACTTTTCTGCAATAGCTTTGTTTGCTAGGAGGCTCTCAGATTGAGAGGAACGAAAATAAGGTATTTAAAGCTTGCTTTTTTAGAAATGTTCTCAGCTAAAATTTGAATGTTTTAAGGGAAATATACTAAAAGGAGTTTAACTTATGGACTGTCACCTGAAACATTGGATGTGGCATTATCAGTATTGTAAAAAAATTATGAAATTTCTTTGATGGCAATCAGTGCACAGACCAATGGAACAAGGGGGGACAGGCAGAGAAATGTGCTCTTCCTTCTTTGGTGAGATTTCTTTCATTAGTACTTTGCTCAGCAGACAAGAATGTCTGAGAATGTTCTTTTGGAAAATATTCGGAAAAGCTTGACTCATTTTATATGTACATAAGAAAAGAAAAGATTTGAAGCACATGGATAGGCTGGTTGGACCACCGGATAGAATTAAGCACAAAAAATCAATTCTGTCATTTAACTGCAGTAGGGAGAGTGATACAATATCCTTCCAATTAAAGGGGCTTGGATTGGCTGAAGAGAGCTAATCTCCCTAGAATGCATACATGTACATATTTGTGTATTATAGTTAATTACTGTGACCCACAATAGCCTTTAAGCTAAAATTGCTGTGCATGCCCCTGTTAAGGTACATCAAACCAAGGCATTTTCTATCTTCTCAGAGGAACATAAAAGGTCAATTTACATATTTTTGTGGGGATGTTATGGTATTATCATCTATATCCTGCTCTGTACTTATAGTTACGTCAACATTACCTGATATTCCACCCCCACCCTTTTCCTTCCCCCTGGGCCTCCTGTCCCATGATCCTCTCATATCCCTTTCGCCAATCACCTGTCCAGCTCTTGGCTCCATCCCTCCCCCTCCTGTCTTCTCCTATCATTTTGGATCTCCCCCTCCCCCTCCCACTTTCAAACCTCTTACTAGCTCTTCTTTCAGTTAGTCCTGATGAAGGGTCTCGGCCCGAAACGTCAACTGTACCTCTTCCTAGAGATGCTGCCTGGCCTGCTGCGTTCACCAGCAACTTTTATGTGTGTTGCTTGAAATTCCAGCATCTGCAGATTTCCTCGTGATTACCTGATATTGCCTGGTTTTTACCTCAGGGGTGTTTGTAAGAAATGTTCTTGCACAAGTTGGCATCACTTACAGCAGTGACCACACTTCAAAATACTTCATTAATTTTAGATGTTTTGGAACATCATGAAAGGGATGTGAAAGGCCGTATGTAATTCCAAGTGTGTGTTTCTGATTTTGGACGACTGTTCACTGCTCGTTATCACATTGTAGGACCATGTTCTCAGCTTGCAGAATACAAGACAGAATCAGAATTAAAATCTGTTCCAACGTGCACCTGACTACGCCAGCCTCCAGGGTTTAGATGCTGTAAATGTCTGGAATATGGATAATTGGTGGCCATGTTTTGCACCAGGATTTTAATATTTAAAGATCACCTGAATTGAGGTTCAGTGCTCAATCGTCAGCTCAACTTTGGATTCTTGTCTGGCATTTAGTTTAGAACCCTATCTTCATTTCAGTCTCGTATCATGGCTGGATTCTAGTCCTGGATACTCCAGCAATCTGGTCCTAATCAAACTCGCCTGGGTCCCTTGTCACAGTATGATTAAGTCTAACATGGACCCAGCGAGGTGTCAGAGCCTCTTGTCCACTATGGCTAGCTCTGGAGATAACGCGACCTCCAGGTCACCATGTGCCAACTATCGCAATGAGGAAGTCAGAGTCACTCAGGTGAGGCCGTCAGTTGCTCTGTGGAGTCAATCCATCTTCCAACCCCGTAGAGGTTCAGCAGTGACCCGGGCTCTTATCACAGCTCCTCACTCAGTATTCATTGGCATTTGAACTCCAGCCGTCCCGGCTCCTTACAGACCTCAGAAAGGTGGCCTTCTTGATCTCTCTCCTGACCGGAAGAGCACTGGTGGAGGTTGGAGATTTGCTTGGATTTTGAGGAATTCATGGACGCCATGAAGAGGGTGTCCGGTCATCCTGCCAGAGAAAACAGAGCCTCAGAATGTCTGATGAAGATGCATCAGGGTATCGGTCAGCAGCTGACCATGCTATTGAATTTTGGACTTTAGCCGAGGAGAGTGGCTAGAACCGGGAGACCTTGACCACTCTGTACCGCCATGTACTCCAAGGTGAAAAAAAGGATGCCCTTGCCTTGGGAGAGCTGGTAGAGGGCTTAGAGTCTCTGATCGACCAGCTCATCCACCTTGATAATCGCCTGGCAGAGCGAGAGGTCCCCATAGGAATCGAGGTGCTGTTATTACTGCGTGGAAACAGATCACCTGTGGGATGAATGTCCGAAACTGCAGCTGTCACTGCTAGGACCATCCAGTGCCAGGAGCACAGTAATGGTGGCAGTCACAATTCCCACCCCTGCTGAGCCTGGTGTCACACTGGGGGTGGGTCCGATGAGAGGTGAATGCCTTTATGGACTCTTGGGCAGCCAGCAATTTCCTGGACTTGGGGACAACCTTTCGGCTCAACATACCTGTGCAAGAGTTGAGTCAACCCTTGCCCGCAACAGCACTGGACACTCGTCCTCTTGGTTCCAGGCAGATCCCGCAGCAGGCATTGGTTTTGTAGATGAGGATAGAGGACATTTGTTTCTATGTCATCGATTCCTCTCACATACTCTTGACCCTCGAGCACCCTTGGCTATCCCAGCATAACCTCTCTGTGAACTGGAAGGAAGGCAGGATCATTGCTTAGTCCAGTCGCTTCAAGAGGGTATGTCTTTGACTTGATGTTCCAACCCCAGACTTTCCAAGACCTGAGGCCGATGAGGAGGCAGACGTTTGTTCAGGATAACCTGGAGCCTTTGGGAAACCCAGTCCTGCCTCCGAGGACAGACCAGCCAGCTCCAGCCTGCATGACTGTGCAGGTCCCAACCCTGTCTAGTCAGGGGATGCGCTGAAACTAGAAAGAGAGGGTCTCCGGTTCAGGAGCAAGCCAAGGAGATGGCCAGAAAACCTAAGGGATCCAGTGGCCATGTCCCATCTAAGGAAAAGGCTCCTAAACATAGATCCTTAGAGCCTAGTCCCAGGAGCATAAAGACCATTTGTAGCACTTTATTGCTGTTGTCTGAGGATACAGATGAGGAATTGGACTCTGATTTGGTCTCTGTTTCACTCTAGTGAACCTATGGAGGGTGACTGAGGTTTTCCAAACCACACTCCACCCCCCCCCCCCCGTTACCCAAGGAGCCTCAGGAGTCGTCCTCGGAGGGAGGTTCAGAAGTAATTGCAACACACAAGTCGTTCGAGATTCCTTCTGTCTTCAAGGATTTTGAAGAGGTTTTTAGAAAGGGAAAGGCCTCTACTCTTCCACTGCACCGACCCTAAAACTGTCCTATAGATCTACTGCCTGGTACTTGTCCTCCGCACAGTCGAGTATATGCGCTCCCCGGCCCGGTGGGAATCACTATGGAGGAGTACGTTAAGGAGGCTCTTGCCTTGGGATTCATTCCGCCCTCCACCTCACCAGCCAATGCAGGCTTCTTTTTTGTACAAAGAAAGGACAAGAATCTGTGGCCATGCATTGAATATAATGGGCTGAATCACATAATAGCCAAAAACCATAACCCCCTTCCACTCATGAACACTGTCTTCGAATTCTCCAAGGGGAATAAATATTCTTGAACTTAGAATTTAGCGTTTATTTAAATCTTACATCCATCCCACAATGTCAGGGAGTAAAAATATTTGCTTCATGACTCCGTTGCAATGTACAGACATGTGAATTTAGAAGTCTAATGGCTTGTAGAAAGAAGCTGTCCCATAGCCTATTGGTCCTGGCCTTAATGCTGCGGTACCATTTGCCAGACAGAAGCAGCTGAAACAGTTTATGGCTGGGGTGACCAGTGTCCCTAGTGATCTTCCAGGCCTTCTTTCTGCACCTGCTGCTATAAATGTCCTCAATGGAGGGAAGTTCACATCCACAGCTGCGCTGGACTGTCCGTACCACTCTCTGCAGTGCCCAGCGATCAAGGTTGGTGCAGTTCCCATACCAGGCGGTGATACAGCCAGTCAGTATGTTCTCAATGGTGCCCCTGTGAAAGGTCTTGAGGATTTGGGGACCTATACCAAGCTTCTTCAGTCACCTGAGGTGGAAGAGGCACTGTTGTGCTTTTCTTGCCACAAAGCCGGTGTGTACAGTCAAGGTGAGATCATTGGTGATATGTCTACTGAGGAAGCTGGACTTACGGAGTGTGTACAATTTGGTCTGCATAAAGGAAGGCAACAAGGGGAAGACTGCATTCAACACACTGACCGGGAGCTATGAATACCTGGTCATGCCCTTCAGCCTCACGAAAGTGCCAGAAGTTTTAAAACGATATGCTCTGGGAGGGTCTCCATAAGTATGCCTTCATCTACTTGGGTGATATCCTAATCTTCTCAAAGTCCATGGAAGAGCATGTCACTTACATTAGAGATATCTTAAAGAGGCTTCTAAATCATGGACTTTATGTCAAGCTGGAGAAATCTGAATTTCACGTAACCACTGTTTCATTTTTATCAGATTTCATGGCAATTTCAAGATAGACCCTACTAAGGCACAGACAGCTGGAGATTGGCCACAGCCATACAATATGAAAGAAGTCCAACGATTCCTGGGAGTTACCAACTTTTACAGTCAGCCATGATGACTGCTCACCCTTGGATTGTCAGGACCCTTGAGTTCATCAAGTAAAGATACTGGTGGCCTGGAATGGTGAGAGAGGCTCAACAATACATGCAGGCATGCGAGATGTGCACCTGGGACCAAGAGCCCTGCAGAAAACCACAGGGACTCCTTCACCCTCTACCTCTACCATAAGCACACATCTCCATGGGCTTTGCCTCAGGAATTATGGCTTCAAGGGGTAGACTATTATCATGGTAATTGTAGATCAGTTTTTGAAGATCTGCAAATTCTTTGCCTTGACAAACTACCACCTGCGGCAGGGATGGCCAAAATTGTCCTGAACCAGGTCTTCGGGATCCATAGATTTCCAGTGGACATTGTGTCGGATCGTGGTCCTCAATTCGCATCATGTTTTTGGAGGGTGGCCTGCAAGCTGATTGGGGCAACAGTGAGTCTTTCCTCTGGGTTACACCCACTATCCATCGGCCAAATGGAACGGGTGAGACAGGATATGGAGTGAGATGCCTGGCCTCAGGAAAACTCGATGAATGGTGCGACCATTTGATGTAGCCAGAGGTCGCCCACAACACCTTACAGCGTTTTGCACCCAGGATGCCCCCGTTTGAATGCCACTTTGGTCTTTTTTCTGCCACTCTCCCCTCAGTAGGAGGCTGAGGCTGGGCTTCCTGTGCCTGAAGATCTCTTTCAATGCTGCAAGGAAAAATGAAAAATGACTTAGGGCAAGGGAGATTTTGTTGGCCTCTATCCAGTTGGCTGAAATAAGGGCAAATTGCAAGAAAAGCCAGGGACCAGATTTGCAGCTTGGTCAACGGATCTGGCTGTTGACTCAGGATTTGCCTCTCTGGGTGGAGTTTAGGAAGTTAGTGCCCAAGTTCATTGGACCTTTCAAGATTCTCAGGAAAGTAAGGCTTACACTTGCATTTCCCCAAGACCCTCAAGATCAATCTCAGTTTCCACATTTCCAAATTAAAACCTGTAAACACCAGTCTTTTAGCACCAACACCATCAGTCCCACCACCACCCAGGTTTGTTGATGGGGAACAGGTCTTCACCGTAAGAAGAATTCTAGATTCACAAACTGTTCGGTGTGTTCAGCAGTTCCTCGTAGACTGGGAAGGATTCGGTCCCGAGGAACGGTGCTGGGTTCTGGAAAGAGACATCTTGGATCTGGCTGTCATCCGTGACTACCATCATCTTCTCTCATAGCAGCCAGGGCCACTAGGAGTTGGCCATAGGGGAAGGCATCCTGTTATGACACGCACCCAGCCATGCCAGCTTCCGAGGTTTGGACGCTCTAACTCTCCATAATATGGATAGCTGGTACAATCCCTTTAAAGATTCAGGCCTGCCCTGCTAATTGACAGCCATGTTTTGGCACCAAGATTTTCATATTTAAAGACGTTAAGTGCTCAAGCATCTGGTATCTAGTTTAGATGCCTGCCTTCATTTCAGTCTCGTGTCATGTCTCAATTCTAGTCTCGGATACTCCAGTACGTGGATCCTAACCATCCTCACCCGGGTCTCTCATGACAGAATCAGGTTTATTATCACAGGCATATGTTGCAAAATATGTTGTTTCATGGCAGGAGTACAGTGCAATACAATAAAACCATTATAGGTTACAGTAAGAAATGTAACCTAAAATAAATTGTGCAAAAAGAGAGTAAAATAGTGAAATAGTGTTCATGGACCTTTCTGAAATCTGATGAGAGAGGGAAGGTGGTGTTTCTAAAATGCCGAGTGTGCACTGTTAGGCTCCCGCACCTCCTTCCTGATGATAGTAATCAGAAGAATGCATCTCTGAGATAGTGAGGGTCCTTAATGATGGATGCCATCTATAGATGCATTTTATACGTGAAGTGATGGACAATTTGTTTTGCTGTATTAGACGTTGTTAAAACACTTCAATGAAAAACTGCAGCAAGACTAAATCACAGCCTCCTCAATTGCTGCTGTTTGGTAGGTTATGTGATCCCTGGCTGGAGAAATAGAGAGTAGAGGAAGGGATATGATCAGGCATGGCTAGAAAGATCATTGGGATGCTGGTTTATGGAAGAGTGGTCAGGATTCTTGAGAAATTCTGTTATGATGGGGTGAAGGAAGCAGTAATGACAGAGATCAGTTGTGGGAGATGATTATTGAATTGTCGGGGTGGATGGAGGGATCCAGCTAACTAGGAGTCCAGAATCAGAGGCCACAATCTGAGAATAAGGGGTAGGCCATTTAGAACGGAGTTGAGGAAAAACTTTTTCACCCAGTGAGTTATGGATCTGTGGAATGCTCTGCCTCAGAAGGCAGTGGAGGCCAATTCTCTGGATGCTTTCAAGAAAAAGTCAGATAGAGCTCTTAATGATAGCGAAGTCAAGGAATATGGGGAGAAGGCAGGTACGGGGTACTGATTGTGGATGATCAGCCATGATCACAGTGAATGGCAGTGCTGGTTCGAAGGGCCAAATGGCCTACTCCTGCACCTATTGTCTATTGTCTGTTGTCTATTGGATATGCCTGTTGGGCAAAAGAGGTCTGTGAAGTGAGGTGGCATGTATATTGGAGGAAAATAGGGGAGAGGTCAGAGATAGTTTTTTTACGTAGAGAGTGGTAAGTACTAGGAACGCATTAGGGATGGAGTTATAGGTAGATACGTCAGGGACACTTCAAGAGAATCTTAGACAGGCACATGAATGAAAGATAACTGGAAGGTTATGTAGGAGGGAAGGGTTAAGTTACTCGATTGTAATAGGTGAAGAAGTGAGCACAGCACCATGGGCAAAAGGACTTCTACTGTGGTGTAATGTTCTATGGACCGTGTTCCATGACAAAGACAAGGAATGTTGAACTGGCAAGTGGAAAAGTGGAAAAGTACAGGGTGGAGAGTGCATGGATGTACCATTGGAAAGAAGTATTTGTGGGTCTCAAGGGGATGCTGGCAGAGGGATGAGAGGCACTGGGTTAAAGAGTGTTTGAGAAATTATTGGTAAAGGAAAAGCAGGACTGAAAGCAGAATAATGATTGGGGATAGAGTGCAGACAGTGTTGGAACTGAGGTGGAGAAACAGTATAGATGTAGGCTGTATCAAAGAATGCTGTGGTACTGCAAGGGAGGGTTTATCCTGCAGATGATAATGAAATATCAGATTTCTTTTACAAATTCAGTAAATGAAGTAGCCATAATGCGTAGTTTCCTGTCAATTAAGAAATGAGTCTGCAGACTAGATTCGAGTAACTTAATATACTTTGCAGTAATGTTCACTTAACAGTTATACATGTATAAAAATATTGATATTGAACGTTAAAGAAACAATATAGCAGGGCAGTACACACAGGGGATGTCATGACCTGCTGTGCAATGTGATTTATACTTCCATGAGTAAAGCAGTCTGGGTAGTTAACGAGTGATGAAGTCAGTCTTGAGTTATGATCAGACTCCTGAAGGGCAGTATAAATCATCATCTATAGCCAGCAATTACACCTTATCACTATATCACACAATGAATATTATTTTGAAAGGTTTGCAATACTTTAGAGGTATTTATTAACATGCTATATTATATTTTCCCTCAAGTCATATTAAAAAGATGTTTTGAGAGCAGTGCACTACATTTAAGTACTTACCACCATCCTGAACGTTATTTTAAGATGGTGCTGCCTTAACATCTAGATACAAAGCATCACCCAAAAGCATGAGATCTTCGCATATTCTAAAGTCAGTTATGTTTTAACTTGTTAGTAAACTCTCAAGCCAAAACCTCAATGTTTATTTTTTTCATTCAGGAAATGTTTATAATTTTCATCAAGCACATTTCCAATTGTTGTGTACAGATTCCTCCATTGCTCTGCCCTCCCTCAAACCTACAACTCCCTGTACTTCTCCAATGCTAACCTCTGAGGTATCCCTGATTCTACCGTTACTCCATGATTAGGCTGCCTGAGACATCAGATGGAATTCTCTCCTTGAACCTATCCATCCCTCTGGCTTATTTTCACTCTTTAAAATGCTCCTCAGTTTAATTCTTTGATCACCTGTAATGTGCCCTTCTATTGTTCAGGATTTTATCTTTATGTTGGGAGTGGTTAAGGCGTTCGTCTAGTTACCTTAAGGTCGCTAGTTCGAGCCTCAGCTGTGGCAGTGTGTTTGTGCCCTTGAGCAAGGTGCTTAATCACACATTGCTCTAGTCTGTGCGAGGAGTGGCACCCCACACAGACTTCCAATCTGCGCCTTGTAAGGCATGAAAATGCCCGACACAGGCCTCTCATGGTCTGAGTCGATGTTCCCTCCCTTATCTTTCAACGTGCACAACTAAAGTCCCCAAGTATATTTAATCCACAGGCACCATTAGAACTGGTAATTTCCACATAGCAGGCATCCAAAATCAGCAATGCAATATCAGAGTACCATTTTCAGTGAAGATAGGCCTGTGCCACTTTAATGAGATAAAGGGATTTTACACAAGTATGTTTTTACAGCCATTAACACCTCATTGATGGGCATTCAGTGGTGGCTGCAACACACTCTCCTCTCTTCATGACTTGTGCAACAGCAGGAAAAGAAAACAAAATGTTAAATCTTGTGGAAAATTCTTAGGCTTCAATTCTTTAATCAACAAGGTTAGCGACAATATTTCCTTTACACACAGCCAGTCGACTTGATTCAGTGAATGTAGACCCAAAGCACAAAGCTGAGAAACTCCTACTTGATGTCTCACTGCTCTGACTCCAGGTCTATACAGCTAGCTACCATTGTGATCTTTTGCACTTTATTTTTATATATAAAACCTGACTCTAAATCTTGTGTGGTTGAAATGCCAGGGCTGAAATTAGTCATCACCAATTCAATTACACAAACTTGCAGTGAATCAGGAGCTGATTAGATATGTGTATCCTTTGTATTTCCAAACGGAATCAGATGTGGCACAGAGAACACTTCCAATTTACAATGACCCACCTTCACCAGATTGGCACAGAACAATGTCACACAATGCGGTAAACCTACCACCAAAGCAGCATTTTTATTTAATTATTAGAAGGACGAAAGCATGACTTATAGTTTATAAATGTGGACAATGAGTGGATAAATTAATTGACAGTTTTTGGCCCACCTGGACCTCTATTAACTTAACTTTGTTAATTTAACACTCAACAATACATAGTTGGAAGGGAAGAGAGTGTGGGAAATGCAATTTAATTGGAAGGAAAACATTAATGTCTGTAAGCTAAGTTTTTCAACATAATGTTTTCCATGACATCTGATAGTTACATGGACTGAAAAGTTAGAAAGAATGTAATTTCAAATCCCTCAGAGAACTGGTTCATGCAAGTTGAGATAATAAAATTCTGTAATTCTGTCATTGTGTTGAATACTCTACATTATATTGTCTTCATGCACAGTAAATTTTCCATTCATTTAAAGGGATACAGTTGCATTTACCTTTGGCAGTTGTTCTACTAATGCCAATGTTTCAGATGCTCTGAGGAATTAGGAAGGATGCTTCTTAAATAGACGTGTCCTCTCCCAAGCCAATAGCTCTGCTTTGAGGTTTTAGTTACTTCCAGTAAGCTCCGTTACAGTATTCCCAAAGAAGATGCCCCATTCTGAGCTGTCAGGGGAAGAGTTTACAAGGCGGATAGAGGAAAAGTTTCAAGGATGCAATGACTGCCTTCTTGAAAAAAAATGCAGCAACAGTCCACTAATAAAGTGGAGAAGAGCCATTCATTAGCCTGTGCATTGTGAAAGTTAAAACCAATGCCAACCTATTAAATGTTGGCAGGAGTGCACCAGCTCATGAGCTACCCCTTCATCTGCTCTGTCAGGCACTTCTCAGGAGTGTCTGCATATTTTTTGTGCTCACATCTGGTGAAACTATAAGCTTCTGATCCAGGTAAGGGTTCTGTCAAACAGACTGCAGCTAACACTGTCATGGATCTTCCTGTGACTTCAGTGAAATGTGGAGCATTCCATCTAACCAGGAGTTCCCAACCTAGGGTCCATGAACCCCTCGGTCAATGTTAGGGGTTCATAGATAGATATACTTTATTGATCCCGAGGGAAATTGGATTTCGTTACAGCCGCACCAATCAAGAATAGAGCATAAATACAGCAATACAAAAACCACAAACAATCTAACAACAAAATACAAACCATGCCAGATGGAAATAAGTCCAGGACCAGCCTATTGGCTCAGGGTGTCTGACTCTCCACGGGAGGAGCTGCAAAATTCGATGGCCACAGGCAGGAACAACCTCCCGTGACGCCCAGTGTTGTATCTCGGTGGAATATGGCTGGAGTCCAACAGCAAAAAGTTCAATATCCAGTCTACAAACACGTTCCTCGATCATAATATGACCCGGATTGCACCATTCGTTGTTAACCAGAACAGTAAGCACCCAACTCCTTTATGCTTACCACTCTCAGTGCACTTCCGGTCAGCCCGAACGGTCTGGAAGCCGACCATAGAAAAGTTCTGATCGGGTCTGTCCTCGTGCAGCCCCATTCCAGTAAAACATATAACACTACACTCCCGAAATGTTCTCTGACGCCTGGCTGGTGCTGTGAACTCGTCCACTTTATTACCCACCAAAATGCTCTTCTCCATAAGTCTCTGTTGTCTCGACCCGGTCCTCTTTCCTCGCCTTTGTGATCCCTCTCTGCATCCTCTGTGAGTTTTCCTCCAGATTTCAGCCGGGGTGTCCATCGCTTTGCTCACTAAACCGGCCGGCATAAGCTCAATCAGCTGGTCCCTGGAATAAACAATGCAACCATGCTTCTGCCCCGCTAATGAGACGTGTCAAAATGTAACTATTACATTGCATAAAAGAGGTTGGGAACCTCTGATCTAGACTGATCCAGCACTCATCCTCCTGGCAATTTCGACAGTGCACCACACTATATATAGAAGCCTGTACATATGTTGATCTGCTGACTATAGATGCACATCAGAAAGATGGAGGATCAGCCATGACCTCAATGATCAGGACTTGATCCTGCTCTTATTTCCTGTGTTCTTAAATTGCTTAATCTTTGTGTGAGTAACTGCCTAGTGTTAAAGATATGCAAGAAAATATAACTGGGTACAAATTATGCAAGTGTTGCTGCTGTATGATTACAGTGTGTTTCCTTTAACAAGGGACTGCTTTTCACTTGATTTATATGTATTGGGAGGACTTCTTTTGTGCTGTAGGCTTGTATTTTAGCCAATAGTACATCCATATTCAGCAGCTTTAACATGAACTTGCAAACTATTTTATAAGTTTGTGGCAGCACATGTTTTGTATACTTAGTAATTACACACAGCTAAGTGAAGAGATTACTTACAATGATACAAACAGGTCAGTGGATACGTGTACTTGACAATAACACTTCAGAAGTACTTACTTGCCAAGGAAGTCCTTTAGGGTGTCCTGAAGTTGTGGAAAGCACAATATAAATTCCAGCACCTATCTGCATGAGAACATTACCGACTTCAATGCTTTTGCAACACACATCAAAGTTTCTGGTGAACACAGCAGGCCAGGCAGCATCTCTAGGAAGAGGTACAGAAAAATGTTTCAGGCCGAGACCCTTCGTCAGGACTAACTGAAGGAAGAGCTAGTAAGAGATTTTAAACTGGGAGGGGGAGGGGGAGATCCAAAATGATAGGAGAAGACAGGAGGGGGAGGGATGGAGCCAAGAGCTGGACAGTTGATTGGCAAAAGGAATATGAGAGGATCATGGGACAGGAGGCCCAGGGAGAAAGAAAAGGGGGAGGGGGGAAAAACCCAGAGGATGGGCGAGGGGTATAGTGAGAGGGACAGAGGGAGAAAAAGGAGAGAGAGAGAAAGAATATGTGTATATAAATAAATAACGGATGGGGTACGAGGGGGAGGCGGGGCATTAGCGGAAGTTCGAGAAGTCAATGTTCATGCCATCAGGTTGGAGGTTACCCAGACAGAATATAAGGTGTTGTTCCTCCAACCTGAGTATGGCTTCATCTTTACAGTAGAGGAGGCCGTGGATAGACATATCAGAATGGGAATGGGATGTGGAATTAAAATGTGTAGCCACTGGGAGATCCCGCTTTCTCTGGCGGACAGAGCGTAGGTGTTCAGCGAAACGATCTCCCGGTCTGCGTCGGGTCTCGCCAATATATAGAAGGCCACATCGGAAGCACCAGACGCAGTATATCACCCCAGCCGACTCACAGGTGAAGTGTCGCCTCACCTGGTTGGACTTTCTGGGGCCCTGAATGGTGGTAAGGGAGGAAGTGTAAGGGCATGTGTAGCACTTGTTCCGCTTACAAGGATAGGTGCCAGGAGGGAGATCAGTGGGGAAGGATCGGGGTGTCGAATGAACAAGGGAGTCACGTAGGGAGCGATCCCTGCGGAATGCGGGGGGGGGGGGCGCGAGGGAAAGATGTGCTTAGTGGTGGGATCCCGTTGGAGGTGGCGGAAGTTACGGAGAATAATATGTTGGACCCGGAGGCTGGTGGGGTGGTAGGTGAGGACAAAGGGAACCCTATTCCTAGTGGGGTGGCGGGAGGATGGAGTGAGAGCAGATGTGCGTGAAATGGGGGAGATGTGTTTGAGAGCAGAGTTGATGGTGGAGGAAGGAAAGCCCCTTTCTTTAAAAAAGGAGGACATCTCCCTCGTCCTGGAATGAAAAGCCTCATCCTGAGAGCAGATGCGTGATGTGTGTTGCTTGAATTTCCAGCATCTGCAGAATTCCTTGTGTTTGCATTTTTCAATGCTTTTGTTTCCATTTTATGTAAATTAAGAGGCAAAATTCCTGATGCCTGGTTTAGCAAGTATGTCTTATGGGGGTAGGGTGAGCCTTTCTCTTTGGAGCAGAGGATGAAAAGCGACTTGATAGAAGCGTACAAGATGATCGGGAGCATAGATCAAGTGGGTAGTCAGTCAGAGACTTTTTCACAGAGTAGAAATGGCTAACACCTGGAGGGGGAGCATCATTTTAAAATGATTGGAGGAAAATAAAGGGAGGGGGGATGTCAGAGGTAAATTTTCTACACACAGAGTGGTGGGTGTGTAGAACACCCTGCAAGTGGTGGTGGTAGAGGCAGATACATTAGGGACATTAAGGAAACTTTTTATATGAATGTGTGGATGATAGAAAATTGGAGAGCTATGTGAGAGAATGTAGTTAGATTGATCTTAGAGTAGAGTTACACAATTGGCACAACATTGTGGGCCAAGGGTCTGTACTGTGCTGCACTGTTCCATGTTCTATGAAAGTAGTAAATAAACTGTTGGCATCACTGAGAATCTTCTTCTGTTCTTATGCCCAATGACCTTGATTAAATTGAAAAACAATTTCAAGTGGATAGAGTTAAGATGTAGATTAGATATGATTTAATTAAATGACAGAAGAAGTTTGTGGAGCTTAACGTTCCTCCTTTTAACTAAGTCATTCAATTACAGAGTCATATGGCACAGAAGGTTCCTAAGGTTGTCCTAGCTGGGGGGTGGTGGGGATAAGCTCCCACTACCTATAAAGTGCTCCAAATGGCATGTGACTCTAACAGCCTCTGACAACCAAGTCTAACTCTTGGCCTTCAGGTGTGGCTTTGCTACAAGGCCTGGCGAAACTGTTTCTACTGACAAGAGAAGGGGCCAAGGCAGACCACCAGCGCCTCGAAACCAGTTGCTTTGGGCAGGTGGGGCTCATCAGCCTTGGACGGCAGCCCACCTAGGAGAAGGAAAACTGATTTTAAATCTCTGCTGCCTTGCGACCATACCCACCCATGGGAAAGGCTTCGGGAGTAAACCCCAAAGAAGAAACCCAGAGCCGGGGTCCCTAAAGCAGTTTAATATTGTTTACAACTTCACTCAGGCAACCTCTATGATGACACTGGTGCTGAGCTGTATCCGCACATGCCCTTCCCTTGGACTACATCAGTGACATGGAGAGGAGGAACCCGCTGCATGGGCAGCAACCGGTCCTTCAAGTCTTTCTGCCCAGGCTTGCACCCTGGAGAGGACACAGTCCACCAGAGGCGCAAACCCATGGTCCCTGGGATTGACGGTTGCCTATTAAGGCACAGAAACAGGCTCTTCAGCCTAATGGTCCAAGCTGGATGCAGTCAGTTGTAGTACAGTCGAGGTTAAAATTGTCATAAACCCTTCAGGATGGCCATAAACACAGCTGGTTAACTATGGTCCTTTGGGAAGATAATCTACAGCTCCTGTGCAACCAGTTTTATCAGTGACTCGAGACTCAAAGCAATGTGGTTCACTTGTAAATGTCTTCAAAAATGGCCTTTCAAGTCATTACTTTGATCAAAACTGCAAGACACTGTGAGGGAAATGTCACAGACAGGACTGCAGCAGGTGAAGAGGCTCATCACAGCTGAACTGTTTACACTGTTGCCTTGGAAGTCTTTTGTATTGGTAATCCTGCTGTCACCGTTCATGAAGTAAACTTATGCCCTTGTTTCTGCTAGGTTCATACTCATGATGTAGTAATTGGTTTCACTAATTCTAAGAATAAAATCAAGCAGACTTAGTCAGACAATCATAGAGCATGGCCAACTGGTTCATGCTGACCAAAATACCCCATCCAAGGTAGTCCAGTTTGCTAGCGTTTGGCTCATAACCTGAAGCTTTTCAATCCATGTACCTGTTCTGTTACTGTACCTGCCTCAACTATTTGGGATTCCAGCCTCTTGCCAATCTAGTTGAAACCCCCTAGAGGTACTAGCAAATTTGCTGCCAGGATACCGGTCTCCCTCCAGTTCAGGTGGAACCATCGCTCTTGTGCAGGTCACTACAGTCCCAAAAGGGATCCCAATGGTCCAAGAATCTGAATCCCTGTCTCCTACACCAATTTTCTAGCCAAACATGTCAATATCCTCTTATTCTCCTTCTCACTAGGATGTGGCACTAGAAGTACAGCGGTTACTACCCTCAATGTTCTGTTTTTCACCTTCTTCCCTAGCTCTCTATATTCATTCTACAGGACTTCATCCCCATCTCTACCCGTGTCACTTGTGCCAACATGCTTAATGGCTTTGGGCTTCTCATCCTCCCCCTTAAGATCACTGTGTAGCCACTCTGCAACATCTTGGACCCTCACATCAGGGAGCTAACACACCATTCCACACAGTCATGGAAACTGCCACTTGTTGGAAAGGGATCAGATTCCATCTGCGGCAAGATTTCACCTTTAACCAGATTCTTTCCTGGTTAATTAGACTGTCAGCATTCACTGCATAGACTTGAACGTGATCGACTATTTGGCAAGGTGCCTCGAACGCTGCCTGCACACATGGAACTGTACACCTGTAGTGTGTCATTACCTCTGGGATTGGAAGGGATAAAAGGGAAGAAAATTGTCCTAAAACTAATAGCATCATTTATATTGCAAATGAATTTAATTAAAAAATCTACTGAGCTCGCTAGCTGAAGCCAGTAAGTCTCAGCTTCAGCAAATTTGGCTCAGTGTTTATGAGATTAGGAATAGCACACAGAGAGAAATGCAACTAATATGTGTATGGAATGAGGTTAATTATAATATGGACTTCTTTCAACAACGTGGATAGTATGGTAATTCTGTGACAAGAAAGAACATATTAATGAATTATGCTAATTAGATTTTATTTCCATAAACAAATTAAGTGAGTTATAAATGGACTTCCACTATAATTGAGAGAAGCCCATGGTGGTATTAGCTATACACGTTATGTTCCTGTGGTTCAAAGAGGATTAGAATTGTGTTTGGGAAAATGGACTAGTTTGGCCTCAGCTTCACTTTAACATAATCTGATCTGAGGCCAAGAAACTGAACACCAACAATAAATTAGCAAATAATAAATTGCTGATTAAACTGAGGTATTTCGCATACATATGATTAAACAGATTTGGTACAGCAATACATTTAGGAAGATATCAGAAGGTTTCGGCCAAAACCTGATCAAAGAACTATGTTTTAAAGGATATTCAAAGGGAGGATAGACACTTAGAAATAGCAAGAAATTACCAGAGGAATTTAAGAGGATAGGTGAGAGAGTTGAAGATATAGCTACTAGTTATGAAGCAATTTAAAAAGCGAAGACCTGCAGATGCTGGAAATCAAAATTAATAATGGAATGTGTTTGAAATACTCTTAAGTTCAGATTTCAAAGTAAATTTATTATCAAAGTACATATATATCACCATATACAATCCTGAGATTCATTTTCTTATGGGCATTTATAGGAAATAGAAGAAATGTACTAGAATCAATGAAAGACTCCACCCAAGAGCATGGGCAACCAGCCTATGTGCAAAAGACAACAAACTGCATATATAAAAAGAAAAAAAATGATAATAGTAATAAGTAAATAAGGAATACATATCAAGAGCATGAGATGAAGGGTCCTTGAAAGTGAGTCCATAGGTTGTGGGAACAAAAGAGATGGTTGTTGACTTCAGGAGGACACGGAGCAACCACTCTCCGCTGAACATCGACGACTCCTCCGTAGGGATTGTTAAGAGCACCGAATTTCTTGGTGTTCACCTGGCGGAGAATCTCACCTGGTCCCTCAACACCAGCTCCATAGCAAAGAAAGCCCAGCAGCGTCTCTATTTTCTGCAAAGGCTGAGAAAAGTTCATCTCCCCCCACCCTCACCACATTCTACAGAGGTTGTATTGAGAGCATCCTGAGCAGCTGCATCACTGCCTGGTTCAGAAATTGCACCATCTCGGATCGCAAGACCCTAAAGTGGATAGTGAGGTCAGCTGCGAAGATCATCAGGGTCTCTCCTCCCGCCATCACAGACATTTACACTACACGCTGCATCCGTAAAGCAAACAGCATTATGAAGGACCCCACACACCCCTCATACAAACTCTTCTCCCTCCTGCCATCTGGAAAAAGGCACCGAAGTATTCGGGCTCTCATGACCAGACTATGTAACAGTTTCTTCCCCCAAGCCATCAGACTCCTCAATACCCAGAGCCAGGCTTGACACCAACCTACTATACCCTCTACTGTGCCTACTGTCTTGCTTATTATTTATTATTATTTATTGTAGTGCCTGCACTGTTTTGTGCACTTTATGCAGTCCTAGATACGTCTGTAGTCTAGTGTAGTTTTTGTGTTTTTTTCTTATGTAGTTCAGTGTAGTTTTTGTATTGTTTCATGTAGCACCATGGTCCTGGAAAACGTTGTCTCATTTTTACTATGTTTTGTACCAACAGTTAAGGTTGAAATGACAATAAAAAGTGATTTGACTTGACTTGACCTAAGTGATGCGGCAGGTTCAAGAGCCTGATGTATGTGGAGTAATAACTGTTTCTGAATGTGGAGCTGTGGGTCCCAAGGCTCCTGTACCTTCTTCCTGATGGTACTATCAGAGGAGATCATGGTCTGGATGGTGGGGGGTCCACGAGGAGGGAAGCTGCTTTCCTGCAACAGCGCTCCATGTAGATGTGCTCAATGGTGGAGTGGGCCTTACCCATGATGGACTGGGCATATCTGCTACTTTTTGTAGGTTTTTCTATCCAGGTGCATTGGCATTTCTATATCAGGCCATGATGCAACCAGTCAATGCACTCTCCACTGCACAGCTGTAGAAGTTTGTAAAAACTTCAGGTAAAAGTAAAGGCACTGCTGTGCTTTCTTCATAATGGCACTTAAATGCTGGGCTTATGACAGATGCTTTGAAATGATAACACTGTGGGATTTAAAGTTGCTGATCCTCTCCAACTCTCCTCCCTTGTGCCAGCTGACTTATGGATCTCCACTTTCCTCCTCCTGAAGTCAGTAAGCGGCTCGTTGGTCTTGCTGACATTGAATGACACCCCACTCAGCCAGATTATCAATCTCCCCCCTGTGTGCTGATTCATCACTACCTTTGCTTTGGCCAACAACAGTGATGTTGTCAGCAAACTTCAATATGGCATTGGAGCTGTGCTTTGCCTCACTGTCATAAGTATAAAGTGAGTAGAGCAGGGTGCACCACTGCTGACTGAAATTAAGGAGACCATAAGACATAGGAGCAGAATTAGGCTATTCAGCCCATCGAGTCTGCACTATTGTCCCTTTTACCAAAATGCATTATCATACATTTCCCAAAACTGTATTCTATCTGCCACATTTTTGCCTATTCTCACAAATTGTCTAAGTCCTGCTACAATCACATTGCTTCCTCAGCACTACCTAGCCCTCCACCTGTCTTTGTATCATCCACAAACTTTGCCACAAAACCATCAATTTCATTATCTAAATTTCTGACAAACAATGTGAAAAGTAGTAGTCCCAATACTGACCCCTGAGGAACATCACTAGTCATTAGCAGCCAACCAGAAAAGGCCCCCTTTATTTCCAGTCACTGCCTCCTGCCTGTCAGCCATTCCTCTATCCATGCCAGTATCTTTTCTGTAATGTCATAGGATTTTATCTTGTTAAGCAGCCTCATGTGTGTCACCTTATCAAATGCCTTCTGAAAATCCAAGTAAATGACATGCTCTGCCTCTCCTTTGTCCTCCCCACTTGTTACTTCCTCAAAGAACTCCAACAGATTTCTCAGGCAAGATTTCCCTTTACAGAAACCATTTTGACTTATTAAGTCATTAGTCTCCAAGTATCCGAAATCTCATCCTTAATAATAGACTCCAACACTTTCCCAACCACTGAGGTTAGGCTAACTGGTTTATAATTTCCTCTCTTTTGTCTTCCTCCCTTCTTAAAGAGTGGAGTGAGATTTTCAATCTTCCAGTCCTCAGAGACCCTGCCAGAATCAAGTGATTCTTGAAAGATCATGACCAATGCATCCATTATCTCTTCAGCAACCTCTTACAGGACTCTGGGATGTAGTCCACCTGGACTAGATGACTTATCCACCTTAAGACCTTTGATTCTGTCCAGCACTTTTTCCTTTGTAATAGCAATGGCACTCACTCCTGCTCCCTGACAGTTACAGACTTCTGGCACACTGCTAGTGTCTTCCACAGTGAACACTGATGCGAAGTACCCATTAACTTCATCTGCAATTTCTTTGTCCCCCATTACTACCTCACCAGCTTCTTTTTCCAGTGGTCCAATGACAAATCTCACATCCCTTTTACTCTTCATATAACTGAAAAAACTTTTGGTATCCTGCTTTATATTATTGGCTAGTTTGCCCTCATATTACATCTTTTCCCTTCTTATAGTTTTTTTTAGTTGCCTTTTTGTTTGGATTTTATAAGCTTCCCAATCATCCAACTTCCCACTCACTTTTGCTACCTTATATACCCTTCCCTTGGCTTTTATGCAGTCCTTAACTTCCCTTGTCAACCACAGTTGCCTACCCCTGCCATTTGAGAACTTCTTCTGTGGGACATATCTATCCTGCGCCTTGTGAACTATTCCCAGCATCTTCAGCCATCTCTGTTCTACCATCATCCCCACCAATATCCTCCTCTAATCCACCTGGGCAAGCTCCTCTCTCATCCCTCTGTAATTCCCTTTGTAATATTGATACATGTGACTTATGCTTCTCCCTCTCAAATTGCAGTATGAATTCAATCATATTATGATCACTGCCTCCTAAGGGTTCCTTTACATAAAGCTCCCTATAAGATCTGGGTCATAACACAACACCCAATCTAAGATAGCCTTTCCCGAGTAGGCTCAAACACAAGCTGCTCTAAAAAGCCATCTTGTAGGCATTCAACAAATTCCCTCCCTTGGTGCCCAACACCAACCTGATTTTCCAAATCTCCTTACAAATTGAAGTCCCCCATTACAATTGTGTCATTACCCTTCTTAAATGCCTTCTCCAGATCCCTTTGCAATCTCAGCCCTATATCTTGACTATTACTTGGAGGCCTATATATGATTCCCATAATGGTTTTTTTACCCTTGCAGTTTCTTTATTCCACCCACAAATATGTTTTGCCAATCTGAACTGACTACAGTATGCAAATGAGGAAATTGAGGATCCAATTGCACTGGGATATATTGAGGCCAAGATCTTAAATCTTATTGGGTAGTTTTGAGGGGATGATAGTATTGAATGCAGAGCTGTTGTCAATGAAGTGCACCCTGATGTATGCATCTTTGCTGTTGAGATGTTCCAGGGTTGAGTAGAGAGCCAATGACATGCATCTGCTGTTGACCTGTTGTGATGGTAGGCAAAATGGAGTGGATCCAAGTTGTTTCCCGGGCAGGGGTTGATAAACTCTATCACCAACCTATCAAAGCATGTCATCACAGTGGATGTGCTACTGGACGATAGTCATTGAGGCAGGTCACCACGTTCTTCTTAGGCGCTGGTATGATTGAATCCTGCTTCAAGCAGGTTCATGAAGTAGTTGTTAATAATATTGGTGAACACTCTAACCAGTTCATCAGCACGTCTTTAGTACTTGGTCAGGTTTCTCGTCTGGGCTGAATGCTTTCCGTGGGTTCATCCTCCTGAAGGATGCTCTCACATCAGCCTCAAGGTCTGAAATCACAGGGTCATTGGGGACTGTGGGAGTTCATGAAGTTTCCTCCTTGCTTTGATGGTCAAAGTGAGCATAAAAGGCATTGTGCTGTTTTGGGGCAAAGGTTTGTTATCATTTACATAGCTTGGTTTCACTGTTGTAGGAGGTGATAGCATTCAAGCCCTGCCGCAGCTGTTAAGCATCCTTGAATAATGCAAGTTCGGTTCACAATTGGTACTGAGCATATAAGATGGCTTTCCAGAGATCGTACCTGGACCACTTGTATTTTACTTGGTCACCAGACCTGAATGACACTGATCTGGCCTTCAACTGATTACGGATCGCATGGTTCATCCAGGGCTTCTGGTTGAAGAACACTCTGAGTACTTTTGTGGGGTTGCATTGTCTATCAGTGTCTTTATAATCTTCATGACAACTGTGCTATATTTATTCAGATCCTCTGATGAGTCCTTAAAAAAACCCAGTCCAGTATCTTGAAGCAATCCCATAGCCACTCCCCACTGCCTCTCGTGACCACTTCTTTGTTGTCCTAATCTCTGGAGCCTTACTCTTCAGCCTCTGCCTGTGTGCAGGTAGGATAGTCAAGTGATCAGATTTCTCAAGGTGCGGTCTGGGTATGAAACGGTTGGCATTCCTAATCATAGTGTAGCAGTGGTTGAGTGTGTTGGGACCCCTGATGCTGCGGGTGAAATGCTGATGATAATTGGGCAGGGATTTCTTCAAGCAAGCCCGACTGAAGTCCCTGACAATGATTTGAAAGGCGTCAGGGTAGACTGTTTCATGTTTACTGATGGCGGTACTCAGTACCTCAAGTATCTGCTTACTGTCGGCTTTCAGTGGTATGTAAACTGTGGTCTAGGTCACAGAGAAGAACACTCTTTGTAAATGAAATGGTTGGCATTTAATCACTGGATGGTCCAAGTCAGGGGAACAAGAATGCAACGCCACAAAGAGTTGATCATGAAACACAGACCACTACTCAACTGGTCAGGAAACATCTGTGGAGAAAGGAACAGATTGATTATTACTAATCAGAGCAGTTCCATCCTCCACAGAAGCTGCCTGACCAATGGAACAAATATTGATAATTTGCAAGAGCCAGAATTGAAGAAATGTTAAAGTTGTGAGAATGGTGGAAGTTGTTCATGAAGGCTTTTGGAGTTCAAAGTTCAAAGTAAACTTTATCATCAAAATATATATATGTATGTCACCATATACTACCCCAGGATTCATTTTCTTCTGTGCATACTCTGTAAATCTATATAGTAGTAGCTATAACGGGATCAATGAAAGATCAGTCAGCGTGCAGAAGACAACAAACTGTGCGAATGCAAATATAAATAAATAGCAATTAATAATGAGATAATGAGATAAATAGTTTTAAAAGTGAGATCATTGGTTGTAGGAACATTTCAATGATGGAGCAAATGAGTGTAGTTACACCTTTTAGTCAAGAGCCAGACGGTTGAGAGGCAGTAACTGTTCTTGAACCCCAGTGGCACAAGTCTTGAGGCTCTTGTACTTCTACCTGATAGTAGCAGTGAGAAGAGAGCAAGACGTGGATGGTGGGGATCTCTGATGATGGACACTGCTTTCCTGTGGTAATATAAATTTAAAGTCAAGGAACTGCTAGACCAGCTTATTGAGTGCAGTTGAATGGGTAAGTGGGGATTGATAAGCAAAAGAAAATCTGCAGATGCTGGAAATGGAAGTAATACACACAAAATGCTGGAGGAACTCAGCAGGCTTGGCAGTATCTACGGAAAAGAGTAAACAGTCGATATTTTGGGATGAGAAGAGTTTCCGCCCAAAACATCGACTATTTACTCCTTTCCATTGATGCTGTCTGGTCTGCTGAGTTCCTCCAGTATTTGTGTGCATTAAATGGGGTTTCATGCCGGTTTGGATAGTGACAACATTTCAGATGAGGGCAACAAGTGGGATTATGATGAGAACACTGTTGTATTAGTCAATTAGCTTCAGGAATCCTGAGTCTGAAAGGTAACTAGAAGACATAGTTCATGTGGATATGATCAAGATTTGTGCCTGAATGATTTGTACATAATGGGAAAAGACTGACTGAATAAGAAATCAGAGGAAACTATCAACCAGAGCACCATCACCTCTTCTTGAAAGGAACACAGAATCTGGATTTCAAAAGAGGTCGTGATAATTAGATTAGATTATGAGGACACTCAGTCCTTGTTTATTGTCATTTAGAAATGCATACATGCATTAACAAATGATACAATGTTCCTCCAGAGTGATACCACAAAAAAACAAGACAAACCAAAGACTAACACTGACAAGACCACATATAGTTACAGCAGTGCCATCATTTGATAAAGAGCAGACCTTGGGAATGGTAAAAAAAGTCTCAAAGTTCCGATCAACTCCCGATAGTCCCCGACAGCAGGTGGCAAAAGGGAGAAACTCTCTCTGCCATAAACCACCAGGCACCAGCAACTGTCGATGCATTGGAAGCACCCAACCACAGCTGACTCTGAGTCCGTCCTAAAACTTCGAGCCTCCGACCAGTCCTTCGACACTGAGCACTGAGCACCATCTCTGCCAAGCGCTTCAACCCCGTCCTGGCTGCCGAGCAACAAGCAAAGCCAAGGATTCAGGGCCTTCCCCTCCGGAGATTCTGGATCACACAGTAACAGTGCCAGCGAAAAAGGCATTTCAGAAGTTTCTCCAGGTTTTCTTCCGTTCTCTCACGTCTGTCTCCATCAAATCAGAATTGTGCATGGCAGCCTACTTGACAGATTACAGATATCATTCACCGGAGTGGCCGCGCAAGCTGCATAGCACCGCCATCTTCTCCTCCTCCCATTAAGTCATTAGGAAAAAAAATATTAATGACCAATGCTAATTAAGAAAAAATTTGGAACCAGAATGTTTACACGTTACACAAAGATTTTCATGCAGGGACAAGTATTTACTCTTGGGTGTTCACTCAAGTTCAGATTTTCTTCATACTAGTTGCATCATATCCTTTACTTCAGATTTCCAATATTTTCTTTCTTAACAATCAGAGCAGACTATTCAAGATTTAACTTGGCTATAGGTCATTAAAGCAATCAAGACAGTTGTGATTGTGGTGATTACTGGCCAGCTCGTTATCTTCTCAAGAGTTACACTATTTTCTGCAGCCTGACTGCAGTGTAAAGACTTTTAGCATGAGACAGGATGCACCGGCTCCACAAAGAGACAATGGGCACAGACTTAAAATTAGTTCAAGTGCATAAATGTAGGGTTTAACAAGGGCTTTGGTAAATTAAGGAGAGGTATCAGGTTTCTTTATAAATAAAATTGGTGCATTTTTTACTGATCTGTTTTTTTAAAACAAATGTCAACTGCTTCTGCTGGCAATTACAGTTTGAAAGGAGATTAACCCTAAACCCTCTAGATCTTAAATGGCCACACTGCAGGAGCAATGGTTGAGTAGAACTAATAAAATGGTACTGGGTCCCAGAGAGTTAATATCTAGTTTGTGTGCCCTAAAGTCAGCAACTAATCAACAGATTGGTACTTTTCCCCTCGGGACAGGAGAGTTTTCTTTCACAGATGACAAAATTGGGACTTTATTCCTAGTCTTCAATAAATAAGTAGCTTAAAACACCAAAGATGAAAAATGGAAGTAGTATTTCTCTAAGCACTTAGGACAAAACCCCAAGGGTGACTGGTGATTGTGTCGTTGAAACATAGATGCTGTGTTTTACAAAGTCCACTGAACATGCAGCTGGATGTGCCTGTGGATTGCATCCCTGAGCTTCACTACAAGGTATGGTCTTGCCTGTTCCTTTCAGTTTGACACTTCCCCTCATTTCCCCTTTTGAAAGCAATGGCAGTGGAATGAATTTTTCTACCCAGCAGGAATGAAGGGACAGAATGAAATAAGTGGGGTCCAAACTTAGTGCCTGTACTGTTGAGTCAGCCACTCCCTTAAAGCCAGTGTATATTGCCACTTTACAACTTTGAGCTATGTGTGCAGTGGACGTAATCAGTATTAGGTTACATTCTGAACACTTAATGGACATTTTCAGGCAGGTGTGGCACGTCTTTGAAGTTACTGTACGACAAGTGGAAAGGTTTAGCAAGCAAAACTAAAACCCAAGGAAAGCACAAGTCCTCCCAAAATTAGTCCTAGCAATACCATCGCGTAAAGGTCGGAAAAGAAGTTCCTTTTAGGTGATATTCAAGCCTTTAATAGCTCCCAGCCAGTTTTACGATGATAATTTTCTTCATTGCAAGGAGAAAACAGACTACTTATCATCTACCTGTCCATGGCAGTCTGGAAGTAGCAGTAATCTAATCTTGCTTGTTTAGGGGGAGGGTGATGGGTGGAAGAGTGCCTGTAGGCCTCCCCAGCACTGCTTTAATTACTACAAGAGCCAGGGCAGGATTCGAGTTGCACATTAGGCCCTCGCTGAGATCACTAATTATAATATCAGTTTTCCCCAAATTGGCCAGACTGAATGGCTGTGGTGGCAGAGGTGACTTAAAGTTTAGCAAGTATGAGGAAGAGTTTACTGACTCCTGTCGTGATCCTTGCCATGAATTCACCCCTGAAAACCAACAGTTGCCACAAGCAGTGGGATCCCTCTTCAATCACCATTAGAAACACTTCATTTCCATCATACACAACCTCAGCAGACTATGAGACTTAAACAAGAACATTCTGTGGTGAATGCTAGTGACGGCCGAACCAGAATGAATTACTGTTTGTCACTGAAATAAATACTACTCACAGGAGCTGCCTGGGCAATTAAATTGACATATTTTCCCACTTGTCTTTCAGTGCCTTTAGTCTGCATTCAATTTGTTAAAAAAAAAGTTTTTTTTGACCTTTCTATATATATCTTGAACTGAGGTTTTCATTGAATGAGGCTTCTTTTCCAGATCTAAGGAGCTGAATAGGTAGGGGGAGGAATGTAGAGAAATTAAATATTTTACATTTAGAGAGCTTTTTGTTAGAAGTCCAAAAAGAGGACATTGCTTTAGACAAGGTCCAGGCAATTATATTTAACACAATGAAAATATATTATCAGGCTCTGGACAATACTTAATGTGAATCCAGAGTTTTTTTTAAATGACAACTCTTTCTTGGACTAATTTATTATCCCATGAAACTGGAATGTTTTGAAATGCATTTGATAACCTAACATTTTTTTCTAAATGTACTTGCTATTGCATATCGTATGTCAGCAAATCCGAGTGTTCATGAGGTTGGAAGTTTGTAAAAATATATAAAAATTGGAAATAAATGCTTGTTTATAGTCTTCAAAGGATTCTCCCACCTAAATGACATCTTGCCATGTTTTATCTGATTTAAAGCCACAGGAGTTTCATAGAAAAGCAACACTCACTCACATTTTAAAATACGTGCCTCATTTCAGTTAAATTATGGTTCTCAGTTACTTGATTTGATAAGAATTATGATTTAAATTGCCTATTACTAAAGTCCAAAACAAGTATATATCCTGCTTTTTTAAATTCTGGGGAATAATTGCATCGGGAAACACAAAAGGAAAATTACAAGTAAGTCCTGTAATAGATAAATTTAAATTTATAAAGACCTTTCAGCTCTCTTGTCAGGCTTGATTTTCAATGACAAAAGAGTCAGAATGTTTTCAGGCTTTAATGGGGGAAAATTTTCAATGTTATTGAAATAATAGAGAGAGCGCGTGCCAAATGGTTAAGGCATCTGTCTAGTGATCTGAAGGTCGTTAGTTCGAGCCTCAGCTGAGGCAGTGTGTTGTGTCCTTGAGCAAGGCACTTAACCACACATTGCTCTGCGATGACACTGGTGCCAAGCTGTATCAGCCCTAGTGCCCTTCCCTTGGAAAACATCGGTGGCATGGAGAAGGGAGACATGCAGCATGGGCAACTGCTGGTCTTCCATACAACCTTGCCCAGGCCTGTGCCCTGGAAACCTTCCAAGGTGCAAATCCATGGTCTTACGAGACTAACAGATGCCTATATCTAAAAAAAGAGAGAGCAAACATTCTGGCAGATCCTTTGGTTTAGGAGTGGGAAACTACAGGCAAAATAAATTCAGAAAATATAAATATTTAATCTGTGGAAGATGCCACAAAAATCTTCAAAAGAACTTGGACCAAATTTTGCATTTGAAAGGATTGAGACAGGACAGGAATTTTCCATTTTCAATTTGTATTTCTCCTGCTTTTTTTTTCCTGATGTTTCTGTGTCTGGTGTGCTGTAATTTCAGCAAGTCTGGTTCTGTAATGGAGCAGCAGTAGGTTTGTTGGCCACACGATAGTCTCCTGTGCTTCATGAGCAAATTGTAGGCAAAGATGCCAAAGTTGAAATTTGCTCTTTGAGAATTAGGGTCTGAAATAAGACATGCAGTTGTTTCCTGCTGCAGTATTGACAAATACAATACGTGTACCATTCCTGGAACTATATTGTAGATTAAATACCACTTATTTAAGATTATCTGTATGGGCTCATAAAAGAAAAGGCAAATGCATCTCAGCCAAAAAGATGTCAATCTGAGTCTAATATTTCCTTTTTCCTTTGGTATTTCTGAATCACAGTTAACATGTTAGGGAATGATAATTTCAAGACTCTTTTCCTATCAGATCGTTCCATATCCCACCCCCCCCCCATTTAGATTCTAATTCTAACATTCACATTCTTGCAGCAATATACTTTGAAAGGACCAGTTTATATCTTCCTAAATCTTGGCATCAATTAAAGGTTTTGAGCCTGTAGTGGACCAATTACATCCGACTAACAATCATTCTTCAAAGTATTCACAAGTTCCACTCTTGACGACTTGTGAACGCACCATGTGTCAGACTAGCTGTTTATGAATGTGCATCCTAAGCGCTTTTGTTTAACAGGTGCAGTCTGCTACCCATCAGGACCAAGTGCTTCACCTCGGTCGATCGCTGCTCGCCGCTCGCTGAACGTGCTGGCATGGGATCCCGGCTGCTTCTTTGTGCCGCGCGGCAGTGCTGAAAACATTCGCCGTGAACACATCCCTCTTGCCCTGCGACTGGCGACTACTGCGCTCCCCTGTCACCCGACTCCTTCATCTTTCTGGTCAGTAACATGACCTTGGGTTGGAACTGTGATCGGCGACTTGAGGGCCCTCGGGATCCAACGCCAGCCACATGATACCGCTCCGGCGGCCGCGGAATGCGCGTTATATTTTATTATTTTCTAGTCAAGCACTCCCACGAATATAAATTATAAGATTTCGTTCACGTCAGATATTGAAACTGCAGACTCATGTAGTGCACATAACTTGGATGTCAGTTGTTCCTTGTATTGGATGAATTGTCCTATTGCCACGTTGAGTCAATCAAATCATCGATTTGTTCAATCTTAATCGCTTCTAAGTACATATTCTTCTTGTTCGAGAGACTCACAAGATCTCCGTTTTTTTTCTGGACAACTCTCCGTTTATTGTTTCCCTTCCAACTTTATTACAGAAACAGAAATACATCAGTCAATGTCTAAAGGGAAATTTTGTAAAGGTTGTTTCACTGAACCGTGTATTACCTTACACTGTTCACATTACCAAAGGGCGATGTTCCGTCCCCCAGTGACAGGAACTTGTGGCAATTAAATGATAAATACCGTATTGTGGTTTACATATTACTATCAGGTCAGGAACAGCACTAAGTCAGTTCCTATTGCGCGGGCTTCGCGTGTTCTGTATTATATGTCTTTTTATTAAATGTGTGAAAGCATGTTTGTTCTAAATTGACTTTTTTTGAGTCATCAGCAAGAAGTCATTTAATAAATCTGGGTGGAACAATTAAACACATTTCAGTCTGACAGCTACGTTCCAAGCTTTAGTCTGGAAACCAGTCCGGCCAGTGAAAGCGGAAAGACTTCACGCGAAGAGATTTTCCGAAAGTGTTTTGGAAGCATTGTGTAGTTTTTAAAATAAATTGTTCAAAATAACCATTGCAATACCTATGAGCTAAATCCCCAAAAGCGCAAACATTAATTGTGTAAGTGTTAATTAATAAATGTCGCAGGAAAAAAATGCATGTTAACAGCAAAATTGGAGATTTGAATGTTAATATATTCTGTGTTCACCTGTGATCTTAAGAACGTCTATTTCTCACATACCCTGCGTAAAATGCTGGTGTGCGAGCTCACGAAGCGACTCGCAGCTAAAGGCAAGAATAGTGTGGTGTAAATGAGACCGTCTGGTTTGTAGCAGGGATGTTTTTTTTTATATATTACTTCCGCTCGTCTATGCCAAGTGTCAAAGATGAAAAGTCTCTGCTTGTACAGTGTACGTTTTAAATTTTGGACAATGGCGCGACTGTACTTCATCCAGTGTTTTAAAATAATCTTTTAGGAGTCCAGACCGCACAAGGCCGGGAGACACGAGTTAGACATATTTCAGACAATCTGCGGGTATCTCAGCTGTGTTTTCACTTTTTGAATATCTACGTTCATCCAAGCTGTGACAGTAACTGACGCGGTGCATTAAAGCCGCCTCACGTAGGTTCCGTTTAGCATTGTAAATTTGATTTTAAGGACGGGAATGTGGGAGACGTGACAGTGCACTGAAGGAATTTTGTAAGCATATGGCTGGTTACTTACTGTTCACTTGGAACAAATTGCGGGAATCTCCGTTCAACCAGCTTTCCCTTGTTCTGAAAAGTTTGCATGGCAACCAGTTTAAGCTTTTTCTTCACTCTAAACTTCTGTCTCAAACAACATTACATTATTAAAACCTGATTGTGTGGGCATACACTCGACATAATTATCTGATTCCTTTTCTTGTACTAAGCTATCTTTATTTGCCCTTCAGTTCGATATAGCTCACTATATGTGAAGCATTCAGAGCTGTTCTAACTCCTTTCTGAGAGACAGAATAAACCTTTATCTGGAAAGACACAGATAAGACAGAGTGGATATGGAGAGGATGTTTCCAATTGTGGAAGAGTCTAGAACAAGAGAGTGCAACCCTGGAATAGAAGGACATCCCTTTAAAACAGAGATGAGTAGGAATTTGTTTAGCCAGAGGATTGTGAATCAGTGGAATTTATTTCCATAGACTGCTGAGGAGGACAGGTCATCGGGTATATTTACAGTGAAAGTAGCTAGGCTTGTGATTAGTAAAGGCACCAAAGTTTGTGGGGAGAAGGCAGGGGAATAGGGTTGAGAAGAAAAATAAACCAGCTATGACTTGACATTCTGAATGGCCTAATTTTGCTCCATGTCGAATGGCTTTATTAATCAGAGACCCAATAAACAAGTTATGTCTGTGTAAAGATTTAATGTTTTGAGGGGCTATCAAAGTGGATCTCAATAAGGGCAGTGTGTTTGATGTGATCTGTCATTTGAAACAAGCTGCTCTATGCTAGTCTGCTCAAAAATGATAAAGGCCCATGTCATCCAAGAGAGAGTACCAAATTAGATCCAGAGACAGGACACAAGGGTAATGGTTAGCTGGTGTATTTGCAACAGGAAGACTGTAACCAGTGGGGTTCCAAAGAATTCAAGATTAAGTCCATTGCATTTTTGTGATATATATTCATGATTTAGATTTAATTATATAGAGTAATTGTAAAGTATACAGTTAATAGGAAAATTGACATGTCTTCAAGAGGTTTCCCGATTGCGCAGAAAAGTGGAAAGAGAGTGCAATTCCAAGAAGTATGAAATAATTATTTGAGAAGTAATAAGGTAAGGAGATAGAATATATGGGAGGATTCTGAGAGCTGTGGAGGAACACAAAGACTTGGAGTGGATGTCTACAGATCCTTGGAGATGGATTGCAATGGTTAAGAAGAGTTATTATCTTTTTGCGAAAACATAGAATATAAGAGTATGAAAATTATACTGTAATGATATATAATGATCGGTCCACTCATTAAGACTACTTAATGTTCTGTCTGCTACATTACAGAAAAAATGTGATTGCACTGGAGAAGGTGCATGGACGTTGTCAGTACTGGACAAATGCAAGCAATCTGGAATGACTGGATATGCTAGATTGGTGTAGAGAAGGTTGTGGAGAGTCTTAATTGTAGTGTATGAAATTATTAGGAACCTAGAAAAAGGAAAAAAGGAAGAATCTACTTCTCTTACTAAAAAACAAAACATAAAGAAGTAGAGATTTAAGGTAATTGGTGGAAGGATTAGACCTGGACGTGAGGAATTTCTTTTCACCCAGAGGGCGATAGAGGTCTGAAACCTCACTGCCTGAGGTGGCAGAAGAAACAAAAACTTTCACTGCATTTTAAAGGATATTTGGGTATATATGTGATTAGTGGAGACACAAGAAACTGCACATGCTAGAATCAGCAGCAGTACCTGTGGTGGAGTGGGGTGCGGGGTAACTATTCCTTTTGTTCCACAATTGCTGAGTTCCTCCAGGAATTTGTTTTCTTCATTTAATACAGTGTATCAATCTGCGTAATGCTTTTCTCCATTGGCAAATACACTATGGGCCAAAAGACCTTCCTCTCCATTCTAAACTATCATCCATCTCTCCAGAATCACTTTCAAGGATTTGATAACATGTTCTCACTAGTATTTATTTACCTTTTTATTATTTGCAAAATGTTCCTTCTTTTGCACATTGTCGTTCTTTGTTTATGTAGAGTTTTTGATAAATTCTATTGTATTTCTTTAGTTTCCTGTAAATGCCTGCAAGAAGATATCACTATATCACTATATGTGGTGACATATAGGGAGTTTGATTTTAAAAATTACTTCAATCTTTGAGTGCTTGAAGGAAGACTTAGATCTCCAAGAAAAGTTTGTAACATTTCAGCTAAAAGCTTTTGTTCTCTTTTAAAAATGGGAATGAGTCAATAAAGATGGAAATCATATTTTATTCTGAGTTTTTGTTTCATTATTATTTTGATCCTTTAATTTCCAAGTTTAATCTTCCCATCTTCTTGAAAACTAATGATTGAAGTATTTGTCAATCATCACAGAAAGAAGAGTTATTAGCCACTGCTGTTTGAGAAACTTACTGTATATAAATTTATTATGTTTTGTACATTTCAACAATGACTGTGTGTTAAAAGCACTGGGATATCAATGGAAGTACAAAACTTTGTGCTTTAAATGCAAGTGAGAGTGATGTATCCTAGGCTCTGGGGTGCCCATTCGTACTTAACCCTGAAGACATTTTTCTAATGTAGGATGCAAAGGGAGGCATGTCACCTTGGATTTTGTTTTACCTCCAGGAGTCCTCATGCTTACAGGCTACTCTCAAAGGACTTTACAGCTATTGAACTATTGGCAATGTTGTGATGTAGGAAAGTTAACAGTCAATTTGCACTAAGTAGTATTTACTAGGTAATGAGTTTCGGTTGAGGAACAAAACATTGGTCAGGGCAAGTAGGGATGACTCTTCTGTTCTTTCTAGAAAAGGGTGGCTTGAGATCTTTTCCCACATAAGGAAGGAAGATAGAAAAGGTTACTTCCTCAGAAATATACCATGCCATCACAACAGAACGAAGACCATCATCCTCAACCTCGAGGGATAGCCACGACGACCACATCAACCTATGCTCAGGAACCTTGAGAAGACTTTTGACACTTAGAAAGGATGCTACCAACTGTGAGCCGTCTAAGATTTTTCAATTTACTTTTACCGAAGGAGAGTTGTGCATGGGGTCAATAGGATTCCACATGTCTATTCAGTTTAATAGGGCATAACAGTACAATTTTAAGCTGGAAGAAAGTACTGACATACTTTGCCCATGAATGTATTTACAGTTCTGTATGGTGCTGATACCAAAGTCTACAATATATAGAGCCTGTTATTTCCCTTGAGGTGATAAGAGAGAGGTGAGGATAGACGTCAGAATTTTGTGGGATGGATGAGGTAGCACTAAGGGAAAGGAAAATGTCCCCATGCACGAAGCCTTCTGATTGCTATCATAAGTTCAGCTACATTCAGTTGGCTTCATCTGGGCAGACCATTTGTATTCCCCTACCAGACTCCTGAAACTGACACTCTTCCAAATATGCGAGAGTTAAAGATTAACAGTTAGACAAATTCAAGGATCTGTTCAGTGTCTCCTTAAAGAAATGAAACATTTCAGCTGACTCCTTCGGAACTTCTGCATCATGTCCACTGAACATGGGAAGGGAGCATTCATGATGATACTGAGATCCACAAGACCATGCATCAGGAGTGCATAGAAGCCCTGCCTAATCAGTGGACCATCTCAGATGTCATTCCATTAGCCACCTCCTGCCCCCCAAACTTATAGAAGAACCTGCATATCCCACGGTGGTCTCATTAGATACCTCACAATACAGAAACCTGGAGCTGAGATAAGCCATCTTTGATCCCGATGACCTGCCTAAGAAGAAGGAAAAACACAAACCTGTTTCTTCCCTTAATCATTTTTAACCAAAATTGTCAATTTCAAAATGTATCACTAAACTAATCCAAGCAGGAACAAAGTGTCCAATGACATGCAATGTGATCCGTTATCTAAGCAGCATACCAAGGAGAGTGGAGCATGCCCTGTGTTCAAACATTGAAGTCAACCCTTGGTCATTAAAGGGTTACAGCTGCTTCCTTATCTGGCTTTGTAAATGCAATCTTAGAGCTGTAACGCATAATGCTCCAATCTCATCATTCATTTCACTGAAGCATTCCAAGCAGTATTTTGCCATTTGGGCAATGCATTAGATAGCAGCTTTTTTTAAAATAGTAAATTAATCTGCAACTTTTAGCTCTCTGGTGACTCTCTGCGGAGTTAAAATGGTTATTTTTCACATCCAAAGGCTTTTTCTCCAATAAAAGCCACCACAGTGCCTTATTAAAATATGATATTTATTGCTCAATTTGGGAAGAGGATTGGTCTTTTTAATTTTCTTTAGTCTATTCAATTTCTGAGTAATATATAAAACAAATTAATATGACCATGGAAGTATGAGACAGCAAGCACTGTTGTTATGAACAATATGAGTTCAACACTAAAAGAAACATGGCCTTTGAGTCAGATTTAAGAAGGAGCCCGTGCAAATTCTGCCTGCATTATAACACACCTGACCTTCAATGGAATGAAAACCAACAGGTTTTGTAATGGGCTGGCTACAAAGATCAAAATTTACTCCACAGTTCAGTGGACAGATAGGTATGCATTATAAAGACTCTTCTCCATGGATGGAATGTGGGTGGTGTTAGCAACAACAAATGTAAAACCAGAATTTCATGTCATCCCAAGTTGATTGGCTTATTCAGACATTTTGAAGAGTTGTTAAAAGTCAACCACATTTTAATGGTTTTGGAGTTCTGTATAGGCCTTACCAGATAAGAGTTGTTGATTTTAGCAAAGAAGATTGAGGAACGAGGATGGAGGGGTTATGACAGTTGCATTACCAATATCAAGGGCACTTTTCTTCTCATTAAATGCATTTTTTCCATTTAATAGACCAGTCCTTGACCTAAAAAGCTAATCACATGCTTTCCCTTTAACAAATAAAAGACAGGCACAAAGACTTGCAATTACCAGCTGCTGCAGTGAGATTAGAATCCAGCTTTCTGGAGTAGATTTTGTGTCATGGCATCAGTGGTTCTACTAGCACTTATTGTTATCGGTTTCCAGCACTACTGTGAGACTAAGGTGGTTGAGGCATAGTATACCCTGCTGTCTCTGGCTGGAGTGCCCCCGGAGGCCTTCAATGGGACTGCATGATCTTCTGGAGGCTTCCCAGCTATCTGGTGGCCAGCCTGCCTGCTGAAGCCATAACCCGTTCAATCAATGGGACATGTTGAATGATGGGAACAATATAAGACTTCTTTTCTTAATTAATTTTCAAAGTTTCTACATGATTTTTGATGCATGGATGTGCTTTAACACTTTTCAATATATGCAAGATTTTTAAATCGTGTTTTTTTTAAATTTTATACCAGCTCCTAGGTGTTACTTACTGTCAACTTGTGAATGTCACAGAAATGCTTAGTCAATAACTGCTTTGACAGCTCATGGTGCTGAGGGAGGTCCCTCACTGGCTGTCAAAGCCAACCTATAAGTCAATCCTATTGCTTCACTCAGCTGAGCTTAAAATGGAAGACAGCACTGGGCAAACAGAAGCACCTAAGTCAAGTCATGAGGGTGAAGTTCTGGTACTAAATATAATTTGAGTTATCAGGAATGAGCAATAAATAGTAACGTTAAATCTTGCCCTCTCTCTCTTCTGCTTTCCCTTTCTCTTGTCATTTTATAAGTATTAGTGGATCTTTTGCTAGCGGGAAAAGAACACATAAAGGGGCGGGATGTGTAGAATGTTGGTAAACCCCAGGCATTGATTATTTTTGTCACCTATATTGTATGACCCCTCTCATGAGGAATCTACAGCTTCTTCCACTGAAGAAAATAACACAGAATAATATGTAAAAATTAATTTTAAAATCTGTGGAAGAGGCTATCTCATCAGAAGAGCTTAACAAATATGCTCGTAGGATAAGTGCTAGGAATGCAACAGCAGCACCATCGACATAGGTCCCAGGTTATCCACGAAGACTATATCCTATTGATCTGACAATGAGGAATGGTCTTCAGGGTCAACAGCAGAACCTTTCAACCACCGGAACGAATGGCCACTTACCTGGCAATGCACAGAGTGCAGGCAGATTACCAGGTGTCCTTGCACCTCAATACCTGTGCTGATCAATGACATGCCCTTCAATCTGTTGCATTGGGTGCCACCATAGTGTAGTCGTTATCGCAATGCTATTATAGCTCGGGACGTTCCGGAGTTTGGAGTTCAATTTCCGGTGCCATACTGTAAGATGTCTCCAGATACATTCCCCATGGAACGCCTGGGCTTTCCCCACGTCTCCTGGTTTTCTTCCACAGTCATACCAGGTAAGTTAGTAGGTTATTGTAAGTTGTCCTATGATTAGGTTTTGGGTTAATCAGAGTTATGGGTTTGCTGGGGTGGCGTCATTCAAAGAGCCCAACGAGCCTATTCCCCGCTGCAATGGTCCCTCTACCTTGTAATGACTAGTGTGAGCAAAAATCTTGCGCTGTGCAATTTCTTACCCAGTCACAACAACATGTGTGCACCGAATAATTTCTTTAATAAAAACAGTATAAATAAGCCCGTTCTAAAATCTGCAGAGGAATCATTGCAAACCCCCACGTTGTCAACATCGCCTGCACCAGAAACCAGAAAAGGAGATGTAATTGTGTACGATCATGAAGTATACTTAATACACCAACGAGGTACAGGGTGACAACGTTCTGTGGCAGTTTAAATTCCTTTGTGCGCTAGTAGCAAATGGGTGTGTGCATTTGCACACGTTAGAGCGAACATTGCCCCACTGTATCACAAAATAAATAAATAATTTTAATAGCTTCTTATAGAAATCCTTTCCAATAAAAGTTCAAGTACTTTAATGTTTCTTACCAAATTCATTTTTATAAGCAGTTGACAACTTCACATGAATTTGGCTCAGTGATGCAGGAATTTAATACCTTCATACTTATTCGGAGACAATGTTGCACACAAGTCTATACTTTCTTTTCTGTCACCACTTGTAAATCCATAACCTAAAAAAGCTAATGATATCCCATCCATCTAACAGCTATACGAAAGGCACAGGACGTGCAATCTAGTATGAGATTAGTCCATGACTTATGTCTGGTTCTCATCTCGTTCAAAATGGCTTTGGACTAGGATTGGGATCATGTCTAGGTGGACAGATGCCAATGAAAAATGGATTTTGTATCTTTAACAAATGCAGATTGAGGGACCAGGATTTTTTGAAGCCAATTTTGTAAAAAAATGTTGAAGAACTTGCCCTCAAATGGTTATTTTTTGAAAAGAGCAAATAAGTTTACTTGTTACTTTCACTTACTTATTGTGATCCCAATATCAACACAACAGATTCTAGTTGCATTGGTAACTATCCTTATGCCCATCTCCCTTCAATTATCACCATTACCCAGCCTGGGACCTGACCTAATTTGCAGCCTCAAATTGTAACTGTACAAATCAACAGTATACTTTTTTCAGGGCTCGTTGAAGTGTCTCTGTGGCATCAATGGATTCTTCTTGGTCATTGAAGAGTTAAGGTAGGAGCGAGGAAGGAACGAGTGAATAAGGCTGCCACACGACCGCTGCTCTCACACAGTAACCACAAGAATGTATTTATATTGCACCTTTAATGTTGTAAGTATCTCAAGGAACTTCGCAGAGTTATTAACAAACTTTACAGGAGATATTTGGGCACTAAAATGATTAAAATGTCAGTTTTAAGTTAAGAGAGGAAAGGTAGTGAAGCAAAAAGTTTTTGTAAAGGAATTCCTGAGCTTGTGCAGTAGACAGACAGCTGAAGGAACAGCTACTGAAGACAGAGTGATTAGTATTGGTGTTCCTCAGGAGGCCGGCATTGGAGCACCATGGGTATCTAATGAGATGACTGCATACTGGGTGCAATTGGAGAAGTTCCCATTTTAATTTGAATCCAGAACTGAAATGCCATATTAAGATTGCTCATGTGTTCATATGAGTGAGTGATTAAGTGAATGAGAGAGAGAGAGAGATACTAGAATTTAAAAGTTCATTCCATGGACTCAGGTAAACATTAAGTGCAAAAGGAGTATTACTTACCTTTCTGTCAAATATTCATGCTGTGTTTTATTATTTGCTAAAAGATATTTCATGAATAATTCATATGTTCTTTTCAAATTACAAGTAAAGAATTAAAGCAGAATTTTATACAATTTCAACTTTATTATATAAATGAAGAAGGTTAAACAGGATGATAAATGCCACGATTTTTATTCTGTTTACACTTTTCAGATATAGTATCAAAGCCACTATTATTGAATAGATGAATGTTTAAAATATAAGATAATTTTACCAAAGGAATGTACAATTACTCAGAGGCTTACCATAAATTAGGTATTTAGAAAGCGGGCATAAAATCTCTGGTAGCTGAGGCATACTTTATATCATTTATATTGCTAAAGTGTAAACCCCCATGAGTGGTGTGTAATTGTTGCAAGACCTACACAGAGAGAGAAAAAAAAGAAATTTGCAAACTAAATGAAAGAGGGGAGCAATCATCAGCAAGTCTAAAGTATCTCATGGGATCTGGACCTGGCACGAGCTTTAGATGTATGATTAGTATTTCACCAACAGTTAGTGAGGGATCTGAGAGTGACACAAAGGCGCCAGAAGGTGAAGAGAGACTTCCAAGTGTTGTGTGAGTGGCAGCCCGCCCCTCAACATCTTGTTTACTAAAAATTTGTTCACAGCACAGCAGGGCAGTGACGCCACTGTATATAGCACTGAACCTCAAAAAAGGATAATGAGCTTTTTGAATACATTAAACTATGGCAAATATAACATGGCAATTTTAGCAGTGCATTAAAGACAAGGTTGTACATTTCAAGCCCAATGTTAACGATATGAATTTTTGTTTATAATGAAGTGCAAGCGATGAAACTTTGCTATTGGTGCAAAATTGTTAATTCCCTGGTTGTATTTAACTGGTGTGCTGCTTCTTTCCGTTATGAAGGAAAACTATTTTGCAGGAAATCTGTCAGAGTTTTAAAATTGAATTATAACGAAGATACTTTGCGAACTGCTGGGCTTCACGTTGATGCACAGTTGCATTTCAAGAAATTGGGTTGAGCTGAGAATTGTAGATTCCCCGCAGGGGGACAGTGTAGGATTGAGGTGAGCTAGTTTTTGCTGGCAGGAGTGGTGAGTCCAGCTGCTGAACTGCCCCTGGTTTTCCCATCTCCATGGTAGAAGGAATGTTGCTGAAGATAAGACCAGATATATAACAGCTGGCCCTCGCTGTGCTTAAAAAAAACTTTCCTCAGGGAAAAAAATGTAGCTTCTTTCAATACATGCAGGCAAGAGCTCATAACATTTAACCATATAAGTCTTAGAATATAGGAGAAAGAAAGTTTCTTTTTCGGTGAATTGATCTGCCCCAGCACATCCTCAGATCGTGATGATTTTTAATGCAAACAACATATTTCATGGTATGTTTCATTGTACGTATGTGTAACCCTCAGGCTCACCCAGCTCGCGTGAGGAAAAACTGCCCCGCCAAACTGGGTAATCACGCTTGTGTGGATGCTGTGTAATGTACCCCCCGTTACAAACCCACAACGCAAAATACCAGACAGTACACCATATACAATTAAATGATAGAACTTCATGAATCTTAATCTGAATATAGGGTTAGTATTGAAAATAAACAACAAAAAAGGGCCCAAGTCAAAGTCAAAGTCACGTTGGATCTCACCCAGTAGTCAGTCTTCCACCATCGGTCTCCTCCGAACATTGCCGACCTTCGGACCCTCAGATCCCAGTCCACTCCATCCAGTGGTCTACCGGCTCTCTCCACGTGCATCTTCCCTCTTCATCTCTTCTTGATAAAAGACCGCAAAAACAACACAAGACAAAACAACAATCCCTGATTGGCTAACAGTCCTGTTATCTCCAGCCATAGCCCAAATATTGCTGCTACAGAGAAACCATTACCTCAGCAGTGAACATTACAGAGAAGCCATTACATTAGCGTTAGCAGTGAAACATTACAAAGCAGTCATTACATATGATTCTTAAGAGGATCAGAGGACACAGTCTCAGAATAGAAGGATGTCTCTTTAGAACAGAGATAAGGAATTTCTTTAGCCAATGGGTGGTGAAACTGTGGAATTCGTTTGCCACAGGTGGCTATAGAGGCCAATTCATTGGGTATATTTAAAGCGAGGGTTGATAGCTTGTCATTAGTTAGGGTGTCAAAGGTTACAGGGAGAAGGCAAGACAACGGAGTTGAGAGGGATAATTAGCCATGATGGAATGGTGAAGCAGATTCAATGGGCCAAATAGCCTAATTCTGTTTCTATGTCTTATGGGCTTATGGTCCAATAAATAAATCTAGTCTATATTCCCAGGATGTCAAGTTTTCAAATTATGTACTGTTTCTTTGAGTTACTACAATTTAGAAACAGGTTCGGCAACACTTTTGGGGGAGATTTCAGGTCAAAGACTCTTTGCAGATCGAGGAAAGAGAGGAATACAAGTCAGTTCAGAGTTGCAGAGAGGGTGGGTGTAAGGAAGCCACACTGATGGGTCAATGGGGCATTTAGATGGTGGCTACACTTCTCTCTCTGTGTTGCATGTTGGTAATGACAAAGTTGTGGGACATGCCCAGTGGTCAGGCTGCGTCAAAGAAAAGAGGAAAAGAAAGTGAGATAATATCATAGACGGTTATTAGTAAAACTGGCTAATCCTGATACACACACAGAGGAAGCAGGTTACCTTGGATCTGAAATTTTGGCTCTGTTTCTCTTTCCACAGGTGCCGCCGGCCTGCTGAGTGTTTCAGGAATGTTCTGTTTCTCCAGCATCTGCAGTTTTTTCTTTTAATTTTCTTCAAGTTAATATTGAATAATGTGATTAGACTTAATAGACGAAAAGAGATCATGCAAGATTGCCATAAAGATGAAATAAAATATTGCCATTGGTTCCAAATGACTAAAGGAATGGTTGTGCCAATGTTTTCCTGCTTCAAAGCCAGCACATTGACACAGCACGATGTGCAGACGATGATGATGTCCGCAGTAATAGTCAAGAGCACTTTAATAATCACACAGCAGGGATGCAGTCCTGTCCAGTCAGTTTCAAGCAAGTTTTAATATTCTGAGTACTACGGGATGCTTTCCACCGTTGTTTTACATGTGGTGAAATCCTGCCTGAGCTGCACATGTGATAATATCAGCACAGAGTGGAACAAACAAATCAGAGCAGAAGATCTGGGGAATAAACTCAAAGCAGAAGATCTAGGGAATAAACTCAATTTAATCTGCAATAAAACCTCATGTGTGCTGCCATAAAATTGTTCTTCACTGGTTTTGAGTGTAGAAGAGTCAGTCGAAGCTGTGTTGTTCCTGTGGGAGAGTTTATTTATGTTTGCTATTGAGATTCATTCTGTTCTCTTCAAGTCTGCATTGATGGCAGTCAGTGAATGGATCTAATGATAGAAGACATTACTATAGAAAAATTAAACACAGGCAAAATTGCAGTAGGGCAAAAACACATCATCTTTATTACAAACAACAGGAATTCTGCAGATGCTGGAAATTCAAGCAACACACATCAAAGTTGCTGGTGAACGCAGCAGGCCAAGCAGCATCTGTAGGAAGAGGTGTAGTCGACGTTTCGGGCCGAGACCCTTCGTCAGGACTAACTGAAGGAAGAGCTAGTAAGAGATTTCTAGCTCTTCCTTCAGTTAGTCCTGATGAAGGGTCTCGGCCCGAAACGTCAACTGTACCTCTTCCTACAGATGCTGCTTGGCCTGCTGCGTTCACCAGCAACTTTGATGTGTGTTGCTCATCTTTATTACACTTCATTTTTCCCCATAATTAGCCTCTCCCTTGTCTCAAGGGGCTGCTTCACTCATCATACAGTACCTGCACTGCCAGACCTACATGCTGTAGCTAAGTCATCTCTACACCTTCACATGATTGTGGTACTAGAGGAGGGTGCCATACATGTCATGGTACTATTTATTCCTAGCAATCTCTCTCTCTCGTATTCTCCCAATAGCACACAGTGGTGTATCGGATGAAAGTGTTTCACATAGATTAATAGGTACCTACTGAGAGGTTGTTTCCTTGGGGTTAAAGTGCCAGAATAGGGGTTTGGTCATTTGAGGTGCAAATTTTGGATGCTCAATTATTTTAGGCTCAGATTTAATAATCCTTTTGAGACAATGGATATGGCAATAGAGCAGGAAGTTGGTGTTGACTCAACAAGTCAAGCAGCATCTATGGAGGAAAATAAACAGTCAAATGTTTATTCCCGTCCATAGATGTTGCCTGATTTGTTGAATTTCTCCAGCTTTTTGTGTGTGTTACTCAAGCTTTCTGGCCTCTGCGGAATCTCTTGTGTTTATGAATTGGAGCTGATTTAACATCAGACATGATCTTCTTGAATGATGGAGGAGATTCAAGGAGTTTTATCACCTGATTGGGTGCATAATCTTATGCTAAGATTAAATTGATTTTTCCTTGCTCCCTAGATCTTGAAGTGTGGGTAGTGGCTTTTCAATGTTATTTTATGAGGTAGTGAATTTTTCTCCCATTTACCAAAGTCTACTGAATCTGCTGAAGGTCACTGAGATATGATATAACATATAATTTATCTTAAATCATATATTAAATTATATGATATATAAGGGAAAAGAATTACAGCCTGAACTGCAACTCTTTATTCCTTTCCATAGATGCTGCCTGACCTCCTGAGCTCCTCAAGCATGTGTGAGTTGCTCTGGATTTCCAGCATCTGCAGAATCACGTGTGTTTAGGTCATTTATACCTACAAGTTTGCCCAAATCTTCATGGTGATCTGTATCCTAATGCCATTCACCCAGCTAAATCTTGATTCCTTTATCATTTAAATGAGTAAGCATATTCTGTTTCTCAATGGAGAGTGCTCTGTACATCCTCCAGATGAACAAGTGAGAAAACAGCACACATCCCAGGAAGTGATGCACTGGAAGATGCAGCTCTATAAAACTCAGGTTAGTCGACACTTGGATTATTGTATTCAGTTTTAGTCACCCCATAATGGGAAGGATGTGAAAGCTTTAGAGAGCATGCAGAGGAGATTTTTCAGGATGTTGCCTGGATTAGAGAGCTTGTCTTATAAAGACAAGTTGAGCAGGCTAGGGCTTTTATCTTTGGAGTGAAGGAGAATAAGAGGTGATGTGTATAAGATAATAAGAAGCAGAGATGGAATGGACAGCCAGCACCTGGTTCTCAGGGCGGTAATGGCTAATATGAGGGAGCATGATTTTAAGGGAATTGGAGGAAAGCATGGGGGGGGTGTGGTTTAAGAGGCAGATGTTTTGGACAAAGATTAGTGGGTGTGTGGATTGATTTGCCAGGAGTGATGGTAGAGGCAGATACATTCAGGACATTTAAGAGACTCCTAGAAAGGCACACAGATCATAGAGAAGTCGAGGGCTATGTGGGAGGGAAGCATTAGATTGATCTTGGAATGGGTTAAAAGGTTAGCACAATATTATGGGTCGAAAGGCCTGTACTATGTTGTGTGTCCTATGTTCTATGTTGATGTTCCAAACCCTGGATGAATGGATCCTCAGATGGTTTAATGGAGCCTAAATTAGTTGTTTTAATCAGGTAACAGGGACAGGTGATCAGAGTATTGCTCTTTTCCAAAATGGAGATAACCATGTCTATTCAGTGAAAAGGATAAAGGAGTGACTGGTTATTGGAGCAGGTTGTGGGAGGTGCCCAACCAAGGCTATAGCAGTGAACTGGGATGTAAAGGTTAGTACATTTATCTGGTGGATAGGGGGTGTTGAGGTAGGTAGTTTCTGACAAGAGTTCCAATCAGGTATGACAGGTTCCAGATCTATCTGCTAATTAAAAAATGAACTTGGTGGAGCTGTAGATGGGACAAGGTCCTCTATTTTGCTGTGTTGTTCTATTTTCAAAATGTTCCAAATTTAATTCATCACATTCGCATTTAATCATCCATGATTACCCCTGTTAAATTTTCCCCCAGGCATTGTCCACCCTCATGGCAGGGAAGTGCCACTCCATTTCTGTGGTTATCTTAAGGCTAAAGCTAGGCCTGAGTGCAGGTATTTCATCTACTAGATATCATCACCACCTGCCCGACCCCTGCCCCCTTTCCAACTCCTGCTGTGACAGTGAAGGAGTCAAAACCTGCACCAATCGCTCTATAAAATAAGATCTCAACACTTCCCCAAGTCCCTTACAGCCAATTAATCGAAGTTGTAATGTAATAACAATCGACATTATCATTATGCTCTTCTCCATTGCATAGAAGATTGGGGTTTCCATGCTGAATTTTTCTGGAAAACTAAAATGAATCCCTTACTGGTTCCCTATTGCTGCCCCTTCTTCCTCTTTCTTACTCTTTTATATGTTCCCCTCACTCTCGTTATCCCCCTCTTTTGAGTTTCTCCATTTCTGCTTTCTTTCTCCTGAACTTTTTTTCCACTCAACTCTCCCTTTCCCTTTCCTGTTTTTGTCTCTTATCCTGTCGGTATTTCACTCACTTGCTTCCTTCTCCTTTTCACCCATTTCTGTCCACCTCTCTTCCCCTCATTTTCTCCTTCTCTTTCTCCCTCCACTGGTCTTTGTCCTCTGTATTACTCCCTTTCCTCTTTCTTCGTACTCTTAACATTTTTGCTTCCTCACTTCTTGTCCGTCACATCACCTCTCTTCTTATTCTCCCTCTGTTCTTCTCTCTGTCTCTCTCATTCTCAAGTACCTTCACCGTCCTCCTTCTTCCCTCTTCTTTCTTACCATTTCCATCTCTCACTAATTCCAACTCTTTCTTTCTTCTTCCCTTCTCCTTCACATACTGATGTTTATTTTGCTGGTCGGAGACCTGGATGTTGTAACGTAAGCAAGACTGGTGTTATTATTGCGCCCCTCCCCATTACACAGAAGACTGGGCTTCCGATGCGGGACTTTTCCAAACAACTAGAATGAAAATACAATGTGCATTCTTCTGGATTTGTTCTCTTTTGCTTTTCCTTTCTGTCTCTCTCTTCAGACAATGTGTAGTAGGATTTGGGAATGTAAGGGAGAATAAAAATGGTACTAGTGTGGGATTGATACAACTGTGTGCCTCATGGTTAGCACCAAATCTGAAAGGCCAAACGTCCTGTTTCCATGCTACAGCAAACCTTGAAACTAATTTGGGCTATTGGATTGATTTACATGTAAAGGTGTTTCCTGGTTAGCCTAAAATTGCCAATCAAAGAATGGCTTTCTGAGGGTCCTCCATAAAAAAGGAGTTTAATGAGCTGAAGTTAAGCTGAAGTCATAATCAGCTTTATGTGTTTAAAATCAGAAGAGCTAGCAGGAGTTTAAGGGCCAGGTAAAGGAACTTGCTTCCAGACTTAGTTCGTAAGGCACATGTTCTACATGTCTAGGTAGCTGATCTCACTTTGTTTGGGTGGTGCTAAGATATCCTTCAAAATCCCTAGCCCTGAGAGACAGAACAAACAATCATGTTCCTACTTCTGACTGGTGAAAACACACCAAGCCACCTGTACACTATTGAAGGATCAGGTCTGGGTGAAATATGCAGCTGAATAGTATAAAAGATCGCACCAGGATTGAGTTATTGTGGTGTTCACTAAGAGGCAGCCTGTAGATTCATATCAGGGTAAAAATGAATGGAAACATGCACATATAACAAAATGAAAAGTGTTGCAACTTTGATTACACCCATGAGCTTTTTCAACTTGTTCACCTGTGCATAGAATTACAGAATAGTGACTGTATCCGCCAGCCCTTTCAGAGGTTAGTCTAGTTTCATCCATTTCACTGTTCTTTCCGACTGAATTTTCTTTCCTCCTTTAAGTATTCATCCATTACCCTTTTGAAGACTGTACAAACATATGAATTGGGACCAAGCAATAGGCTCATCAAGCCTGCCCATCACTTTCTAAGGCAGCAGTTGACCAAAACCTATGCATTTTGGGTTTATATTGCAATTTAATCAATGCAGTCATATTCCAGGCACCCCGTCAACAGTAAGAATTTGCAGTCTGTAGTTCAATTTGAAACATACTCGATGTAGGTTTCCTTTAAGTACTTCTCCTTAACTCAATATAGTTATCAGGCCCGTAAATGTCTCCATGCTCTGAAACGGAAAGAACTATGGAAAAGGCTGGATTCAGGATTTCTGCTTTTAACTTGCAAGTTCAGGAGGATGTCTATTTTGGGATCTGCACACTACAAATGCCTTAAATGGCTGTGTAGCTTTTGGTATCTGAATAAACGCAGCAGCTTCTTGGAGCAAATTGCGGAACTAAATTGAATTGCTACATATAAACTTTTGAAATCCTGTTCAGTCATGGAGATAAAGATATTCGGTATCTCCATTACCAGCCAGAAAAAATACCTGATATCCAGGGCTTTAGCAACACTGATTACTATCTTAATCTCCATTTAATATATTTTCAACAGAGCAGCCAATCATTCCCAAAGAGAAAGCAAAACTACAGTAAAATATGCCAACACATAGAATTTTCTATGTAATTATATAACACATGTTTAAGATATATCTGTGTATATTTTGATAGTTTTTTTTTACTGAGAAAGATACTAAATTCATGTTGCTCTGAACTTTATCTTAGGAATGACATTTTCAAAGAATGGTAAACTCCAGAGTCAATAGATACCCAATTACTGTACATGTGAAAATCCAGAATATACAATCCCAGTTATCCTGCTCCTCCAGTCTGTACAATACCAATACCTCACTGACAGATCCAAGTGCACAAGTATGGTATCCATGCATTAGTTACCCAAAAAAACACACTGGAAAAAAAAATAATGGGCCATTCAAAACGGGTAAGCTTTGAAAAATGTGAAATTTTATAGTTCCTGCCTAACAATATCCCCAGCAGTGAAAATTTAAAAGTGGGATCTTTATCCCTGAGATTTTAATTAATGTTAGAAATTTTGAAGTAATAGCTGAAAAAATTGAAAGCTTGTCTCTCCTGATTTTTGTTTTGCTTTCTGTGCATATTTAAATCTAATTCATACTTTCTGGTTTAGGTTTTGTGTGGTTAAGAATATTCATCAATCTGATTAGCTGCACAACAATACTGTTGCTCTTTAAAAATGCATTTTAAAATGCATTTTTAAAAAATACTGTTGCTCTGTTTGTTCGTAGACATCAGAGCTACCTTACAGAGGACTCCACACTGGATCAGGCACCTAATGATAGCAAGCTGCCCTTTTAAGGGCCTGCAGAGTCTCCATGGGAAGCTCTCAGCATACTGAGATGTTAGTTCCTTCGCTCCCTGTCACAACATTCAGGGCAATGGCCCTTTCATAACCTCAAAACGCCACCGGGTCTTTCTGAGATGAACGTGGAGCCTTTTCACACAAAGCTAAGTCTCACAAAACCACAAATGAGGTGGATGATCAGGTAATGTATGTTTGTGGATTGTTAGCCAGGACATCAGAGACCAGCCTTGCTATTTTTCAAATGGTCTTGAGGGATCTTCTGCATCCACCTGGGCAGATGGTGAATCAGTTAAATGTCTCTTCCAAAATACATCAGCCTAGAAATTCATTGGCACCACGCCTGGTTTAGAGGTGTGAAGCAATGTAAATCTACAATTATTCTTTAATCCTATGGTTACAACCAACAGATGCCAAGGAATGCATTCAACTGGCAACAGCCTAGCTTTAGATAAACCTGAATGGCTTTCATGAGCCAACAGTATTCTGAAACCCTTGGGCCTTGCCTAAGAGCAATTTGATCAGAATAAGCATGCACTGAAAGACTGTTGCCACCTCAGTGGAGATCTTACGAACAGGCTGTCATACTGCTGTGCTGCCTGCTGGGAAAAGCCGCTCACCAACAGATAATCATGCTTTTGAAATTCCAAAGTGCAAAAGATTACTACATTCAAATTACATTTATTTTAGTTTAAGTGAACTGGTACCTCAGTTACACAATAGGCTGAGGAATTTTACATGACTGTGTTTAATGTTTGGACTGTGCCTCAGATCCTTGGGTGGTATCATTTAGTGGTCTGTGAGAGCTAATTTCATGGTGAAGCAGTGTAAGGCAGGTAATGGTGAGTTAACCGGCCATTTTAAAACACCGCTGATTGATGTCACTGGAAATAGAGATGGGGATAAGTGTTAAAATGGGTGGTCAATTCACTCCCAACCATTTACCACTAATGCATAAAATCAAAACTGGTCCCTAGCACTTAAGTGTAGACCCATGAAAAAGCCTTTAATTTCTCAAGTTTTTGCTTCCTTTTGATCTTCTCGCCTGTAATCTGGGATCAGAAAAACATACAACACTGAGCTAAGCTATTCGGCTCAATGACTGATAATTTTTTTCCAAGTGGCAGCCAAATAATTCCACTATTATTTTCCCCACCACCCTGAACATGCTTTCTTCCCTCTGCTGCTATCAGGAAGGAGGTACAGGAGCCTTAGGACCCACACCACCAGGTTGAGGAACAGTTATTACCCCTCAACCATCAGGCTCTTGAACCAGAGGGGTAACTTCACTCAAGTTCACTCATCCCAGCACTGAACTGTTCCCACAACCTACAGACTCACATTCATAGACATTCATCTTATGTTCTTGATAGTTTTGCTTGTTTATTTGATATTATTATTGTTACCTCTTTTTGTATTTGCACAGTTTGTTGTCACATTGGCTGTTTGTCTTGTTGTGTTTCTTGTATTTACTGTGAATTACCCACAAGTAAAAGAAACTCAGGGTAGTGAATGCTGAAATATATGTACTTTGATAATAAATTTACCATGAACTTTGAATGTTCTTGCAGTTTTATTCTCCTTCAGGTAATTAGCCGATTCTCTTTTATAGTCATAGTCATAGTCATACTTTATTGATCCCGGGGGAAAATGGTTTTCGTTACAGTTGCACCATAAATAATAAATAGTAATAAAACCATAAATAGTAACATGTAAATTATTTATGCAGGAAATAAGTCCAGGACCAGCCTATTGGCTCAGGGTGTCTGACCCTCCAAGGGAGGAGTTGTAAAGTTCGATGGCCACAGGCAGGAATGACTTCCTATGACGCTCAGTGCTGCATCTCAGTGGAATGAGTCTCTGGCTGAATGTACTCCTGTGCCCACCCAGTACATTATGTAGTGGATGGGAGACATTGACCAAGATGGCATGCAACTTAGACAGCATCCTCTTTTCAGACACCACCGTGAGAGAGTCCAATTCCATCCCCACAACATCACTGGCCTTACAAATGAGTTGGTTGATTCTGTTGGTGTCTGCTACCCTCAGCCTGCTGCCCCAGCACACAACAGCAAACATGATAGCACTGGCCACCACAGACTCGTAGAACATCCTCAGCATCGTCTGACAGATGTTAAAGGACCTCAGTCTCCTCAGGAAATAGAGACAGCTCTGACCCTTCTTGTAGACAGCCTCAGTGTTCTTTGACCAGTCCAGTTTATTGTCAATTCATATCCCCAGGTATTTATAATCTTGCACCATGTCCACACTGACCCCCTGGATGGAAACAGGGGTCGTTGGTACCTTAGCTCTCCTCAGGTCTACCACCAGCTCCTTAGTCTTTTTCACATTAAGCTGCAGATAATTCTGCTCACACCATGTGACAAAGTTTCCTACCATAGTCCTGCACTCAGCCTCATCTCCCTTGCTGATGCATCCAACTATGGCAGAGTCATCCGAAAACTTCTGAAGATGACAAGACTCTGTGTAGTAGTTGAAGTCCGAATTGTAAATGGTGAAGAGAAAGGGAGACAAGACAGTCCCCTGTGGAGCTCCAGTGCTGCTGATCACTCTGTCGGACACACAGTGTTGCAAACACATGTACTGTGGTCTGCCAGTCAGGTAATCAAGAATCCATGATACCAGGGAAGCATCCACCTGCATTGCTGTCAGCTTCTCCCCCAGCAGAGCAGGGCAGATGGTGTTGAACGCACTGGAGAAGTCAAAAAACATGACCGTCACAGTGCTCGCTGGCTTGTCCAGGTGGGCATAGACAGTAGGCAGATGATGGCATCCTCAATTCCTAGTCGGGGCTGGTAGGCGAACTGGAGGGGATCTAAGCGTGGCCTGACCATAGGCCGGAGCAGCTCCAGAACAAGTCTCTCCAGGGTCTTCAAGATGTGGGAGGTCAATGCCACCAGTCTGTAGTCATTGAGGCCGCTGGGGCGCGGCGTCTTCGGCACAGGGACGAGGCAGGACTTCTTCCAGAGCACAGGAACCCTCCGGAGCCTCAGGCTCAGGTTGAAGACATGGCGAAGTACTCTACATAGCTGAGGGGCACAGGCTTTGAGCACCCTGGTACTGACACCATCTGGTCCTGCAGCCTTGCTTGGGTTGAGACGTTTCAGCTGTCTTCTCACCTGTTCAGCTGTGAAGCCCACTGTGGTGGTTTCGTATGGGGAAGGGGTATAGTCATGAGAGCAGGGTGGGAGACTGTGAGGAGGGGTAGGAGGGGAGAGTGGAATATGTGTTGGTTGGGGGCCAACAACAGATGACTCATGTGGGGGATGGGCAGAGGCCACAATGTCAAGTCTGTTAAAGAACAGGTTAAGCTCGTTGGCCCTGTCCACACTGCCTTCAGCTCCTCTGTTACTAGTTTGCCGGAACCCAGTGATGGTCCTCAACCCCCTCCAGACCTCTCTCATGTTGTTCTGCTGGAGTTTCCACTCAAGCTTCCTCCTTTTTAAATCAATTACATCATTTGCCATCAGCCAGTTCTTAACAAGCACTGGAGGAACAGATTTTTCTTCAAGTAGCTTAATTCTTTTATTAATCACCTTTTGTCTGTGTCCTGTGGTTGTCCAGGAGAGGTGGCTTCCAAGAATAGCTCTACTACTTATGCTAATGTAATACTCAACAGCAGATAACTTCTGGCAGAATTTGCAGCCTGATGCGCATTTGGAATTTGATATAGCCTTTTTTGATGTTGGAACGATAGATCGGGGGCACCTGGGGCTTAAATCCCCATAAGATGATGCACATAGGGATTGCACACTCCGAACAATGGAAAAGACCATTAGGTGGAGTGGAAGCCAACTAGGCTTTCTAATTTACCTGCACCATCATCCTCCATCAGAACTTACTCCTGTCATTCCGGTTAGGTATTCCCAAATAAATCCGTGCAAACTGTACAGGACAAATACCTTCCTGTGCTGTGAAATTCTGTGATTGCGTAACTGAATTAGAGATCAGAAATTCCTGCAGACACCATGGATAATAGAACAAGGGTAGTGAACATCCATGATGTAATTCCAAGTTGTAATGCTGCCTTAACTTACAGGCCACGTTTACTGATAACTCTAGCATTGATCTAATTACGTCATCTGCTCCTCTCTAAGTTTTCAGGGTTGTGTGCAAAGGAAAGAATACTAAAATTGATAAATCCTTTCACTTTCCTCTATTTTTCATGAGAATGACACTGATTTAAATGAAGATGGTTACCTGCCTGGCCTGTGTCATTGGTATTAGCATCCGTTTGTAGGTTTAAGAGGCTGGGGCACCAAAGCTGAGCGTGATGCTCCTATGCAGCACTGTAAGAGGACTCTATCATTCCAGAAAGGATTTAAACCGTAAGCCCATCTGCTCTATCAACTCAACTTAAAAGGTTTATTCATACTATTTTGAACGAGACTATTGGATTCCCCCAGCATCAGGAGTCGATGTTATTCCTCAGTCAAAATCACCAAAGTAAAACATAAAGCTGGCGAATATCACGTTGCCCTTGTTGTGTGACCTGCATTGCTCTTCAAAAGCAAAACTCTTTATTAATATTCTTTCTCACATACTTATTTTTCAGGTATTAAGGTATAGGGTGGAAAGTACAGGGGGAATGTCAGAGGTAGTTTCTTTTTTCTCACACAGAGAGTGGTGTGTGCCTGGAATGTGTTGTCAGGCTTAGTAGTTGAGGCAGATACATTAGAGACTCTTAAGATACTGTTAGATAGGCACAGGGATGAAAGAGAAGTGGAAGGCTATGTGGGTGGGAAGAATTGGATTGAATTTGGAGTAGGTTAAAGGTCGGCTAAATATCATGGGTGGAATGGCCTGCACAGTTCTATGTATCACTAGTGAGGCCAGTATTTCTAGCACACCCCTTGAGCTGAATGGCTTGCTGGGACATTTGAGAGTCAACTGCATTCATAGATTCAGTCACATTTAAATCATACTGGAGAAGAGTGTCAGGGTTCCTCATGTGGAATTTACAAGTGAACCAGATGGGTTTTAATGGCAATGTTGTAATTTTCTAGCCATTGTTACTGTTGACACGTTTTTCCTTGAATTCCTGATTGTAAATTGAATTTACTGTAAATTGTACAGTTGCAATAGGTCTATGAATTGTGACCCCAGGCCTCTGGATTAACAGTGCTGTCCACAGGTTTTGCTGTGGCTGGGACAGTGGAACAGTAGACAGAGTTGTCTGAGATGCTTCAGCAATACAGGCTCGATCCTAACCTCTGCTGCTGTCGCAATCTCCTTGTGACTGCATGGGGCTCCCCAGAGTGCTCCAGGTTCCTGCTGTGTTCCCAGGACATGCAGGTTAATTGCTTCGTCAATGAGTTAGCTATTGTGCAGCCTTTGAACTCCATGAAAAACACCAAGAACTTTTTTCTAGACAGGAAGCGGTTAAGTTCCCAGCATTTATCCACAAATTTATTCTGAAATTTCTATTTTGACTAATTGGCTAGTTTGCTAAGGAAAGATTCTGCATGAGCTGTTTCAGCAGCTTCAGGCAAGGGAATTTGACAGATCCCATCCTTCTGTTCTGTGGTCCTTACTTTTGCCCTCATCATGGACATTTCCCTGTACACCCTCCTGATGGAGACAGAAGGCTAAGGACACATGAAAGAAATGGCAGGTAATTGTTCAAGAAAAGAGAAGAGAGAGTGAAAAGCACTGTTCCATCAGAATCTACTGATGAGGTTATATGGTTTAGGCAGACAGAATTTCATCGTGGAGATTGCGTGAGACAAAAAAACAAAATCACATTTAGAATACATTGGACTTCATCTCATGCCCATGTAAACCCTTATAAATGTTAACTCCTCTCATCACCATGCAAATTTTTTCTGCTGTTCTGTGTTGTTAATCAACTATTGTTCTATCAAGGTACCTACCGATAGGAATGGGACCAGAATCTGTACTGACCTTGGCTCAGCAACTTAGAGCCTCTGCCATCTCCTTCAAGCCCTTTGAGCTAAATACTAGCAGCTTCATTTCAAATGGTCATGCTTCCTACATCAGGAGTTCTGTTACAGAATGAGAAAGAGTAGAAATTTGGAATAAAAATAGAAAATGCCTCCAGAGTGTTTAAACTGTTCCTCTTTCCACAGATGCTGCCAGACCTGCTGAGATTCCTGCTTTAAGTTCTGCTACTGAAGCCCGGATTTAGTAGTAGTACACTGTGAATTTACACTTCCACATCTCACACATCTGTTACCTTCATTTACAGCAATCATACAGTGATATATCTCCACCAGAATTACCTGCACCTCCTTTGGTGAGGTTTCCTGACGTGGTGAGTAAGAAAGGATGAATGTTGGTATTATTGCTGTCTTAACATATCTATTGAGATAAAAGATGACTGGTCTATTTCGGATCTCCCCCTCCCCCTCCCACTTTCGAATCTCTTACTATCTCTTCTTTCAGTTAGTCCTGACGAAGAATCTCAGCCCGAAACGTCGACTGTACCTCTTCCTATAGATGCTGCCTGGCCTGCTGCGTTCCACCTGCATTTTTTGTGTGTGTTGCTTGAAATTCCAGCATCTGCAGATTTCCCCGTGTTTGGTCTGTTTCCTCTTCCTTTTTCTTGGCCTCTTGGCTGCCTTTTGTCTTTGTTAAGCAAAAGCCAAAAAGGGAAATAGAAAAAATATTAGTTGGCTATTGTGACAACTTGAGATACAGGTTTGCTTCTTACGGATATGCTTGTGCTTTCAAAATATTATACATGTAAATTAAAATGTTATCCAAGTTGATTTGCAGCTCACATTGGGTCCCTTCCAATATCTTATACCTTAATTGGCAACAAATGAAAAGGAGAAGGGATCTCAAATTCAGAGTGTAATCTTAGCATGGATAATCTTAGCAGTGTAATCTGAGTATTCTGAGCATGGATAAAAAAGAAGGTATTGCAGACATAGTGAGACAGCTAGAAATGATTGGGGTAAGAAAAGAGCTCACCTTAACTACTCACGTTATATCTTGGGAGCACCTTGGGAGCCAAGACATTTTCAATCCCTGTGTAGTGACTTCCCTCTTGTAACTGTTTTTGCCTGATCTCTGTCATTAATTACAAATATATCATTGCTTCCTTTCCCGCTTCCCAGTCTGAAGACACAGAGCTCTCAGCTGAAGCTTTTCAGTTGTTATGTCAATCTGGATGCAACCGTAGTTGGAAAAGTTGTTTTTTTCTCTCTCTTTTAGTTCTTTAAGTAGACCATGGAAGTGTATCAGCCCTCCAGTCCATGACGTTCTGCCAAACCAATTAAAACAATGACACCTAATCCCTTCTACCTGCACGTTGTCTATATGACTCTATTCTGCACATTCATATGCCTATCTAAGAGCCTCTTAATTGCCTCTATCATACCTGCCGCCACCCCTCATAGTGCATTCCAGGCACCCACCATCCAGTTTTAAAATTGTGACCTGCGTATCTCCTTTCAAATTTCCCCTCTCACCCCGGTAGGAGACATTTTGACCCTGGGAAAAAGATACCGACTGTCTATTCTATCTGTGTCTCGTATTATTTTATAAATTTCTATCAGGTCTCCCCTCAGTGTCTGCCACTCCAGAGAAAACAACCTTAGCTCTCTTGCTTGAGCAGTAGATGGGTCCATGTTTATATCCTACTGTCTTCCTGAATCACAGCCACTGATCTGGTTTTGTTCCCCGCTGCTCCTCCCTCACCTGTTATACACCTCATTTCCTTCCTCAGGTTAACAATTACTTAATGTGCAATTGCGAGAGACTGCTCACATTCCTTCAGGCCTACCCTAACAATTGGAGGTAGGATTTGTAACACCGGTTCTCCACTTAATGTGAAAAATTACTCAGCCTCCTAATTTACGATATGATTCACGGCATTAGGTAATGGTCCAGTGTGTGGCATCATTAGCATTCAGAGCCAAGAAGTACCCAGGTGAGACTAAGCCATCGGTGTGATGTGTCAGAGGGAAGCAGTCTGCCTGAAGATCTGTCTCAGCACCAGACATCACTGAGGTACTGAGACAAGTCTAGGCCTGGTCGAGCACTGGGGCCTTCATTTCTAACTTGGATCCCTAACCCAAATCCCACCACAGAAGGTTGTGCACTTGATGTCAATTAATTAAATCTGGCATTAAATATAACCAGAAAAGCAACTGGATTGTCATTTGAAGCCCTGTTTAATAGCCTTTGGAATCACAATTCTGATAACCTTACCAGGTCTGAAGTGTATGTGAATTCAGGTCCATGGTAAAGTTGTTTGCTCTTGACTGCTCTCCTCACACGATGTTCAGTTTAAGGGCAATTAGAAACGTTGGCCCTGCTAGCAAGACACATACTCTGTGAGTGAAGTAGAGAAAGATCCTAATGTCTTCAGTATCAGGGTGGAGAAAATTTTAAAACAAGTTACATAAGCTGTGAGGTCAAGCTTCACCCAACATGAATGGCCATTCCCTATCACAGAGAATGAACAATATCCAACCAAGGGGGATATCTGTTTCCTTGTACTTTGTTCTCCCTCCTCCTGTACGCAATCAAACAAGGAAAGAACATTCAATCACAAAGGAGGACTGATCATTGCAACAATGCTTTTAGGGAACGGCATGCTGTATTCTGCCAACTTTTATTTCATGCACTGATTACTAAGAAAATCCCCCCATACTTGCTATCATTTTAAACGATAACTATAAATGGAATAGTTCAAGGTCCAGATCTGTAACGGGCAGGAAATTCTGCCTTTAGTTTATACAATTAGGGCTTGTCTGCTTTTGTAGACTCCTAATAAGGAATACTGGGTTTTCAAGTGTCATGCTAATCACATTTTTCCTGTCCTTATAATTCTCACAGTTCGAGACATTCCAAGGTAGAGGGTCATTCAGGCATAGTTGTAATTTCTTGTGCATATTTATTTTCAACGTATCATTCACATTCTTTCCCACTGAAATCATCCTCTAGGGCCAGGGGAATGCCAAAAAGGTTATTTTTCCAGATCAACTACAAGAAGCTGTCAAACTTGGCCATTTTGGAAGGTACCAGAGTGAAGTTGAATGTACTGCACTGACAGAACAGGGAGAATCAGTAAAAGAAAATATCAAAAGCACATTAATTATCCGAATGTGATATTTCTTCAATTATTCCAAGCTTACCTTTTCATCTTTCAAGGTCTGAGTAATGCGGCTATCCCTCACCAAATCAGAAATTAGGCCAATCAAATTCTTTCTTCAGCTTGTTTCCATAGAGTTTCTCCCTTTAATGTTCAGCTTTACACTTCAATTTGCAGGAGGAACACGAGTTGTTTTACAACCAGACATATTGTACGTTATACTTTAAAAAGCCAATGTCTGCGCTCAGGCCTTTTGGGAGCATTTGCTCTGTGGCCAATCATAATCAGCATTGTAAAGGATAGTTTTTGAACTATGGACATTTTCTTAGAATCAGACTAAGGGGTCAAAATTCCAACAACCTTGCTTCTAAATTAGTTTGAAAGAGCAAAGCAAATCACAGACAACTTACAGTTTGATTAGAGTCTACTTCCAATGTTGAAACCCACACATCCCTCAAGTTGCTTATACCCCTGGCAAATAGCGATCTTAGCTCTCCCATTTCTTTATTTTCCTGTAAATGCCTGAAAGGAAATGAATCTCGAGGTAGTGTATAGTGTACTTTAATAGCACATTTTTAAAAATTGAATATTATGAAATTAAGGACCAATGGGAGAGGAAGGAGAATGGGATGAATGCGGCTGAGTAACCTTTGGTCTATAAAACAAAAGTATTACTTTGTGGCCAGGTGGGGACAGGCAGGCAAATCTCTAGCTAAAAAGCAATTGCCCAGAAGTTCAGTCCTGGCTCGTTCATAATAAGAAAGGTGCTTTACTGTATCCTCAGCATGCTATAGTCTGCTTCCAAAATCAATTTCATTGACTGTAATGGAACTGGATGTTGTATATGCAGCTATTAAATAGCGATCAATCAGAGATAAATGTCTAGGTAGTAAGTTCTATATTAGATGTTCAAAACAGCTTCATCAGCACATACATATTTTCACACACACACATAGAAACATGCACATACACACACACACACACACACACACAAACACACACAAGCCTGTGCAATTTAACTTAATGTACTAGGGGGTGCATTTGCAGGGCTTGCACTGTCTGAGTGACTATTGGGTTGCAGGGGGTAGCAATGACATGGGGCAGCATTCCAGAAGCAGAAGGCTGAGGCAGGGGTGCATTTGACTGATGCTACAAAGTTGATAATGGTACATAACAAAACTGTTGATGCAGATAGATCGGAAATCCATCTGGAGTCCCGAGATTTCGAAGTAGGAAAGTAGAAGTGACAAATATGCAACATTTAAAGTCTCTGCAGTTGTGAGAACAACCCCCACCCCACCAACACATACATTTATACACATCAGTGGCAGGTGGCAGTAGCTGGCAGTTGACGTTACAAATGTGGGCTCGTTCTCCCCTCCCCAGCCCAATGATCACAGAGACCAACTATAAATCTTCTCATGCTGCTGCAGCTGAGATCAGCGAACTCAGAACAGATCAAACACTGGGCTTTCACAATCCCTGAGGCTCAGTTCAGCATCAAGAACACTTGCTAATAGATCATCAGTACAGGGGTGTGTGTGTGTGTGTGTGTGTGTGTGTGTGGATGTGAGTGTGTGTGAGTGTGAATGTGTGTGTGTGTGTGTACTATGTTTTTTCTCAGTTAATGGTACAATGTCTAAAACTGATTAACAGGGGGCTGACCACAACAAAACCAGACTGTCCAAACTCTGCAGTTATGTCACTGTAAAACAGTTGCTAAAATTGATTGGTGTCAATTGGAAATGTGAATGAAGTATTAAATTTAAACATTCATACGTATCCAACTCTGTTTTTGACAGTGCATCACAAACAAAGTTAAATAAGAGCATGTGACTTTAATACATTAATTAAGGTGCAATCTTTAATTTCCCTACTGAGCTGCCATATTTAGGCCATTTGAGATGAAAAATTTCCACATCTGATCATCAGATCTGTCCCTTAAAATAACAATCCTTAAGTAAGCAAGTATGAGACATGTACATAAACACTAGAATAGGATAACTGAAATTGATTTGAACATACTCTAATTTTACTTGCTCAAATTGTTGTACAGGCTGATCCATATATTCCAGTGACGGTGATTAGTAGTTGGGTCTTTGGTTGTCCAATCTCTCCTTTCACAGCTGCTGCTTGCTCTCTGTGCCACAGTGGTGGATGGTTTCATGTAGCCCAGCTCCCCTCTTCAACAGATTTCCTCCAACTGTATCTATTGAGTGCAAAGTCTTCCCAATTTTTAAATGTAATGTTGAATTTCTTCAGACTGATTTTGATTTTATCTTTGATGTGTTTCCTTTGCCCACGAGGCTTGCTGGCCTTCCTTCAGCTGGGAGTAAAGAATCAGTCTGGAGGGATGTAAGTTATGCAGTTGAATGTCTTGACCTACAGTATCTATCGGAGAGAGTTGGTGTTGCTTTTTCATGAGATTTAGTCTGTCAGTGTGTCCTGGTTTCTCTTCCTATGGGCATGGGTGGAGAAGTATCTAAAATGGCAACCAGCACACACTCACCTCCTTCCAGTTATACTCAGTTACCAAGTGGTTCTGGGTTCCGGCTTATTTCCCCTAAACTATTCTCATTTTGATGTATTTCAGGCTTCCAGATGTAATTTGGAATAGAGGTTCCAGCCATCATGGGATGTATTATTATTATTATGAAGTAAATGGTTTGTTTCCCATTCAACCTCTGACCTAAGACATTGAAGGGGAGAAATGGACGAGGAAGATTATTTGACTCTACAATTTCAGTTGTGCATGTCTGTTCTCTGATAGCCCCGTTTTTTCTGTGTTGAACTTGAGACTTTTTCAACTGGTGTACAAACATCTGGGACCAGCATGCAGGAAAGTTGCATGAATTTGCTCTCAAAATGCTGGAAGCACTCAACAAATCAGGCAGTACCTATGGAGGGGAATAAACAGTCGACATCTCAGGCCAAAACCCTTCATCTGGACTGGAAAGGAAGGGGCCAGAAGCATGAATGGCCTCAGCCCAAAATATTGACGATTTATTCCCCTCCAAAGATGCTGCCTGTCTAGAAGAGTTCCTCCAACTTTTATTTTTGTGTGTTGCTCAAGGTTTCCAGTCACAGCAGAAACTCCTGTGTTTATTAATTTGATCTGCGTGAGAGTTTAAGAGACTACTAGACAGGTAAATGGAGGAATTTAAGGTGGGGGATTATATGGGAGGCAGGGTTTGAGGGTTGGCACAACATTGTGGGCCGAAGGGCCTGTACTGTGCTGTACTATTCTATGTTCTATGTTCTATGAGAGTCAGTTCGCATTCACTCTTATGGCCATTTTGACCTGTGAGCCATACTGAAGCTTCTGACACTGACTGAGTGGCTGAAACTCAGTGACTATTAAGGCTGTTTGTGTGGCAATGATGTCATCACCATAAATCACTGACATCATTGCTCCAGTTGCCATGGGTGCCCGCCGGTGATGCTGCTCTGACCAGGAGCACTGCCAGCTGCTGGAGAAGCTTATGCAGCTGTCTGAGAATGACACTGTGCTGTCACCAGATCAGAAGACATAAGTAACTATTGTTTATTCATCCCTGGGTTCCCTGCAAATCATATCCTCCCCTTCCTATCACCTTACCCTTGTGGGATCGTTCTGTACCATGTAACACCATTCACATTCACCAGCCAATTCCTATCACAAATAAACAGCTTAAGCCAAATCCCCGATTAAGGGGGCTTCAGTTCCAGATGCAAACATAGAGGCTGAAATCCACTGTAAGTGTACAGTTAAGCCCACATAAGCACAATGGCAGCATGCACGGGGAGAAGTTTCTATTTATCCTGTGCTGGCTAAGAGTAACAGTTCCTGCCAGAGAGGAAGGGACTGGTGTATCCTGCCTGGCTGCCCATTTCACACCCTTCATCATCCCCCTCCGTAGAAGGGGAAGTCAGGCACTCCAAATGATGCCAGATCCTGGCTCCAATCCAACAGGAGCAGCTAGGGTCAAATCCAAATTGTTCTTTTTTTTTGTTTTAATATGGCGGGGGTGGGTGGGAAGCAGTATGATAGAGCTGAGGATGAGCCAGCAGGTTTACAAGATTGGGAACAAATGCAGGCAGATCAAAGAGTTAAGTTGTAACACAAAGGGAAAATTTAGAAGGGTGAAGAACGCAGGACTAAAGGTGCTGTATTTAAATTTGCATAGCATTTGGAATACGGTGGGTGAACTCGTGGCACAATTAGAGATTGGTCCGTACGACATTGTGGGCATCACTGAGTCGTGGCTGGAAGGAGGTCATAGTGGGAGTTTAACATCAAAGGATGTACTTTGTATTGAAAGGACAGGCAGGAAGGCACAGGCGGTGGTGTGGCTCTGTTGGTAAGGATGGGATGACATCTTTAGAAAGAGGCAACATAGGGTCAGAGAACGTCAAATCTATGTGCATGGAGTTAAGAAAATGGGTAAAAAATCTATTATGGGTCTTCGAATAGTAGCCATGATGTGGGGTTGAGATTGCAAAGGGAGCAGGTACGGGCGTGTAATAAGTGTAATGACATAATTGTAATGGGGAATTTCAATATGCAAGGGGATTGGAAAAGTCAGGTTGGTGTCAGGAAGCAAGAGAGGGAATTTGTTGAATGCCTATGAGATTCCTTTTTTAGAGCAGCTTGTGCTTGAGCTTACTCGGGGAAAGGCCATCTCAGATTGGCTGTTGTGTAATAACCCAGATCTTATTAGGGAACATAAAGGAACCCTTAGGAGACAGTGATCATAATATGATTGAATTCATACTGCAATTTGAGAGGGAGAAGCATAAGTCACATGAATCAGTATCGCAACAGAATAAAGGGAATTACAAAGGCATGAGAGATGAGGTGGATTGAAGAGGGATACTGGTGGGGATGACCAACAGAACAGAGATGGCTGAAGCTTCTGGGAATAGATCACAAGGTGCAGGATAGATATGTCCCACAGAAGAAGTTCTCAAATGGCAGGGCTAGGAAACCGTGGCTGACAAGGGAAGTTAAGAACTGCATAAAAGCCAAGGAAAGGGTATATAAGGTAGCAAAAGTGAATGGGAAGTAGGATGATTTGAAAGCTTTTAAAATTCAACAAAAGGCAACTAAAAAAGTTATAAGAAAGGAAAAGATGAAATATGAGGGTGAACTAGCCAATAATACACAGCAGGATACGAGAAGTTTTTTATTCAGTTATACAAAGAATAAAAGGGAGGTGAAAGTTGGTGTTGGACTACTGGAAAATGATGCTGGTGAGGTAGTAATGGGGGACAAAGAAATGGCAGATGAACTTAATAAGTACTTTTCTTCAGTCTTTAGTGTGGAAGGCACTAGCTGTGTGCCAGAGGTCCGTGAGTGTCAAGGAGCAGGAGTGAGTGCCATTACTATTACAAAGGAAAAAGGTGGTAGGCAAACTGAAAGCTCTTAAGGTGTATGAGTCACCTGGTCCAGATGGACTACATCCCAGAGTCCTGAAAGAGATTGCTTAAGAGATACCAGATGCATTGGTCATGATCTTTCAAGAATCACTTTGTTCTTCATTGTCCCGGAGGACTGGAAAAATGCAAATGTCACTTCATTCTTTAAGAAGATAGGAAGACAAAAGATGGAAATTATAGGCCATTTAGCCTAACCTCAGTGGTTGGAAAATTAATTAATAAGGATGAGGTTTTGGAGTACTTGGAGACTAATAATAGCATAAGTCAAAGTCAGCATGATTTCTGCGAAGGGAAATCTTGCATGACAAATCTGTTGGAATTCTTTGAAGAAGTAACAAGCAGGGTGGACAAAGAAGAGGCAGTGGATGTCACTTACTTAGAATTTCAGAAGGCATTTGAAAAGGTGCCTCGCATGAGACTGCTGAGCAAGATAAAATCCTATGGCATTACAGGAAAGATACTGGCATGGATAGAGGAATGGCTGACAGGCAGGAAGCAGTAAGTGGGAATAAGGGGGGCTTTTCTGGTTGGCTGCCATTGATTAGTGGTGTTTCTTAGGGGTCAGTATTGAGACCACTACTTTTCACATTGTTTATCAATGATTTGGATAATGGCTTTATGGCAAAGTTTGCAGATCATACAAAGATAGCTGAAGGAGTAGGTAGTACTGGGCAAGGAACGTAACAGCAGCAGGACTTTGACAAATTAGAAGAATGGGCAAAAAAAGTGATAGATGGGATACATTGTTGGGAAATGTATGATAATGCATTTTGGTAAAAGGAACAAGAGTGTGTACTATTACCTAAGTAGGGAGAAAATTCAAACATCAGAGGTGCAAAGGGACTCAGGAGTCCTTGTGCAAGACTCCCAGAAGGTTAATTCACAGGTTGAATCTGTGGTAAAGAAGACAAATGCAATGTTGGGATTTATTTCAAAGAGAATAGAATATAAAAACAAGGAGATAATACTGAGGCTTTATAAGACAATAGCTAGGCCGCACTTGAAGTATTGTCAACAGCTTAGGGCCCCTTATCTCAGAAAGAATGTGTTATCATTGAGAGAGTCCAGAGGAGTTTCATAAGGATGATTCCGGGAATGAAGGGGTTAACATATGAGGAGTGTTTGGCAGCTTTGGGCCTGTACTCACTGGAATTTAGAAGAATGCATTGAAACTATCGAATGTTGATAAGACTATATAAGGTGTATGTGGGGAGGATGTTTCCTCTGGTGGGGGTATCCAGAACTAGAGAGCACAGCCTCAAAATTGAGGGGTGAGCTTTAAGAACAGAGGGATAGAAGAATTTTTTTGCCAAAGAGTAGTGAATCTGTGGAATGCAGTTGAAGCCAAGTATAGATTTTTTAAAAAAGCCATCTCATAGGCATTCAATGAATTCCCTCTCTTGCTACCTGACACCAACCTGATTTTTCCAATCCCCTTGCATGTTGAAATCCCCCATTACAATTGTGACATTACACTTATTACATTACAGTTGAGGCCAAGTCCGTGGTATATTTAAAGCGGAAGTTGATAGATTCTTGATCGGTCAGGGCATCAAGGGATATAGTGAGAGGGCTGGTGTATGGGGTTGAATGGGATCTGGGATAAGGAATGATGAGATGGTGGAGCAGACTTGATGGTCTGAATGGCCCATCAGGTCTGTTCCATCATTCCATAAACACGAGGAAATCTGCAGATGCTGGAATTTCAAGCAACACACATAAAAGTTTCTGGTGAATGCAGCAGGCCAGGCAGCATCTCTAGGAAGAGATACAGTTGACATTTCGGGCTTTCAGTTAGTCCTGACGAAGGGTCTTGGCCCAAAACGTCGACTATACCTCTTCCTAGAGATGCTGCCTGGCCTGCTTCATTCACCAGCAATTTTTATGCCCATTATTCCATAATGGTTTATCACGGATCCCACTCAACCCCATACTCCTGCCTTCTCACCATATCCTTTGATGCCCTGACTGATCAACTCTCACCTCCCTTTTACTCTTTATATAACTGAAAAAATTTTTGGTATCCTGTTTTATATTATTGGTTGGTCTGCCCTCATGTTCATCTTTTTCCTTCTTATAGCTTTTTTGGTTGCCTTTTGTTGGATTTTAAAAGCTTCCCAATGATTTAACTTCCCATTCACTTTTGCTACCTTGTATGCTTTTATGCAGTCCTTAACTTCCTTTGTCAGTCACGGTTGACTACCCCTGCCATTTTGGAACTTGTTCCTCTGTGGGACAGATCTATCCTGCACAGTGTGAACTTTTCTCAGTAACTTCAGCCATCTCTGTTCTGCCGCCATCCCCGCCAGTATGCTCCTCCAATCTACCTGGGTAATCTCCTCTCTGATGCCTCTGTAACTCCCTTTATTCCTTTGCAATACTGATACATGTGACTCTCAAATTGCAGTATGAATTCAATCATATTATGATCACTGCTTCCTGAGGGTTCCTTTATGTTAAACTCCCTAATAAGATCTGGTTCATTGCACAACGCCCAATCTAAGATAGCCTTTCCCTGAGTAGGCTCAAGCACAAGCTGCTCTAAAAAGCCATCTCATAGGCATGCAACAAATTCCCTCTCTTGTGATCCAACACCAACCTGATTTTCCCAATCCCTTTTCATATTGCGTTCCCCCATTACAATTGGGTCACTACCCTTATTACATGCCTTTTCCAGCTCTGTCTGCAATCTCAGCCCCACATCTTGACTACTATTTGGAGGCCAATATACGAATCCCGTAATGGTTTTTTTACCCTTGCAGTTTCTTAACTCCACCTACAAAGAATCAACATTCTCTGACTCTATGTCACCTCTTTCAAAAGATATAATTCCATCTCTTACCAACAGAGCCACACCACCCCCTATGCCTTTCTGCCTGTCCTTTTGATACAAAGTACATCCTTTGATGTTAAACTCCCAACTATGGCCATCTTTCAGCCACGACGCAGCCCACAACATCATACTGACCAATCCGTAATTGCACCACGAGTTCGTCCACCTTGTTCCAAATGCCACGTGCATTTAAATACAGCTTCCTCAGTCCTGCACTCCGCACCATTTTGAATTTTGCCTCTGTGATACAATTTAATTTTTTGCTCTGTCTGTATTTGTACCCAATTATCGGCTTGTCCTTCCTTACATTAATGTTACACCCATCATCTACTTGTAAGCCTGCTGGCTCATCCTCAGCTCTATCATACTGGTTCTCATCCCTGTGCCATATTGGCTTAAACCACTCCCAACAGCACTAGTAAACTTACCTGCAAGAATATTGGCCCCCTCAGATTCAAGCACAACCCATCCCTTTTGTACAGGTCCCCACCTGCCCCAGGAAAGGTCCCAATTACCCAGAAACCTAAATCCCTGCCTCCTGTTCCAATTCTTCAGCCACACATTTATCTGCCACTTGATTCTATTCCGATCCTCAATGTCACCTGGCACAGGCAGCAATCCTAGGATTACTAACTTTGAGGTCCTGCTTCTCAGCTTCCTTTCTAAATCCCTGTATTCTTTTTTCAGGACCTCCTCCCTTTTTCTAACCACAAAATAATCTGAAGATGCTGGGGTCAAAGCAATACTCACAACACGCTGGAGGAACTCAGCAGGTCGGGCAGCATCCGTGGAAAAGATCGGTCGATGTTTCGGGCCGGAACCCTTCATCAGGACTGTAGGGGGAAGGGGCAGAGGCCCTATAAAGAAGGTGGGGGGAGGGTGGGAAGGAGAAGGCTGGTAGGTTCCTGGTGAAAAACCAGTAAGGGGAAAGATAAAGGGGTGGGGGAGGGGAAGCAGGGAGGTGATAAGCAGGAAAGGTGAAGAAAGAATAGGGGAAAACACAATGGGTAGTAGAAGGAGGCGGAACCATGAGGGAGGTGATAGGCAGCTGGGGGAGGGGGCAGAGTGACATAGGGATAGGGGAAGGGAGGGGGAGGGAATTACTGGAAGTTGGAGAATTCTATGTTCATGCCAAGGGGCTGGAGACTACCTAGACGGTATATGAGGTGTTGCTCCTTCAACCTGAGTTTAGCCTCATCATGGCAGTAGAGGAGGCCGTGTATGGACATATCTGAATGGGAGTGGGAAGCAGAGTTAAAGTGGGTGGCTACTGGGAGATCCTGTCTGTTTTGGCGGACGGAGCGGAGGTGCTCGACGAAGCGGTCTCCCAATCTGCGTCGGGTTTCACCGATGTAGAGGAGGCAGCACTGGGAACACCGGATGCAATAGATGACCCCAACAGACTCACAAGTGAAGTGTTGCCTCACCTGGAAGGACTGTTTGGGGCCCTGAATGGTGGCAAGAGAGGAGGTGTAGGGACAGGTGTAGCACTTGCGCTTACAGGGATAAGTGCCAGGTGGGAGATCCGTGGGGTGGGACGTGTAGACCAGGGAGTCGCAGAGGGACCGAGGGAGAGGGGTGGAGAGGGAAAGATGTGCTTAGTGGTGGGGTCCTGTTGAAGGTGGCAGAAGTTGTGGAGGATAATGTGCTGGATGTGATCCCTTTTTCTTCCTATGCTGTTGGTAGCAATATGTACCATGACTTCTGGCTGTACCTCCCTTTTCAGGATATTGTGGATGCGTCCAGAAACATCTTGGACCCTAGCACCTGGGAAGCAAACTGCCATTCGTGTTTCTTTTTTGTGTTGACAGAATCACCTATCTGTCTCCCGACTATAGAATCCCCTCTTACTGCTGCCATTCTCTTCAGTTCCCTATCCTTCTGAGCCACAGCACCAGACTTATTGCTGAGCTGTGTAATCTTGGACAAAGAGGTAGGTTTTAAAGAGGAAAGAAAGGTAGAGAGACTATGGTTCAGGGAGAGAGTTACAGAGCTTAGCGTCCAGGCAATGGAAGTGGCTGGAATCAGGGATGTCAAGAGGACACAACTGGAGGATTGCTGAATCCTCTGAGGGCTCAAAGAGATTTCAGAAAGAAGGAGGGGGCGAGGCCTTGCAGGAATTTAAAAACAAAGATGTGAATTTTAATTCAAGCCAGTGATCCTATCAGTCCACAGCCATCAATTTTAATAGCTTGATTAACCAGCTGCAAATTTTGAAAATGTCACACAATTTCTGCATCATTGAAGCTTACACAAAAACTAAAGCCGAGGATCTCAGCTCATAATGGGTTATGACAATTAGTTTGTTGTGTCACTTTAAGACTGGCATTAATCTCTACTTGTCATCTCTGTTTAATTCAAGTTGTAAAAAGGCACTGGTGTTTTAATGAATTGGGATGCATGAGGTCTTTCAGTATTGAATAACTGACAGTACGCTGGTCATCCTGAACCCATCATAAAATCTCAGGCATCAATGGAAATATGATAATCTGCACAGGGAGGACATTCATTTCCTAATCAAAACACTGGCTGGTGACAGTCAAGTAATTATCCTTCTCACCATCAGTCATGCCCCTGCTCTTCACTCCTTTCAAGCGCCAACATCATTAATTAATTGTGTTTGGAGAGCCACACCTTGTGCATCCTGTAGTCCTTATGCCCTTTGGAGAGCCAGAACCTATTTACAGCAAAGGAGAGTGACAAATGTCTGAATCTTTACAAGGCATCTGACAAAGCTTTCTCGCTGACTAACCTTCCAATAAAAGCTAAGCATCTCGTCAGTGTACGGCTGACACCCTTGGGCAAGATGCATGCTAATTTGCCCCATTTTTTCTGGGTGAGTGGCTTCACAGTATTTATAAACAATGTTTTTTTTTATACATACAAGCCCCTGTATATGTGGATTGTATTTGAATCTTTGTCTCTATCTATTACACTGTGTTCTCCCAGCCACCCCCACCCATACATAAAAAATATCAAGGGACAAGTGTTTCTAAATCTGTGTGTTACAAGGGATTACCAATAGGATTAAGTGCATTGGTCTGGCTATTTTATATTCATTGCAGCCAAGTGCACCATTAGTGATCATGTTATTTGCAGGGGTCAACTGTAGAAGAAGCTTTGTCAGCCCAGAGACACCATACATTATATTTTTAAAACTAGGGCACAGGCCTTTTTAAAACACTTTGTTTACTGATGTTTGAGTTCAAAGAAGTGAGATGTAAATGTGACTATTTCAAAACAGTCACAAATAGTACAGCCAGATTTGGGAACAGCTTCTTTCCAACTGTGATAAGACTGCTGAATGGATCCTGACCCGGATCTGGGCCGTACCCTCCAAATATCCGGACCTGCGTCTCGGTTTTTTTGCACTACCTTACTTTCCATTTTTCTATTTTCTATTTATAATTTATAATTTAAATTTTTAATATTTACTATCGATTTGTAATCCAGGGAGCGGGAAGTGCAGAATCAAATATCGCTATGATGATTGTATGTTCTAGTATCAATTGTTTGGCGACAATAACGTATAAAGTACTCCAATGTAAAAGCCGCACTTTTGCTTTTCACATTTTTAGAGTGAGGAAAACATAACTTTTAAAAATTCCTTGTCTTATTACAGTATTCAGTTTAGAAAGGAGATGGAAACAAACAGAACAAGAATGTTCAGATAGTGAAAACAAAGTTGTAAGTTCAATTCCAACATCTTATGCACTCAACACTGAGAAAGTCTTCAGTGAATCGGGAGCCATCTTTAGCTACATCCTTATCCAATCATCATTGATAATCAATATAGAAGCTGAAGAAGAGCCTCTCAAGCTAGGCCCAAAGCAGCTCACAAATTCATATGTGCCTCAAATGGAGGAATGATTAGAAACCAGGTGATCAGAGGATTTAAGATCTCTGGGGGAGAGTGGGCTTAAGAGGTCATTGGAGGCCACAAAGGATTTGAAAACAAGGTTGAGCATTTTCAAATCAAGGTGATATTGGACTAAGAAACCCAAGGGATTAAGAAATTTGTTGACGATAAAACCATGGTTGGTAGAATCTCAGGTGGTGACAAGAGGGCATACAGGAGTGAGATATGCCAACTAGCGGAGTGGTGCTGCAACAAAAACCTGGCACTCAAAGTCAGTAAGACAAAAGAGCTGATTGTGCACTTCCGGAAGGGTAAGATGAAGGAACACACACCAATCCTCATAGAGGGATCAGAGGTGGAGAGTGTGAGCAGTTTCTAGTTCCTGGGTGTCAAGATATTTGAGGATCTAACCTGGTCCCAACATATCGATGTAGTCATAAAGAAAGCAAGACAGCAGCTATACTTCATTAGGAGTTTGAAGAGATTTAGCATGTTAACTAATACACTCAAAAACTTTGATCAATGTATCGTGGAGAGCATTCTGACAGGCTGCATCACTGTCTGGTATGGGAGGTGGGGGTGGCTACTGCACAGGACCGAAATAAGTTGCTGATGGTTGTAAATCTAGTCAGCTCCATCTTGGGTACTAGCCTACAAAGTACCCAGGACATCTTTAGGGGGCAGTATCTCAGGAAGGCAGCATCCATTATTAAGGACCCCCAACACCCAGAGCATACCCTTTTCTCACTGCTACTATCAGGTAGGAGGTACAGAAGCCTGAAGGCACATACTCAGTGATTCAGGAACAGCTTCTTCCCCTCTGCCATCCAATTCCTAAATAGACATTGAACCCTTGGACACTACATCACTTTTTTAACATTCAGTATTTCTGTTTTTTGCACTTTTTAAAAATCTGTTCAATATACATATACTGCAATTTATTTATTTATCTATTTTTTAAAATTTTTTTTTCCTCTTCTATCTTATGTATTGCATTGAACTGCTGCTGCTAAGTTAGCAAACTTCATGTCACATGCTGGTGATAATAAACCTGATTCTGATTCTGAATACTGGAATCTGGAGCAACAAGCAAGATGCTAAGTGCCAATGGTGAAGCTTGAAAAATAGGCAAGCATGTAACAAAGAGGAAGGAACTCAGCAGGTCAGGCAGCATCTGAGGAGCGAAAAAGACAATGTTTCATGGTGAGAATCATCAGGACCCGTTGAGTTACTCTAGCATTTTTTTTATTGTTATTGGACCAGGACAACTGTAAGACTGCAGACAAAAGAATGTGATATGATTTTGGTCAAGGAATCGGAGAAACTACATTTAGTCATCTTTACCATAACTCAAAGGTTACCATGGCTCTTTTGCTGAAGTTATGATGGCTGCTTAGACAAAGCTCTCCCAAAAGTCATTCTAAAGTGAAAACAAAATTGAATGTTGTTGGAAATGCCATAGAGGATTTAGTAATCCATCAGGGAACTTAGAGGAAATTTCTGCACCCAGTGAACAATGAAAATGTGGAAGTCGATATCAAAGAAAATACGTGAGACACATGGAAGAGATAGAATGATGAAGAGAAAGCTGGATATGTACAGGAGGGATAAAGGAATGATAGGAAATGCAGATAGGGTGAGCGGAATGATAGTGGCGGGAGGCCTGTGCAGAACATAACCATTGGCACTGTTGTATAGAATGTATTGTGTCTGTAAATTCTCTGTAATTATATTATCTATTTTTCATTATTACAAGGTCAAAATGATCACTTTGGTCATGAATTCAGCCCAGCAATAGCAAACAATGGAAAATCCTCACACTTTGCTGCTAAGTGCAGTCCATAGTTCAGCTGCTTCGAGCAAGGGATTCACCGTCTCATCCAGCTGTGACAATTCAGCTGCTGAGGTGTGTGCAAAGAGCATCACTGCAAGGGTACTGTAATTGATACACCTTCACCCACATTTAAAGGATTATTTTATGGGAACTCTGCAGTGGTTACCAATTGGATGAGATAATCATCAGACAAAGGAAGAGAGGATGTTGGGTTCCTGCCTCCACAAGCCTCCTAGCACTTGAGCAAAAGACTCAAACAAGTCAGTGATAGATGTGCTTAGATAATGATGATGATGATAATGCTCTGTTTTACAGGGGCATTTATCTTGGGTAATGTGGGGTGGCCCATCTACCCTGTGAAATTGAGGCTTTGGTCTTAGAGACATTGATCAGACAAGCTGCAGGAACATCAAATAGCCCCAGGGAAAATGATGTGGAGTTATTACATTGAAGTTAGAGAGGCAGACAGGATAATGGACGTAGGAAGCAACAACATGAACTTGGATTTTATAAACAGGTCATGAAGTTGACCACAAAGCCATCTCAAAACTTGCCATAATTGGGCCTGTATCCTTTAGGAGTGGGCCTGGTGAATACCGTGGTGGCTTATGTAATAGGCAGGTTCATATCATTGTGGAGTTTGCACATTCTCCCAGGGTCCACATGGCCTTGCTTTGGATGCTCTAATAGCATCCAACAGCCCACAGGTGCGTGGGTCGATGGGTTAGTTAGCCACTATAAAATACCCCCGGTGTGGAGGTCAGTGGAAGAGATGACCAAGAATTGATGGAATTTGTGGGGAGAATTTTTTAAAACGAGATTAATGTAGAACTAGCATTATTAATGGGTAGTTGCTGATCAGTGGACCAAAGGGCAGCTATTTCCATGTTGTATCTCTCTATGATGTATAAGATGTGACCACTGATAACTTTAAAGGGCAATCAGAGTCCAATTTACATCAAAGGTCCCTAATTTCTAATATTAAAATAGTCATATTGCCTAAACTGGCGGATCAATTCGGACATCTATCACATGACCTCTTTCAGATTGGACAAATCAATGGTGTTAATAGGACAGGAAGATTCCCAGCGCTAGCACATGATTACTCAAACCTCATCCTTATGTACCTTTTTAAAATCTGTATGTGGTATTTCTTTTTTTCCCAATCTCCACTATTCTCACTAGGTCTGGGAAATTAATTTTAGTGATCTGACCAATTGATTGCTGACATTTTTTTACACTTCAGAGAATGAAATGTTCACATAATATCTTTGATCTGCAGAATTGCATTTAAAGCATTCATGTAAAGTGGTGCTGAATTAATGATCAGTTAAAACAGAAAGACTGGAGCCTTTAGAGAGATTCTCGTCTGTTATTAGGCAAGGACCTAAAGTTTAATTGCAAAGAAAAATTAGATCTGATGGTTCTTCAGGTCACATTTGATTCTTTATTCAGAATGTTATACTTTGGGATATGTGCAAGCAAAAGAAGGAAGCTGTGCCAAGCATGCTTTTGCCTTTGGGCTACTATGCCACCACAATCTAATGGGATAACTACACTTCTTAAGAAATTTAATCTATGTGGCCTAGAGTCTAGACCACAGCTCAATCATCTTGGAAAGGACGAGGAGGGATAACAAAGGAATTTCTCCATTCCTACTTCAAGTTTCTCCATAGAACAAGGCAATTATTCATTTCTAATACCAATATTTAATCAGGTGTCATGCAAATAATTAGGAAATTGGTGAAAAAAACTGGTGAATAAAATAATTAGAGTTTTTTTTTACCCTGAATCATAAGTCAAACATTACCTGCACAACTGCTGCACGATGGCATCCACTGTATTATCACTGGTATGAATGCTAGGAAATACATCAAAAAACATAGAACACTATAGGCTCTTTGGCCCATGGTGTTGTGCTAAGATCATTCTAACCTATCCTTCCCACGTAGCTCTTCGTTATTTTTTCATCCATGTGCCTATCTAAGAGTCTCTTAACTCTCCCTAATGTATTTGGCTCTATCACCACCCCTGGCAATGTGCTCCATGTTCTTACCACTCTGTTTAAAAAACCTACCTCTGACACCTTCCCCCCTCTGCTTTTCTTCAATCACCTTAAAGTTATGCCCTCTCATATAGGCTACTACCACCCTGGGAAAAAGGTGCCTGCTGTCCTCTCTAACAATGCCCCTTATAATTTTACTGTATATACCTCTATCAAGTCACCTCCCATCCTCCTTAGCACCAGCTCACTCAGTCTTTCCTCATAAGACTTGCTCTCTAATCTAGACAGGTAAATCTTCACTACACCCTCTCTAGCGCTTCCACATCCTTCCTACAATTCAGCTATTGAAGAACACTGAATGGCAGTCACACTACGGCAGCATAATTGTCTGATGAAAAGTGAAGGGAACACAACATTCTCTTATGCGATTGAGCAACCACTCCACCCAATGCTACCAGAGTCTTTCCCAAGCATTTGTGCATTACAATCTAACTAAATCAACAGTGATCACAGCATGCTGCACAGAGGTGCCAAGTGTGGGCCCTTTGCAGCGTTTGTCGGTGAGACTTGGAGACAAAAGTTGAACACAGAAAAAAATGGCTGTATTACAGGCTGCAGGAGAAAATGTTTCATGTCCCAGTAGGCTCAGAACTAAAGAAAACAGAAAATGCTGAAAATACTCAGCAGGTCAGGCAGCATCTATACAATGAAGAACTATTTTGAACCATCTGTTTGCTGGCCTGCTGTAGGATTTAAGCTTTGTTTTATGATGTTACAAGTTTGAAATGTAAGTCAAGGGTTGCAGCTTTACCAAACTATTTCTGTCAGTGTACATAGATCTGGTGCTGCATACCTGATGACATTATTAAATGTGTGTTTTTCAATAGGAAAATGTCAGACATGTTAGGATGAATAGTGCTTGGATGAGCCAAAATCAATTTCTCTCTAGTTTTTAATCAACTTGGAAGATATCAGCAGCAGAATCTAACATTCACAAAATGTCTTTTAACTCCAGGTTGTACATAAAACCATTCATGACCAAATATGTCCCTAAGCAACGAAGCAGTTTAAAAGCATGGTCATTGTTATTGTGCAAATGCAGTGAGCAATTTGCCCATGTCAATTTCCCACACAAGCATCGATGTCACAATGAGCCGATCATCTGCTGTTGGACCGAGGCTCAGGCTGCTTGTTTTCACAATCTTGGTTGGTGGATTAAATGGCCTCTGTAACTTGCCCCTTATGTGTGGGTCAGTCACAGAAAGTGGGGAGAATAAACATGGGATTGACATTGAATCACTGTAAGTGAGTGGCTGACGGTAGGGACAAATTCAGTGGGCCAAGGGGCCTGTTTCTATTTGTACTTCTCAGTGAAATGGATGGTATCAACCGAGTCACGGCTTTCACTAATAGTGCATTAGCCTTCAACAATATGTGAGTTACTCAGAACAAACATTCATGCAGTTAATGTAAACGTGCCTGGAGAGAAAAATGTCCAGTTTGTCTGCCTGAAAACACCCTTAATGCTAAAGCATGTCCTCTCATGACTACATGGAAACTGAGCTTGTATTTAATTTGTCAGAGAGTTTTGAATTACTATCAAATTATTATTTTGCCATTTGAATCATTTATTTCTTATTTTACTATCCACAACACTGAGTTAATAGTTGAGCCACATTGTTTATGCTTTTCAGAAGTTCTGCTATCAGAGCAAAATGTTAGAGATATAAACATGCTTATGACGAATTCTATTCTGCAGAAGTTCTATTTCTATTTTCAGTTCACTGACAGAACATGGAATAATGGATGAGACTAGAACTGAGAGTGATTAACATAACAAAGTCATTAATAAATCCTGAAGAATGTGGAACTCACTACCACAGGGAACAGTGAAGCTAAGGAGCAAGCTATATTTAAAGGGAAGTTCAATTAATACTCAAATTGGAAAGGATATATTAACAGAGTTAGGTCAAGTATGGTTCAAGAGGTAACTTGCAGAGAATAAATATTACTTTGGACCTCTTAAACCTGATCCAGTTCTGAATACTTAGCTTTGTATCTTGTGAATTGCTGGTAAGATCAATATTTGCTGCTCATTCTTGGTTGTCACTGAGAAGGTCCTAGGACTATTTCAAACCACATAATGATATATTAAAGGTTCATATATGATTATTCCTGACCAACCTTTCCCATTCTACTCTCTTTAAGTTTGGGGAATTTCTAAAGTCTGTTTCTAAAATAGTCTGTTTATTTAATACTGTTGATATTTTAAATTATTGAATGTATTTGGACAATGTTTTCCATGCTGTGTAAAGAATTATTAATCAAAGTTCAATGTGCTTTAGGATGCTACATTCAAATCGAATGACCATTTGTTCTGACACAACTGTGAAACTATTTTAAATCAAGTTCATATAGCAAACAATTGGATTCTCTGAACAGGATGAACTGTTTTTCATTGCTATAACATAAAGTCTGAAATGTGTTCTGTTTATCCAATAAAGAAACCTTTAAAATTATACCAGAAAACCAATAACAAGTTGCAGATTTGCCAATCCCACTATGAGATCAACTCTTCAATGTTTTGGCTAAACCTCCATCACTAACTATACAGACCTTCTTGAAACCGTAGCCCCAGGTTCTCCTCCATGACAAATGATAGCAGAGAGAAACTAAATATATTCCATACTATAGCTGATGGGAGCAGCAAAAAAAGAAGGAAAAAATATCTGGCAACTTTTTTCATTATAAATTGGCATAAATTCCACCTATAATACAATAGCATTTAAAAGATACTTGGACAAGAACATAGGAGGAAAGGCTCAGAGGGATAAGGGGAAATTGGGCTAGCTTAGATGGGCACTTTGGTCACCATGGATGAGTTGGTGTGAAGGGCCTTTCTCCATGCTGTATCACTCTATGGCTCTATGACTGTCTGCATGCCAAATTTACTGATCTACTGCACCAAGTAGGAAACTCAAATCTGAAACTGAATTGAAGTAACCATGTGCACAATATGGCTACATGAGTGGATTAAAAGCTACGGTCCCTCCCGTGAGTAACTTTCCTTCTAATTCTCCAAAATCTGTCCACTGTCTACAAGTCACATCAGGAATGTGATAGAATACTGTCCACGTGCCAGGATGAGTAGAGCTTCAACAACACGTAGGAAGCTCAACACATATACAGGACATTGAATCTGGCTTGATAAGCAACCCATACACATCCATCCACCACCCTGCCTAATCAACTCTCTTCCCAGTTGATGTACCATGGCCATAGTGAGTACCACTGTTACCATTTCACCATTTTGCAGCAAAACACCATGACTTCCTTGACACCGCCCAAGCCTCCACTCTGCTATGTTCATGGTGAAATCTAAAAAATACATAGGTATAAAACTAATGATAACTTTTACCCAGCAAAAACAAGGAGTTAACCAAATCTAGATTTCTAAACCCTGGGGCTACATTCCCAAAATAAGGGGTTAACCATTCAGCACAGGGATAAAAGTTTTTATTTTCACTCAGACAGCAGCAATTCTTTGAAATTTTCTTTCCAGAATGGCTGCAAAGGCTCAGACTCCAATTTCTTTTAAGGTAGAGATCAATAGTTTCTTAGAAATTAAGGGATATAATATCTCATTGAGGGGCAAGTACAATAAGTGTACTGAGATTAAAGATCATTCATGTTCTTATAATAACAATAGTGAATCAAGCACTATAGAACGAATGGCATGCTCCTGCTTATATTTGTTACATTTTTCACTTCAACTTTAGTAAAATTTCTTCAACTCTTAGGCATATATCACTCCCGCCACAACAACTGCACAGAGAGAAATTCAGCTGTCACTGTATTCTACTCGCAAGCAAACATGTAATCAACATATACAATGTCTGCATAAGGTACATTCATAAACACCCATTCTTCAAAATTTCAGTGTAATAAATCTAGGAAAGACTATAATGGTAGGTTAATACTTCAGGTAGAAATCTTTGATGTAATTTAAAGGTAACATGAAACTTACCTTTTTCTTTTAAAATGCTATGTGCATCGATCATTTTAGTCTCATTCACATCTGTTTGAAATTGACTACATAATGTAATTGTTTCATGAACTTGTAGGATGCAGTGCAGATATGGTGTGGTTTTGCCCCTAATTGCAAAGGGATTCATCCACAACTACAGTAAACATATATGCCTTAGTAATAGCCATTTTGCGTCTGAAAGGGCCTGTTATTATATCTGTTATTTTCACTGAGGCAGACAGACATTTTGTGAAGGCTCCCTAAATGATATTTTTATGAAACTGCTCATCAATGTTCAATTATGCTTTACATCTGCTTGTATTCAAGCTAGCCTGCAGGTCATGATGTGGCTGATATGATTAATAAATGTCAGGAGTTAGAGGGCTTATGGCAGCATATCATTTGAGCAGATTTACGAAAAGGTGACTGAGCAGTGACGTTTCACCTGAGGGTGGCCTATATCAAAAGTCCCTTGGAATAGGGCCTCCTGCATTCTGCAGATCTGTAAATGAGACGAGAGGATGATACACTCCACTACACTCCCTGTCTTTCAGTCTGAGGCCCTAATCAAGCGCAAATTGCTTAGCCTTTACCCATAGTCACTGATCCGGCGATGCCTGCCACAGACACTTGGCTGGAATTTTCTACCTCACCTCACCCAAAAGCAACAGTTAAAAGCAAAGATTAAACCCAGCACTTTTCAGCTTAGTCAAGGTGTGATAGGTTTCAATAATGGCCTCAAGAGCATGCACTATAGAAAGTGGTCTATTTAATATTTGAAAGTAGGAGCATGCTTACAGGAAAGTAATAAACTCAGAGGAAATGCAGTGATTCAAAATGGCTCCTTTTCCTTCAAGAGGACATTTCTAATCCTGAGTACGGCTGCAGTCAAGTAATGAGCCTGCCTGAAAAAGGCAGAGAGGAGCTAGGCTATTTCAACAACATTGCTTCTGACCATTGCTGCCTTTTCAACCAAAAACACATTGTGCTGCCTGACCATGGACGCAGTCTGTATGGAAGACTGAGGCAGAGAGGGTTTACAGGGGGAGATTTCAGTTGGGGACAGCTGGCTGGAGGAGAGCTCTGAGAGTGAGGAGAGACCAGCTTTCCCCATTATTTACAGTGTTTGGTCATGAAGCAGTAGCACTACATATGAAAGCTTGCAGTCTCTTCTTGTAAGTCATGGCTGACTCGGAAAGTCGGACAACACCAGGCATGAATGTAATCAATATAACCTTCTAGCAGAGCATACGTTAGTCACAGGAGTCACCTTGCAGCATGGCGTGAGTTCATGGGATAGAAGTTGGGATCCATTGATGCCTTTGTTCCAAAGGCAATTGAAGCCAGATATCAGGCTCAAGTTGCTGCTGTGTGTGCAAAGGTTTTTGGCTCTCATTACTGTAGCATCTGCCTTCAGAGGTGGCAATCCCTTGTCCACTTCAAAAGTCACTCCACTTTCCTACCTAGGGGACATGACCTGTTGTGCAGTACCTGCAAATGCTGAAGGGTAAAGTCTGCCCTGCCTTCTCCATGTTCTTCCTCAAATCTGACCTTTCTCAAATCTGTGATGTTTCTGTCATAACCTCCTCCAGCCATACAATCCAGTCCATACCTCTGTACACTTCCAATGCAGGTTTCTTGGTCCCCCAGAGTTTTATTCACCACTGCAGCCATACCTCTGCTGACTACATCTTTGCTTCCTCACCTCACCCCACCAGAAAACAGTGGCAGATGTAAAGATCTTTGCAAAGGAATTGCAGAAGAGAAACAAACATGAACAGATAATATGGCACTGTAATTCTTGGCCAACAATTATCCTCTTTGACCATACCATTTCGTTTAACCTGGAAAAGCATGCTGGCTCTGATTTGAAGAATTTCCTTTACATAGCACCCTTTAAAAAGTCAAAAGCCTCTAAAGATCCTCACAACTAACAACGTAAACATGTAGACACTTGTGATAAAGAAAATTATGAGAGCCAGTTGTAGCTTTCAGCATTGTGTTATTGATCTAGTACACTGGCTTTTGTGGGACTGATGGAGGAATAAATGCTAGCTCAGGAAATAGGGACTGGAATAGCAGAAGGTGTTTGTAACATTCCTACACTTCTTTGAAACAGTATAATTGAAACTGTTATGTCAACTTGAGTGAGCAGTGCAAAGCAACATCCATATTTTTGTGAATGACCCCAGGGTGAGGTTTGTGTTCAATCGCTTTTGTCTCAGATGCAAGTGCACCACCTAGGACTCACTGGAGGAACTCAGCAGGCCAGGCTGCACCTATGGAGAGGAATAAAGAGTCGACATTTCAGGATGAAACTCTTCATCAGAACAGTCCTGGTGAAGGGGCTCAGCTCAAAACGTTGACAATTTATTCCTTTTCATAGATGCTGCCTGACATGCTGAGCTCCTTCGGCAATTTGTGTGCATTACTCTGGATTTCCAGCATATGCAGAATCTCTTGTGTTCAAGATACACCACAGTTAGTATTTGGCCAAAACTGTATCCTGATCCAAGAATAGAAAAACACTGCCTACAGTTTAAAAAAAATAGGATGACCTCATCATTGGGACAACAAAGTAGAGCAGAAGATGTTGTTGGAAACTCATCCCAGTCTAATCCCAATCAAAAGACTTCATCCAGCTAGAGTTAAATGTCTGGGAATTCGGGCCTTTTTGTTTTGTAGATTGGAATAGGCCAACACAGTGGCACAGCTACTAGACCCACAACTTCTCAGTGGCGGTGCCCCAGGCTGAGTCCCAACCACAGTTGCTGTGCAGGTGAACTCTGCACATTCTTCCTGTGATCATGTGGATTTTCTTCGGGTACTATGGCTTATATAGTTCAGTTATGAGGGGGGGGGTGCAGTGTGGAATTGCTGAAGGTGTGGAGAGAGAAATTTCAAATCGAAACTACTGTACTATTGTTTAAATGGGTGATTGATTGTCAGCACAAACGCAACACCCCTCTCCGTGCTGTATTTCTCTGATTCCATGATCTGGAAGTGGCCGGTGTATTGCAGCTGTACAAAGCCCAGGTGTGACCGTACCTGGAAAACTTGTGCAGTTCTGTGCATTGTCTGATGAAGTGTGTATATATTGACTTGGAAAGAGTGCAAGGTGGATTTAGACAAATGACATCTGCCCACCAAAGGTTAAATTGTGAGGGGACATTACAGAAGCTACAACAGTGTTGCTTGAAATTTGAAGCAAGAGTTATTGTAGCTGCATTTCTCCACACTAATGGAGAGTGCTGATTTAATCGATTCTCTGGATACTAAGGGGAATTGATAAGGTAGATGGAGAGAAGCTCTCTTGATTAACTGGTGAGAATAACCTAAAAATCAGAACCAGGTTTTTCAAAGAGGAAGCACTCAGAAGGTGATGGGAACTTAAAATTCTATTCCACCAGGGAAATTGAACATTAGGTAAATTAATTTTAAATGTGGGAGGAATGGACAAATCAGCATGGGATGTGGGGAAAGGCAGGCAGATGAAGGTAGGTTGCCCATCAGCCAGCATCTCATTGAATAAGAGAAAACACACTGACATTTTCATGTTCATATATTCCCGGTCACTGCTGTGTCTCATCAGATAGTCAGTAATAATAATACCTAAAGTAGCATTATGTATTACTTGAATGCAAATGTGTTGTTCCATTTTCAAAGAAGAAGAAATAACAGAGAAAAATGGTCTAAGGGACATGTCTGGGCATTGCATTTGTACCTGGAGACATGCAAACATTTTCATCATCTTCCATTTGCTATGGGATTTATCACTGCCTTCACATGTTTCAACATCAATGGGAATGGTGCCATTGTTCACTAATGATCCAACTTGTTCCAACAAATTAAAATGGGAAAAGGTTTTATTTTGATCTGAGTGTAATAATGAGGCAGCTAAGTGTTAGTGTTTTCTTCATTTACTGAATTTTTCAGAATCAGAACATCACTGGCATGGCAGGTGTTATTATTCAACTCTAATTGCCCTTGGAAGATTGTTGCAAGTCAGCTTCTTGAATCATTGCAGTTCTTCTGACAAAGGTCCTTCCAGCAATACAGTTAGAGAGGGTGTTTCAAAATCTTGAACTAGTGATAATGAAGGATCGAAGATATAATACCAAGTGAGGATAATGTGCAACTTGGAGAGTTGTGGGCAGTTGGTGGTGAGGAAATGGAAAGGTGGGTGAGTAAGTTTGAAGATAACATAAAGATTGCTGGTGTTGTGAATAGGTTAGAAGGCTGTAGTAGGTTACAACAAGACATGGATATGATACAGAGCTGGGCTGAGAATGGCAGATGGAGTTCAATCCAGACATGTGAAATGATACACCTTGCATGGTTGAACTTGATGGGAGAGTTCAAAGTCAATGGCAGGATTCTTAGCACTGTGGATGAACAATGGGACCTTGGTGTCCACATCCATAAATTCCTCAAAGTTGCTGTGCAAGTTGATAAGGTGGTTAAGAAGGCATAAGGTGTGTTGGCCTTCAATAGTTGGGGGATTGAGTTCAAGAGCTATGAGGTAATTTGTAGCTCTATTAAACTCTGGTTAGACCACACTTGAAGTATTGTGTTTAGTTCTGGTCACCTCATTATAGAGAGCATGTCCTATGAGGAGAGGTTGAGTGAGCTTGGGCTTTTCTCTTTGGAGTAAAGGAGAAGGTGTGGGATGACAGGAGTGTATAAGGTGCAAGAGGCGTTGATAGAGTGGACACCCAGCACCTTTTGCCCAGGGCAGAAAAGGCAGGTAGAGAGGCCATAATTTTAAGGTGACTGGGGTAAAGTATGGGGCAGGCAGGGGGTTGTCAGAGGTATGTCTTTTACACAGAAAGTGATAAATACATGGAATGGTCGGCTGGGCGTGTTGGTAGAGGTGGATACGTTAGGGAGATTTAAGAGACTCTTAAATAAGCACATGAATGAAAGAAAAGTGGAGAGTTATGTGGGGAGAAGCATTAGATTGACATTGGATTAGGTTGAAAGGTGGGCACAACAGCATGGGCCACAGGGTCTGTACTGTGCTGTACTGTTCTATGTTCTATGTCATTATCTTCGTGGGAGAAGTCACGGGTTTGGGAGGTGCTGTCTGAGTAGCCCAGGCAAGTAACAGTAATCCAATCAGTAAGTGGGAGACACCACAGTCTCTGTGTCCCAGTGATAGAAAAAATGAATGTTTAATCTGGTGAGTGGGAATACCAATCAAAAGGACTGTTACAAGCTGGAGAGTGTAGAACATCCTGAATGTTCTGCATTTGCATTTATCCAGATCAATGAAGATATTCTTGATTTTTACCTTGTTAGTGATGGCATGGTCTTGGGATGACAGGAGATAGTCACTCACTACAAGATACTGAGCTGGATATAGGTTTGAGTTCAACATTTGGGAGAAATTTAGATAGGTACATGGATGGGAGGACTATGGGCCGGTTGATGGGACCAAGCAAATTGATTGTTTGGCACAGACAAGATGGGATGAAGAGCCTGTTTCTGTGCTGTAGTGTTCAATGACTCTACATCTTGGTTCCATAGCAAGAAGAATTGAGTTCAGGAGCAGTTATGTTGCAGCTCCACAGGGCCATAATGAGGCCACACTTTAAATACCTTAAACAATTTTGGTTTCCCTTTCTGAGAAAGGATGTCTTTAGGAGAACCACAAAAGTTCATCACGCTGATTTTTTTGGAATGGCAGGACTAACATGTGAAGAGAGGTTGTGAAGTGTAAGCTTATATTCACTAAAGTTTAAAAGAATGAAACAAGCGACCTTATTCAAATATATACAATCCTGATGGAACTGGACAGGTTCAATACAGGAGGTATGTTTTTGATGGTGGGGAAGTCCAGAATCATGGATCATAACCTCTACATTCAAGGTAGGCCAGTTAGAGCTGAGGAGAGAAGCAACTTCTTCACCCAGTGAGTGGTGGAACAATGTGGAAATTCCCTCCCTTAGAAGGTAATGGAGAAGACATCATTAAATACATTCAGAAATGAGTTATACAAAAATAGATCACAAAATCGTAATATACCTTTGGATTCCAAGCCAAATAGGCTTGATCCATAATAGAGGGTTGAAAAAAAATTAGATATAATAGGGCTTACTGGAATAAATTGATTCAACCCAAAAAATATTTGAAATTGAAACCATATTCATAAAGTATATTTAACTATTGGATTATCCATTTGTTTATGCAAATTTAGAAAAAGCAAAGAGAAGCGAAGCCCCTAAAATAGAACCCAGTGAAAACCGTTGTACAGATTTACATTCAAGACACACCCAATGTGGACTTGAAATTATGTCCAAGTCCCACGTCCAAAATTTTAAATATTGAATATTAATCACCCAATAATAGAATCTAAAGTTCGTCAATGCCAGACCACCCTCCTTTTTAGACTTCTGTAAATATCTTTTACCTAACCTAGGATTTTTATTCTGCCATATATATGAAGAAATTGTAGAATCAACATCATCAAAAAAGGATTTCGGAATAAAAATTGGCACTGCTTGAAATAAATATAAGAATTTAGGTAAATAATCATCTTGATAGCATTGATCCGACCTATCAATGACAGAGACATTGGTGACCATTTAGTAAACAGATGTTTAATCTGATCAATTAAAGGTAAAAAAATTAGCCTTAAATAAATCCTTGTGCTTTTTAGTGATGTTAACCATTAAGTAAGTAAGATAGTCGGTAACCAATCTGAATGGTAAACATCCATAAATTGAAGCCTGCATATTTAATGGAAAGAATTCACTGTTATTAAGGTTCGATTTATAACCAGAAAAATTACTAAACTGAGCCAACAAGGATAAAACTGCAGGAATAGATTTCTCAGGATTGGAAATATATACAGTAATAACAAATCGTGCGCATATAGTGATAACTTATGTATCTCATTCCCACGGGTAATACCAAGAATATTAGGTGAATCTCAACTACCAATTGCTAAATGTTCTAGAGCAATATCAAATAATAATGGACTAAGAGGACATCCCTGCCTAGTACCCCGAAATAAGTGAAAAAAGGGAGATCTTTGATTATTAGTAAAAACTGAAACTACATGGGTATGATATATCAATTTAATCCAAGATATAAATATGAGATTAGATTAGATTATGAGGACACGCAGTCCTCTTTTATTGTCATTTAGTAATGCATGCATTAAGAAATGATACAATGTTCCTCCAGAATGATATCACAGAAACACAAGACAAACCATGACTAAAAAAACCGACAAAAACCACATAATTATAACATATAGTTACAACAGTGCAAAGCAATACCATAATTTGATAAAGAACAGACCATGGGCACAGTAAAAAAAAGTCTCAAAGTCTCTCGAAAGTCCCATCATCTCACGCAGATGGTAGAAGGACGGAAAACTCTCCCTGCCATGAACCTCCAGTGCCGCAAACTCGCCGATGCAGCACCCTGGAAGCACCCAACCACATCCGACTCTTGAGTCCGTCCGAAAACTTCGAGCCTCCACTCAGCCCTCCGACACCGAGCACCGAGCACCATCTCTGCCGAGCGCTTCGACCCCAGCCCAGGCCGCCAGCAACAGGCAAAGCCGAGGATTTGGGGCCTTCCCCTCCGGAGATTCTCGATCGCACAGTAGCAACAGCAGCGAAGCAGGCATTTCAGAAGTTTCTCCAGATGTTCCTCTGTGCTTCTCACATCTGTCTCCATCAAATCAGGATTGTGCACGGTACCTACTTAACAAATACAATATCATTTCGGAGCGGCCGTGCGTGCTGCATCTCACCGCCATCTTCTCCTCCCCATCCAAATATTAGACTAAAATTAAATTTCTCAAGCACACTAAATAAATATGACCATTCAACTCTGTCAAAAGCTTTTTCGATAATTGTTTCATGTCCTTTGAACAATTATCTAATAAATATAATTTGCCTAGATCCCATTTCTTTAGATATTTACAGATTAGAAACTTCTTAAATACTGTTCTTCCTACCTTTCCAAATCTATATCCAACAGATATTTTGAAGAAGGTTGTGAGTGGTGGTAAAAATCTTCTGAGGTGTATATATTTCAATGCTAGGAGTATTGCGGGGAAGGCGGATGAGTTGAGGGCGTGGATTGACACATGGAATTATGACATTATAGCAATTAGTGAAACTTGGCTACAGGAGGGGCAGGACTGGCAGCTTAATATTCCAGGGTTCCGATGTTTCAGATGTGATCGAGGCAGAGGAATGAAAGTGGGGGGAGTAGCATTGCTTGTTAGAGAAAATATTACAGCAGTGCTCAGGCAGGACAGATTAGAGGGCTTGTCTACTGAGTCCTTATGGGTGGAGCTGAGAAACAGGAAAGGTATAGCCACATTAGTGGGATTGTATTACAGACCACCCAATAGTCAACGAGACTTGGAAGAGCAAATCTGCAGAGAGATAGCAGGCAACTGCAGGAAACATAAAATTGTGGTGGTAGGGGATTTTAATTTTCCATACATTGATTGGGACTCCCATACTGTTAGGGGTCTAGATGGTTTAGAGTTTGTAAAATGTGTTCAGGAAAGTTTTCTAAATCAGTATATAGAGGGACCAACTAGAGGGGATGCAATATTGGATCTCCTGTTAGGAAACGAATTGGGGCAAGTGACGGAAGTCTGTGTAGGGGAGCACTTTGGTTCCAGTGATCATAACACCATTAGTTTCAATTTGATCATGGACAAGGATAGATCTGGTCCTAGGGTTGAGGTTCTAAACTGGAAGAAGGCCAAATTTGAAGAAATGAGAAAGGATCTAAAAAGCATGGATTGGGACAGGTTGTTCTCTGGCAAAGATGTGATTGGTAGGTGGGAAGCCTTCAAAGGGGAAATTTTGAGAGTGCAGAGTGTGTATGTTCCTGTCAGGATTAAAGGCAAATTGAATAGGAATAAGGAACCTTGGTTCTCAAGGGATATTGCAACTCTGATAAAGAAGAAGAGGGAGTTGTATGAAATGTATAGGAAACAGGGGGTAAATCAGGTGCTTGAGGAGTATAAGAAGTGCAAGAAAATACTTAAGAAAGAAATCAGGAGGGCAAAAAGAAGACATGAGGTTGCCTTGGCAGTCAAAGTGAAGGATAATCCAAAGAGCTTTTACAAGTATATTAAGAGCAAAAGGATTGTAAGGGATAAAATTGGTCCTCTTGAAGATCAGAGTGGTCGGCTTTGTGCAGAACCAAAGGAAATGGGGGAGATCTTAAATAGGTTTTTTGCATCTGTATTTACTAAGGAAGCTGGCATGAAATCTATGGAATTGAGGGAATCAAGTAGTGAGACCATGGAAACTGTACAGATTGAAAAGGAGGAGGTGCTTGCTGTCTTGAGGAAGATTAAAGTGGATAAATCCCCGGGACCTGACAGAGTGTTCCCTCGGACCTTGAAGGAAACTAGTGTTGAAATTGCGGGATCCCTGGCAGAAATATTTAAAATATCGCTGTCTACGGGTGAAGTGCCGGAGGATTGGAGAGTGGCTCATGTTGTTCCGTTGTTTAAAAAAGGATCGAAAAGTAATCCAGGAAATTATAGGCCGGTGAGTTTAACGTCAGTTGTAGGTAAGTTATTGGAGGGAGTACTAAGAGACAGAATCTACAAGCATTTGGATAGACAGGGGCTTATTAGGGAGAGTCAACATGGCTTTGTGCGTGGTAGGTCATGTTTGACCAATCTGTTGGAGTTTTTCGAGGAGGTTACCAGGAAAGTGGATGAAGGGAAGGCAGTGGATATTGTCTACATGGACTTCAGTAAGGCCTTTGACAAGGTCCCACATGGGAGGTTAGTTAGGAAAATTCAGTCGCTAGGTATACATGGAGAGGTGATAAATTGGATTAGACATTGGCTCGATGGAAGAAGCCAGAGAGTGGTGATAGAGGATTGCTTCTCTGAGTGGAGGCCTGTGACTAGTGGTGTGCCACAGGAATCAGTGCTGGGTACATTGTTATTTGTCATCTATATCAATGATCTGGATGATAATGTGGTAAATTGGATCAGCAAGTTTGCTGATGATACAAAGATTGGAGGTGTAGTAGACAGTGAGGAAGGTTTTCAGAGCCTGCAGAGGGACTTGGACCAGCTGGAAAAATGGGCTGAAAAATGGCAGATGCTGACAAGTGTGAGGTATTGCACGTTGGAAGGACAAACCAACGTAGAACATACAGGGTTAATGGTAAGGCACTGAGGAGTGCAGTGGAACAGAGGGATCTGGGAATACAGATACAAAATTCCCTAAGAGTGTCGTCACAGGTAGATAGGGTCGTAAAGAGAGCTTTTGGTACATTGGCCTTTATTAATCGAAGTATTGAGTATAAGAGCTGGAATGTTATGATGAGGTTGTATAAGGCATTGGTGAGGCCGAATCTGGAGTATTGTGTTCAGTTTTGGTCATCAAATTACAAGAAGGATATAAATAAGGTTGAAAGAGTGCAGAGAAGGTTTACAAGGATGTTGCCGGGACTTGAGAAACTCAGTTACAGAGAAAGGTTGAATAGGTTAGGACTTTATTCCCTGGAGCGTAGAAGAATGAGGGGAGATTTGATAGAGGTATATAAAATTATGATGGGTATAGATAGAGTGAATGCAAGCAGGCTTTTTCCACTGAGGCAAGGGGAGAAAAAACCAGAGGACATGGGTTAAGGGTGAGGGGGGAAAAGTTTAAAGGGAACATTAGCGGGGGCTTCTTCACACAGAGAGTGGTGGGAGTATGGAATGAGCTGCCAGACAAGGTGGTAAATGCGGGTTCTTTTTTAACATTTAAGAATAAATTGGACAGATACATGAATGGGAGGTGTATGGAGGGATATGGTCCGTGTGCAGGTCAGTGGGACTAGGCAGAAAATGGTTCGGCACAGCCAAGAAGGGCCAATGGGCCTGTTTCTGTGCTGTAGTTTCTATGGTTCTATGGTTCTATATGTGTTTGTAACTGTCATTAAAAAGAAGCAAGTATATGTTTGAGTGACGATTTGGAGTCGTCCCCCTTCCTTTCCTGTCCCGAAGAAGAGTCTCAGCCTGAAATGTCAACTGTTTATTCATTTCCATAAATGCTGCCTGACCTGCTGTGTTTCTCCAACACTTTGTGTGTTGCTTTTTCATTTTAAAATTGTATATATTGTAAAATCTGTATAAAGTTGAAGTCTGGACATGTTGAACTGAATATTATAAAAGCAAAGTAGCTATACTAGTTTTAATTAATGCACATTAGAGTGACAGTCCAAAAAAGGAATTGTGTTGATGCAACAGGTTCAAATTTGTAGTTGGTATAATTTGGTGGCTCTGTCCTTAAATCCGAGCAGTTTTTTCAGTGTGATTGTTGTTAAGTTGGAAAAAGCCGTTGTTATTCATCTGAAAGTTATCAAATTAATGCACAACCTAGTTCGTCTAACTGTTATAAAAAGAAGATAATTGAGGCCATCATTAAATCAAAGCAGTTACATAATCTTAAAATTGTTGTTGAATTTGAGCAATTAGCTGTTTAGCTGTGTATTGTAAAACTGAAGTAGATATCTGCTGGTGTAAAAATTGAACTACTTACATTGTTGACAGTGTTTTAAAACTGATTTTTTTTTTCGCAACAGCATTTTGAAGCAGATTCCCCCTGCACCGGCATTTAAGTCAAGTACTTGTAGGAACAACTGTCATAAAACTGAAGCAGGTACATTGGTGCCACTTATCAAACTAATTGAAGTAATTATTTGAGCATTCTGATGATGTAGGATGATTTTGCAACTGCTGCTGAATACAAGCAGGCAGCCATTGCGTACTGGCATAAAATAGAAGCATCTTTACTGTATATTGGAGCAAAGGCTTGCATATGGTATATATGCAAGCTACCATATAGCTTGCATATGGTTGTGTAACTGTTGCAACAGTTCTTATAAAATTTGAAGAAGCTACATGTTGTTGTGACTATTATAAACATGGAGGGCTGTTGTAAAGTTGAATTCATCACATGCCATGCGACTAATATAAAACATAATCAATTTCAAGTTGGTGTGGATGAAGCAGTATATATTTGAATATATTTGTATGACTTGTCCGATATTGTCAAAAATGCATGTTTATGTGACAATTTAAAAATGTGACATGTTAATGTGAATTATAATTTCATAAAAGGTGCATGTCTTTATGAAATGAAAAAGGAACATAGAGAAAGAGCTACATGTTGGTTTTGGCAGTTATAGAATTGTATCAGTTATTATAAGCACAGTTGTGACTTTTGGGAAAGTGGGGCATGAACATTCTTGAGTATCTGTTATTAAATCATTGTACTATCGTGTCAGTGTGACCGTTGTAAAACTGAAGGAGTTACAGATTGTCTTGACTGTTATATATTGAAACCAGCCTGTTTTAGTGTGTTGGCTCTAATGTTGAAGTAGGCATGACCATTGTTAAATTGGATCAGTTACATGTGACTACACTGTGGTAAAATTGAAACAGGTACATTTAGGAGTGACTGTTCTGAGACTGAAGGTGGTGTAGAGAGAAGGTGGAACAGTTATGTACAGGTGCAACTTGTAAGACTAAAGCTGGTACATTTTGACGTCCATTATAAACCTGAAAGAGAAACATGTTGGTATGGCTGGTATAAAACTGAAACTTGCAAGTGACAAAGACTGCTATAAAGCTGAATGAGGAACTTACTGATGTGGCTGTATGTACCTTCCTATGACTGTCATAAATTTGAAATAGTAATTATTGGTGTGATTGAAATAAATTTATAGAAGATACCTGTTTCTGTAATTATAATATCGAAACAGGTGCATGTTTATGTGACTGTCATAAAATTAAAGGTGGCTCGTGTTGGTGCGACTGTCGTCAAACAGAAGCAGGCAGATTTTGATGCTTTTAGCTGTAAAACAGAAGCAGTTACCTGTCAGTATAGCTGTTATAAAACTGAAGGAGGAACATATTGGCTTGATATAAAATTACAGAGGTACAGTGCATGCTTATGAGACATAAAACATAGAAAGAGCTGTCATGTTTGTGCGACTGTTACAAAACTAAGGCAAGAACATATTGGCAGGACAGCTGTGAACCTGCACGAGTTGTACATTGATTTGAATGATATATATTTGAAAGAGGCACATGTTGGGTCAACTATTATAAAACTAAAGTAGCTACATGTTCATAACTGTTCTAGGCTAAAATGTTGGTGGGACTTGTAAAACATAAGTGTTTCAAATTTTTGTGACTTATTAAAGTAGTAACAGGCATATGTTGGTGTGTAAGTTATAACATTGAGCGGATATATGTAGGTGTGACTTATACAATTATATCAGTTACATGTTGCTATAACTTGTAAAACCAAAGTAGGTACAGGTAAGAGTGACTGTAATAAAATTTTTAAAGTATATTTAGAAAGATGTACATGTTGGTTTGGGTGTTGTAAAACTGAAGCAGGTATTTTCTGCTGTGTGTATTACAAAGATGACACAAGTATATGTTGTAGGGACTTCTGTAAAAGTCGATAAGGAGCATGTTGGTATGACTGGTATAAAATTAAAGAAGCTGTATCCTGTTGCGACTGTTACATCCGAGAGGATAAGTACATTGATATGACTATTGTGAGCCTGAATGAGTTACACCTTGATTTGATATACAGCTAAGGAGGGTACATGTTATAGCAGATATAAAATTGAAGCAGCCTTACATTGATGCTACACTTGTAAACGTGAATGAGTTGCAGATGCTGTGACTGTGGTTTTTATGTGTGCATTTCAGAGACGGCTGTAAAATTGAACAGGTGCATATTGCTTTGACAGTTGAAGTATGTTCATGCTGCAGTGACCACTATAAAACTGAAAGAGGTATCTGTAGGTGTGACTGTAATAAAATCGAAGCAGGTACAGTACATGTTGGTATCACCGCTTTAACACCGTATCAGTAATAAGTTGGTGCGACAGTGACGAAGTTCAAACAGTAACACATTTGTCAAAGGTGCATGTTTATGTGACCAGTTATGAAATTGCAACTAGTAAATGTGTGACTGATATAAATTTGAAAAAGGCACGTTATTTGTGAATGTTATAATACTGCAGCGGCTGCATGTTTATTTAATTGTAAAATTAAAAGAGGGATACATTGGTGTGACTTTAACAAAACTAAAGAAGCTTCATGTTGCTGAGACTTCAATAGGATTGAAACAAGTACAAGTGCTATTAAATTGAGAAAGTTATGTGTGGGAAAGTGATATATGTTGGTGTAACTGTTTTGAAATTAAATGTGCTGTACATTTAAGGTGTGAGGTTTCTAAAGTTGAAAGAGATGCATGTTATGATGGCTGTTGTAAATCTGAAGGAGAAACACGATAACATTTGAAGAGGGTCTATGTAGAGTAGGGACATGTTGGTATAGCTGTTGTAAAGTTGAATTAGTTAGCTGCAAAATTGAAGCAGGTACATAACTTTTTTGTGTTCCCTGGCTTTGGAAGATGCTCGTGGATCAGCCTCAATGAGTGATTGCAGTGCATTTTGTAAGTGCTCCTGCTGCTGCCACAGTGAAACAGCAGTGAAGGAAATTAATGTCTAGAGATGGTGGTTGGGGTGTTAATCTTGGAGCTGTTTTGTCCTAAATGCAGTTTATCTAACTGAGTGTCACTGGAGCTGCTGCCTAGGAGTTAGCCCAGAAACTCAATTGTGTCACGCAGTACTTTTGTGTGCAAGGCAAACAAATTTGAACAAAACTGCTGAAATCAGTAGTTCTCATTGGACTGCAGTTTGGTTCAGGGTATAAGAAGGAGGAACCCAGACCTAAATTTTGATTCCAATCACATCCCAAAACCCCCTTACCCCCTTTCCCCCATTCCCAGAAACAGCCAATCACTATTCTAATCATCTGCCCCTGTTCATCCTTGCCCCTTGTGTCCCTGACATCAGTTCCTTCACTCAGCATTCCCCGTCCCAATGCCACACAAGCAACTGAGACTCTGCCCCTCCCTCCCTACTCCTGGGGCCATTCTACCTGTGATCCATGGCATACCTGAGTTCTTCACCACCTCCTCAAAGGTGAAGCTCAAGGAAGGATGACCTTTGTGGACAAATTTAAAATGTAACCTTAATTCTAAAGTGCATGATACCCAATAGAGTGCTGGTATGGGCAATGGGGAATAGGTAGGAATTAATGCTTCGTTGCCACCTCTGAAGCATGGAAGTGCTGCTTCCAGAACATTTAATGAGTGCAGAGTGGGTGGTTTCCCCTGGCTGGAATTTCCAGAGCAATGGGTCACAATCCTGGAATTAAAAGCTGCCCACTTTGGACTGAGAAGAAAATAAATTTCTCCATACAGATTCTGTGAATCTTTGGAATTCATTATTCCAAGATCACCAGAGATGTGTTAATTATTTTCACAACTGAGGTTCATAGAATTGTGTGCACTCAAATAAGCGACACAATATCAGAAAGTGAAAACTCTGTAATGCTTCAGACACAACTTTATGGGGTGACGGAGCAAACCTGGTGGAGCACAGAATTTCTTCTCGCTCCTATTTCAAATATGTAAATGCTAAGCTGCCATAGCTTTCAGCATTCGCCGCAGTGTGACAGAATCTAGGGAAAGGCAGTCATGCGAGATATAGTTCAACAGAATTTACATGCAGCTTTAATGCTCTAGGTCCAGTGCCAAAATCCAACATGAAAATAACGCTGTGCCAAGGCTTGAATGTTCTGCATCAACAAACTTTGATAGATGAATAAAATTAACCATGCAGTGGTGAGTGTCATGGAGTTTACTGGATCTTCTTCAAAAGCTGATTAATCTGAAATAATCACGTTACATCATTAAGAATCAAGATTGGCGCAGTCAAAACCCTAGTAGGTGATCAACTTTATTGATGCAGTTGTGAAGAAATAGACAGTGCATTCGCTTTATGATTCAGGGGCTATAATAGAGCATGGTATGGGCTTACAATCTGTCCTGTTGACCCCCACAGTTTTGGAGTGGGCTAATCTGTACCAAGGTATCAGTCAGGATCCTCCCACTTACAGGCTAAATGGAAAAACAAATCCGGCTGCTAATTTTCCAATATATTAAGTTCTTGCCCCAGTCATTAACCTGGCCATTGGTATATTTCTAGAATTATATTGATGCTGGTTTTGTCAGGAAATGTAGAGGAGGCTTGATTCAAAAGCAGAGCCACAGAGATGATTTAGCACTAATAATAAACTGCAAAATAACAAGCCACAAAGGGCCATGAAAAAAGAGAGAACAGGTACTCAGCAGAACAAACAGCATCTGTAGAGGAAGAATTAGCATTAACCAGGATTTAATTTCAAGTTTATTGTTAAACAAATGCATACATAGGGCATACATGCCATTAAAAATTAGCTTTTTGCAGCAGCAGCACAGGTAATTATAAACATAGGTTATACACATTAAATTTACATAAGCTGCACACCCTCACACACACACACACACACACACACACACACTCTTCAAAGCTGTTACTAGTTGTCTGGTTTAGGTTGCAACCTAGGAATGTGTTCCACGTGTAAAAAAACAACTTGCTAACTTGGCATGTTTAGACAAGCAGAGAAACTATGGGTTTCTTTGGATGCAATATGATATGCAAGTGAGATGTTGACAAGTTTCAATGTGATTAATATTATCCCGCTGTGTTTACTCCAATGAGAAAAGGTTTGCCAAACACTGTACGTTTTCCATGAGTATGTTGGCCCTTTAACCCATGTTCATTTATTGCATTGTTTTCCGTAGCATTTCTTGATTGAAGTATTTTCTTGAGAAAGTATAAGGTGATTACACCCACATCATGGGAGGCATGTACACAAGCAGAACCAAGACACATTCAGATGGCTTCAAGCAGCAGGGGAGAAATTTTTCCACTTTGTCCTCCTAGATTTCCATCAGACCACATTTCAGGGAAGTAGACACATTGAATAATTTCAATGAAAATAAATACCATAGGGTTAATGATAGCATTGCTCCTGTTTAGCAAAGGAAACAAAAGATCATGCAATCAGGTCACCCAAAACAATTTGTGAAAATGAGCAAAAATTTGTTGAAGGTGCTTGGTGCCTAGAATTAAGCACTAAAAAATTGAAAACTATATGCAAAGCTCTACACACCGTCCTTACACATCTGGAGAAGAAGGATGCTTATGCGAGAATGCTGTTCTTGGACAACAGTTCAGCATTCAACACCATAATTCCCTCCAGACTTGACTAGCAGCTCAGAGACCTCGGCCTTCACCCTGCCTTGTGTAGATGGATCCTGGACTTCCTGTCAGATTGCCAGCAGGTGGCAAGAGTGGGCTCCCTCACCTCTGCCCCTCTGACCCTCAACACAGGTGCCCCTCAGGGCTGTGTACTAAGCCCCCTCCTTTACTCTCTGTATATCCATGACTGTGTTGCCACCCACAGCTTCAATTTGCTAATTAACTTTGCTGACAACACTACACAGATTGGCCTAGTCTCCAATAATAATGAGGCAGCCTACAGAGAAGGAGTCATCACCCTGACACAGTGGTGTCAAGAAAACAACCTCTACCTCAGTGTCACAAAACCAAAGGAGCTTGTTGTAGACTACAGGAGGAATGGAGACAGGCTGGCCCCTATTGACATCAATGAATCTGGGGTTGAGAGGTTGAGAGGTTCCTCAGCATAAACATCACCGAGGACCTCAGGTGGCCTGTACATACCAGCTGTGTGATGAAATAGTTTGTATGGGTCCCCAGATCCTAAGAAGTTTCTATAGGGGCACAATTGAGAGCATCCTGACTGGCTACATCACTGCCTGGTTGGGAACTGTACTTCCCTCAATCGCAGGACTCTGCAGAGAGTGGTGCAGACAGCCCAGCGCATCTGTAGATGTGAACTTCCCACTATTCAGGACATTTACAAAGACAGGTGCGTAAAAAGGGCCTGAAGGGTCACTGGGGACCCGAGTCACCCCAACCACAAACCGTTCCAGCTGCTACCATCTGGGAAATGATACCGCAGCATAAAAGCCAGGACCAACAGGCTCCGGGACAGCTTCTTCCACCAGGCCATCAGACTGATTAATTCATGCTGACACAACTGTATTTCTATGTTATATTGACTGTTCTGTTGTACATACTATTTATTATAAATTACTATAAATTTCACATTGCACATTCAGACGGAGGTGTAACATCGAAAACACCCAGCACTAGTGCTTGGTTCTCCCAGAACAGGTTCAGCAAACTCTGGCCAGTAAACTCTGTTTGTCATCTATATCAATGACTTGGATGAGAATGTGCAAGGCATAGTTAGTGAGTTTATAGATAGCACTAAAACAGGTGGTATGATTGACAGTTAAGATGATATTCAGTCATTGCATTTGGAATCCTGATCATCTGGGAAAGTCCACAGAGAAATGTAAAATTTTCACTATGCCGAGCACCTTCGCTCCAACCGACACAAAAAGTGAAATTTCCTGGTGGCCACTCACTTCAGTTCTACTTCCCATTCCCGTTCCAACATGTCAGTCCTTGCCGATTGTCAGGATGAGGCCATGCTCAGCTTGGAGGAGCAGCAACTTATATCCTATTTGGGTGGCCTCCAACCTGCTGGCATGAACATTGATTTCTCAAACTTCCGGTACTGCTCCCCCCAACAACATTCCCTGTTTCTGTTACCCTCTCTCACCTTATCTCCTTACCTGCCTATCACCTCCCTCTGGTGCTCCTCCCCACTTCCCTTTCTTCCATGGTCTTCTGTCCTCTCATATCAGATTCCCCCTTCTCCAGCACCGTATCTTCTTCACCAATTAACTTCCCAGTTCTTTACTTTACCGCCTCCCACTTTCCCCTCACCCAGTTTCACCTACCAACTACCACCTTGTACCACTTCCCCCTTCCCCCCACCTTCTTGCTCTAGCTTCTCCTGTTTCATTCCAGTCCTTAAGACGGGTCTTGCCCCAAAACATCAACTGTTTTCTTTTTTCCACAGAAGCTGCCTGACTGCTGGATTCCACCAGTACATTGTATGCGTTGCAATGTCAGATGGAGTTTAATATAGATAAATGCAAGGTGTTGTTTTTCGGAAAGTCACATCAAGGTAGGATATTCACATTTAATCATAGGGCCCTAGGGAGTGTTGTGTAATAGAGAGACCTTGGACTCCAAGTACAGGGTTATCTGACGAAGATATCACGAGCGGCTAAGGTAGTGAAGAAGGCTTGTGGCATTCTGGACTTTATCAGTTAAGGCACTGAATAAAGAAGATGAGAGGTTGCATTCCAGTTTTCAGTAGGACACTGATTAGACTGCTCTTGGAGTTTTGTGCTCAGCTTTAGTCACTCTGCTGTAGCAGGGATTTCTTAAACACGAGGGAGTGCAGAATATATTTACAGGGACGTTACAGGACTTGAGGCACTGAGTTATAAGAAAAGGATAGATGAGCAAGTACTTCCTTTGTTAGAGCATTGGAGACTGAGGGGTGATCAAATAGAATATTGGAGACTGAGTGGTGATCATATTGAGATAGGAGACTGAGGGGTGATCGTATAGCATATAGGAGATTGAGGGGTGATGGTATAGAGTATAGGAGACTGAGGGGTGATGGTATAGAGTATAGGAGACTGAGGGGTGATCGTATAGAGTATAGGAGACTGAGGGGTGATTGTATAGAGTATAGAAGACTGAGGGGTGATCGTATAGAGTATAGGAGACTGAGGGGTGATCTGATAGACATGTATAAAACAGGATGAACACCCTCAGTCTTTTCTCAGTGTTGGGGAATCAAAAATTGAAAGGAATAGAGTCAAATTGAGAGGGGAACATTTAATATGAACTCGAGGGACAACTGTTTTTACTTATGGTGGTACGTCCGTGGGGGAGGTGGCTGAGGCTGGTACAATAGCAATGTTTAGAAGGATATAGGGCAAATGCAGGAAAGTGAGTCTAGCTTGGATGGTCAACGTGGACCACTTATGCCAACGGGCCTTCTTGCATGCTATATGGCCTTCTATATCCCAATGACCATATTATAGCTTCAAGCATAATTCTTCTATGTCAAACAATAAATCCATGCTGAAATGAAACAATGTAACTGCTGACATTGAACGGCTTGAACTGTTGTGTCATTTTCTGTGTTATTTTAATATTCAAAAGATCACTTTTATGGCCATTCACAAAAAGCATTGTACTATTGATAACAGTCACCAGATCTATTCTGTTAGTAAAATCATTCAGGAAATTTCCTCTGGTACGAATACCATTCAGTAACTAATTTTCTGACAATATTCATTCATTAATTTCACTTTTGATATGTTACTAAAGTCTCTGGTTCCTTACTAAAATCATTCAATAGCCGTAGTTTGCTTCTAAAATCATAAAATATTCTCAATTTATTAATTTTATAGATGAACTATTTTTTTACCCCAAGTCTTTTTATAATAATAATTCTGTGCATACAAAAATTTGTGGAGGTCGAATTCAGCTCCTGCCTTAGTGTCCAATGGATTATTGCTCATAGTACTTTTTTAGTCAGCTCCAACAGTCTCATAGGTAGACACACTATAGAAACTCGGACATCGACCACACATTTACAAAACTCCTACATTCAGTCCATTTGTTATTCTCACCACAATCTCATCATCTCTCACCAGATTCTACCATTCACCTACTCATTTGGGGCAATATACAGGTGACAGGTCCCAATGGAGTACCTGGTAAGGCTCTGAAAACCTGTGCCATCCAGCTGGTGGGGATGTTCAAAGACATTTTCAATCTCTCATTGCTACAGTCAGAAGTTCCCACCTGCTTCAAAAGAATAACAATTATACCAGTGCCCAAGAAGAGTAGTGTGATCTACCTTAATGACTATTGTTCAGTAGCACCCACATCTACTGTGATGAAGTACTTTGAGAGGGTGGTTATGGCTGGAATTAACTCCCGTCTCAGCAAGGATCTGGACCTACTGCAGTTTGCCTTTCACCACCATAGATCTATAGTGGATGTGATCTCATTGGCTCTTCTTGTGGCTTTAAATCACCTGGACAATACAAATACCTATGTCAAGATGTTGTTTATTGACTACATCTCAGTGTTCAACACAATTGTTCCTATAGTTCTGATTGAAAGCTCCAGAACCTGGGCCTCTGTACCTCCCTCTACAAATGGATCCTCAACTTCCTAACTGGAAGACCACAATCTGTGTGGATTAGAAATAATGTCTCCACCTCTCTGATAACCAACACTGAGGCACCTCAGGGATGTGTGCTTAGCCCACTGCTCTACTCTCTCTACACCCATGATTATGTGGCTAGGCACAGCTCAAATGCCATCTATAAATTTGCTGATGATGTAACCATTGTTGAAGAATGTCAGATGGTGACAAGGGGGCATACAGGAATGAGATATACCAGCTAGTTGAGTGGTGTCACAGCAGCAACCTTGCACTCAAAGTCACTAAGACCAAAGAACTGATTGCAGACATCAGAAACGGTAAGACGTGGGAACATACACCAGTCTTCATAGAGGAATCTGAAGTGGAAAGATTTAGCAATTTCAAGTTCCTGTGTGTTAATATCCCCGAGAATCTAACCTGGACCCAACATATCGATGCGACCACAAAGCAGGCACAACAATATCTACTGTATATTTCATTGGGAATTTAAGGAGATTTGGTATATCACCTAAAATGCTCATAACTTTCTACAGATGAACTGTGGAGAGCATTCTAACTAGCTGTATCACCATCTGGTATGTTGGGAGGGGTGGGCTACTGCACAGGATCAAAGTAAGCTACAGAGCATTGTAAACTTAGTCAGCTCCATCATGAGCACTGGTCTTCATAGCATCCGGGACATTAGCAAAGAGCCGTGCCTCAAAGAGGTGGCATCCGTCATTCAGGACACCATCACTCAATACATGACCTCTTCTCATTGCCACCATCAGGAAGGAGGTACAGAAGCCTGTAGGCACACACTCAATGATTCAGGAACAGCTTCTTCCCCTCTGCCATCCAGTTTCTAAATGGACATTAAGCCCATGAACGATACCTCACTACTTTTTATTTCTATTTTTTAAATGCTTATTTAACTATTTAATATATATTTACTTATGGTAATTTGCACTTTTTTCTGTTATTATGCATTGCATTGTACTGTTGCCACAAAGTTAACAAATTTCACATCATCTTCTGATGAGTATAAACTGATTCTGATTCTGATACGGTGGCTAATTGACTTACCAGCCTGCAAGCACTTGGGGTGTTTCGGGGGGAAATTGTAAAACCTGGTGGAAACCCACACAATCACAGGGAGAATGGACGAACTTCAGACAGTCGGCAACCAGAGTCGAGTGAATGCTGGTGGCTAGCCCAGCAAAGCAGCAGTTCTACTAACCTGCCCACTGTGCTGTCCATAAGGATTTAATGTCAGGAGCAAATTCAATTCAATGCTGCAATGGAAACTGGGACCTGAACTCAGTGCCTTCAACTATTAAGCCATCCCGATAGAATGGAACTGAATATCAGGTGGAAAATGAAATGGATGCCTGATGCTATGGTGCTTGTTTAGTGCAGGCAGCCAAAGATGAACCTCTAACCTTGAAGCTGCTCAAAGTTCAAGACATGCATTTTAATCATCACCTCTTGATGTCCTTTCTAGAAGCCAGCAGATTTAAATTCTAATGATATCAGAGCAGTGAAAATCAAGTAAATTCATGTGGATTTATAAGAGCAGGGGATGGACTTGTATAGACAATGTGCAGGCAGGGTAGATGACAAACTTACCCACTGAGAGCTAAGAAATATTTCAGATACAGTCTTTTCTGCATAGCAATCGTAGCAGTTATTCAGTAAAGCCATGGACTTCTAATTCACCTAAGCCACCTTTGACATTGGACATTTAGAGAAATTAAACACAACAAAATGCTTCTTTTTCCCAGCACTGGTAATGATTCCATTTGATAAATATTCTATGTTTGAATGCTGTCCTCACATTAATACATACTCAAATAATTACTGTAACTCAATTAGTGCTCCATTAGATTTGGAAACCAATCTCACTCGGACCTATCTAAAGACCATGGACACCCCCAGTACAGAAGTAATGTTGATGACTGCATTGTTCTGGAGGGTCCCAATTCAAGTTGTAATCATTTCCTTAAGAGACTATAATCGTGATAGATATCTTCCCTCTAACAAAAGAGAGAACATGATTTATGAGGGAAAAAAGTTTTCATTGTAAGGACGTGTCAGTCCTATCAAAATGACATAAAGAAGTATGCACCTAACTACAAGTGTCTGCGCAAACATATTTATATAAACAAATTCTTCCCAATGTGGACACCTGCACAGGTGTGTAGTGATAACTGAATGAATGTGCTGTGGGAAATCACAGAGATAAAACAGCCATGGTAAGTATTACTTTGTCCATATCAACAGTACATCTCAGCTAAGTGGAATTTATAAAAGCCTTCTTGGAGTATGACATGAGATGAATCCTGTTCTTTGCTGATTTACAAGTGCCATGTGTTGTGTTACTGTAATTTATGGAACACAGATGGCCAGAGAGTGCCCCTGTTGACTTGTGACTGAATTGGAAACTGAGACAGTGTGTCATCTGTTCTGGGTACCTTTGGTGTGTATTCTAAATCCTCCTTCAACCAGATTTCTCTTTAAGCACAATATATTACAGGAATGTTGTCATATATTAGCAGCTTAGTTCTCAGAATAACTACACCTCATTATTTCACCTCATTTTCACTTCTAGCTTTATTTGAATTGTTACAGTGTGGTTACCTTTTGAGGCTGTTCTTAGTTGTAGCTCCAGTGGAAATATAGGAAAAACAGTTTATAATTAAGGTCAATCTGGGGACTACTGACATCCTTCATCTCAGCCATTAATCAATCAAACACACTCTTTTGGACAACACGACTTGACTGGTGGTTGTTGCCAAGATCTGTCAAGGCGATCAGAAGAACAGATACTTGGTATATTTTTGTTACCTATAAAAATGGTTCACATGAATCGATCTCAAGATTGGAGCTATTCTCTCCTCTGTTATTGTGACACCCTCTCTGCCACAGTGCTCTCCATGAAGATCTGGTGCCTGTAATATCATTGCAGGAGCAAAACAGTGCCAATTAGAGCAATGTCATTCTTGAATAAGCTTTCTGTGGATGGCTGAAACCCACAGGCAAGAAGATATACCATTAATCCTGAACAGAACAGTTCAAACTGTAGAGAATCTCATTCAATCTACCACAATGGTGATCAAACCTTGATCCAGTTTCTCAAAACTGTTGATTGCCTTTGTGAGATGGAGCCAGTAAGACCATAAGTGGTAGTGTGGACAGCAGGGAAAGTTTTTCAAAACCACTGGGGAATCTTAATTAGCTGAGTAAGTGGGCCAAGGGAAGGCTAATGGAGTTTAATTTAGTCAAAGGTGAGGTGTTGCATTTGGAAAGTCAAACCAAGCTGAGGTTTTCACTGTGAATGGTAGGTTGCTGGGGAATGTTGAGGACTAGATGGACCTTGGAATTCAGGTACGTGGTTCCACAAAAGTGGAGTCACAGGTAGATAGGGTGGTGAAGAAGCTGGCATTCATCAATCAGGGCACAGAGCATAGAAATTGGAAGGTCATGGTGTGGTTCTACTGGAGAAGTCACACTTGCAATATTTTGTTTCGGTCACTCTGCTATCAGAAAAATGCCATTAAGCTGGGAAGAGTGCAGAAAGTATTAACAATCATGTTGACAATACTTGAGGGACTGAGTCACAGGGAGTGCTTGGACAGACTAGGACTTTTTCCTTATAGTGTAGAAGGCTGAGAGGTGATCTTATAGAGGTGAATAAAATTATGAAGGCCATAGATAGAATGAACGCTCTCAGTCTTTTTCCCCGGGATAGAGAATTAAGAACTACGGGGCATAGTTTTAAGGTGTTAGGAACTTATGGAATAACTTATTTTACACAATGGTGGTATGAATGTGGAATCAGATGCTAAAGGAAGTGGATGAGATAGGCACAATAACACCTTTAAAGAGCCAGTTGGACAGGTACATGGATAGGAAAAGTTTAGACGGTATTGGACCAAACGCTGACAAATAGGACTAGCTTAGATGAGCATTATAATTGGCAGGGACGAGTTGGGTCAAATGGCCTGTGTCCACACTGTGCGCTCCGCTATGATAGTCTTTGGCAGACTGAAAGAACAATTATTGGTCTGCCTGCCCTCTAGTTCCAAGCTAAAAATGAACATTTATCAAGCAATTCAAATTATGATCATAACACTGAGAAATTCTTATTTGTGTCCTAAGTTGATAGCACTTCAAAAGGAATATTGTAGTCAAGGCTTGGTACTATCTAGTGGACAATGTGGCATGCCAAAGTTATTGCAGCAGAAATATTAAAAGAAGCATATCAGCAGACTCAACTCTGCGTTGACTTATTATTTTATTATCGTCACCTCTACCATGGTACAGTGAAAAACTTTGTTTTGCATGCCACCCATACAGTTCGTTTCATCACATCAGTGCACTGAGATAGTACAAGATAAAACAATAACAGAATGCAGAATAGCATGTTACAATTACAGAGAAAGTGTGGTGCAGACAGACAATAAGGTGCAAGGCCATAATCCATTCAACAAATTAAACAGCTGGAATCCATTGTGATAGAACATGTAAAAAAATAAGCTTATCCTACAAAATATCTAACCCCAGCAGAAGGGACAAAACATCCATGGATGAGGATTGGTTTTGCAAAATCATGTCCTGCGGAATTCACTCATAAAGTGAGGCATGTATCAACTGGACTGAAAAAAGAATGAGTTGGATGCGTAGTTACCCTTTTCTGTCTCCTACAGTGGATCACATGTTCAATTTATTCTTTTAACCTGCCGTATGTTGTTAAAAACACAAGCTGCTTTAGCAGAATATTTATACAAGCAGAGGCTTCAACTATGTAAAACTGTTCAAATAACTGGGAGCTTTGTATAAAAGACTGATCAGAATGGCTCCAACACAGAAGTATAATTTCTTGACAGAACAGTTCCTGCTTCATCAGCATTACTTCTGAGGAACTGCTGGGAGCATTTCCCAAATGAATAAGTGTTCCTTTCTTTCAACAAGATTAAGATGACTCACTGTTGTGGGCAAACATAGTTTGTTCTATCTGTTTTGCTGTTACACAGATTCAAGTTATACTGATTGAAATTAGTGAAGTGTCTATTGTTCTTTACCTTAACCTGCTATAAAATAAAACTGTTTAATAATTTTTACAATCAGAATTGATTGCTTGGTGAAATTAAGTATGTGATGCATGATATTCATTATTTAGTAATATGGCACAAAGACAGGTTATGGGACTTGGAATAAATGAACCCCGTGGCAAATGGAGCCCTGTACATTCATAAGTTCTATTATAGAGCAGCTCAGCAAATCATATCTGACCTCACCCTTATCTAGCATTTGTTAAGGCTCCCTTTGAAGAAATTAAAATATCAGTCTGAAAGATGTGAATTTCAGTTCAGTTCAGGAGTGAATATTATCTTGCAACTTGCATTACCATAAGCTGGACAATGCACTTTACAACAGCACATAAGCTATCAACGTGATTTGCAATGTTGTTCCAAAAGAAAGGCCAGCCTGATCTGATTGTGCAACTTCGGTTATAAATAATTATAAGCTCAGAGCAGCACAAGTATTACACTGGGTCGGCGTTGCAGTGGGGCCTGACTGGTTGTAGGCCTCTTGCTCTAACTTTTTATAGTACCTGGGATGATGGAGAGTGGCTAGGTTTGGAGATCATCATTAGGGGGTTGAACGTGGAAAGGGTCAGTAACTTCAAATCTTTTGAGCACATTTACAAGAAGCACCACCACAAGAAAGCAGCACCATAAAGAAGGATCCCTATCATCCAGGCTATGCTCTCTTCTCACCACCACCATCATGGAGGAAGTACAGAAACATTAGGTCCCATATCACCAGGTTCAGGAACAGAGATTACCCTACAACTATCAATTGCAAATAAGGCACTTTTTGAAATGTAACATGGAATACAATAACCAACATCAGCGCAGTGAGCCCCTACAAATAGCATTATTATAACAACCAGATTACTTGTCTATGTAGTGTTAATTCTAGAACAATTATTAGTCAGATTATCGGGATAACTACCCTGTTCTTCTTCAAAATAGCATCTTATGTAAGACTATGGTAAACCACTGTAAAGACACTAAAAATAATTGAACTGTATTCTCTGTAGGTCCTAACAAATATGACTGTGACCGGGGTACTTTTGGCTGTCTTTGAAAGCTATTCAATAAGCAATATGATGTTTCTCTGATATCTCTGCTGTGCGTACATTCTCTTCTTTTAAAGGGAGAATAAAACAATACCTGTGTGAATCCCTGCAGCACCTGGTGACCCTGTGAGCTCTGACACCGGAATATCTTTCAAGAGGGTGAACCCTCGCAAGGAATCAGGCCTTGACAGTATACCAGGTAGGGCGCTGAAAACCTGTGCCAACCAACTGGCAGGTGGGAGTGTTCCAGGATGTCTTCAATCTCTCACTGCTGCAGTCAGAGGTTCCCACCTGCTTCAAAAGAGTGACAATCATACCAGTGCCTAAGGAGAGCAGTGTGATCTGCCTCAACAACTATCACCCAGTGGCACTCGCATCTACGGTGATGAAATGCTTTGAGAGGTAGGTCATGGCTAGAATCAAGGATCTGAACCCACTGCAATTTGCCTATCACCACAATAGCTCTACAGTGGATGCAATCTCACTACCTCTCCTCTCGACCTTGGATCACAGAGACAAGAGTAATACCTACATCAGGCTGCTGTTTGTTGATGACAGCTTAGCATTCAGCACAATCATACTCTCAGGTCTAATCAACAAACTCCAAAACTTGGGCCTCTGTACCTCGCTCTGCAACTGGATCCTTGACTTCCTCACCAGGAGACCACAGTCTGTGCGGTTCAGAAATAGCATCCTCACTGAGAATCAACACTGGCACATCTGAAGGATGCGTGGTTAGTCCACTGTTCTGCTCTCTCTACACCCATGACTGTGTGGCTAGGCACAGCTCAAATGCCATCTATAAATTTGCCAACAACATGACTATGGTTGGCAGAATTTCAGATGGTGACGAGGAAATGTACAGGAGCGGGATGGTTGAGTGGTGTCGCAGAAACAACCTCACACTCAATGTCAGAAAAACCAAGGAATTGATTGTGGACTTCATGAAAGTGAAGTTGAGGGAACACATACCAGTCCTCATTGAGGAAACAGCTGTAGAAAGGGTGAGCTGTTTGAAGTTCCTGTGTGTCAACATCTCTGAGGATCTATGTTGAGTACAATATATTGATGCAACTGCAAAGAATGCATGGCAGTGGCTATATTTCACTTGCAGTTGGAGCAGAATTGGTATGTCACCAAAGTCAATCGCAAATTTCGGCAGATGCACCACGGAGAGCATCACTGTCTGTCTGGTATAGCCTCCCCAGCATCGAGGATATCTTCAAAAGGCAATGCCTCAAGAAGGTGGCATCCATCAGTAAGGACCCCTAAGACCCAGGACATGCCCTCTTCTCATTGCTACCACCAAGGGGGAGGTATGGAGCCTGAAGACACACCTTCAACATTTCAGGAACAGCTTCTTCCTCTCCACCATCAGAATTCTGAATAGAAAATTAACCCAAGAATACAACCTTAGTATTTTTCCCTCTCTTTTTTCACTATTTATTTAATTTATTTTTTATATATACTTATTGTAATTTATAGTTTTTATATTATGTATTGCAATGAACTGCTGCCACAAAACAACAAATTTCAAGACTTATGCCAGTGATATTAAACTTGATTCTATTCATTCCTACAGCTCAACTGCTTATGCCTCCAACTGTTTTGGATTTGTTTTTTTTAACAAGCTAAAGGTAGATCTCCTTTAATGTCTTCTTTCTACAGAGGGTTGGGTGCTGGTTTTAATGTTGCTCTGGCATTGCACTCCTTCTGAAACCTATTTCTGCTTGCATGAACTAAAATGGAAAGTGAGCGAATGCTCCCAAACAGCAGGGTTCAATCTCCCAGCAACCAAGGAGTGAATAGCCACTGCAAAAAAACCTGACAGTTAGACATAGCATACGATAGGAGAGGAATCCTTCCCTCCTCCAAGTGTGCTGTGTGTTCACGCTTTTTAAAGGGGTGTGCATCAGATCTATCAGGTATGTAACACGGCCTGTGAATTTTGTTCAGGGCTCAGCTCCAGTTCTCTATCAGTAGCCACAGTCATTTTTTAAAAGGAGACAGTACTCCACCGGAATTAAAATTTTCTTTTGCATGTTTGTAGTTGCAATGGATCTTCTCTAGATTAAGATGGGAAATTCAGAGTTGGGAGATTTCTGCTTAAAAGTCAAAATTCTAAAAGCTTTTTCTAACATAACTAGTTGTATTTATTCATCTGCAATATGTTGCCAAAGCTGATGGGGAACGTATGGCCCAAGCTCATTGCAAGTCCAAACAATGCAAGGTCACATGTATTTTTATTGAGGGCCTTTAGTAATTTGAGAGAATTTTTGAAACTTTTTTTTTGATGAAAAGTGGCTGAGTGAGGTTTGTTTTGCTCTTTTTCACATTACTAACCTTAATACATTACAGACCTTTGCTCAGATTTATGGGCTGGGGGCAGTGCTGTGTGTATTTACAGTCTAGTGACCTGAGGACCCACAGACGTGGAGTAGGAGGAGAAGGAAGTTAGGGCCCACTCTGCAAACAGGGAAGTATTTTTAGGGGAAGGAGGCGCAAAATCATATGCACTGCAAACTAGGGGAACAAAGCCAAGTTTTTCAATTTCTCACAGAATGTTCTAAATAGAAAACTGGAGAGATTTCATGGAGTTACTCAGTTCAACATCAAACAATTAAAATGTTTAAAATTTGCCAGAAACTCTTTTTTCTGCATTGACAATGTCTAGCTGTGGATTTTATGTGAGCAATGACATAAACGTTTTCTCTAAGCTGTTTGTTGTTCCCCCAGCATGATGTGATACAATTATCAGCTTGTCTAAGTACAACTTGCAATGTAGCCCAGCTTCTGTGACAGACAATGCTCCGGGAAAGACCGAGCAGACGACTGTCACACAAGTATGCTGCAAAGAATATTGAGATGGATTGCTCTCTCTTTTTTTTATGAGCCATAGAAGTTTTATTCAGCAAAGCACTGAACAGGTTTAGGCAACAGATCGACGTGCCTTTAATAAATGAACAGAAAAAATTCTGGCTGCTGATTCCAAAAGAAAATGAAAAAGTTAGGGGCTTGGAGTGTTGCTGTGGTCCATGTCCTGCTTGACACTGAGATGATTTGTTTGTGCTTTATGCCTTTCAGATTCCAGCAGAGGCCTGGCCAAGCTACCTCGCGCTCTTTCACTGCACTATTAGAAGTTGGAAAAGGTTCATGACCTACTTCTAGTTCCACCAGCACTCTGTATGACAGCAAAGTATTCACTTTGGACTCTGTTTTTTTTCCCCCCTATTTTTTTCCTCTGCTGACCTTTAAATCAACTTTAACCTTTAACCTCAGGAGGTATCCGTCATGACAAGGAGGCTCTTAAAAGTAAATGGTGCCCATTTTTTTTAGAGGGAAGGGGAAGATTACTCCACGTGAAGAATTCTGGTTGGTTGCACCCTCTTTCTCAACAAGCACAGGTGAACTCTTTACTGACAGCAGGGTTATGAAATAATGTGAGGAGATCCTTTAATGAACTGAAAACACTCTCAGCTGGAAACAAATGTATGCAAATCAGATGCATCAAGAAGACAATCAGCAGAATGGACAGCAAAGTACCAGCGATTTCAAGCACTCAGTGCCTGAAGGTAGAAAATGAGCAGCTTTGATAAAATGGTAAAGGAAAAATAAGATTTTGTTTTTATCTTGCAGGTCACCGGCAAGTCGTAAAATTACCTTGTCATAATCATCACCTGATTTTTATCTTGGAAAGAGAGTTGGACAGCTCTGCATGCGTTTCATTATTGTGATTTGAACTGAAATGTTTAGTATTTTTCGGTTGTGATCTAAGGATCATTCCTTATTCTTTCTCTTTTAATTTGAGACATTTATATTTAATAACTGTACAGAACAGAAGCTGAAGGCTGTGTGATTTTTTTTGGTTTTTTGGAAAAAAATAAATACATTAAATGCTGCCACTATATCAGAATCTCAAATGTTTCTTTAATCTTTGTACAGTGACATGGACCCTTTTTAAGTACATATGGAAACAAAATCTGATTTCTTCCCTCAACATTAAACACAAGCATAGCACTCAGAGCAATTACAGCAGCTCTATTTGCATTCACTGCTTGTTCTTGCCTTATTGTTCAAAAGGGCAGAACTCATCTCAGATGCCAAACAATGAAATTACAGCAGAGAATTAGTCTGGCAAAAGCCTGCATCTCTGGGCTTTTATGATTCATTATTTCCTATTAAATAGAATATTACAAGTATACACCAGATAGCTGGTGGTCACTGAACTCCAAGCACGTTATCAATATTACAGAGCGCTAGGGAGCAGAATTATGTAACTTTGGATAATGAACAATGTGGCTTTGGCGATAAAAGTACCATATGGCTGATCTGTGTCAATTGACTTCTGATGTTGGTAGAATTAAATCTTTATTTAATATGGCAGAGTTTAAAAGGATCTCCTCTTTGTGGAAATATCAGATCTTTTTTTTTCTATTGCATTTCAACATAATAAAGCAATATTTGAATTATTTGTTTGTGACGTGTAATTTCCATCAATCACACAACCAAAATAAAATTTACAGGGAAATCATTCTTATGTGTATAATTTCTTGTTTGTGGTTTCAAAAAATGAGGAACATTGATTTCAATTCTGTTAAATTGTGTGTTAAATTTATCTTTGGTGTATAAGATCCACTAAACTAATTGCCAGGTTACTCATAAAAGCTAAAATCTTAAGATTTATGTTTTTGGTGAGAAGTAGTTTGCATGTCATTGAAGTCCTTCTAAAATGGCTCTAGTATTTTTGTTGCCAAGCAATTGCTTAATATTTTTGCATCCTATATGTAGTAATGTTGTAAAGGCTGTTTAGAAAATATTTGTATTAAATTGTGTTTGAAATAAATAGAGTGGGTAAATGGAGAGTAACTCTTGAATTAGCACCACTTACACCAAATAAACCGCAAAATGTACTAGTGCAATGAAAAGAAGCCCACAATCGAGCAATACTCTTCTGCATTTTTATCAGCTTGGTGTAATGTTACTGTTGACAAAGTATCTGTGGCAGTGAGAATGAAGGCAGTTAGAAGTGTAGCGGATTGTAATGAAGGAGATGCTTAGCTGTGCAACACTGCATCTTGAGCAGATTTGAAACAACATTGCCTTGGGGGTCAGAAAAGTCCATTAATTTTTAGTGAGAAAATTAGAGTGGCACTTGATGAAGTGAAGTTTGACATGCGTTAATTGCCGTGCAGCTCTTCTAATTAGAGATTTTCAAATTCTTTTACTGCTTGTCGGAATGACGTTGCATTGTCTTCTGGTCAGAAAAAGGAAATTGAAAATTTGGTCATTTGGAAACTCTAGTTAGGTATTTTGTGGTATGGGTCTTTTTAATCACTTTCACTAGAATGTCATATTCTACTTGTGGTAATGGTTTATTTCAAAGTTTAAATATTTTATAGCCAATTTCCAGAAAGCAACATGCAATATTTCTACTGACTTCAGGTCTTACAAATTTGGTAATGTACCATAAGCACCAAAACTGTAATAATTGTTGTACATATGAACTGTAATAGTTCATATTTTGTATTAAATTAACTGCAATGAAATTAATTCAAAAATAAGCATTAAGCTGCCCTGATACTTTACATTTTCTGAATCAATGGACATTAATTTTCTCTGAAATATACATAAGCATGCATCTTTACATTTAAATTACAATCATCATAATTGTTCTTGTTTTAAGAATAGTGTTGACCGGCCAGTCTTTTGCAGAATATTTCTTAATTTCCTAGTTAATTGCATCTTTGGCCTGTCTTTCTCACTTGAAATAAAAACATTTATATTGAATGTGTTTTCTGATCCTGGTCAAATTATTTGTTGCCAGGTGGCATTTATTTATGCAGCATAGAATTATAAACCATTGTTATTGCCACGTCTTTGCCGAATTGTTTATGACACCAGTAATAGGAGTAATTGTTATTGTTGAAATTACCTGTCAGCTACCTATAACAGTGGCCTTTGTCCCACTGACAAATAGTGACAGGAGAGAGGGATCGCCCGCACATCCTCCTGATAGTTTCTCCTCTGATAATAAGAAGAGCAGGGCCCTGGATAATTTGCCTGTCAATTGTGAGTGCAGCCAGAAGAGGGTTTGCCAAATTGTTGTCATTCATTCCGACAAAACAAAGCAAAAATGCTAAGTTTGGAGGAAAATAAATCCAAACCTCCTCTTTAAAAAAATGCTGAGAGAGGAAAGTACAAAATAAAATGAGAGTAATTTTCTTTGAGAAGCTAAGTACGTGTTAATTCTAATCATTTGTGCTTGTGTTCTGCAGTAACAAATAGAAAACTACAAGAAATATGACCAGGATTATTTAAAAATGTATTTTATATGCTTCAATATAACTTATCTCAAACTACTAAAATCATGAAATGTGAACATTCAGTAACCTATAGCTATGATGTTGAACTATGATACACAACATAAAGACCAAGTCTTATATTGGTTAATATATTTATCAGATTTAAGGCTTTTTCAACATATCTAAGCATCTTTTCTACACTGTTGCTTTTATGTAGTATAAGCTAATAATTTTCAGTAAGAAAGTCTCAGCCACAGAAATATTTAATCTGCTTCAATTCTTTTATTTCTTATCTCAGGTATTTCATGTTAACTCTTGTTAAGCTCATCCTTTGCTAATTAAATAAGTTCTTCCTTAAAAATAAATGCCTTGGATGAATAGTCAAGAGGTTTAACTCTGGAGGCTCGAGGCAGCAAATAAGAATGTGTGAGAGATTGGAGCTAAAAGGCTGCATATTACATCTTTCTAACCTGGCTGTATTTGTGGTTATGGTGGGTGCTTTCTTCATGGACATTGAGTTGCTTAGAAATGTCAGACAACTGGAAACAAGGGCAGCATCAGATATTCAAGTTCAAAATGGAATGCAGCAATTCAATGGAAACATTTGAGGAGAAGAATATGCACTGCATTTCTGTTGTTATTTCTGTAGATGAAATCTCGTGAGGACTAAAGTGTTCTTCAGGGTTTGCCAAGAATTCAGAGTAAAACACTTCAGATTATTTACAGACTTTCTACAACAAAGTGGTACACTGTGCTCCAGATTTCCAGAATCTTGTGTCTTCTGTGCTATGCCATCTGTGTTATTTATTTACTTTATTCAGAATTTCATATTAATAATTGACACTAGATCACACGAGAGCTTTGGGTTTGATTTATACAGCGTTTTGTTGCCTTCAATGATTGTGTGTACACTAAACTGCATTTCTTGGTAATGCTACTGCAGTTCCTTCCTTTGTACCTATGTATTGTAGCCTGTTGCAAACAATTGCTGTTTCCTCAGTGAAAGGAACAAAACAGATTCAGTAGAAAATGTGCATTTTAAATAAAAACACACAATATGTGTTCATCTCACTAATCAAAAATTTTCATATCAAACATACAATTTATCATTTTTATCTGACCTTCTTAAACATTTTTATATCCATACATGAAATAATTTATCATTATCCTTTATTTGTTCATCATGTGACTTACAAATAAACCTAAAATCTTGATGCTGTTGGTTACTTGACTGCTGTTAAAGAAAGAAGAAAAGTTTTATTATGTTTTCTTGGAAACTACAATAAATTAATATTAAATAGCATACTAGGTTTGCAGGCAATTTTACAAAGCAATAACTCCAAACAGAGAATTAAGAATGACCATTTATCCTTTGCTTGTTCAAAAAAAAATTATGTTTCATTTATTTTAAGCATTTTACATTTCTGCTCTTGAATGTGCCTGCTCTTTATATTATAATCTATTTACTCATTGATAAAACATATAACAAAAAATGAAGCTTTCTTCATTATCAGCAATATGGACCATTTGAAGACTTGTTTGCACAACATCTGGGTTTCGAATGAACTTTATTTTTACAGTTTAAAAAATGTCTGCTTTGGATATGGAAATTTGCTTTTAGTTACACAAGAAAAAAAATTGTAGATTTTTAATTGGGGAGTTCTACATCTTGTCATCTTTTGCGCTATTAAAGTAATTCAGTTTTTAGTAGTGCATATTCTTTCATTATTCTGTTTCCACGCTGATGTCTGTCCTTTCCAAAAACTTCATTGGGAACTACTTCAATCCATGATATTAATATAGCAATGGTCTCTCTTTTCCGGTGCATTAAAACATAAACATAAGGACTCCTAACTGGCCATCGGCACACATACACACAGGAGAGCCATATCTATTCATCACTCGCTTTGCCACCATGAACTGACATATAACTCAGTGCTTTAAATCTATGTTCAGAGATACTTCTGACTATAAATCATTTCTGCACTGTATGAAGCTAATGAGGAAAGAAAACTTCTTCTGAGACTTACTCCATGAGATATTACTTTAAGAAGGTTTCCTCTTATTTCTTTTGGTAACATCTCAGGGAATATTACAGTTACGTTACATCAAGGGCTTTTTGCTTATTGGTTGGGACACATACACTTATTATACATCCACATAACTATAAGGAATCTCTGTCGAGAAGATAGACACTAGCAGTTTGCAATGAAGTTGATGTATAACAAAGATTTTCTGCAATTTTACGGCTTGAAAGCAGCAAAATCGAAATCTGGTTTGAACCTAGGAATGTCAAAAATCTTGCCATATTCTTCTTAATATCGGGATTATGTTGACTGGGCTTGATGTAATTTTGGAGGTCATTTTTAACATAAAATTTGAGAGTGCTTTTCTCCTCATGGTGATTTTGCATTGGAACTATCAGTAGCAAGAATCTACAAATGTGTATCCATACGTACAGTTCTAAATGTGTGTGTGGCTAATGTATTTCTGTGTGTCTCTCAGTATATATGCCAATGTTTTAGTATGTGTGTGTCTGTCCATTTTCTGTGCCATACTTTGTGTGTGTGTGTGTGTGTGTGTGTGTGTGTGTGTACACATCTGCATCTGTAGCTGTGTGCATTAAATCTGATTCATTGCAAAGTATCAAGCAGGCAGGTTAGGTCTTCAATTAAATATAAGATTCCAGTCTGAATGTTAGTATTGAAAAACATACCTCTCAAAATAACTTCATGATAAACAAATATTGTGATTTGAAAGCTGCAGTTAATAATCTTTCGTCACAAGCAGTGTGATGTCGTCTCAGCTGTTTCTAACTGACACTTATTCAGATGAGACCTTTGCAGTGTTCTTTAATGTCAGAGAGTGTGATAACCTTTCCCATCTCACTGCAAGCACCGGTTTCACTCAGAGTAACCATTATTCATTTCTCCAGGTAAATCACAGGAATGTAAACCCTTATGATCTCATTCAGCTCAGATAGCAATGAGTTAACTAGAACATCACCCAGCAGCTCCCTTGATTCTTTTAGTTGCATCTCAGTATAAAAAAAGTTTTATGTTACTCCCTACAATTTTGCCTTTATTTTTATTGTGTCTTTTCTGCTACTTCACACTTGTTTCTTGTAGGGCTACTGTCCATAATGACAGCACCATGAAGCCTTGGGAAAGAGGGAATTCTTTATGTGTTACTCTAAGGATGATTATCAGTAGTCTGGTCAGGATTCAAATCATCAATAGCTATTTTGTTCCTGTTAAGACTGAACACAAATGCAACCACATGGATATACTTGGCAGCAAGCTCATGTACAATGATGGCAATCTTCATCCCGACCACCCCATGCTCACCCCTCTGCTTCAGTATAGCTTCGGCCTGTGGAAACGGCAACCAATTGTACAGCTGCGGCTCTTAAACAAAACTGACATCAACCAACATATCCCAACTAGGATCGAAACACGTGGGCCTCTGGCCTATGAGGCCAAGTACACTACTACTTTTGCCCACTAACTCCACAGGAAATTCTGCCAACGTCTCACATGAATGGAGAGAAGTGAAAAGGAGAAAGTCATAATCATCAAATGAATCCTTAAGGAAAACATTCCAAGTTATGATACTGTTTGAAAATGAGCGTCCTCCGAGAACCCTAGGGGAATTAGGCAGGTGCTAGAATGAGCAGAGTAACTCTTAGAACTGCTGTTGATTTATTTTTGTTCTGCTTTTTTACATTATGTTTGCCCAGTGTAGATGAGAAATTGGGCTATTTCCCCTAATTCTCCTCAAAACTTGGAAAATTATTAAAATCTGCATTCTCTTTTACACACTCCAATATTTTTTTTCTTTAAAGCAGTTTAAACCCTGCTGCCCTTTTTTTATAACTCTGTAAAATGGTTTGCTTTGTAGCACTAAGCAGGTTTTTAATAGACTATGTGGAACTTTTACAGAAGGTGACATTTGCCCCTTGTGAATAATGTAGATGTGGGGAATCTGGTGTCAGATAGTTTATTTCTTAAACTCTGTAGAAATAAGTCAGGGCACAGGGAGATGGGGATCTGCTTAATTGCTTACGTTGGTAATTGGCATGAACTGATGTTTTTACTGGAAAGCCATGGTCATTTAGTTTTTGTTTCTCTGCTGGTGCACCTCACCTTGTTTCCTCAGTCTTTCCCTCCTTTCTTTCGACCTGCTCTCTCGAATCAGACCCAGGCAAGTCAAGTTCTAATAAGATCCAGATGAGTCTAGCTCTGAAACTGTCCAAATGGGTACAAAGAGGTGGAGAGTTGTCAGGTCTGCACTGAGGCTGGAATTCCTCAGCCATAAAAACGGGATTTATCACCACTCTACCACAGTGACTGCAAGCAAACTTCCACAGAGGTGGAACTGGAAGGCAAGCCTGGAGAGGCTGAACTACTGTATGCTCCAGTTCAAATCTAGGTTATTATTATGTTTAAAAAAAACGCTTACACACGATAAAGGGGCAAACTGAACATTAGGTGAAGCATTAAAACCAAAACCCTTATATTCCCTACTGAAGCAAATGAACCTGCTAAAATAGGTTATTTTCTCAATAGCTGCGTAATTGAAACCAGAAGAGGGGATTTGATAAATTGCCCGACCCTAAAGGAATGTTGGGTCATAAATTTTCACTGCATTTTTCTGTTTCTTTTTTTTATTTCTTTGCTGTAACGGTTATCAGCAGAGAAGATTCTTGCTCCTTCTTTTGTTTATATACTTGCAAGATTCAACTATCATCAATGCAGAATTGAAACACAACTAAGAGGCATGAATTCTAGCTCTTCAGTCAACACATGAATTTATTTTCCCCCTTTTCTACGAACGTCTTCTCTGGCCTTTAGCTCTGCCTGGATTCCTCAAAAAAACAAATCAGGTTGAGACTGTTTTTCGATAACCTCTGCTCAGCTCCCTATGATTTAAATCCAGTGTGTCAGCCACAGTTTCGTGGCCTTCTTTAATGAAAAGGTTTGTGAACCTTCTGGCTGAATCACTATGTACAATATGGCTACTTTCTTCAGGAGGTCTGACAAGAAGATCTCACCTCCAAGTTTTGCTCTGTAAAGATCAGCTCATGTCAGCTAGTGATCGTCACACTTGCTAGACATAAACCTGAGGAAGAAAAGAGATTTTTTAAAAAAGACAGCAATTTCCATCACAGAGCAATCTATCTATTTGGTCATTGTCACATTTCTAATTCTGGGAGCTTGCTCACTAAAAATTCTCTGCCACTGGAACGACAATATTACAGCTTGGAGTATCGGAGTTCAGAGTTCAATTCCAATGCTGTCTGTAAGAAGTATGTACCATGATCGCGTGGGTTTCCTCTGGGTGCCCTGGTTTCCACCCACAGTCCAAAGATGTATCGGTTAATAGGTTATTTGGTCAATGTAAATTGTCCTGTAATTTGGCCAGGGTTAAAAGGTGGGTTGCTGGCCAGTGTGGCTTGCTGAGCCAAAAGGACCTATTCCGTGCTGTATCTCTAAAATAATTTTTTTTTAATTAAAAATTAAATATATGTGACTAAACTATAGAAATACCCTATGGACTGCAAATCACTTAGAGAAGCCTGAAGGAAATCCAGAAGGCACTACAAATCTATGTCTTGCCATTTTTTTTTTCCTTCTGGGAACCAACTGCCCAGCCAAAGTTCAAAGTTCAAAGAACATTTATTATCAAAGTACATTTATGTCACCATATACAACCCTGAGATTCATTTTCCTGCAGACAATCACAGTAAATACAAGAAGCACAATAAAATCAATGAAAGACTGCACCCAATAGGATGGACAACAACCAATGTGCAAAAAAAAAACAAAAACTGCAAATAAAGGAAAAAGAAGAAAAGTAAATAATAATAAATAAATAGGCAATAAGTATCAAGAACATAATGTTGTGCATTTAATATTTCAGTAATGTTGTAAATATGATGTTTGATTAAGCATTCTTTGTTTTTTAAATATGTAGTTCATTCCGGCTTATATGTAAAAGTGCTTTACGTCATCGCGCCACCACATCATGAGGATGTGCCTTGTGTAATACGCAGGTTCTGTCTGCTGCGTAAGTCTAGGGAAGACAATCTCTGGCCCTGCCAAACGTGTGAGATTCAGGTGTAAATTCACCTAAAACCCCCTGTTTGGGTGGATGCTGTGTGATTTATTACCCCGTTACAAATCAGTGCCGTGAAATAACAGACAGTACGCCATAAACAATTAAACGATTTAGCTTTATAAATCTTAATTTGACTAAAGGGTTAGTAAGGAAAAAGCAGAAAAAGAAAAGGGCCCATTTTAATGTAACAGTCTAATGTGCACAAGTTGGAGCTCACGGTTTCCCTTTCGCCACTCCTCCATTGATTTCCCCGGGCTTCGTCGACTCCGGGGCCCACTCCAAGCCCACTCCTATGACCCCTCCTCTCTGGCGTCTTCTCTCTCCATCTTCTGCCGAACAAAAGACCCAAATCACCTTGGTGTCAGACACACAGCATGAAAACACACTCCCTTCTTTGTACGGCTCACATTCCAAAGCACCTGTTATCACTGACCATAACCCAAACACTGCTTCTACAGAAGGACTATTACATTGGCAGTGAAACCTTTCCTAGGGTGTTACATTGCTTAAAGTAAAAATGAACTAAGAAACATTCTCCTGGGCTCCTGTCTTTTTTTTGCAATTAATTTTATGTTTTGGAGTTACAAGCTATGGTCAGCCTAGACACATGAGATGAAAAGTGCTTGAATATGACTCCATAGGTTATGGGAACACTTCAGTGATGGGGCATGTGAAGTTGAGTGTGGATATCCCCTCTGTTTCAACAGCTTAATGGTCGAGGGGTTATAACTGTATCTTTATGTCCTCGTTGTCCACGGGAATGGTACCGGAGGATTGGAGGGAGGCGAATGTTGTCCCCTTGTTCAAAAAAGGCACTAGCGATAGTCCAGATAATTATAAACCAGTGAGCCTTATGTCTGTGGTGGGAAAGCTGTTGGAAAAGATTCTTAGAGATAGGATCTATGGGCATTTAGAGAATCATGGTCTGATCAGGGACAGTCAGCATGGCTTTGTGAAGGGCAGATCGTGTCTAACAAGCCTGATAGAGTACTTTGAGGAGGTGACCAGGCATATAGATGAGGGTAGTGCAGTGGATGTGATCTATATGGATTTTAGTAAGGCATTTGACAAGTTTCCACACGGCAGGTTTATTCAGAAAGTCAGAAGGCATGGGATCCAGGGAAGTTTGGCCAGGTGGATTCAGAATTGGCTTGCCTGCAGAAGGCAGAGGGTCATGGTGGAGGGAGTACATTCAGATTAGAGGGTTGTGACTAGTGGTGTCCCACAAGGATCGGTCCTGGGACCTTTGCTTTTCGTGATTTTTATTAACGACCTGGATGTGGGGGTAGAAGGGTGGGTCGGCAAGTTTGCAGACGACACAAATGTTGGTGGTGTTGTGGATAGTGTAGAGGATTGTCAAAGATTGCAGAGAGACATTGATAGGATGCAGAAGTGGGCTGAGAAGTGGCAGATGGAGTTCAACCCGGAGAAGTCTTTTTTCCTTCAGCAGTTGAATGGGGCATGACTGCACAAGCACGTGAAAGTCGGACCATGAGGCAGCGGGAGAGTTTAAAAGTGAGCAGATTAACGGAGCAGGTGACGAAGTAGTGGGAGACGGAGTTGGAAGGTTTTGGCTTGAGAGGCTTCGGCAAGCAGAGGCTGAAGGACGTGTTTCACCCCAAGTGAGGTAAGGCCGGGTAACACACATCAAAGTTGCTGGTGAACGCAGCAGGCCAGGCAGCATCTCTAGGAAGAGGTATAGTCGACGTTTCAGGCCGAGACCCTTTGTCAGGACTAACTGAAGGAAGAGTTAGTAAGAGATTTGAAAGTGGGAGGGGAAGGCGGAGATCCAAAATGATAGTAGAAGACAGGAGGGGGGAGGGACGGAGCCAAGAGCTGGACAGGTGATTGGCAAAAGAGATATAAGAGGATCATGGGACAGGAGGCCCAGGGAGAAGGAAAAGTGTGGGGGGGGAGAAACCCAGAGGATGGGCAAGGGGTATAGTCAGAGGGACAGAGGGAGAAAAAGGAGAGAGAGAGAGAAAGAATGTGTGCATAAAAATAAATAACAGATGGGGTACGAGGGGGAGGTGGGGCATTAGCGGAAGTTAGAGAAGTCGATGTTCGTGCCATCAGGTTGGAGGCTACCCAGACAGAATATAAGGTGTTGTTCCTCCGACCTGAGTGTGGCTTCATCTTTACAGTAGAGGAGGCCGTGGATAGACATGTCAGATTGGGAATGGGATGTGGAATTAAAATGTGTGGCCACTGGGAGATCCTGCTTTCTCTGGCGGACAGGATCTCCCAGTGGCCACACATTTTAAATCCACATCCCATTCCCATTCTGATATGTCTATCCACGGCCTCCTCTACTGTAAAGATGAAGCCACACTCAGGTTGGAGGAACACCTTATATTCCCCTTGGGTAGCCTCCAACCTGATGGCACGAACATCGACTTCTCTAACTTCCACTCATGCCCCACCTCCCCCTCGTACCCCATCCGTTATTTATTTTTATACACACATTCTTTCTCTCACTCTCCTTTTTCTCCCTCTGTCCCTCTGACTATACCCCTTGCCCATCCTCTGGGTTCACCCCCCCCCCGTCTTTCTCCCCGGATCTCCTGTCCCATGATCCTCTCATATCCCCTTTGCCAATCACCTGTCCAGCTCTTGGCTCCATCCCTCCCCCTCCTGTCTTCTCCTATCATTTTGGATCTCCCTCTCCCCCTCCCACTTTCAAATCTCTTACTAACTCTTCCTTCAGTTAGTCCTGACGAAGGGTCTCGGCCTGAAACGTCAACTGTACCTCTTCCTAGAGATGCTGCCTGGCCTGCTGCGTTCACCAGCAACTTTGATGTGTGTTGCTTGAATTTCCAGCATCTGCAGAATTCCTGTTGTAAGGCCGGGTAAGTTCCTTTAATTAATTTAATTACCTTAGGAGTAGGTAATGGAGGCAGCAGTTAGGGCAGCTGAGTGTTCCATTTGCAGTATGTGGGAAGTCAGGGCGAGCACAATCATCCCTGATGACTACACCTGTAAAAGGTGCATCCAGCTGCAGCTCCTGACAAACCGAGTTAGGGAACTGAAGCTGGAGCTGGATGAACTTCAGATCATTCGGGATGCAGAGGCAGAAATAAACAGGAGTTACAAGGAGATAGTCACCCCTAAGAGTCAGGAGACAGGTAGCTGGGTGACTGTCGGGAGAGGGAAGGGGAATAGACAGAATGAGTAGAGCACCCCTGTGGCCATTACAGAGACTTGACTGGCACCAGGGCAGGAATGGATTCTCAATATTTCTGGATTTCAGTGCTTTAAAAGGGATAGAGAGAGGGGAGAAAAGGGAGGAGGGGTGGCATTACTGGTCAGGGATAATATTACAGCTACAGAAAGGGTGGGTAATGTAGCAGGATCCTCTTTTGAGTCAGTATGGCTGGAAGTCAGGAACAGGAAGGGAGCAGTTACTCTACTGGGGATATTCTATAGGCCCCCTGGTAGCAGCAGAGATACAGAGGAGCAGATTGGGAGGCAGATTTTGGAAAGGTGCAAAAATAACAGGGTTGTTATCATGAGTGACTTTAACTTCCCTAATATTGATTGGCACCTGATTAGTTCCAAGGGTTTAGATGGCCAGAGTTTGTTAAGTGTGTCCAGGATGGATTCCTGTCACAGTATGCGGATAGGCCGACCAGGAGGAATGCCATACTAGATCTAGTACTAGGTAATGAACCGGGTCAGGTCACAGATCTCTCAATGGGTGAGCATCTGGGGGACAGTGACCACCATTCCCTGGCCTTTAACATTATCATGGAAAAGGATAGAATCGGAGAGGACAGGAAAATGTTTAATTGGGGAAGGGCAAATTATGAGGCTATAACGCTAGAACTTGCGGGTGTGAATTGGGATGGTGTTTTTGCAGGGAAATGTACTATGGACATGTGGTCGATGTTTAGAGATCTCTTGCGGGATGTTAGGGATAAATTTGTCCCAGTGAGGAAGATAAAGAATGGTAGGGTGAAGGAACCCTGGGTGACAAGTGAGGTGCAAAATCTAGTCAGGTGGAAGGCGGCAGCATACATGAGGTTTAGGAAGCAAGGATCAGATGGGTCTATTGAGGAATATAGGGTAGCAAGAAAGGAGCTTAAGAAGGGGCTGAGAAGAGCAAGAAGGTGGCATGAGAAGGCCTTGGCGAGTAGGGTAAAGGAAAACCCCAAGGCATCCTTCAATTATGTGAAGAAAAAAAGGATGACAGGAGTGAAGGTAGGAACAATTAAAGATAAAGGTGGGAAGATGTGCCTGGAGGGTGTGGAAGTGAGCGAGGTCCTCAATGAATACTTCTCTTCGGTATTCACCAATGAGAGGGAACTCAATGATGGTGAGGACAATATGAGTGAGGTTGATGTTCTGGAGCATGTTGATATTAACGGAGAGGAGGTGTTGGAGTTGTTAAAATACATTAGGATGGATAAGTCCACGGGGCCTGACAGAATATTCCCCAGGCTGCTCCACGAGGCAAGGGAAGAGATTGCTGAGCCTCTGGCTAGGACCTTTATGTCCTCGTTAATGGTACCGGAGGATTGGAGGGAGGCGAATGTTGTCCCCTTGTTCAAAAAAGGCACTAGCGATAGTCCAGGTAATTATAAACCAGTGATCCTTACGTCTGTGGTGGGAAAGCTGTTGGAAAAGATTCTTAGAGATAGGATCTATGGGCATTTAGAGAATCATGGTCTGATCAGGGACAGTCAGCATGGCTTTGTGAAGGGCAGATCGTGTCTAACAAGCCTGATAGAGTACTTTGAGGAGGTGACCAGGCATATAGATGAGGGTAGTGCAGTGGATGTGATCTATATGGATTTTAGTAAGGCATTTGACAAGGTTCCACATGGTAGGCTTATTCAGAAAGTCAGAAGGCATGGGATCCAGGGAAGTTTGGCCAGGTGGATTCAGAATTGGCTTGCCTGCGGAAGGCAGAGGGTCATGGTGGAGGGAGTACATTCAGATTGGAGGATTGTGACTAGTGGTGTCCCACAAGGATCTGTTCTGGGACCTCTACTTTTCGTGATTTTTATTAACGACCTGGATGTGGGGGTAGAAGGGTGGGTTGGCAAGTTTGCAGACAACACAAAGGTTGGTGGTGTTGTAGATAGTGTAGAGGATTGTTGAAGATTGCAGAGAGACATTGATAGTATGCCGAAGTGGGCTGAGAAGTGGCAGATGGAGTTCAACCCAGAGAAGTGTGAGGCAGAACACTTTGGAAGGACAAACTCCAAGGCAGAGTACAAAGTAAGTGGCAGGATACTTGGTAGTGTGGAGGAGCAGAGGGATCTGGGGGTACGTGTCCACAGATCCCTGAAAGTTGCGTCACAGGTGGATAGGGCAGTTAAGAAAGCTTATGGGGTGTTAGCTTTCATAACTCGAGGGATAGAGTTTAAGAGTTGCGATGTAATGATGCAGCTCTATAAAACTCTGGGTTAGGCCACACTTGGAGTACTGTGTCCAGTTCTGGTCGCCACACTATAGGAAGGATGTGGAAGCATTGGAAAGGGTACAGAGGAGATTTACCAGGATGCTGCCTGGTTTAGAGAGTATGGATTATGATCAGAGATTAAGGGAGCTAGGGCTTTACTCTTTGGAGAGAAGGAGGATGAGAGGTGTACAAGATAATAAGAGGAATAGATAGAGTGGATAGCCAGCGCCTCTTCCCCAGGGCACCACTGCTCAATACAAGAGGGCATGGCTTTAAGGTAAGGGGTGGGAAGTTCAAGGGGGATATTAGAGGAAGGTTTTTACTCAGAGAGTGGTTGGTGCATGGAATGCACTGTCTGAGTCAGTGGTGGAGGCAGATACACTAGAGAAGTTTAAGAGACTACTAGACAGGTATATGGAGGAATTTAAGGTGGGGGGTTATATGGGAGGCAGGGTCTGAGGGTCGGCACAACATTGTGGGCTGAAGGGCCTGTACTGTGCTGTACTATTCTATGTTCTATGTTCTACCCCTGTGGCCGTTCCCACCAATAATAAGTATATCATATTGGATACTGTTCATAGGGACAACCTACCAGGGACAGGTTGCAGTGGTTGCGTCTCTGGCACTGAGATGGGACCCTCAGCTCAGCGAGGAAGGAGGGAAAAGAGGAGAGCAGTAGTGATAGGGGATTCAATAGTTAGGGGGACAGGTAAGAGGTTCTGTGGAAGAGATCGAGAATCCCAGATGGTCTGGTGCCTCCCTGGTGTCAAGGTCCACGATATCTCAGATCGAGTTCTCGGTATTCTCAAGAGGGAGGGTGAGCAGCCGGATGTCGTGGTCCCTGTAGGGACCAATGACGTGGGTAGGAAGAGTGAGGAGGTCCTGAAAGATGAGTTTAGGGAGTTAGACACCAAGTTAAAGGACTTGACCTCCAGGATAGCAATCTCAGGATTGCTACCAGTGCCACGTGCAGGCGGGTTTAGAAATTGTAAGATATCGCAGATCAACACGTGGCTGAAGACATGATGCAGGAGGGAGGGCTTCAGATTTATAGATAATTGGGCAGTTTTCCAGGGAAGGTGGGACCAGTTCTGGCGGGACGGTTTACACCTGAACTGGAGGGGGACAAATATTCTTGCAGGTAGGTTTGCTAGAGATGATCCGGTGGATTTAAACTAGATACCAGGGGGGAAGGGAACCAGAGTGTAGGAACAGATGTAGGGTAGAAGGAAGAAAAAAATAGTAAAGTTGTTTGCACCGTTAGTGATAAACAGAGAGTAAGAGGTGGAAAATTTCTTAAATGCATTTATTTTAATGCTCAGAGCATTATAAGAAAGGTGGATGAGCTTAAAGCGTGGATTGATACCTGGAAGTATGATGTGGTAGCTATTAGTGAAACATGGTTGCAAGAGGGATGTGATTGCAATTAAATATTCCTGGATTTCGTTGCTTCAGGTGTGATAGAATCAGAGGGACAAGAGGGGGAGGTGTTGCATTGCTTGTCAGAGAAAATACTATAGCAGTGCTCTGGCAGGATAGATTAGAGGGCTCGTCTAGGGATGCTATTTGGGTGGAATTGAGGAATGGGAAAGGTGTAGTAACACTTATAGGTGTGTATTATAGACTACCTAATGGAGAATGAGAATTGGAGGAGCAAATTTCTAAGGAGATAGCAGATATTTGTAGTAAGCACAAGGTTGTGATTGTGGGAGATTTTAATTTTCCACACATAGACTGGGAAGCCCATACTGTAAAAGGGCTGGATGATTTGGAGTTTGTAAAATGTGTGCAGGATAGTTTTTTGCAGGAATACATAGAGGTACCAACTAGAGAAGGGGCAGCGTTGGATCTCCTGTTAGGGAATAAGATAGATCAGGTGACGGAGGTATGTGTTGGGGAGCACTTTGGGTCCAGTGATCAGAATACCATTAGTTTCAATATAATTATGGATAGCTTACACTTCATTGTCGCCAAACAATTAGTACTAGAACGTACAATCATCACAGCGATATTTGAATCTGCGCTTCACACTCCCTGATTACAAATATTAAATATTAATAATATTAAAAATAGTTAAAATTAGTAAATATTAAAAATTTAAGTTATAAATCATAAATAGAAAATAGAAAACTGGGAAGTAAGGTAGTGCAAAAAAACCGATAGGCAGGTCCGGATTTTTGGAGGTTACGGCCCAGATCTAGGTCAGGATCCATTCAGCAGTCTTATCACAGTTGGAAAGAAGCTGTTCTCAAATCTGGCTGTACGAGTCTTCAAGCTCCTGAGCCTTCTCCCGGAGGGAAGAGGGACAAAAAGTCTGTTGGCTGGGTGGGTCGTGTCCTTAATTATCCTGGCAGCACTTCTCCGACAGTGTGCGGTGTAAAGTGAGTCCACGGACGGAAGATTGGTTTCTGTGATGTGCTGCGCCGTGTTCACGATCTTCTGCAGCTTCTTTCGTTCTTGGACAGGACAACTTCCATACCAGGTTGTGATGCACCCTAGAAGAATGCTTTCTACGGTGCATCTATAAAAATTAGTGAGGGTTTTAGGGGACAGGCCAAATTTCTTTAGTTTTCTCAGGAAGTAGTCGCTGGTGGGCCTTCTTGGCAGTGAACTCTGCTTGGTTGGACCAAGTCAGGTCATTTGTGATATTGACCCCAAGGAACTTAAAGTTTTTGACCTGTTCCACTTGCACACCACCGATGTAAATTGGGTCGTGCGGTCCACTACTCCTTCTGAAGTCATCAACCAATTCCTTCGTCTTGCTGTCGTTGAGGGATAGGTTATTATCTTCGCACCATGCCACCAGGTTCTTAATTTCCTCTCTGTACTCAAACTCATCATTACCCGAGATACAGCCTACAATTGTTGTGTCATCAGCAAACTTGTATATTGAGTTTGTGGAAACTTGGCTACACAATCATGGGTGTACAGTGAGTACAGCAGGGGGCTGAGTACACAGCCTTGTGGGGCACTGGTGCTCAGAGTGATTGTAGAGGAGAGCTTGTCCCCTATTTTTACAGCCTGGGTCCTGTCTGTGAGGAAGCTGAAGATCCAGCTGCAGATCTGAGTGCTAAGGCCCAGGTTCCGGAGCTTAGGAATCAGTTTACTTGGAATGATGGTATTAAAGGCAGAGCTGTAGTCAATGAAAATGAGCCTTACGTATGCGTCTTTATTCTCCAGGTGTTCCAAGGAGGAATGTAGGGCCAGAGAGATGGCATCTGCCATTGACCTGTTGCTCTGGTAGGCGAATTGCAAAGTGTCGAGGTTGACGGGTAAGCGAATTGCAAAGCATCGAGGTTGACCGGTAGGCTGTGGTTGATGTGTGCCATAACCAATCTCTTGAAGCACTTCATAGCAATTGATGTCAGAGCCACAGGTCAATAGTCAAGACAAGGATAGGTCTGGACCCAGGTTTGAGATTTTTGATTGGAGAAAGGCAAACTTTGAGAAGATGCGAAAGGATTTAGAAGGAGTGGATTGGGACAATTTGTTTTAAGGGAAGGACGTAATAGAGAAACGGATGTCATTTAAAGGTGAAATTTTGAGGGTACAGAATCCTTATGTTCCTGTTAGGTTGACAGGAAAGGTTAAGAGTTTGAGAGATCCATGGTTTTCAAGGGATATTGAAAACTTAGTTCAGAAAAAGAGAGATATCTACAATAAATGTAGGCAGCATGGAGTAAATGAGGTGCTCGAGGAATATAAAGAATGTAAAAAGAATCTTAAGGAAGAAATTAGAAAAGCTAAAAGAAGATATGAGGTTGCTTTGGCAAGTAAGGTGAAAATAAATCCAAAGGGTTTCTACAGTTATATTAATAGCAAAAGGATAGTGAGGGATAAAATTAGTCCCTTAGAGGAGCGGTCCCCACCACCGGGCTGCAAAACATGTGCTACCGGGCCGTGAGGAAACAATATGTTTTGGCAATATGAAACGATATGAGTCAGCTGCATCTTTCCTCATTCCCTGTCATGCCCACCGTTGGAACTTGAATGCACGCGAGGTCATTATGCACGCGAGGTCTTTACCCACACGAGGTCATTACCCACGCGTCATCCATGTCAGCATGGGAAGAAGATCAACTCCTCGAGCTTGCAAATGACGGCAGGCTGAAAAGTATGTTTGACATAACATCTCTGCCGGCATTCTGGATCAAAGTCAAGGCTGAATATCCTGAGATAGCCACGAAAGCACTGAAAATGTAGCTTCCATTTCCAACATCATATCTCTGTGAAGCGGGCTTTTCTGCAATGAATGCAACGAAAACTAAATTGTGGAATAGACTGGACACAAGGAATCCCCTTCGAGTATCGCTGTCTCCCACACCCCTCGATGCAACTGTCTTGTTGCAGGGAAACAAGCCCAGGGCTCCCACTGATTCAGCGATATTGGTGTGTTGCAATGATTCTATATGTTCATACGGGGAAAACATGCGCTGTGTGTTTAATATTAAGTTCGTTAGATAAACCCTTTTAGAAATGAAATTGAGTGTATTAGCCACTTATAAGTGGCTTAGTTGACTTATCAACTATATTCCGGTCATGATTAACAACCCCCCCCCCCCCCCACCAGTCGGCCGGTCCGCAAGAATATTGTCAATATTAAACCGGTCCGTGGTGCAAAAAAGGTTGGGGACCCCTGCCTTAGAGAATCAGAGTGGACAGCTACGTGTGGAACCAAAAGAGATGGGGGAGATTTTGAACAATTTCTTTTCTTCGGTATTCACTAAGGAGAAGGATGTTGAATTATGTAAGGTAAGGGAAGTTATGGAAACTATGATGATTAAAGAAGAGGAAGTACTGGTGCTTTTAAGGAATATAAAAGTGGATAAATCTCCAGGTCCTGACAGGACATTCCCTAGGACCTTGAGGGAAGTTAGTGTAGAAATAGCAGGGGCTCTGACAGAAATACTTCAAATGTCATTAGATGGTGCTGGAAGATTGGCGTCTTGTTCATTATGTTCCATTGTTTAAAAAGGGTTCTAAGAGTAAACCTAGCAATTATCGGCCTGTGAGTTTGATGTCAGTGGTGGGTAAATTGATGAAAAGTATTCTTAGAGATGGTATATATAATTATCTGGATAATTATATATTAACCAGATATAATATGGATTTGTGCGTGGAAGGTCATGTTTGACAAATCTTGTTGAATTTTTTGAAGAGGTTACTAGGAAAGTTGACGAGGGTAAAGCGGTGGATGTTGTCTATATGGACTTCAGTAAGGCCTTTGACAAGGTTCCACATGGAAGGTTAGTTAGGAAGGTTCAATCATTAGGTATTAATATTGAAGTAGTAAAATGGATTCAGCAGTGGCTGGAGGGGAGATGCCAGAGAGTAGTGGTGGATAACTCTTTGTCAGATTGGAGGCCAGTGACTAGTGGTGTGCCTCAGGGATCTGTACTAGGTACAATGTTGTTTGTCATATGCATTATTGATCTGGATGATGGAGTTCTAAATTGGATTAGTAAGTATGCAAATGATACTAAGATAGGTGGCGATGTGGATAATGAAGTAGGTTTTCAAAGCTTGCAGAGAGATTTAGGCCAGTTAGAAGAGTGGGCTGAAAGATGGCAGATGGAGTTTAATGCTGATAAATGTGAGGTGCTACATTTTGGTAGAACTAATCAAAATAGGACATACATGGTAAATGGTAGGGCATTGAAGATTGCAGTAGAACAGAGGGATCTAGGAATAATGGTGCATCATTCCCTGAAGGTGAAATCTCATGTGGATAGGATGGTGAAGAAAGCTTTTGGTATGCTGGCCTTTATAAATCAGAGCATTGAGTATAGGAGTTGGAATGTAATGTTAAAATTGTACAAGGCATTGGTAAGGCCGAATTTGGAGTATTGTGTACAGTTCTGGTCACTGAATTATAGGAAAGATGTCAACAAAATAGAGAGAGTACAGAGAAGATTTACTAGAATGTTACCTGGGTTTCATCACCTAAGTTACAGAGAAAGGTTGAACAAGTTGGGTCTTTATTCTTTGGACCGTAGAAGGTTGAGGGGGGACTTGATAGAGGTATTTAAAATTATGAGGGGGATAGGTAGAGTTGACGTGGATAGGCTTTTTCCATTGAGAGTAGGGGAGATTCAAACAAAAGGACATGAGAAGAGAGTTAAAGGGCAAAAATTTAGGGGTAACATGAGGGGGAACTCCTTTACTCAGACAGTGGTAGCTGTGTGGAACGAGCTTCCAGCAGAAGTGGTAAAGGCAGGTCTGATATTGTCACTTAAGTAAAATTGGATAGCTATATGGACAGGAAAGGAATGGATGGTTATGGGCTGAGTGCAGGTCAGTGGGACTAGGTGAGAGTAAGCGTTCGGCACGAACTAGAAGGGCCAAGATGGCCTGTTTCCGTGCTGTAATAGTTATATGACTATATGTTTATAGGTGGTGCACTTTGGAAGGACAAACTCCAAGGCAGAGTACAAAGTAAATGGCAGGATACTTGGTAGTGTGGTGGAGCAGAGGAATCTGGGGGTAGATGTCCACAGATCCCTGAAAGTTGCCTCACGGGTAGATAGGGTTGTTAAGAAAGCTTATGGGGTGTTAGCCTTCATAAATCAATGGATAGAGTTTAAGAGTCACGAGGTGATGATGGAGCTCTATAAAACTCTGGTTAGGCCACACTTGGGGTACCGTGTCCAGTTCTGGTCACCTCACTATAGGAAGGATGTGGAAGCATTGGAAAGGGTACAGAGGAGATTTAGCAGGATGCTGCCTGGTTTACAGAGTATGGATTATGATCAGAGATTAAGGGAGCTAGGGCTTTACTCTTTGGAATGAAGGAGGATGAGAGGAGACATGATAGAGGTATACAAGATATTTAGAGGAATAGATAGAGTGGACAGCCAGCCCCTCTTCCCCAGTGCACCACTGCTCAATACAAGAGGACATGGCTTTAAGGTAAGGGGTGGGAAGTTCAAGGGGAATATTAGGGGAAGGTTTTTTATTCAGAGAATTGTTGGTGCGTGGAATGCACTGCCTGAGTCGATGGTGGAGGCAGATACTCTAGTGAAATTTAAGAGACTACTAGGCAGGTATATGGAGAAATTTAAGGTGGGGGGTTATATGGGAGGCAGGGTTTAAAGGTTGGCACAACATTGTGGGCCGAAGGGCCTGTACTGTGCTGTACTGTTCTATGTTCTATGTTAACCTGGCAGTGTGGGTCCTGAGGCTCCTGTACCTCCTTCCTGATGGCAGCTGTAAGAAGAGAGCATGATCTGAATGGTGGGGTCCTTGATCATGGATGCTGCCTTCCTGCAGCAGCATTCCGTGTAATTGTGCTCACTGGCGGGGAGGACTCTACCAGTGATAGACTGGGCGGTATCCATTACTTTTTGTAGGTTTTTCCATTCAAGGGCATTGCTGTTTCCATGCCAGGCTGTGATGCAACCAGTCAATATGCTCTCCACCACATATCTACAGATGTTTGTCAAAGTTTTAGATGATACACCAAAGTTTTGCAGACTTCTCAGGTAGTAGAGTCGAGGTCATGCTTTCTTTATAATGGCACTTCCATGCTGGACCCTGGACAACCTTTCTGAGATTATAATACTGAGGAATTTAAAATTGCTGACCTTATCCACCTCTGGCCTGCCAACGAGGACTGGCTCATGGACCTCTGGTTTCCTCCTCCTGAACTCAATAATCATCTCTGTGGTCTTGCTGGCATTGAGTGAGAGGTTGTTGTTGTGGCACCACTCAGCCAGATTTTCAATCTCCCTATACTGTATGCTGATTCATCACCACCTTTGACAGTGACAGTGGTCTTGTTGGCCAACTTAAATATGGCATTGGAGCTGTGCTGAGCCTCACGGTCACAAGTATAAAGGAGTAGAGCAGGGAGCTAAGCACACAGCCCTGTGGTGCACCTGTGCTGAGGGAGATTATGGAGGAGATGTTGTTGCCAATCCGAACTGACTGGGGTCTTTAAGTTAGGAAATCGAGGATCCAGTTGCACAAGGAGGTATTGAGCACTTGAAGCTTATTGATTAGTTTTGAGGGGACAATGGTATTGAATGCTGAGCTGTAGTCAATGTAGAGAACCCTGATGTATTCACTTTGCTGTCTAGATGTTCCAGAACTGGAGTGGAGAGTCAAAGAAATAACATCAGCTGTTAACGTGTTGTGGCAAATTGCAGTGGATCCAAGTCACTTCTCAGGCAAGAGTTGTCACCTATGTCGCTTGGTTTCACGTTGCAGGAGGTGATAGCATTCAAGCCCAGCTGCTGAGTTTGGGCCAGAATTGCCACTTCACACATGAGATGGCTTTCTGAAGATCATAACTAGACCTCTTGTATTTAACTTGGCCACCAGACCTGAATGCCACTAATCTGGCCCTCAGCAAATTGCAGATTTCATTGTTCATCCAGTGCTTCAGATTAGGGAATTCGCTGAATGATTTTTTGGGGATACACAGTTTTAATAAAGTTTCCGTGAGAATCACGGTGTCTTTGTTCATTTCCTCCGATGAATCCTTGAACACAGCCCAGTCTACCGATTCAAAGCAGTCCCATAACAACTCATCTGCCTCCTGAGAGCACCTCTTTGTTGTCCTTATCTCCAGAACTTAGCTCTTTGTCCTCTGCCCTTATGCAGGTAGGAGGAGGACAGGTAAGTGATCTGATTTCCCGAAATACAGTCAGGGTATAGAACGTAGGTATTCCTAATCATGCAAACTGCGGCCAGAATCACGGAGGAGAACTCTCTCATCAGATGTTCCTGGTCAGGGAACAAGAGTGCGACAAGAGCGCTGCATCTGAGCATACAAAGAGTCTATTTTAAAACACAAACACCCCCCCCCCCCCCCCCCCACCTTTTGCCTTCTCCTAATCAGCAGTCTGGTCCATCCAGTGTATTGAGAAGCCCTTGGGTCTTACCATGTATCTGCTGTGGCTGGTGTGAGTCATGGCTCTGTGAAACACAGAACACAGTCGTTTCTCCTTTACCTCTGATACAGCAATCTTGTCCTTACGTCCTCAGTCTTGTTCTCCAGCAACTGTGCACGATGCTGGGTGAAGGAAGTTTCATTCCCCGGTATTTCAGTCTGACTTGGAGTCTTCCCTCCTCTCTCTCTTTCTGCCATGACAATGTATGCTTAAAGGTGCCATACCTGCATGCTCGAGAGTTAAATCTGCTGAGTCCTTCAGAAGATCAAGAAATCGCTAGTTTGTTAAGGTGATTTAAAAGTACGTTGCTTAAAGGGAAATTATAGGCTGTACATTGTAGTGAGAGTAATTCAGAAGAAGTATATTTAGAAGCTTTGTAAGCAGCCCGCAACACCTTGCTATGGTTCAGCAGTGCTATCTGGGAATTGACTCGATTATTTGAAAGATTTTGTCTTTGACGTGGAGCTGCCTCACATACTGAGTGGTCTCTTGAATTTTTTGGTTCATGGCTCAGATTTCCAGCATCTTTCTTCCTTCGCTTTTTGGATTGTTCAGCATCGGAACTCCCCCAGACAAATAGCCTTGCCCATCCCCGGGGCACGGAGTCCCACCAGCCTGCACTGAGCTAAAGGCAAGAAAGGTTTGCATTTGGTGATATTTGGGAATCTCCAGCTACTTTAAAGCCAAGAAAGAGCTGTTTATAGTGTGTCGTCATGGTTGCAATGTAGGAAATTCGACTGACACTTTGCCTTCAGTAAGTCCTTTCACAAACACCACTGTAATATTGACCAGATTGCCTGCTTTTGCAATCTGGATGGCAGGGCTTGAGTTGGACTGGTCCTTAGGGTTAACTCTTCCATTCATTTAGTGAAATTGTGCCAGGGGATTTATAACGTTCTCCTGAGAGATTGTGTCACCTCATCTCTTCTGTTGGATGGCTCCTCCAACAGTGCAGCACACATCCACTATTGCAGCAGCAGCCTGAACTATTAGGCCCAAATCTCTGGAGTGGAACCTTCAAATTCTGAAAAGACGAGTGCCACGTATTGTACCACACCTGGGTGCTTAAGACAGAGTGAATCTGCATGTGAAGAGAAACCCTTATTTTTCATTTCTGTCAGCACAGAAAATTATTATTAATCAATAAATGCATTCCAGCACACCTGGAGTATTGTTGGCACTCAAATAATTTCAATCCATGTGCACATTTGAGTAAAATGCAAAGGGACTAACTTTGCTCAGTGCACTAGTTTAATGTATCTGTTAAGCTGTTTATTTTAAATAGGCTAACAACAGCATCAATACAGTGCACAAAGATATTTTATGTAAACTCATTAATCAGTGTGCTACTAGAGGGAATTAACCCGTTTGGAGAACTCAACAATATTTAGCTCTCAGAGGAAAGGATAAAAGATTTTTAATTATTGCTTGGAAAGCAGAATGCAGCTCTGTTAAAAATATATCGCCTGCTTTATTTTTGCCTTTTCACTGTAATAGCAAATGATCTGCTGCAATAGCAAATTTTAGACCTATTTATAAAACAGACTTAAGCTTAAAGCTTTACCTCTTTAACATTAGATGTGCATTTTTGTCTATAAGACCGTTAATCAGTCTGCTGCTATTTCAGCAAAGCCTGGACTATGTGTATGGACAGTAATGGTATCAGAAACAAAAAAAAAGCACAAAGAACAACAGTTAGTCATTCAGAGCAAAAAAAAAATGTCCAAACTGCTGGTCACCTCCCAGGGGAAAAATTGATGTCAAGTTCTGCTGTCTGTCAGGATTAAATGCCCATTTGGTTTTCACTAACATGTGGTTTGAGGACAAAGCAGCTCAAGTCACCCCTGTGTCTAACAAAGGATTTCAAATTGCTGGGTGAAATACCTCAATCCCTCTGTTAATCTGGAAACACCAGGACCACATGGTAACACTAAGGACTCCTTTTCTCTTGTTCCTTGTTGGCTGTCATTTCCGCACTGCCAAGCTGTTCTTCAGAAGAGGGGCTTTATCTGTGAAGAAATCCTTGCCTGGCTCTCTCCCACTCATTTTTCTTCCTTAATCTACTCCACTTCAAACAGGATCCAGTGCGTCACAAGGGAAGCAGATGAATACGTGTTGTCCTGCAGGACCTTAAGCATCACACACTGGTATGATTTGCCCTTTCTTCTAAATGGACTATAAATGCACAGCCATTAATCACTAATATGCAACATTTGTTGACTACTGCTCTTAGTCATAAGGCTAAAAGGACATTGGCAAAGCACAATCAAGCTAATTGAGGCTTCTGCGTATTCAGTGGTGAAATGTGCACTGCTGAAAAATGCCTTTCCCCAAGCAGTATTATCTGGTCACAGCATTACCCTTCGCTGCACTATAATAATATTGTGGCAGTTTAATATCACAGCACTTGACTAACCAAGCAGAGACAAAACAATTTTGTTTTGATGCTCAAAGGAATAACTAATTAATGGCTGTTTTTTTTTTGTAATTTCTTTCACAGGTTCCTGAGGAAGCAAAGGATGGAGAAACCAATACATGGAGTATATCCAAACAGGGAACAAGCAGCAGTAAAAGCAAGGTATGCTTTTTGGGAGTCAGCTGCTTGCAAATTACCTGTTGCACTTCTTAGAAGAATTACTTGCTTCAGAAACACTAGCAGTGTAACACCTTGGAACCTTTTGAAATGGACAAGAAATGACATTAATGCACGTCTTTTATTTTACGTGAGGATAGTTGTAATTTCTCAAAGCAAGTGAAGATGTATCATGTTGACAACCTTTAGTTTCCCAATTATAAAACAGCATGTAGAGGAAGCATGCAACATATGATCAGTGACACTGATTGCTGAGAGTCAGTAGGACATAGATCCTCTTCCTAGATTCCTTAAGTTACGTTATTCAGTCTACATACCTGCCCTACCCATTCTATATTTATAGGATCTGATCTTGCTCTATCAGAATCTGAGTTCACCTATCTGGGGTGTTTCGTTTCTTCGCAACTCGATATATGAACAAGAACTCTTGAAAAGCACTTGTTTGATCTGCATGCAGTGGCTTCCTTTTTTAAAATGCTTTGATTCCCTATGGGCAAAGTAGTAAACAAACAAAATCATCTCCTAATGTCACAGAAAATTTGACCTTAGTAGAATAATAATAATACCTGTACCAGATCTACACCTGTCCATTCATAGCTATTGCCAATTCTATATGTTTATCTAACTTTCAAACTATCCATCTAACTGTCTATTTATATTATTCAGTCTGCATACCTGCCCATCTAACTGTTCATCTATAAGCTCATCTATTTATCTATCAATCCATGTCTGTCTGTTTACCTGCCCATCTGCCTACTTACCTGCTATCTATCTACCTGTCAGTCTGTGTTTTTATCTGACTATTATTCTGTCAGTTTATCTGTCTATCAATGTATGTTTGTCTGTGTCTATCTGTTTATATGCTTGTTCTATCTATCTAAAGAATAAAGCAAGGAGAAACAGATAGGGTGTAAAAACCCTCAATCCTTCAGAGCTATCATTCATCAGCCTCAGCTCTTAGCAAAACCCTTATTACAACTGCAGCTTAGGAACATCCTGATCACTCTGATCACTTTGGCCTAAAGAGACAGAGCGGAGTAATGATGGCGCTAAACGGCGACTCCTTTGCCTGCATCTTTGGAAACAGCTCTACGAGGGCTAATTGATAAGTTCATGGCCTAAGGTAGAAGGAGTCAATAATAGAAAACCTAGCACATCTATTTTTCAACATAGTCCCCTCCCAAATTTACACACTTAGTCCAGCGGTTGTGGGGTATATGGGTCCTTCTTTGTAGAAGTCAGCATCTTGGACCTTCAGGTGGTCCACAGCAGGGGTGATTGACAAGTTTGTGGCCTAAGGTAGAAGGAGATGAGATATACAGTTCTTGTTACATGCACATGCAGTTCAACTCTTTGAGTGATTATGCAGAAAGTTTGAAGTTAATAACTCATCTCCTTCTACCTTAGGCCACAAATTTATCAATCACCCCTGCTGTGGACCACTTTCTGGAGGTCCAAGACGCCGACTTCTAGAAAGAAGGGATCCGTATGCTCCACGACCGCTGACCTAAATGTAGGAGGGGATTATGCTGAAAAATATATATGCTATGTTTTCTAAAACTCCTACCTTAGGCCACGATCTTATCAATCACCCCTCGTATTTCCATTGTTAATATCTCTATTTTTCCCTTTCAGGGTTCTCTTGAAGTCCCTGACCTGGAGTTGCACGCTGACTTCGGTTCTTTGTGGGAGTGGGACCTGCTCTCGGGGTTTCACAACCAGCCGTTGTTCAGCTCGGACTGAGGGTCCGGCTCGGATTTGGAAGCCTAGGATCTCGGGGCTCTGGAGACGGGCCAATCAAGGATCGGTGTCAGGGCAGGAGACCCGTGTGTTGTGGGGGGAGTCAGGATATTTGCAACTGTGTGCCTGGAGACTCAGGATCTTTGCGATCTTAAGGCACAGAGCTCAGAAAAAGCAACGTAATGGACTTTTAACATCGTAAACCAGCGAGTTGTTTGTTATGTCTCCCCACTCGCTGGGAAAACAGAGACACCTCCTTCTCCCTTATTAGGGAGAGAGAGAGAGAGAGAGAACCTGTGGTATGTCATATACCGGGTGAAACACAAAGTCTTTGGGGTAACTGCAAGTCTGTGTCTTTGCTATTGCTTTGCTCAGGCTTGAGTGTTCAATGGTGGGTGCTGATGCTTTTTTTTGCCAGTGGGGGGAGGGGGGATTGTTGCTTTCTGCCTCTTATGCGCGGGAGGTAGGGGAGCTGGGTGGCAACTTTGGCATTCTAATATTTAACTGCCATTCATTCTTTGGGGCACTTCTCTGTTTTTATGGATGGTTGCGAAGAAGAAGCATTTCAGGATGTATATTGTATACATTTCTCTGACATTAAATTGGACCTTTGAAACTTTGAACCTTAAAATATGTTGACTTTGGTAAAAAAAACATCGTTCTGTATTTTCATTCTGTGTAAAAAATAGTGCACAATTTATGTTTAATTTATATTTTCTTATGAATGCTGCTGATATGAAGCTCTGTGCCAGTGTTGCTGATGCAAGTAGGTTTTCCTCTGCACCTGTGCTCATTGTTCTTGTGCACGCGGCAATAAACTCAACTTTGACTTTGAATTTTCCACCCAGTCATATTTTACATGATTCCCTTACAGTTCGAATATCATTCATTGTCAGCCTTGAATATACACAAAGATTGTGTTTCACAGCCCACTGACATTGAGAATTCCAAAAGGTTAAAATCCCTTGAATTAAATAACATCTCCAGCTCAGCTCTATTGGTTGGATCCATTATACTGAGACAATAATTTTCTAGGTTCTCTTATCCAATTTGAAAAAACACTCTCAAAATCCTGACTTTGTTTATTTCTTTTTCTTTCTTTTACTATCTTACTTTTCTTTTTGCTTCTTCTTTCTGTCTCTCTCTTCCTTGCTCTTTTCTTCTTATTTTTTTCATTGTCTCTGCACCCATTCCTTTATCTGTCTACCTACACTCACATCGCTACATAAATACATATAAGATCTTTTATCTGGTGATAATGCTATTGGGAAAATAACAAAAGATGTAAAGATGTGATCATTACTTCATTACTAACTAGTTCAACAGGTCAAAACACCTAACTGGTCTAACTGATATCCTTCATCAGGAGATTGTAGGTTCAATGTCTATTGACACTTGTGTGGAACAGAATAATTTTGAGACTCATCCTTGATGATACAAAGGAATGCAAAAGCAATTTAGAAATTCTGTTGCTGTTGAAAAATACATTAAACACTACATGTTATGAACTATTCTGTTCCATGAGTTTTCAAGAGGGTGTACTTATGGCCATTCATTTATTCTGCATGTAAATTATTGATTTTTAAGTTACTAACTGATATAAAATTTTTAAAACTTAAAATGTGCAACTGGAACTTGGTGTTTGAATTATTGGAAATTATTATTTGTAATGAGTTTAACCAAGCTGTTAGCTTATCTAAAATAATTAACTGGGTCTGCACAAAGCCATATTGACTCTCCTTAATCAGCCCATTGTCAGGTTAAGCCCTCCTCCTCCTCCCCCAGCTATGACAAACGTGTTGTTTCTAAACCTTTCTATAATTGGTCTTCATATCTGTTCTTCCAGCTCTCTGTGGCTATCCCTATCCTTTCCAAATGTGTATAAATTCTAACTCCAGTATCCACTCCAACAGCATTTCTATCACTGACATGAGGTTCACTGGCGCATAATCACCTGGATTATCACTATTTCCCCTCTTCAATACAGAAACAACATTTGCTACATTCTACTCCTCTGGCACCTCACCTGTTGCTAGTGAGGACATGAAGATCCTTGTGAAGACCCAGCAAACTCTTCACTTGCTTCTTTCAGTATTCTGGGATAAATGTCATCAGACCTGGGGACTTACTCACCTGAATCCTTTATAGAAAACTAAGTACTGCATCTTCCTTAATCTCAGTGTCCCAGCACTTTAGCATGCCCACTCTGTTTTTACTAACCGCCAATACCTTCTCCATGGTAAATACTGCCACAAGGTATTCATTTAGTTCCTCAGCCACTTGTTTTGACACCCAGCACAAATTCCCTCCTTTATCCTTGAGTGGACCTACTCACTCATCAGTTATCCTCCTATTTTAAGTATAAAATGGCTTGGGATTATCATGGACACTGCTCATCAAAGATATTTTATGGCCCCCTTTAGTCTTCCTAATTGTCTGCTTAAGCATCTTTATATTCCACAAGGGCACTGTTTGATTTTAGCTTCCTAAACTGTATCATATGCTTCATTTTTCCCTTCCTGAATAGATCTAGGAACTCTCAGGTCATCCAAGGTTCTGTTACCTCCCCGTCTTTTCCCTTACTCCTTACCAGACCATGCCAGTCCTGAACTCTGCCCAGCTGCCCCCATATGCCAGTATTGTCCCTTAGCTCCTGTCTTATCCTGGCATGATTTGCACTCCCCTAATTTACTACCTTCCTGCAGGATCCTATTTGGTCCTTACTCATATTTATCTTAAAACATAATGAGTTATGATCACTATTCCCAAAACTTTCACCTATTATCAGGTTAAACTCCTCCCCACCTCCACACTATGACAACCCTATTGTTCCTAACCTTTCTATAATCTGTCTTCGTATCTGTATGTCTGTTCCTCCAGCTCTCAGTGGTTATTGGGAGGCCTGTATTATAATCCCATCAGTGCAAATGTGCCTGTCCTATTTCTAAGATCCATCCAAATGACCTCTGTGGATGATGCCTCCAATGTGAGGTACCGCTGTGAACATGGAATTCTCCTGTATCAGGAGTGCAACCCCTCCACCTCTTTTATCTCCCTCTCTAGCACATCCAAAGCAACAAAATCAGGAGTGTTGAGCTGCCAGTCCTGTCTCTCACACAACCAGGTCTCTGTAATGGCAACAATATCATCATACTGTGTTCATCCTCCTTACCCACAATACTCCTAGCACTGAAATGAACATATTTCAGCCCATCAGTCCCACCATGTTCATTGCTGTCCTTCCTTTCAATCTGACCTGTCGTGCCATCTTTCCTGAATTCAACTCTGTCACCTGTTCCCCTACTGCTGTGGTTTCCATTCCCTGCCCCGCAAATTTAAAATCTCCCGAGGAGCACTGGCTAAACTCCTGGAAAAGATAATGGTTCCCTTCCAGTTCAAACCATCGTGTTTGTACAGGTCCTACCACCCCAGAAGAGAACCCAGTGATCCATAAATCTGAAAACCCCCTTCCAGTTTCTTAGCCACGTACTGAACTGCATTTTGTATCCTTTTCTCATGACCCCAGCACACGTCATGTGCAGTAATCCTGAGATTAAAACCTTTTACACCCTTTCATTTTGAGAAGACCTATTTTACAGGATAAGAGCAAAAACAGAAGGTGTATGATCACAAACAACAGGAATTCTGCAGGTGCTGGAAATTCAAGCAACACACATCAAAGTTGCTGGTGAACGCAGCAGGCCAGGCAGCATCTCTAGGAAGAGGTACAGTCGAAGTTTCAGGCCAAGACCCTTCGTCAGGACTAACTGAAGGAAGAGTTAGTAAGAGATTTGAAAGTGGGAGGGGGGAGGGGAAGATCCAAGATGATAGGAGAAGACAGGAGGGGGAGGGATGGAGCCAAGAGCTGGACAGGTAATTGGCAAAGAGGATATGAGAGGATCATGGGACAGGAGGTCCGGGGAGAAAGACAAGGTGGGGTGTATGATCACCTTCTGTAACAATGAAGCACAACTCAGTGGACAGACAACTTGTCTTCTAGCAGTGAGAAACTTCCAAATGCTTGTTAGTGGGTAGGTGGGAAGAGACTGAACCAAGGGGGATAGAATGGTTTTGTGGAATGTGGACATAGTTCGGGGGAGCAGGAGCAGGCAGAGACAATGGGCCTACCCAGACAGGCAGGATTGTGGATCTTGGGTAGAAGGTGGAAACAAGCAGTGCAGGTTAAGGAATCTATTAGTTTAGTGGCAGTGGATGGGAGTTCTCCAGATTTGATGAGAGTGGTGAAGGAGTGAGAGGCAGCCTCCTGACGGTTCAGACTGGGGTCCCTTTCAAGGGGTAGGTATGAGGAGATGTCTGACAGTTGCCGACTGACCTCACCAAGGCAGCGGCCTGTCCATCACGCCACAACAGCACCCTCTTTGTCTGTAGATTTGATGATAAGACTGGGATTGGTAAGGAGTAAGGAGAGAGAGGAGGGCAGGTCATTCAGAGGGGATAAGGTTCGAGGAGGAGAGAGCAGTGCTGAAGTCGAGTTGGTTGATATCCTGTCAATAATTCATGATGAAAAGACCCAAAGCAGGCAGAGTGGGGTGTCCAGGATGAGGAGGGATGGAGACTGGAGAAGGGGTCATTGGTAGAGAATTCTTGCCAAGTGGTCTCAGAAGTGGAGGCAACAGAAGAAGAGCTGGGGTCATGCTGGGCATGGAAATCACTGGGGTGCACTCAGAAATGGAGGCGATGGAAGATAACCTTTGTGTATCAAATACATTTGTGTTTTAAACATTGCACGTTTGACATGGAGAGGAACATTCACTGTCACGTGTGCAGCATGGAAAGCAGACTTAGCCTAAACTCATACATTATTTTTGTAAACAGAGCATATGGCCTTGTTAAGCATTGAGTATTAACAAAACTGCAAAATGAAAACTATTGCTGGAAGTCTGAGAAGTAACTACGAAGTTCTAGCTGCGCAAGTAAGTTAGATTCCAAAAGGAGAAAATAGGTCTATACTTAACGTTTATAACATTATTCGAATTGGCATATTGTAAAAGATGTATAAAAAACAAATCTAATTTCTATAGCACCTTTCATAGCCTCAGGAATGAAAGCAGGTAATCTGTGCATAACATGCTCACTTTCTCAGCAATGCGATTACATCTAGGTTCTCCTTAAGTGATCAACATTCACCAGTGCACCAGAAATATCTCTGCAGATTTTCATTAAAATATTGCCGTTGGATCATCTATGCTCAACACCGTGGGCCTTAGTTTAAATTCTCATCCGGAAGGAATTACCTTCAGTACTGGAATGTCAGCCTAGATTTTTTAGCACACATCTCTGGAATGAATCTTGAATGCACAACTTTCAGAATGAGACGCAAGGCTGCTGCCCACTGATCTATTGTTAACACTGCCTGGGCATTGATTTCATTGGAACATTCTTCTGCACACTTGAGGTATTCTTCAATGCACGAGAGTTCAACTAACAAAATTTCACTATGCTGTCATACACTCTTTGTAAATATGTCTTCAATTTAGGGATCTATTTTTCACTGTAAAGAATAGGACGCCACTCTCAGCACATAGGAATACAATGTACTAAAATACCCAATGTGCATTTTGCCCAAATGCTCCTCGTTTTCACTTAACAAAATGTTTTCCAGCATCCCCATCTCTTTTGCAAATCAAGTCATTTCTGTTTGCTGCATTTTCAAATCATGACAAAATATCATAAGAAAAAACTAAAGTGAAAGGAAAAATGCTCTTACTTTCACTTTTCACAGAAGTATGTTTTTAATCACTTGTGAAAGAATGAGTAAGATAATAATTCGGAATTAGTGTCACATCCAGAGCAAAACCACCATGAAATGGTAATATGTGTGGTTGATCAAATGATTGAAATCATGCTTAAACAGGAGAGAAGGAATATGTGTGAATTCTGAGGGGCTTCTTGCTGAAATAGGAGATTACGCACAGCCATTGGGATGGACGTCGTGCCTTTGTAGAATTTAAATGCACAGATATTGAAATAAACATGATACGGTCTAGTTCAGTGAGGGGTCAGAAGCATAGGAATAATTGATGTACACATCAATAAATGAAAAACAATGCTACACCTCTAAAAAGAATGCTTAGAGATTGTTTTATTGCACAGTTGTCTTCAACGATCTGCTGATGGTTTCAGGGTGTGTGGGTGCACATAAAAACTGATGTAATTCTGTACAAAAGAATAAAAAATCTTCCTAATTTTAAATGTGTAAGTTGCTGAATGGAAACTTTCTTCAGGAGAAAGCAGATTTGTCCCTAAAGATCCATGATCTCACTTTGGTAGAATTGTGATCTCACCGTAAATCTACCCAACTTCACATGAATTTCCAAGGATTGGAGCAACCCGAGTTTTGTGTGCCAATAGAACCTGAACTAATCTGACTTAGGCCAGTACTAATCATCATTATATTTAAGTGACCATTAGTAGACTAAATGGAAGCTTACTAACCAGAAGTAACTTGGCAGTTGCAAAGCCTTATGAAATATCTGCAGTACCTGGAAAGCCCCCTGGGCAGTAATTTTCTATCATACAGGAGGCTCAGCAAATTAGGCTTCGGGTAAACCCTAGAATAAATGCCATTTCACCAATTTCACCCACCATTGTGGTGAGTAGTGGTCATAGAACTAAGTGCAGAAATGGATTGAGATGTGGCATGGATGCTCGAACAGGGAGTGACACAGTGAGAGGAAACACAGGGGAACTTGGAGGGAGAAGAAGGGTTGTGAGGAGAGAATCAGGACCTACTGTGGGGGGGGGGGCAAAGGAGGATCACGTGGCTCATGGATAGACAATAGTAAGCATAGGATCAAGGAGGTGGAGGGTCACTGGGAAATGGATCTTGGTGAAAGAGGATGAGACAGTGGAAAATGATCTCAGGGATAGTAAAAAGGAACATCCAGGAAAGACGACCTGAGGGTATTCGAGAGGAAGGATTCGGGGTGGGGGAGGAGGGGTTTGAAAACATGGCAACAAGGAGTAAGTGGAACTGATCAAGTTGAACAGATCTTTAATGAAGACTCTGTCTAAAAGTAGATGGATGCATTGGACTCCCCAACTGCAACCTATGTAATGTTAGGTCAAGCTGGCCTCAAATTTTGGGTTAACTAGGAGTGGTGATAAATGTCCTTTACACCTTCCTTTAACTAGGCACAAGAGTTGAATTCATGAAAGACTACACCAATCCAAAGGAAAGGGAAACTGCATTATGATGAAACTGATTACATATGACATAAAGTAACCAATGGAAAATAATCAATGCAAGACTTAACTGCCTGAGGAAAAGTGCTAAAATTCTTACAAATGTCAGGTTTGACAATAGACAATAGACAAAAGGTGCAGGAGTAGGCCAACTTTTGTATATGTGTATTAGTCAGTGTTACTACTTTGCTGTGAAAAGATGTGCCTTTGCCCTATCATTGACTTCTGGTAAGAAACACTATCTTTGCAAATGACTGCACAGCAACACAAAAAATGACAGTTCTGAATTCTGGTTAACCTGGCCTATGTTGTCCAGTGTATTAGCACCCCCGGCATGAGATCGACAAGAATGTATCCAGCTTACACACAGCTTTAATGAAGAAGTTGGTGAGAAAACAGGATTGAAATTAGCAGAACCTCCACTGATTTACTGATGGGATAACTTTTATTGTTTGATGGTTTGGTTCAGCATGCATTCTTTCTTACTCTTGCCTACATTTGATCTTTGGCATAAAAGATTAATACACATTAATTTCCTCCCAGTGTGATGGAAATGTGTCCTTTAATAAAGATAATAAAGATTTATATTCATACTGACCCTGTCATAATTACAAAACATCTCCATGCTTTTTACAGACAATTAAGTCTTTTAAGTGTGGGCACTGTACCAATTAATGAAATGTGGCAGCCAATTTACAGATAGCAAAGTCTCATGAACATCAATGAGATGAATGTCCAGATAACCTCAAATAGCAATGCTTGCTGAATGATAAACATTGCCCAGAACACCAGAAGGACAAAGTTCTGTTTTTCTTTAAAATGGTTCTGATGGAATCTTTCCCATCGATCTGAGTGAGCAGCTAGAGCCTCAGTTGAATATGGCATATGATAGGTGGCACTTCCAGCAGTGCAACAGCAAACTGGGAGCATCAGCGCAAATCACATTTTAAGTATGACTCCTGTATTGGAAGAGCCCACCTCATACAGATGATGATTTGGGCATCTTTCAGGCTGGGAAAAAAGCAATAAGAAGTCATTATTAGTGAAAAGCTATTCTGTGGGAATGCTCTGGTTGCTAGCAGCAGTGATGGGGCTACCTTTCCATTGAAATTTTAGGCATGCTCCGCAATTATCAATAGTGAAGGGATATACTGTCTATAAAATTGTAGCAAAAAGATGCCTTATTAATCTTATCCTTCTAAAGTCATTTTGCCCTGTTGCAGGTCAAGTTCACCAGGTGCACACCATGCATAAAAGATATCAATCACAAGGCTATCCTATCGCAGTTTTTCTCAGGACAGATAAAGGCTTGCTTGTTGCGAAACATTAGGAAATTAATAATGTCCGCAAAATCTAGGCTGTTCAGGGTTGATTATATTCCTAGGCCAGTGTTACATTTCTGAACCTGTCAGAGATATTTCTCTTATCAATGTTCTCCAGATAAGCAAACTATTTCCAATCTTTGTCACAAGCTGAGGGAGAACTCACTTAACTTAATGACACCAAGAAAAACAGCCATACCCATACTAAAAACAACAGATTTGTCTCGAGCTCCTTCAGGTGTTGTTGCTGCTAGAATATGTCCAAATCCATCACACAGCTAAGGGTTCCAAAGGTCAATGGGGCATGCTCTAAGATGGTTCTTATTTCCCTTAATCCGGTGAATAAGCAAGGAAGACTCCATGCTCTTTGGCATGGCTTAAGTTTTTGCTTGAGGGATGCTTTTTTTCTATTAGATATTTATAAAAGTGTTTGCATTTTGTTTTCATGTTCATTGCTCTTGGACTGTGCTTTCTCTATACTTATTAATTTCTTCATCCTCCTTTGCTTAATTTTAATATTTTCCAAATCCTCTAGCATATCACTCTTCTAGCACATTGTAAGTCTTTTCTTTGGAGTCATAGAACACTACAGATCAGAAACAAGGCCTTCAGCCTATCTAGTCTATGATGAACCATTAGTCTGTCTAGTGCCATCAACCTGCACCCAAACCATAGCTTTCCATACCCCTCCCATTCCTGTACGTATCCAAATTTCCCTTAAATGTTGAAATCAGCTCACATTCTCCACGTACTCTGGCAGCTCATTCGACACCCTTACTGCCCTCCGAGTGACAAAGTTCCCCCTCATATTCCTTCTAAACATTTCATTTTTCACATTTAACACATGACCTCTAGTTGTAACCTCACCCAACCTTAGTGGAAAAAGCATCTCTATACACTTTATAATTTTGTATACCTCTATCAGGTTTCACCAATGCCTTATATAGTATCAACATAAACATCACAACTCTTGTGATCAATACATTGATTTATGAAGGCCAATGTATCAAAAGCTTTCTTTATGACCTTATCTACGTACCTGTGATGCCACTTTCAAGGAATTATGGATCTGTATTCCTAGATCTCTCTGTTCTACCACACTCCTCAGCTCCCTACCCCTTACTGTGGAAGACCTATTCTCGTTGGACCTCATACTTTTCTGCATTAAATTCCATGTGCCATTTCTCAGCCCATTTTTCCAGCTGGTCCAGATCCTGCTTCAAGCTTTGATAGTCTTCTTCACTGTCAACAACACCCTAGATCTTGGTGTCATCCATAAATTTGTTGACCCAGTTTACCACATTATCATCCAGATCGTTGACATAATGACAAACAACAACAGAGCCAGCACCAATCCCTATGGCATTCCATTAGTCACAGGTCTCCAGTCAGAGAGACAACCACTCTCTGGCTTCCCCAGCAGGCAATCCAGTTCACTACCTCACCTTGAATGTCAAGCAACTAAACCTTCTTGTCCAACCTTCTATGCAGAACAACATCAAAGGCCTTGCTAAAGACCATGTAGACAACATTTATTGCATTGCTTTGATCAACATTCCTGGTAACTTCGTCGAAAAACTCTGTAAGATTGGTTAGACATGATATACCAGGCCACAAAGTCATATTGCTTATCCCTAATCAATCCCTGTCTATCCAAATACTTATAAATCCTGTCTCTTAGAATACCTTCCAATAACTTTCCCAGTACTGATCTCAGTCACACCAGCTTGTAATTTCCTGGCTTATTTTTAAGAGCATTTCCTACACAATAGAATAATATTAGCTAACTTCCAATCCTCTGGCACCTCACCTGTAGTTAAGTATGTTTTAAATATCTCTGCAAGGGCCACTTTAATTTCTGCACCAGCCTCCCACAGGGTTCAAAGGAACACATTGTCAGGCCCTGGGGGTTTATCCACTCCCAAGACAGCAAACATCTCCTCCTCTACAATCTGAATAAGGTCCATGACCGGGTTTCCAAGACAGCAAACACCTCCTCCTCTGCAATCTGAATAAGGTCCATGACCAGGTTTCCAAGACAGCAAACACCTCCTCCTCTGCAATCTGAATAAGGTCCATGACCGGGTTTCCAAGACAGCAAACACTTCCTCCTCTGCAATCTGAATAAGGTCCATGACCAGGCTGCTGCATTGCTTCACATCTATATCCTGAGTAAATATGGATGCAAAAATTCCATTTGAGATCTCTCCCTCATCATTTTTTTGGCTCCATGAATAGATGACCACTATGATCTTCCAGAGGACTAATTTTGTCCCTTGCTATCCTTTTGCTCTTAATATATCATAAGACCAATAGACATAGGAGCAGAATTAGGCCATCTGGCCCATCGAGTCTGCTCCGTCATTCAATCATGGCTTATCCTTTTTTTTCCTCCTCCTCAACCCTAGTTCCTGGCCTGCTCCCTGTAACCTTTGATGCCATGTCCAATCAAGAATCTTTCAATCTCTGCCTTAAATACACCCAACAACATGGCCTCCACAGCTGTATGTGGCAACAAATTCCACAAATTCACCACCTTTTGGCTAAAGAAATTTCTACGCATCTCTGTTTTAAAAGGACGCCCCTTTTCCAGCCGTCTATTCCATCACCCCCCTCATCCTTCTGAATTTCACGAGTGCAGACCCAGAGCCATCAAATGTTCCTTGTATGATAACCTTTTCATTCCTGGAATCATCCTTGCGAACCTCCTCTGGACCCTCTCCAATGCCAGCACATCTTTTCTAAGATGAGGGGCCCAATACTCAAGGTGAGGCCTCACCAGTCCCTTATAAAGCCTCAGCATCACTTTCTTGTTCTTGTAACAGAGATTTGACATTGTGGCCCCTGCCCATCCCCCACATGAGTCATCTGTTGTCGGCCCCCAACCAACACATATTCCACTCTCCCCTCCTACCCCTCCTCACAGTCCCCCACCCTGCTCTCATGACTATACCCCTTCCCCACACAAAACCACCACAGTGGGCTTCACAGCCGAACAGATGAGAAGACAGCTGAAACGTCTCAACCCAAGCAAGGCTGCAGGACCGGATGGACGTCAGTACCAGGGTGCTCAAAGCCTGTGCCCCTCAGCTATGTGGAGTACTTTGCCATGTTTTCAACCTGAGCCTGAGGCTCCGGAGGGTTCCTGTGCTATGGAAGACGTCCTACCTCGTCCCTGTGCCGAAGACCCCAGCAGCCTCAATGACTACAGACCGGAGGCATTGACCTCCCACATCATGAAGACCCTTGAGAGACTTGTTCTGGAGCTGCTCCGGCCTATGGTTAGGCCACACTTAGATCCCCTCCAGTTCGCCTACCAGCCCCGACTAGGAGTTCAGGATGACATCTTCTACCTGCTGAACCCTGTCTACGCCCACCTGGACAAGCCAGTGAGCACTGTGAGGGTCATGTTTTTTGACTCCTCCAGTGCGTTCAACACCATCCGCCCTGCTCTGCTGGGGGAGAAGCTGACAGCGATGCAGGTGGATGCTTTCCTGGTGTCATGGATTCTTGATTACCTGACTGGCAGACCATAGTACATGTGCTTGTAACACTGTGTGTCCGACAGAGTGATCAGCAGCACTGGGGCTCCACAGGGGACTGTCTTGTCTCCCTTTCTCTTCACCATTTACACCTCGGACTTCAACTACTGCACAAAGCCTTGTCATCTTCAGAAGTTTTCTGATGACTCTGCCATAGTTGGATGCATCAGCAAGGGAGATGAGGCTGAGTACAGGGCTATGGTAGGCTACATGGTGTGAGCAGAATTATCTGCAGCTTAATGTGAAAAAGACTAAGGAGCTGGTGGTAGACCGGAGGACAGCCAAGGCACTGGTGACCCCTGTTTCCATCCAGGGGGTCAGTGTGGATATGGTGGAGGATTACAAATACCTGGGGATACGAATTGACAATAAACTGGACTGGTCAAAGAACACTGAGGCTGTCTACAAGAAGGGTCAGAGCCGTCTCCATTTCCCGAGGAGACTGAGGTCCTTTAACATCTGTTGGATGATGCTGAGGATGTTCTACGATTCTGTGGTAGCCAGTGCGATCATGTTTGCTGTTGTGTGCTGGGGCAGCAGGCTGAGGGTAGCAGACACCAACAGAATCAACCAACTCATTTGTAAGGCTAGTGATGTTGTGGGGATGGAACTGGACTCTCTGATGGTGGTGTCTGAAAAGAGGATGCTGTCCAAGTTGCATGCCATCTTGGACAATGTCTCCCATCCGCTACATAATGTACTGGTTGGGCATAGGAGTACATTCAGCCAGAGACTCATTCCACCGAGATGCAACACAGAGCGTCATAGGAAGTCATTCCTGCCTGTGGCCATCAAACTTTACAACTCCTCCCTTGGAGGGTCAGACACCCTGAGCCAATAGGCTGGTCCTGGACTTATTTCCTGGTATAATTTATACATTACTATTTAATCATTTATGGTTTTATTACTATTTAATTATTTATGGTGCAACTGTAATGAAAATCAATTTCCCCCGGGATCAATAAAGTATGACTATGACTATCTACGACTATGTATTCTAGACCGCTTGAAATGAATGCGAACATGCCATTTGCCTTCCTCACCACCGAATCAACCTGCAAGTTAACCTTCAGGGTGTTCTACACAAGGACTCCCAAATCCCTCGGCATCTCAGATTCCTGGATTTTCTCCATTTAGAAAATAGTCTGCGCTTTTATTTCTACTTCCAAAGTGTATCACCATGCACTTTCCAACATTGTATTTCATTTCCCACTTTCTTGCCCATTCTCCTAATGTGTCTAAGTCCTTCTGCATCTGACCCATTTCCTCAACACTACCTGCTCCTCCACCAATCTTTGTATCATCTGCAAACTTGGCAACAAAGATTCCATCATCTAAATCATTTATATACAGCATAAAAAGAAGTGGTCCCAATACCAACCCCTGCGGAACACCAGTCGTCACTGACAGCCAACCAGAAAAGGATCCTTTTATTCCCACTCACTGCCTCCTATCAATTAGCCAATGCTCTCAGCACGTTAGTAACTTTCCTGTAATATCATGGGCTCTTAACTTGTTAAGCAGCCTCATGTGTGGCACCTTGTCAAAGGCCTTCCGAAAGTCCAAATATACAACATCTACTACATCCCCTTTATCTATCCTACTTGTAATCTCCTCAAAGAATTCCAACAGGTTCGTCAGGCAGGACTTTCCCTGAAGGAAACCATGCTGACTTTGTACTATCTTGTCTTGTTGTCACCAAGTACTCCATCACCTCATCCTTAACAATTGACTCTAACATCTTCCCAACCATTGAGGGCAGGCTAACTGGTCTATAATTTCCTTTCTGCTGCCTTCCTCCTTTCTTAAAGAGTGGAGTAACGTTTGCAATTTTCCAGTCCTCTGGCTCCATGCCAGAGTCCAATGATTTTTGAAAGATCATTTCTAATCCCATCACAATCTCTGATGCTACCTCTTTCAAAACCCTGGGGTGCAGTTCCTCCGGTCCGGGTGACTTTTTTACCGTTAGGTCTTTCAGCTTTTTGAGCACCTTCTCTCTTGTAACAGTAACTACACCCACTTCTCTTTCTTCACACACTACAACATCAGGCATACTGCTAGTGTCTTCCACAGTGAAGACTGACACAAAATACTCATTTAGTTCAGCAGTCATCTTCTTATCTCCTGTTATTATTTCTCCTGCCTCATTTTCTGACGTCCTATATCCACTCACATTTCTCTTTTATTTTTAACATACAGTACTTGAAAACACTTTTACTATCCACTTTGATATTATTTGCTAACTTGTTTTCAGATTTCATCTTCTCCTTTCTAATGAATTTTTAGTTGCTTTCTGTAGGTTTTTAAAAACTTCCCAATCCTCTATCTTCCACTAATTTTTGTTTAGTTGTATGCTCTTTCTTTTGCTTTTACAATAGCTTTGACTTCCCTTGTCAGCCACGGTTGTACTATTTTACCATTTGAGTACTTCTTCATTTTTAGAACACACATGTCCTGCACCTTCCTCATTTTCCCCGGGAATGTACAGCATTGCTGCTCTGCTGACATCCCTGCCAGCAGCTCCTTCCAATTTACTTTGGACAACTCCTCTCTCATACAACTGCAATTTCCCTTACTCCACTGAAATACTGCTACACCAGACTTTACTTTCTTCCTATCAAATTTCAAGTTGAACACAATCATATTGTGATCACTGGTTCCTAAGGGTTCTTTTACATTAAGCTCCCTAATCCTACAATACTCCTTGTATTGAAATATTGTATACGCAGCTCAGAATATTAATCACACAATGCTCAACCTTTTGATTCCGAACAGCTTAACAACATCTTGCTCCACAACCACTCCACTATCTGTTCTGGTGCTTTGGTTCCCATTCCCCTGCACCCCCCCCCCCCCAACCACCGCCTGTGCAGCACTAGCAAACCTTCCCGCTAGGATATTAGTCCTCCTCCATTCTTGCATTTCAGGCATAAGCAGTCTCTTCTGTTCAGGTCCCACCTTCACTGGAAGAGAGCCCAATCATCCAAAAATCTGAAGCCCCCACCCCTCCTGCACCAAACTCCTTAGCCATGTGTTAAACTCCACGATCGGCTTAGTTCTGGCTTCACTAGCACGTGGCCTGGGTAGCAATCCTGAGATCACAACCCTGGAGGTCCTGTCATTTAACTTAGCACCTATCTCTCTGAACTCACTTTGCCATACTTTGTCACCCTTCTTACCCCTGTCATTGGTACCAACATGGACCATGACCTCTGACAGCTTACCCTCACACTTGCGAATGCTATAGACTCGATCCAAGATAGCCCTGATCCTCGCACCTGGGAAGTAACAAACCACCGAGAAATTTGCAGAACTCTTTTCTGTTCCCTTAACCAACAAATCCCCTATCACTAAAACTCACCTCTTCTCCCCTTTTTCTTTCTGAGCCACAGAGCTAGACTCAGTGCCAGGGACCTGAGCGCTGTGTTTTTACTCTGCTAAGTCATCCCCCCAACAGTATCCAAAGCAATATACCTATTGTTGAGGAGAATGAGCACGGGGGTACTCTGCTTTGGCTGCCTATCGCTTTTCCCCCTCCTGACAGTCACCCAGTTACCTGTGTCCTGCATCTTGGGTGTAACTAGCTCCCTGTATGTCCTGTCTGTGAGCCTCGTGAATGATCCAGAGTCATCCCCTTCCAGCTCCAACTCCTTAACTGGGTCTTTTAGAAGCTGCAGCAGAATGCACTTCTTGCAGGAGTAGGCATGAGGGACACCAAAGTTTTCCCTGCCTGCCAACATCCCACAAGAGGAGCATTCCAGTATCCTGCCTTACATCCCCATGCTCTGAATGTGCAATCAGAAAGAAATATAGAATAAATAACAAAAAAATTTACCCACGGCCTTCGCTGCTCCTCACTGAAGTCAGATTGAGCCAATGTCTCAACTCCTTGCTCCAACACTAGCCCATCCACACAGTGGTCACCCCAATTAAACCTACAGTAACTTGTTTTCATTGGATCTTGCAAAGCATCTAGTTATAACATGACCCAATGTCTCTTCGGGAACTGTGGCAAGCAATAAGTTCCAACCGCCCCACTTGCTTCTTTTAAGTTGTCTCTCCCCCTGCAGAATCTGTTGTCTCCTCAGGACTGTGGTGCACAAAAATGCCGAATGCCCCATTCATTTCTTTTAAATTCTCACTCCCGCTATTCCATCCAGTGTTTACTCGGGACTGTGGCACAGCCTTTGATCAAATGCTACTTCTGTAAACCACAGCTGTATCACTTTTCTTGTTGGATGGTTTTGCCTTTGCAAACTGTATTAACCTTTAATTGTTAGCCACTGCTTGTCTGCCAACATACCATTTGCTATACGTTCCCTTCAAAGGGTTATAATTGTTTATTTTGTCACTGTACTTCCTAAATTCCCTATCATCTGATACCTCTCTCCTGCTTTCACACATGCACCCACACCCTCTCCACTTCCCGTTCCACCCTACAGCTTTTAGTTTAAAGCAGATCCTACAGGTTATTTCATTCATTAAAACCCCGATCCCAACTTAATTCAAATGAAGCCCATCCTAACAGAACAACTCTGCTGTCAAAGCGTTAGTGTACCATGAACGAAAACCTTTCTTTCCCTACACCAGGTCTTTGAACCTCATATTCAATTCTATAATTTTATGCACCTTTCACCAATTTGGATGTAGCTCAGGTAAATAGGCCAGAGCTAATTATCTTTTTGGTTCTACTTTTTGAATTTGAACCCCAACTGCTCAGATACCTTCAGTAGATCCTCTTTCTTGGTCCTGCCAATGCCATTGATCCCCGAGAGGACCATATTCACCAGATCCCACTTCAAATTCATCTCCAGACCTCAGGCCATGCCCTTGCTATGGAAGTAGACAGAAAACACAATCTTTTAAACTCTTGCTTACAATGAGTATCCATCCTGCTGACTATAATGTCTCCAGTCAGTATTATCTTCCTCTTCATTCCCCCAAATGGAATGTCCCCTTGTGGAACACTGCTATGGCCAGTCTGCTCATCCTCCCTGCAGTTTCTGCTCTCAACCACATAGGCTGCAAGAACGTCGTATCTATGAACAAGTCCAAAGTATGAGGTACCTCTAACACTAACTTCTGAGTCTCTATACCTGTGTCACTCATAGCTACACTTCCTATCTCTCGTGTTTTGTAAGTTCTCCAGTAGTTAATCTAAGGAGTGCATCTCTCTCATGGAACAAAGCAACCAGTTCGTTTCCTCCACCATGACGCATTCCAGTGTCCAAAGTTCAGATTTCAGCTGATCCACTCAGAACTGAAGATGCTCAAACTCCAAAAACTTTTTGTATTCTCTGTGGATATAATTTTCAATAAGGCACATTGAGGTGGAGAAGAGAAAACTGCAATCTCACTAGCAAGATTATCTCAGACTCAGCATCTCAAATTAATTCATTGAATGTAAAATTGAGATAGCATTTTTAATCCTGTAGTGCTTTCTTTAAATAGAATGCTGCACACATTCCCCTTGCTTCACTAAGCCATTGGATGCTGTCCACCACAATAAAGCACGGAGTGATTTAGCAGTACTCTCTGACTTATTTTCTCAAGTCAATGGTATTAGCTGGTTACCTAATTACCAGGGAAACTAGAAGGCTGTGTACTTATCTCTTTAATATTTGTTTGCACTCTAAACCACAAGGTTTGGAAATTCTGTCAACAGAGTTAAACTAAAGAATAACATTTTTAAAGCAAATCTCCGTCTTGCTCACCAAAGTTTCCTCTTCATACGTATGGTACTTACTGGACCTGTTGAAAAATCCTGTGTTTTAGCAGAGCCCACAGAGTTATAATCCCAGAGACCACAAGTTCTTAAATGAGTAAAACAAGATAATTCACATTTGACCGCTTTACAATTTCTCCCTGATTCTTCAAATGCAGAGTGTTTCATGCAGGGATGAAAGCTCCCTGCCTTTTAAAACTAGCATGCTGCCAGCAAGTGAACGTGAGGATGCCCCTTCCTTTCCTCATTATATGTTACCATTTGGAGCAGCACCTTCACAGGCACAAGTTCTCCACTTCTCCTCCCGTACTTGGAAATTTTAGGTACCTTTCTGATTTCATCTGTGCTCGCTCCCCAATATGTGAAATGCTCTACAGGCAAAAAATTCAGGGAAATTGTACAGGTCAAATCATGTTCCTAGTAACAATGGGTTAGGTTTGAAGATAGTGTCACACTTAAATATTTCAATCTTGCTACTCATAATAAAGTAAATAAATATGATGAATGAAAATCAGTGATGTTATGAGCTTCCCTTTAGTCTTGGATATTAGTTATTAATTAATTTTTCACCCTGGTGCATGGGACTAATTCCAATTCAAATAAGCCTATTTAGTACTTTGAAGAACAGGCAATCCTTAATTCTTCTGACTCATTCTGGCCTCCTTGGACTAATGTCTTGTTTTCTCTGGCACACTGTCAGCAAGTCCACATCCATCTTCTAACAATAAGCTTGATGGCAGGGCCTCTTATCTCTATTAATCTAAATGGATATTCTCTGAAGCTTTCTGAATTCCCTTCTACCCTCTAAGTTTGGATTGCTTGACACTTAATTGTAATTCAGCTTATACGTACTGTACATTACAATTTCAGTATGGTGATTGTGGATAATACTAATCAATCAGATATATTGGTGGATGTCTTAAACTTCTGGCACATTGAGATTGAAGTCGTGCTCTCATGTTATTACTTAAATATTGGTGTAAACTTCCTCTCCCTTTTATTTCACCTGAGACATTTTACCTCTCCATTTTACATATTCTGATGCTTTCAATGTAACCGTCAATAGAAAGATTATATGCAAAGGCATTAAATTACTTCATTAAGCTTATTCCAATTGCTGCAACAGGATAAAAGATCTGTCTTCAGCTGATCTTGGAACATTTGATGCTGACATGAATAAACACTAGTGAAGTAAATTATTTAGTTTGTGTCACTCATTTTTTTTAATCCCTTTTCCATTTTTATTTGTTGCTTATTCAGTTAAAGTATCTGGAATCATGAAAACAAAGAATCTAACAGTACACAAAGACACCTTTCAGCAAATCACTTTTTGAATGAACTATCCATCTTAATGACTCTTTCTTTCCCCAAGAAACCAGCAAATTAGTCCCCTTCCAGCCTGTGTCCAAATGGCTTAGAAACATCAAAATCGGAATCAGGTTTATCATCACTGAATTATATGATGTGGAATTTGCTGCTTTATAGCAACAGTACAGTGCAAAGACAAAAAAATCACCATAAGTTACAAAATAAATCAATAGTTCAAAAATGAGGAATAACGAGGTAGTGTTGATGAGTTCTTGGACCATTCAGAGATCTGATAACAGAGGGGAAGAAGCCGTTCCTTAAACTGCAGAGCATATTTCCTCAGACTCCTTTATCTCCTCCTGGTCCACCACATTTTCTCATAATATGCTGAAATTACTTCTCAGCACCCTCCAAAAAATATTTGCCGAATATTTTCAATCTATGTCTTGCGATTATTGACCTACTTGCCAAAGAAAATAGTTGTTCTATTTTAGCTCAAACTGAATTCTTAATTTTGAACACTTCTACAAGTCTCTCCTTAGCCATCACAACCAAATCATCCTAAATCATTCTTAATGTACTATCCACTGCCATGACATCCTTCCTTAAATGGGTACACTTTTGGTTCACCGATGAACAATGTTGGTAACAATTAGATTATTGTTCACGTATAAGTTCATAAGGAAAATATTTCCACTAGTATGAGGTTTATCTTATTCATAAATATAAAAAGTAATATTCTTAAATATTTTATTAATCAATGTTCTGAAGCTTTGCTTGTTCAGTTATATTTCTTCTGATTCAGTTTAATTTGACTTTAATGAGAAGAATCTGTTACTAATTAACAAAATAAAACATAAAACTTCCTCAGCCTACACTGCCACAGAGCCTTACGGAGCAGGAGGAGCCAGTAAGAGGCATGTTATCAGTGAGTTGACAAGAGATGAGCTGAAGCATCTCTGAGGAAAGGTTGCCTCTAAGTTCATCTTTTTGGGGTATTTTCTGTCTTCCAAGACGCATCTGGAACCACGTGCTCACTTACACATTCCTCAGAAGACTGGATTACTCAACTAATTATTATTCTACTCATAACAGGACATTTCCTGCATCAGCAGTAACTCGCCTTGTTGCAGTCATACCTCTCTCTAGACCAATAATTATCCCTCAACCAACATCACTACTCGTGGGATCCTGCTTTGCACTGATTAGCTGCCAATTCCCTACATTATAACCTTGACCACATTGGGGCATGTGGAAAGCTCAGTGAAACACCGTATACATAGAGGTCATTCCTTGAAATACGGCATAGGATATCATCTCCTAGCAAAGATGGTTGGGCCCCTTTGGAATTCACAGCATGATTGTTCAAGACAATGTAAGATTGTTGACTCAGAGTAAATCATATTTAATGATAAAGAGCTATAAATTTCTCTGCATTTTAGAGGCATTGCATGCTCAAGATTACCGGAAGGACTAAATATCAATCTCTCATGATGGTTCAACATTTGCTATGAAGGATTGCATTGCCTAAGGTTATGTGGACAGCTCAATTTTTTTCTGCAAATCTCACAGCCTTTTGTTTGCAATATATGTGTTCAGGATTGAGCTAGCTAGTAATAACATATGGCAGTACTTTGTTGAACTCTCCACTCTAAGTTGAACTTAGACCGGAAACAATTAAAAAGAACACTATTGGAACACATTTGCTAGTCGTAAATAGATGCATATTTTGTAGATCTACTCAAATGGCTGATCCTTATTTTGGTAATGTGAATAAAATTAAAGCTGAACAAAACCCAAGCAGAGCAACATTAGCTCAATGATATGAAATCTGATTTTTGCTTTCAATATAATAGTCCTTTAGAGCTTAACTCCCGTGGAGGAAAGGATGAGACCATAAAAAGATAATCATCCTCTTTGTATGTCTGGTGTAGTGAAATATGCCTGCTGAACTCCACTTCTGAAACTGGTTGCATTGAAGTCAGAATGAGTTTCAGACACAACATGCATACATTACTTCATAACACATGCAGCCCACACACCAGAGGAAGGTCAGCACCATAGCACAGTGGTAAGTGTAATGCTTTACAGCGCTAGCTGTAAGTTGGGGGTTCAATTCCTGCCACTGTCTGTAAGGAGTTTGTACGTTCTCCTTGTGACAGTGTGAGCTTCCTCTAGGTGCTCTCGCTTCCTCCCACTTTTCAAAGATGTACAGTTCACAGTTAGTAAATCGTAGGCATGCTATGTTGATGCCAGAAGCCTGGCGACACTTGCGGACTGCCCCATCACAATGTGGACCGTGTGCTCGTTGATGCAAACAATGCATTTCAATGGTTTGATGAACATGTAACAAATAAAGCAAATCTTTAATGGGGGCAGCACAGCAGCATAGCAGTTAGCATAAGATTCAAGATTCAAGTACATCTATTATCAAAGAATGTATCAATTATACAACTTTGAAATTTGCTTACTCACAAAGGTAGCCACAAAGCAAAAAACCCAAAAGAACCCAATTTAAAGAAAAAATTGAATAAAAATAGATAAAAGACCAAAACTCAATGTGCAAGAGAAAGAAAAAAATTACAAGTCATGCAAACAATTGAAGTGAACAACAGCATACGAAACAAAGATAAGTCCTCAGATCCAAACCCAGGAGCAGCCTAGAGAAGGCCCAAAGCCTCGCGTATCAGTTCATCATATTAGCAGGCATGGAGCACAGCAGGCGGGACAGTCTTCATAGCCTCAGCACCATGGAGATGACCATCTCCGAGAACGAACGAAATCGGCTCTCGTCCTGACTGACACCCTGTCTCTTCAGTCTATCTGGGCCTGTTTAAATTGATTCAAAGGTGGAACAGCGAAAGGCTCCAGTGCCCTGGAGAGGGGAGTGAGAACACCTCCTGCCTCTGATCTGGGCCAGTGTTTAAATTGTCTAAACAGCGCATTGTACCTCACACTAGGACACAGGCACTGCTGCTGTGAAAGGCCCCAGGCCTAGACCACCCTGTCCAGACCCAGATTTCATCACCCAGCCTGAAGCCGCTCTCAAACCCTTCAAATCAGCTCAGCACCCAGAGCGATCCAACCTCGCACCAGGCCAGTTGTAAGAGCATCATAATTGAATCTCTTCTTACTGGGCCCTGACTTCTCTTTAAGGCACCTAGAGTGATCCAATCTCACTCCTGGGACAGCTAGATGGGCATCAGAACTCCAACTGCATTGATTCATCCCTCCAAACTTGCCTCACCATCACTCACCCCTCCCCCGGTTGCCGTGATAATTTAACACAATTTACCGCAGTAAAGGTATTTTTAGTGATGTTTTTAGTTGGATTTCTTAGCTGTTTTACTACCAGGAAACTGTTGCACACGTTTGGTAGTGCATCTATTACAGCACCAATGAGTGGGTTTCAATTCCCACGCTGCCTGTAAGGAGCTTGTATGTTCTCCCTGTGATTGCATGGGTTTCTTCAGGGAGCCCTGATTTCCTCCCACATTTCCAAAAACATGTGGATTAGTAGGTTAATGTGGTCACATGAGTGTAATTGGGTGGCATGGGCTCATTGAGTCAGAAGGGCCTATTATATCTCTAAATGATTAAAATAAATAACATTTCTACATGCCTTCTTTTGTTTCCAACCATCTTGGAAAGAAAAAAATAATTTATGTTGGAAAATGCTCACCGGAACTGCAAAATGTAAGGAAGCCATGTGAGGTTAGTGAAGTGTAGCCTGCACCTAAAATCTATCCTCACACTTCAATTCTACCTTATATTCATGACTGTGGTATATAGCATTGTTCCTTGTCTTGCACAAGTTGATGCTCACTAGTGCTCTGGAAGCTATGCCTCAACCTATTGAAGAGTTTGTTCTCATCACTCCAAATCTGGTGCAAGTCAGAAAACAAAGAGTTCCCCAATGCTCAGAATTCTTTTAATTAGTGATGTGGAAAAGAAGACAGAGCTTCTTTATGCCTGGAAACACAAGAAGCTATCAAGATATGGAACAACAACGAAAGGGGGTTATTAGCGTGGTCAACCCCCAAGGATAGTACACCCTGTAGGATGAAGTGACAGAAAGGTTCAGTAATCACACAACTTGTGGTCAGGATCAGTGAAGGTATCATCAACAATCTCCCAACAATTGCACAACTAGCCTAGCATTTGGCTCCATGCTATATACTTCTGTTAACCTATCAATCCTGATGCAGGGCTTTGAGCCAAGATGTCAACAGCTCCTTTCCTCCTGCAGATGCCACTCATCCTGCTGAGTTACTGCAGCAGATTGCTTGTTACTCCAGATTCCAGCACCTGCAGACTCCTGTGCCCCTGACCTATCATTCTCTGCCAGTCAAGAATCATACCCGTCACCCTCATAGCCATCAACAGCTCAGTAATAAAGCTGATTCTCTGCAAGATGATATGGCACACAGTGACTACAGCTCAGCTGGTGCAAGTCTGAAACAGTTCGTTGGAACAACCCAGAGGAGAGAGTGCTGCCACCATCAGAGTCTTCAGCCAGTGGCAGCACAAAGTTTGCTGATTCCTAAGCCTTTCTTTCAAGCTATATTGTCTGGTCTTCCTTTCAGGTAGACAAAATTCCCTAGTCAGTTACTGAACAAGCAGAGAGCCAAGCAGAAGATACCAGGTTACTCAGTCGGAGCCACCAACATAAAACAAATTGCTGGGAGTGGTGGTAGAGGCTGATAAGGATTTTCAATGTGTACATAGATGTAAGAAAAATTGGACTGTTATGGGCTTTGTAGGAGAGATGTGTTAGATTGACCAAGGACTGGGCTTATACAAGCTAGCACATTTTTGTGGGTCGAAGGGCCCATACAGTGCTGTATTGTTCCAAGTTCTATGCTCTGTGTAGGCACTCCATGCAATGGAAAGAATTGTTTAGATTCAAGACTCGAACAAAGAAACTTACCAGCCAAGAGTACCCTGCAGCCAAGTCATGGAGATGAAATATGGTTTCAGAGAGCTCAGGACACCACTGCTGGTATGTAGTATTGATTGTGGGCAACAATTGTTGCTGCAGAGGTACTCCCTTTTTAAAGATTGCATCATATGATGAGCTGCTCTCCAGGACATCTAGTAGGTTCCAGAATCAGGCTGTGAGAAACCCTTAACTAAACTGCACACCTTTTGCTGGGCCTTCTCATGTTTACAAGACTGAGGGGAATCTCATTGAAGCCTGCTGAATTTTGAAAGGCCTAGACAGAATGGATGTGGAGAGGATGTTTCCTATAGCAGGAGAGGAACAGGGGACACAGCCTCAGAATAGAAGTACATCCCTTTAGAACAGGGATGAGGAGGAATTTCTGTAGCCATAGGGTTGTGAATCTGTGGAATTCTTTGCCACAGATAACTGAGGAGGCCAAGTCATTGGGTATATTTAGAACAGAAGTTGATAGTTTTTTGATCAGTCAGGGTGTCAAAGGTTAGGGAGAGAAGGCAGCAGAATGGGGTTAAGAAGGGTAATAAATCAGCCATTATGAAATGGAAGAATAGTCTTGATGGGCTGAATGGCCTAGTCCTGTTGCTTTATCTTATGGTTTTATGGTCTTATCGATCAGGCTGTAATCTCTGCAATGAACTTTGTTCAGAACTCACTGAACACAAATACGTGCCACTTTCAGGTTGCATTGCAAAGAATGGCCACCATCAAAAATGTCATTTGTGAAAGGTGTGGAGTGTGTCCATGTCTACACCGGTAGGCCACAAATGTAAGGTGCAGATAAACGCAGGAAAACTGGCAGCATCTGTAGAATTTGGTGTGATTGGAGGCAGCATGAGAAGCTGTCAGAACTGGTTAACAATGCCAGACCAGACCCAGACCATTTACCCTCGACAAACGCAAAAAATAGTAAATACTCAGCATCTGCAGGGAAAACAGCAGAGATAACATTAGGCTGAAGATCCTTATTTGTAACAAATAACCAGATTCTGCAGATGTTTTTCTTCATGTTGCAAATCCTGGTTGCTATGACAAAGTGGGAGCCATTCTAGTCACTTATCAAGTAGATGAGTATGATTATTCGGGGAAATGACATTGTCATAGTGGAGGATGAGGTGAGATTGTTTGGTCTGGGGTCTATTCTGAGCACACAAAGTTGATTCCATCAGCAAAAACAGGGCCTAAACACTATTGAGATGTTGGCTAAATGATCTAGAATAATCAATATGCCATTTAACCAAGTGATAAAAAGTTGCAATGCCCAGCACAGCAAAAAGATTGTGAAAAGTTGTGTGTCTGGAATCTGCAATCACAGGTCAGGAGATGCAATTAACGATGTACCGTCACTCAAAGAAATCTGTTTTGCAGCATTGCAATTTTGGTGTGCTTTTGGATCATGCACGACAAGGCACGCTAGAAAGTGTTTGAGTGAATGAGCATAATTATTCAAGTTGCTAGCACACCAGATTTAAAATTAGAAATGGCATATTAATCCCGCTATAATACCAGCCTCTGAAAATGAGGAGCAATTTCAATTGGCACAGACAATGGTGTAAATGTGGTTCAAAATTAATAGCAGGGGAATGGAAGGGGTCTCTAACACTGAGTCTTGGTCACATGAGCACAAACAGCTCAAAACTGGGTCAAGGGGAACCCTGCTACTGTTCCATAAGTGTGGAACTTAAGGGCCGCAAGATGTTTTAGCCACAGAAATCACAGGCATATGGCATTGTGTGCGGGGCCAAACATAATACAGCAAGCCAATGTCATGGCAATGACACACGATCACAATAGAGTGGACAGACTTACAGTAACACAGTACTGATGGGATGTTTGCATAACATCTTGAACTGAGCAGTGTAAGGAGTGCGTTTTAAATAGCTTAAAATTCCACTGAGTTGATAAAAATTAAAATTAAAATAACAATTAATGATCAACAAATCAATATAAATGTTGATGTAACTGCAGAATGTGCAATTACTTATAATGTAAAAATCAGGACATCTGCAGATATAAAGTTAACATTTCAGGTTCATGACCCGTTGTCAGACCAGACATTTACTATGGTGCCATTAACAATAAATACAATAAAATCAAGAGCACCTTCTGATGAGACCCTAAGAAGATAAACTCACTTGAGGTTTTCTAGTGGAGATCTGGGCATTCTGGGTTAGGCTGTTAGAACCAAGAAAGCAAGATTTTTATTGTATTCTTTACGCTTATTGTGTTTTTTTTGTGCTGCATCAGATCGGGAGAAACAACCATTTTGTTCTTTAAACTTGTGTACTAAAGAGTGACAATCAATAAGCTTGAATCGTGAATCTTGAAGATTGGCATAGAAACATAGAAAACCTACAGCACAATACAGGCCCTTCGGCCCACAAAGCTGTGCCAAACATGTCCTTACCTTAGAATTACCTAGGTTACCCATAGTCCTCTATTTTACTAAGCTCCATGTACCTATCCAGGAGTTTCTTAAAAGACCTTATCGTATCCGCCTCCACCACCGTTGCTGGCAGCCCATTCCACACACTCACCACTCGCTGCGTAAAATACTTACCCCTGACATCTCCTCTGTACCTACTTCTAAGCACCTTAAAACTGTGCTCTCTCGTGCTGGCCATTTCAGCCCTAGGAAAAGCCTTTGACTATCCACACGATCAATGCCTCTCATCATCTTATACACCTCTATCAGGTCACCTCTCATCCTCCGTTGCTCCAAGGAGAAAAGGCCGAGTTCACTCAGCCTATTCTCAGAAGGCATGCTCCCCAGTCCAGGCAACTTCCTTGTAAATCTCCTCTGCACCCTTTCCATGGTTTCCACATCCTTCCAGTAGTGAGGCGACCAGAACTGAGCACAGTACTCCAAGTGGGGTCTGACCAGGGTCCTATATAGCTGCGACATTACCTCTCGGCTCCTAAAACTCAATCCCACTTTCCTCTCTGCTCCTAAACTCAATCCCAGCAGTTGGGTAAGAGGGGGCAGTTCTGAGGAGGTGTGAGGTGTAAGGGTGCGTGCTGTGGTGACATCATCCATCTGGGACACAGCAAATAACAAGAGAGTGCGAGACTGCTGGAGTTTGAGGGCATGAATATATGTGTCTGTCTGTAAGTAGGCACGCACTAGTGACATGTCTCCGGGTATCCAGTTGCCTTTGATCTCCTGCCACTAGAATATCAGCTAGCTGCTGTGTAATGACTATCCCTCCTCAGAACTGAAGTGTGGTGTGGCAGCAAGTCACCATTAGCCAGGAAGAGGAGTGGATGAACATGATGAAGAAGAAGAGAGAGGAGGGGGAGGAAGAAAAAATGGAATTTAAGTTTCAGATTGAAGATTTTTCATCAGCTACAAGACTTCCATGTCACAACAGCAGGAACAGCTGGAGCTACAGAATGCAAATACGTGAACACTTTGAAAGTGGAAACACTGATCCAGATAGGTCAATATGAGGACATGAAAGAATTTCGTCACATACATAATCAAACATTACTCTTAGCCACTAATGGAGTAAAGGGTGGTACAGCAGTGAGTCAGCATTTACCTGTTTAATGGGGAAATCAGGATCCGATTTTGCTGCTTGTGGCCTTGTGGAAGAAATTGTATTTCAGTTGAAAAACGTTTAAGGACAGTGAAATATAGTATTGTTTCCCTTCTCTTTATCGTACAACTTCAGGCGAAGAAGCAAGTAGACAGGATTGCATGGTGCAGAGAGGTTGCAAACATATTTGCCAACTACTTTTGTAGGGCAGCTTACAAACCTGATGACCAAGCACAACGAGATATTTTAAGGTAATTGGCAGCTCTGGCAGAAAGCTTTGGATGAACTATCAAGAACAGGGAAGTCTGGTTTTGACCATGCGCAGGGAGTTGTAGCTTTGAATCCTGTGGTGAAGGCTCAACATGCTGCCATTCGAGCTCAGAATGCTGCTGTCTTGGCTCTGCATACGAGTGCTGAAAGGAGCTTTTAGGGAATCACGTCAGTCCAGTAATCATCCTCTAGCAGATTATTGGCACTGCAGACTAGTTAACCCAAGGAAGGGAGAAGGGGTCCACAGAAGAAAATTAGGTGAAACCTCAGCACTTCCTCAATACTTCTCCAAACAATAAACATACTCCACAAGCAGCTTGACAATGATTCTGTCACTAACAGTAGCAAGGTTAGATATTCATCCTGCTGTGAAGATGGATTGTCAAAGCTTGGTTTTCAAGGTAGATATCAAATCAATATTGCATAAGAATATCAACACTAGCCATGAACCATTCATACAGCTCTGTTTACCGAGTGGCGTGATTTTCATTAAAATGAAAACTGACACTCCTGGCACTGTGACAAATGAATCCATATGAAAAATGTCCTGACATTAGACCACTTTTCTAATTGTCCTTTGCCCCACCCTCCACTTCCCACTGCAGCAGACCTAATCAAATATTAATGCATGATAATATCTTAAACACAAGAGATCCTGCAGATGCTGGAAATCTTATTCTGGCGTCTACCCACTTCCTTTCCAGTCTTGATGAAGGGTATTGGCCTGCAATGTCAACTGTTTACTCCCTTCTATAGATGTTGTCTGACTTGCTGAGTTCCTCCAGGATTTTCTGTGATAATATTTTAACCAATTTTGTCATGTCCCTTCTCTTCTCTCAGGCAGAGTTGGAAGCTTTCACAAAGAAATAAAAAGAATAAATGTACATTTCTTTTTCACCTTCACAACATCATAAGTGCTTTCTGGTCTACAGATATTTGTTCAATGGGAATGCTCCCAGCTCTGGTTCAAAAGGTTGTGAATTCAATGTGTGGCTTTAGTCTAAAAGGACAGCGCACTCTGAGGAAGTGTTGTGTCACCATGGATCTTTTTGGATAGATACCAAACCAACTTTGCATTTGCTAACTGATGGATATAAAAGACTATTATTTGGCAAAGAGTAGAGGATTTTTGAAGATATCTTACCCAAACCGTCATGCAACCAACATCACTGAATGTAGATGACCTGGCCAATTCTGCATTATGATTATGACTACATTTCAAAAGTACTTCACTGAATGTGAAGCATTTTGGGACATCTTTGGGTTATGAATGGTAAATCATTGCTTTCCTTTATCATACCTGCTCTCTCCAATTCTACTCACTTACTTTCTATTCATTAGAGCAAGAGAGACTGCAATTGCTGCAGGTTAATAGATGGTCATGTGGTCTGGGAGAAGGGAAAAAGAGTTGAAAGTATTACCTTAGCACCCCTAATAAGGTCATTGAATTTCTTGTAGCATTATTCCCTTGTGCCGTATTGTGGATGGGATGGCAAAGTGGGTGGATTTTTTTTTGTCAGTGCAGCTACAGATTTGGTATTTACCTAGCCCATTAAGTTAAATAAAGAAAAATCAAATCTAAATAGGCTGATACAATAAGTGGTTAACATTTGGGTTAGTCGAGTAATCCTAAAATTGCCCTGTGGTATAATTTTGACCTGGAGGTCTCACATGAAATGAGGGAGAATAAAAAAAATGATCACTTCAATTGAGGAATGAAACAAGATCGAGGAAAATCAATACTGAAGAAGTGAAAACAACAGCAATCCACAGACAGAAGCAGCCATGCAGAGCTCAATGATTGCAAATAGTCTTCAGCTGAGATATGTGTAACAGGAATGATTTAAATAGGAAACAAAATTATGGTAAATGGTGAATAATTAAAATAGTAGTTTTGTTTCATATTTAAATTGTAGCTAACTAGCAAACTTGCTAATTAAAATTTGTTCATTCCTCTTGTTATACATTAGTTTCTCATCAAGACCCTGAAGTGAGAATAAAAGATGGGGATGTTTTGGTTAAATATTAGCACTGGGACAAGTTGATTGTAATATGCCCTGCTGGTATTGATGCAGAATTCACAGAAGTAGGCAGAGCATAAATGAATATAATTATTCAAAACCTACGTCTTGAAAGATATGAATAAATTGCAAACCTTGCAACCCTATATCTTACAGACTGAGTAATTCAATGACAGCGATGTTCATTAGATTCTTCCCCTTAGCTTGAGTGTCAGGTTTTGTTTTCTGGGTCTTAACTGGAAGAATTCAATCTGCACAACAGCGACTCAGGGAAAAAAAACATTGTAAGCATGAAGCAGTCTCACCTTGTCAGCCTGTAATCCCAATAGCTGTCTTTTCACCTTCACACTTTCAACCATTTCTCATTAAGCATGAAGTGAGATGTTCTAGGTGTTCATCTCGTCGAACAGATCTACAGCTCTTCCCCTCTCAGGTTTCAGCTTAATGATTGTATTTAGAAACAGTGTTTATTTGTCTAAGGATTCACTCTGCCTTTGAGTTGGCACAACTGAGCAAGCTCTTGCAAGAAAAAGCTATTTTCCTTCCTTGAAATGCTCAAAAAATAAATTCCATTTGCCGGGGTTGACCTATCACTTGTTCGTCTCATGGATGTTTAGTTTTGCTCAGGTCACGTTCTTATACACTTACAAGGTTTTCATTCTCCTAACGTTTGCATGTGTTTCAACTATTTACATGAACTTCATCAGATTTATTTAAAGTGGCAATGTAATCTTAATTATTTTATATGAAGTTATAAACTAAACCAGCAACTCAAATGTCTGCATTGTCTTTGCACTGTGTGAAAGTTCTTACAGGCATATATAGCATAATGGCCTGGATTGCATTTCAGAGTTGTAACGTAATTGTAGTATTCAGATGAATGTGATCAAAGCATTATTAGTTTATTACTGTTCTGTGAAATTCAATACTGTGCCTGTGCCACTAACACAAGCTGATACAGTTATTCTAGTATTTTATGTGGCTTGGTAACATAAATATATGTTGGCTGAAAACTCATCTTGTTGTTAAGGTCATGTGCGACATTCTCTTGAACACAGTCATAGAATGGAATGTAGACAAATAAAGTAATCTTGTCACAAGGAACCAAATCTCACCTGTGACAGTTTAGGTCGTGTGAACACCTTACAACAAGTCTAAATTAACTCACAAAACAAAAAGAAACTGGGATAAAGAGGGGTGGGAGGGGGATTGAGTGGGTTACAAAAATCAAAATGAACTAGAAAGGTTGAACGGATCACGTGTGCAGGACACACTCTGTTATTGCATTGAAAAATAAATTGCAGGTCCATGGAGAAGAGGCAGTGTGAGTGGCACTAATTGGAATACTCTTCCATAATTACTCATAGATATGGTGGATTGAATGACTTCTGAGAGGAAAAGATTATGAGCAGTGGTAAATAGAAGTACTTTTCTTCAGAGGGTATTCATTTCAAAGATACATTCTTAACTCTGTGAGGGACAACTTTCACAGTTCAGTGTGGAGAACCGATGCTCAGGAAAGGAGCAGCTGATGCAGAAGGACTGCCCACCCACTTCAAGAATCCCAGGGATTTCACAGCTACTTTATCCATTCCCCATTCCTCCCACACACTATTCAATTCCCTGGGAGAAGAGAAGTCACACAAGCAAATTATGGAATTAGCCTCTTCTCCAATCGATTTAATCAATGGAAGTCTGTCCAAGAGATCACATAGGCCAGGTGAAATCTACAATGATGGGTATTTTGTTCATTACCCATTTAGTGGCACTGTCAAAGACCAGTCACAGGTCAGAAAGAGATTATCTTAAGTTCAAGAGTCAAAAAATCTGCTGGGTCTTTACAGCCAGCCCAGTTTCATTTTGATTCCAATCTATTTTACCAGATGCTAACAGAGGATATACCTTTCCCTTCCTTCACTTTCCCAATGTAAATTTCCCTCTAACTATCTTTAACTCACTGTTCCATCTCCACCATCTACTCCCCTTCTCATGGCTCTCTCTCAATGTGGGAGATACCTTCCTCCCTCCCTTCCCTCAGGAACCCAATCACTCCTTCCACGGTTCACCGACACTTCCTCCATATTTGCGTGTTTCATATGGCGCTAACCACATGTTCCCCTTTGAATTAGTAAAACAACACGTAGACTGGGTAACAGCTTCTGAACCACTCTGTTCAGTCCACAGAAATAACCCCGATCTTCCTGTTGCCTGTCAATTTAATTCTCCATGACCTCTCTAACCTCTCTTTTTACACAGTAAGAATGTAATAATGAGGAAGAATCTTCCAAAGATTGCAGAGAGCTCAACGATGAATTCAACAATTTCAGATTGTAGCAGAACTGGAGAGGTCTAATGAAATGTCAGCAACCTCTTGACATACACTCAATTTTATACCCCCATAGATGCTGTCTGACTTGCAGGATATTTCCAATATTTGGTATTGGTATTGGTTTATTATTGTCACATGTACCAAGGGGATCAATCGTGTTGATGTGGTTGCACGACAGTGGCTGTGTGTCATTGGGAGTTTGAAGCGATTTTCTGCAGATGTGCGATGGAGAGCATTCTGGCTGGTTGCATTGCTGTCTGCTATGTAGGGGGCTACTGCATGGGATCAGACAGAGCTGTGGAAGGTTTTATGTTCTGCCGACTCCATCATGGGAATTAGTGTCCCCGGCATCCAAGATACCTTTGGGGGATGGTGCCTTGGGGTAGGGTGGCATCCTTTATTGAGGACCTCTATGGCCCAGTTCATGCCCACTTCTTGTTCCCATCATTGGAGATGGGGTGCCAGGGGCCTGGGGACACACTCTCAATGTTTCAGGGGCAGCTTCTTCACCTCCACCACTGGATTTCTGAATGGACAATAGACCCATGGACTCTACCTCATTATTTTTTCCACTCTTTTTGCACTATTTATTTAAGTTAATTTTCTTATTAGATATAAATATACACATCTTGTCATTTATAGTTTCATTATTATGCATTGCAATGTACTACTGCCACATAACAACAAATTTCATGACATATGCCAGTGATATTAAATCTGATTCTGATACAGTGAAAAGTTTGTTCTGCATAGCTTGCATACTGTTTACGCAAACCAAATAATTATAAAGTGTATTGAACTAGAATAAGTAAAACAATAACAATCCAGAGTAAAGTATAAGAGCAACTGAATAAGTGCAGTGCAGGGTAATGACAAAGTGCAAGATCATAACGAGGTAGATTGTCACCAACAGCCCATCTTATTATACAAGAGCTTGATAACAGTTTCTGTTACTTTGGATTCCTGAATCCTGTGTTCTGTAATTCACAGTTCCAGCATTGTTTTTCCCCTCTCTTTCTTCTTTATTTATTTATTTATCAACAATTTATCAAGCTACAACTAACAATGCTTCACCACCCTCTGTTAGCTGGCATCACAGCTACTCATGTCACTCAATTTCCCTAAGTCTCCACCATACTATAGGCATTACTTTTGCTGTTATATAACCCTAAGAGCTACACCAAATCCTCTGCCATTGTTGACGAGAAGGCAGCATACTCCAAGACATGAGGCATGCAAACATCGTCACTCTCTACAAGAACGAGGGTGACAGGAGTGACTGTAACAACCATCAAGGCATCTCTCTTCTCAGTGTTGTGGGGAAGCTTTTTGCTTGAGTTGCCCTGAAGAGGCTCCAGCTGCTCACAGAAGGGTCTATCCCGAGTCTCAGAGCTGAGCGGTCCACCATCGACATGATCTTCTCCCTCGGGCAACTGCAAGAAAACTGCAGAGAACAGCAGAAACCACTCTACATCGCCTTCATCGATCTTACTAAGGCATTCGACCTTGTGAGCAGAAAGGGTGTCTTTGAGATCCTTACCAAGATTGGCTGCTCCCTAATCCTACTCAGTATCATCAGGTAGTTTCATGACGACATGATGGGGATCATAGTGTTCGATGACTCCACATGAGTCCTTTAACATCCACGGCAGGGTAAAACAGGTGTCCTCACTCCAACGCTGTTTGGCATCTTCTTTGCACTCCTGCTCAAGTCCGCCTTTGGGGAGGCAACTGATAGGCATTTATCTCCGTTCAAGATCAGACGGAAACCTCTTCAGACTCTCAAGGCTCAGAGTGAGGACCAACGTGCAGATAAGGCTCCTCTGAGACTTCCTGTTTGCCGATGATACAGCTGTCGCAGCTCACTCACAGCAGGAACTACAAGATCTCATGACCCACACTGCAGAAGCCTGCAGAGTGTTCGGCCTGACCATCAGCCTGAAGATGACATAGGTGATGGGGCAAGACACTGACGACAAGCCATCCATTAACATTGTCGACTATGAGCTGGAAGTCGTCCATGAGTTCACATACCAGGGCTCCATGACCTCAGATAACCAGCCACTCGAAAGCAAGATAAACAAGTGCATCGGAAAAGCAGCCACAACCTTCTCAACGTTGACTAAGAGAGTGTGGGCCAACAACAGACTCACCATGAACACCAGAGTCCACGATTACACAGCCTGTGTGCTGAGCACTTTGCTCTACGCCAGCAAAACTTGGACCCTACGCACAAAACAAGAGCAATGACTCAACGCTTTCCAAATGCGCTGCCTCAGACCGGCAGACCGACTTGGTCTCACCTGGGAAGAGAAGGTGACCAACAACACAGTGCTTAAGAGAGCAGGCACTACCTCCACGTTCACCTTCCTCAGACAGAGGTGTATGCACTGGCTAGGCCACATCTTGCACTTGGCAGATGGGCACATACCAAAGGACCTTCTCTTTGGGGAGCTGGAGTCTGGAAAGAGGTCAACAGGAAGACCCCAGCTGCGCTACAAGGGCTCCTGCAAGTACGACCTCAAGGCCCTTGGTATTAGCACCAACACGTGGCAGTCACTCACCTCAGACAGGTGTGCCTGGAAGCAGAAGGTGAAAAAGGGTCTCTTGAGGTATAAGACCACTCTGATGCAGCAAGCAGAGGAAAAGGGAGCCTGCTGAAAGCTCCGTGCCCAAGCTGCCCAAGACCTCAGAGCTGCCTCAGTGTTCTGCTGTACACAGTGTGGCAATGACTGTCTCTCCCACATTGGACTCCACAATCACAGCCGACACTGCTTAACCCAGTCCACCAGAGGCACAAACCCATGATCGCCTGGGATCGACGGCTGCCTATTCTATATAATCCATTGTGGATTTCTCACTTTTTCAAGTTCTGGTGGAAGGTCATCAATCGGAAATGCTGACTTTCAGATGTTGCTTGACTCGCTGAGTATTTACAGTATTTTTTTTTCCCATTTCAGAAATGATTGTCTACATGTGATTTGATATTTAATTGAAACAGTAAGTAATTCTTGTCAATGTTTGAGGGTAGTGAATAGGCAAACTGATATTGAATGAATTAATCAAATACAGAAACTCAGGTGAGAATTTCTTTAATTGCTAACATTATGTTCACATAATGGAGAAAGAAGAGACTGCAGATACTGGATTCTAACATTATGAACGAGCTTCTGAAAAAACTCAGCAGCTTCAACAGCATCTGTGGAGGCAAAGGAATGGACAATATTTTCAAGACACGGCATCAGAACACAGACTCTGCTTTACTTGCTGAATTCTTCCAGCAGTTTTTTTTATTTGCTAAACTAGCACTCATCTGAAAATACATTTTGCCGTAGTGAAGCTGTTATTTCATTTAGTGAAGATGTTAGGCTGAAGTTGATTCTATTGTCAACAGTTTGATTTTAGCTACCTCTTACTTCCACTATTTTGGTTGGTTGGACAACTGAAACTAAGATAATGATCTACTCATTCTGCCCTCGACCATCTCCAAATATTATGAAGAGAGTACTGAAGCTTTCGAGAAGTTGCAAACTATGGCAATAGAAATGTAATGGAAACGTGATCCCTATCAACTGAGAGAAAAAACAAGGGTAACGATTGTCCTCTTACTTGTGGTAAGAAAAGTCCAAAGTTCGAAGTACATTTACTATCAAAGTATATATATGTCACCATATACAACCCCGAGATTCATTTCTTATGAGCATTCACAGTAAATATAAGAAACACAATAGGATCAATGAAAGACCACACCTAACAAGGCACACAAATAACCAATGTGCAAAAGACAACAAACTGCAAATGCAAAGAAAAAGAAAAATAAAAATAAATAAATAAACAGACAAACAAATAAATAACCAGATAAATAAATAACTATCGCGAACATAGGATGAGTTCCCTAGGAAGTGAGTCCACAGGTTGTGGGAACAGTTTAGTGATGCGGCGAGTGAAGTTGAGTGAAGTTATCCCCTCTGATTCAAAAGCCTGATGGTTGAGGGATAGTAAATGTTCCTGAACTTCGTGGTGCAGGTCCTGAGGCACCTGTATCTTCTTCCTGATGGTAGCATCAAGAAGAGAGCATAACCTGGATGATGGGGGTCTTTGATGATTGATTCTGCTTTCCTGCAGCAGTGCTCCATGAAGATGTGCTCTATGGTGGGAGGACTTTCTCTTTGATGTGCTGGGCTGTATCCATTACTTTTTATAGGCTTTTTTATTCAAGAGCACTGGTGTTTCCACACCAGGCTGTGATGCAACCTGCCCATATATTCTCCACCACACATATATAGAAGTTTGACAAACTTTTAGATGACATGACAAACTTCTGAAAAAGTAGAGGCACGACCATGATTTCTTCATAAGGGCACTTACAGGTTGGACTCGGCGCAGATCCTCTGAAATAGCAGTGGCTTGAAGTAGAGGGAGACAAAGTAGGAGGGCTCTGGTTCAATGGGGCCTCAGTGATAACGGGTCGAACCGAGGTGGGTTGCCTATTTAGAATACAGACAGTAAGTATGTGTATGAAGCTGATGTTCTATGCTGGGTGTCAAATGTGGGAAGTCCTGGAGACTCCCAGCCTCCCGGACGGCCACATCTGCACCAGGTGCGTTGAGCTGCAGCTCCTTAGGGACCGTGTTAGGGAAATGGAGATGCAGCTCGATAACCTTCATCTGGTCAGGGAGAGTGAGGAGATGGTAGATATACCTATAAGCAGGTAGTCACACTGGGGCCTTGGGAGACAGGTAAGTGCATAACAGTCAGGACAGGGAAGGGCATGAGTCAGATGCTAGAGAGTACCCCTGTGGCTGTCCCCCTTAATTATAAGTACTCCTGTTTGAGTACTGTTGAGGGCAACGGCCTACCTGGGGGAAGCAACAGTGGCCACGCCTCTTGCACAGAGTCTGGCCCTGTGCCTCAGAAGGGTCGGAAAAGGAAGAGGATGGCAGCAGTGATAGGGGACTCTATAGTTAGGGGGTCAGACAGGCGATTCTGTAGACGCAGGAAAGAAACAGATGGTAGTTTGCCTCCCAGGTGCCAGGGTGCGGGATGTTTCTGATCGCATCCAAGATATCCTGAAGTAGGAGGTGAACAGCCAGAGGTCGTGGTATATGTTGGTACCAATGACATAGGTAGGAAAAGGGAGGAGGCCCTGAAAACAGACTACAGGGAGTTAGGAAGGAAGTTGAGAAGCAGGACCTCAAAGGTGGTCATCTCGGGATTACTGCCTGTGCCACGCAACAGTGGGTATAGGAATAGGGTGAGGTGGAGGATAAATGTGTGGCTGAAGGATTGGAGCAGGGGCAGGGATTCATATTTCTGGATCATTGGGACCACTTTTGGGGCAGGTGTGACCTGTACAAAAAGGACGGGTTGCACTTGAATCCCAGGGGGACCAATATCCTGGCGGGGAGGTTTGCTAATGCTATTGGGGAGAGTTTAAACTAGAATTGTTGGGGTGTGGGAACCAAACTGAAGAGACAGAGAAAGAGGCGATTGGCTCACAAATAGAGAAAGCTTGGAGACAGTGCGAAAGGGAGGATGGGCAGGTGATAGAGAAGAGATGCACTCAGACTGATGGTTTGAGATGTGTCTATTTTAATGCAAGGAGTATTATGAACAAAGCGATGAGCTTAGAGCATGGATCAGTACTTGGAGCTATGATGTCGTGGCCATTACAGAGAGTTGGGTGGCTCAGGGGCAGGAATGGTTACTTAGAGTGCCAGGCTTTAAGTGTTTCAGAAAGTGTTTCAGAAAGGACAGGGAGGGAGGCAAAAGGGGTGGGGGCATGGCACTGCTGATCAGAGATAGTGTCACGGCTGCAGAAAAGGAGGAAGTCATGGATGGATTGTCTACTGAGTCTCTGTGGGTGGAAGTTAGGAACAGGAAGGGATCAATAACTCTACTGGGGGTTTTTTATAGACCACACAGTAATAACATTGAGGAGCAGATAGGGAGACAGATTCTGGAAAGTTGTAATAATAACAGGGTTGTCATGGTGGGAGATTTTAATTTCCCAAAAATCGATTGGCGTCTCCCTAGAGCAAGGGGTTTAGATGAAGTGGAGTTTGTTAGGTGTGTTCAGAAAGGTTTCTTGACACAATATGTAGATAGACCTACAAGAGGAGAGGCTGTACTTGATCTGGTATTAGGAAATGAACCTGGTCAGGTGTCAGATCTCTCAGTGGAAGAGCATTTTAGAGATAGTGATCACAATTCTATCTCCTTTACCATTCACTGGAGAGGGATAGGAACAGACAAGTTAAGAAAGCATTTAACTGGAGTAAGGGGAAATATGAGGCTATGAGGCAGGAACTTGGAAGCATAAATTGGGAACAGATGTTCTTAGGGAAAAGTACAGCAGAAATGTGGCAAATGCTCAGGGGATATTTGTGTGGAGTTCTGATTATGTATGTTCCAATGAGACAGGGAAAGGATGGTAGGGTACAGGAACCATGGTGTACAAAGGCTGTTGTAAATCTAGTCAAGAAGAAAAGAAAAGCTTATGAAACGTTCAAAAAGCTAGGCAATGATAGAGATCTAGAAGATTATAAGGCTAGTAGGAAGGAGCTTAAGAATGAAATTAGGAGAGCCAGAAGGGGTCATGAGAAGGCCTTGGTGGACAGGATTAAGGAAAACCCCAAGGCATTCTACAAGTATGTGAAAAGCAAGAGGATAAGACATGAGAGAATAGGACCAATCAAGTGTGACAGTGGAGAAGTGTGTATGGAACCAGAGGAGATAGCAGAGGTACTTAATGAATACTTTGCTTCTGTATTCACTGTGGAAGAGGTTCTTGGCAATTGTAGGGATGACTTACAGTGGACTGAAAAGCTTGAGCATGTAGATATTAAGAAAGAGGATGTGCTGGAGCTTCTGCAAAGCATCAAGTTGAATAAGTCACTAGGACCAGACGAAATGTACCCCAGGCTATTGTGGGAGGTGAGGGAGGAGATTGCTGAGCCTCTAGCGATGATCTTTGCATCATCGATGGGGACGGGAGAAGTTTCGGAGGATTGGAGGGTTGCAGATGTTGTTCCTTTATTCAAGAAAGGGAGTAGAGATGGCCGAGGAAATTATAGACCAGCAAGTCTTACTTCAGTGATTGATAAGTTGATGGGGAAGATCCTGAGAAGCAAGATTTATGAACATTTGGAGAGGCATAATATGATTAGGAATAGTCAGCATGGCTTTGTCAAAGGCAGGTCATGCCTTACAAGCCTCATTGAATTTTTTGAGGATGTGACTAAATACATTGATGAAGGAAGAGCAGTAGATGTAGTGTATCTGGATTTCAGCAAGGCATTTGACAAGGTACCCCATGCCAGGCTTATTGAGAAAGTAAGGAGGCATGGAATCCAAGGGGACATTGCTTTGTGGATCCAGAAATGGCTTGCCCACAGAAGGCAAAGAGTGGTTGTAGACATGTCATATTCTGCATGGAGGTCGGTGACCAGTGGTGTGCCTTAGGAATCTGTTCTGGGACCACTACTCTTCATGATTTTTATAAATGAACTGGATGAGGAAGTGAAGGGATGGGTTAGTAAATTTGCTGATGACACAAAGGTTGGGGGTGTTGTGGATAGTGTGGAGGGCTGTCAGAGTTTACAGCAGGACATTGATAGGATGCAAAACTGGGCTAAGAAGTGGCAGGTGGTGTTCAACCCAGATAAGTGTGAAGTAGTTCATGTTGGTAGGTCAAATGTGATGGCAGAATATAGTATTAATGGTAAGGGTCTTGGCAGTGTGGAGGATCAGAGGGATCTTGGGGTTCAAATCCATAGGATACTCAAAGCTGCTGCACAGGTTGTCTCTGTGGTTAAGAAGGCATACAGTGCATTGGCCTTCATCAATCGTAGGATTGAATTTAGGAGCTGAGAGGTAATGTTGCAGCTATATAGGACCCTGGTCAAACCCCACATGGAGTACTGTGCTCAGTTCTGGTCGCCTCACTACAGGAAGGATGTAGAAACCATAGAAAGGGTGCAGAGGAGATTTACAAGGATGTTGCATGGATTGGGGAGCATGTCTTATGAGAATAGGTTGAGTGAACTCAACCTTTTCTCCTTGGAGTGACGGAGGGTGAGAGGTGACCTGTTAGAGGTGTAGAAGATGATGAGAGGCATTGATCGTGTGGATAGTCAGAGGCTTTTCCTAGGGCTGAAATGGCTATCATGAGAGGGCACAGTTTTAAGGTGCTTGGAAGTAAGTACAGAGGAGATGTCAGGGCTAAGTTTTTTATGCAGAGAGTGGTGAGTGCATGGAATGGGCTGCCGGCGACAGTGGTAGAGTTGGATACGATAGGGTCTTTTAAGAGATTCCTGGATAGGTACATGGAGCTTAGAAAAATAGAGGGCTATGGGTAACCTGAAGTAATTTCTAAAGTAAGGATATGTTCAGCACAGTTTTGTGGGCCAAAGAGCCTGTATTGTGCTGTAGGTTTTCTATGTTTCTGATAACATCCAGTGAAGAGTCTCCAAAAAAAATCACTTGGAGAATACAGAAGAAATCTCTCTGGTCAAAATTTGTAAAAAAAAAACAAGCAAATTGCTTACAAAGGAGTGTTTGAGGCAAATATTCATGAAGTACATGTTACAAAGTGTTTAAAATATTGTGTGGTATCCAGAGGCCTAGGCCATTCATTCAAAACCATGAGTTCAATTCTCAACACAGAACACAGGGAGATTTAAATTCTAGAACTAAGAAACCAGTGTATACATACCTTTGTAGTAACCATGTAACTAATGAATTGGTATAAAGATATCTGGATCACTAATGCCATTCAGAAAAGAAAATCTCCTGTCCTGCTGAAGGGTCTCAGCCCAAAACGTCAACTGTACTCTTTTCCATCGACACTGCCTGGCCATCTGAGTTCCTTCAGCATTTTGTGTGTGTCCTTAGATGATATAGCTTACAGCTGAGTTACAATCTACTGGTGTGATTGATTCTCATTGCAAGAGTAATTGAGAATGGGTGATGAATATTAGCATTGCCAGTGATGTCTGCAGGGAATAAAAGTAAATTTAAGGGAACACATAAACATATGTGGGAGCAGGGTATATGTGGAAAGAGTTTGAGGAAGAATGATAGGAAGAAGCTTCATTGGAAGTGAAGATTGGGATTGAATGTTCCATTTCTAATGCATATTCCACATAATTCTAATTAATTAGCATGCTTGTTTGAACAGCTGGACTAGACACCAGTCCCAAGTTGATGGAGTACTGATTAAGGTTGCAGATTGGGAACCAGTAATGTCACTGTGGGCAGTAAGGGTTGTGAATTTATGGAATCTATTGCTACAGATGGCTGCACAGGCCAAGACACTGGGTATATTTAAAGTGGCAATTGATAGTTTATGTCGTCAAGAGTTACAGAGAGAAGATAGGAGAATGGGGTTGAGAGAGATAATAAATCAGCCATGATGGAATGGCAGAGCAGACATGATGGGTGAAATAGCTTAATTTCTCTCCTATGCCTTATGGTCTTATGGGCTTATGGTCTCACAAGGAAACCTTGGCCCTCTGTTCCCTAAATCTCCATTTGTCTCTGCTTTCATAGCCATCCCCTCTTTTCTCTCTTACTTGAATACGAGGGATTGCCATGGAGAGTCTACCAGATGGCACTTCCTTTGACTATCTGAAGTCCAGCCAGCGAAATTAGCAGCAATTCAGACATGGCTAAGGTGCACAGTACACTTCCATTAAACCGATTATTTTCACACCCCAAACCTCACATCTTTTCCACCTGAATAATAGAACAATAGTAGCTAATTTCTACCTTCGAGTACCAAAGGAATTTCAGATCTAGACAGTGATGTGGCCAAGTGCATTGACATGTGAAAGGCTCATTACTCAAGGACATCACAGATGTACATGAATCATGACAACCTTTTACACAAATGATAAAACATGAGAAAACTCTAGATGCTGGAAGTCTGAGATAAACATAAAAATACTGGAAAACCTCATCAGGTCAGTCAGCATCTGCAGTAAAAGAAACAGTTAACATTTCAGGTCTAGGACCTTTTATCAGAGCTGAAAAAAAGGAAAGTAAGTTAATCTTGGTAGCGGAGAAGGTAGTGGGCAGCGCAGAAGAAGAAACAAAAGAATTGCTCTATAGAGTGAAATAATAAGGCAGTGAAAAAGCAGTCACAAGTCCTGATGAAGGGTCTCGGCCCAAAATGTCATACCTTTATTCCTCTCCATGGATGCTGCCTGACAAGCTGAGTTACTCCAGCATTTGGTGCATTTTATTCTAGGCTCAATTGTTTTGTAATGTGTTGCCAATGTTGTATAGCCTCAGTACTGCTGGATATTTTGGCCTACAGGGAATTGTCCAGTGGGTGAAAAGAAGGCAAAAAAGGGAGGCTAATGCAAAAGTAGCCAGTTCCAATAGAAAGAGAAGGAAGGGAAACTGGGAAATTTGATACTGAACCCTGCAGGGTGCAACAAGTTGTTCCTTAAGCTTTCGTTAAGCCTTGCTGTAACAGTGCTGGAGGTCATAGACAGAATGTGGGAGCGGGATGGTGAATCAATGAGGCAGACATCAGGATGCACAGGATCACTCCCGTGGTCTGAGCACAGGAACTCTGCAGACCCAACACCCAAACTGTGTTTGATTTCTCCAACGTAGAGGCCGACATACTGTGAAGACTTAATGGAATACACTAGATTCCATTCATGGATACCTTGACAATGACAGTGGTTAACGTTAACAACATTTTAGGCAAATGAAATTTAGGTGTGAAAGATCATGCATTAGATCCACTGAAATCTTCTACAAGCCCACTGACTCTCATAACTACCTCGACTATACCTCTTCCCACCCCGCCACATGCAAAAATGCCATTCCCTATTCCCAGTTCCTCCATCTCTGCCACATCTGCTCCCAGGATGAGGCTTCCCGTTCCAGGACATCTCAAATGTCTTCTTTCTTTAAGGATCATGGTTTTCCTTCTACCGTCATCAATGATGCCCTCACCCGCGTCTCCTCCATTTCCCCCACTTCGGCCCTTACCCCATCCTCCCACCACCACAACAGGGACAGAGTTCCCCTTGTCCTCACCTACCACCCCACCAGCCTTCGGATCCAGGACATTATCCTCCGCAACTTCTGCCACCTTCAATAGGACCCCACCACTAAGCACATCTTTCCCTCTCCACTTTCCGCAGGGATCGGTCCCTCCGCGACTCCCTTATCCACACGTCCCTCCCTACGGATCTCCCACCCGGCACTTATCCCTGTAAGCGTAAGTGCTACCCTGTCCCTACACCTCCTCTCTTGCCACCATTCAGGGCCCCAAACAGTCCTTTCTGGTGAGGCAACACTTCACTTGTGAGTCTGTTGAGATCATCTATTGCATTCGGTGCTCCCATTGCGGCCTCCTCTACATCGGTGAAACCCGACGCAGATTGGGAGACGGCTTCATCGAGCACCTCCATCCGCCACAACAGACAGGATCTCCCGGTAGCCACCCACTTCAACTCTGCTTCCCATTCCCATTCAGATATATCCATACATGGCCTCCTCTACTGCCATGATGAGGCTAAACTCAGGTTGGAGGAGCAACACCTCATATACCGTCTAGGTAGTCTCCAGCCCCTTGGTATGAACATAGAATTCTCCAACTTCCGGTAATTCCCTCCCCCTCCCTTCCTCCATCCCTATTTCACTCTGCCCCCTCCACCAGCTGCCTATCATCTCCCTCATGGTTCCGCCTCCTTCTACTACCCATTGTGTTTTCCCCTATTCCTTCTTCACCTTTCCTGCTTATCACCTCCCTGCTTCCCCTCCCCCACCCCTTTATCTTTCCCCTTACTGGTTTTTCACCAGGAACCTACTAGCCTTCTCCTTCCCACCTTCCCCCCACCTTCTTTATAGGGCCTCTGCCCCTTCCCTCTACAGTCCTGACGAAGGGTTCCGGCCCAAAACTTTGACTCATTGTTTCCACAGATGCTGCCCGACTTGCTGAGTTCCTCCAGTGCGTTGTGAGTGTTGCTTTGATCCCAGCATCTGCAGATTATTTTGTGTTTATGCATTTGATCATTTCTTGAGAGATATATTTTCATATGGATTGAATAGACTCATTTGAAAAGACATTGAAGTCAGTTGAATGCACTATAATTCTTTGAAGATGCAACAGAATACTGATGAAAAGAAACAGGTTTTGTGCATTTGGACTTTCAAAGGTAAAATATTTGTATGCTGGACTTGTTGATCTAAGTAAAGTACATAGGCCAGGAAACTGCTGTGTTTCTGTAGATTAAAGTGGACAAAGGGCTGGGTCCCAGGATAGGCGAGGCGAGGGTTGGATATTAAGCCATTTATTTGGGGCTTGGATCATGGATGTAATTGGGATTGAACATCTGGCACCAGATCAGAGTCTGGAAGGATGTGGTGCAGGTACTACGAAATTGATCAGGACATTGGAAGGAAACAATAGACACAATTCAACTTGTTAGAGCTCAGCAGCTTGTGGTGGCAGGATGGAGACCATGTGAAGATCAGGAGACCTAAGGAGCCAAGGATTTGTGAAGTCAAGGAATCATGGATTTGGAAGATCAACAAGTTGAAGAATGATTCCTTGACTTCACCGGGTAAGCAAACAGGGTGTTGAGACCAGGGGTGATTAGTGGAACTGGAGGTTTGAGACCAAGGATCAGTTCCGGGTCTGAGGCTGACTCAGGTGGATGGGAAGTTCAGGCATTAGCTTTGTTACTGCAATGGTAGCTCAAAGGATGGAAGTACATCGTGGGCCATATAGTTTGTTCCTATTCAAATATGCACTAAAAAATCTGAGATGGCTTATGGTAAGTCAATGACCAGAATTCCCAAAGCAATGTAGAGTAACTCCTTGGGGGAATGATATCAATTGAAACATGTCTGACAGGGAGTTCATGTCAGACTTTTAAATTAACTCATACCAGGAAAAATAAGCAAACTTTTTGGAGTGACAGGAAAAAAGCTGGAAATAATCATTATCAAGTTTCAGCTTGGGAAATGCCCAATTGCAATCACGTAATGAGCAGTGCCACACAATTGGCGTTCTATGTATCAAAGAATTATCACAATGTGGAAAATAAATTTATCAAAAGGCAGAAAACAGATAGCAGTGTTTAATCAACGCGTTTCTTTACTGAAGGTCACCTGATAATGCTGATCCTGGATGTTGTGTTTTAAGAAAAACACCTTTTTACACCATATTCTTTTAAATTAACTCAAAATAAGAGAACACTTGTCATTTTGTTTCAGTACTTGCTGGACATGGTTGTCACTGACTACGCTAATGATTACTGCCAGCCCTAATTGCACTAGAGAAGTAGATGGTGAGCAGCCTCCCAGAACCACTGAACATCTCACGTAGACCGTCCAGGATGTTGACCCATTGATTACAATGAAGTGCCAATATGGCTTTATGTCAGGGAGATGCATAATTTGAAGAGGAACTTGCAGGTGGTGATATTCCTACTTGTCTTCTGCTCTTGCCTTTCTAGGTTGTCAAAATAAATGCTTTGAGAGGTTCTATCAAAGCCCAGCCACTATGTTCCACACCTTAGCAGTTGATGGAAAAGCAATTGAATGTTTGAAGTACTAAATGGGCTGCTAATGAAACTCGATGCTTTACAGAGGATTGTGTTGAGTTTTTCAAGGCTTTTTGGAACTACACTCAACTGGTCAGTAGACAGTATTTCATCACAGTCCTGATTTTGCTTCACTGATACCAGAAAGGCTTTTGGGTGTGAGGAGGTGAGTTACTTAGTCCAGGATATCCAGACTTTGACTTGCTCTTGTAATCACAGTATATACATGGTTGATCCTGTTGAGCGTTGGTCAGTGATTGATAGTCAGGGATAATGATGGTTATCTCCTTGAACATCAAAGTGAGGGGTCCTCTATCGTAGGTAGATGTTTAAAGTAATGGAAACGTGGGCTAAAACGGTCAAAGGAAAAATTAGATTGGGTATGGGATTGCCCTGTCAGAAGGCATGGACTTGATAATTCTTCCTTATTGAAAGGACACACAAAGAAAGGATAGGCAATATTTAAGCTTCTACTGTGATCCACAATCTGTCTGATTCTCTCTTTCCTTTCTGAGATTTTTTGGACTAATATTTTAAGGTTCTTTTGCTAACCATCGTTTCTTCCTTTCCAAATATTACATTTTAGGGGGTCTTTTTAATAACTGCATGGTTTTATGGCTGCTCTTCTTTAGATACATTTAAACTAATTGTACAATTATGTTTAACCTTGTGTAATACAAAATGTCTCTCCAGTGCGAGTTGCTTCCATGACTTTCTATCTTGCATCAACTGTCCCTTGGTGTGCCTGCACACTGAATCAATTCTTTAGATACTGAAGACACCAGAAAAATCATCTAAGCTCTTACTACTGAAATGGTTAGCTGAGCAAATACAAGAATATCACTGGCATATCTTTCACTTAATTTTCTCAATGTCTTCAAATGAACAACAAGAAATGAACTTAGGTGGCATTCCTAACATAGTAAATTGCCCTGAGATATGTTATAAGAGTAAAATTTGACACCAAACCTCAACATATGACCAAAAACTTAATCAAAGAGGCAGGTTTTGAAGAAGAAAATAGAGCTGGAGGCAGAATGATTCGGGGGTGGAATTCCAGAGTTTAGAGCTCCAGGAGATCTCAGTTATATGCAGGAGTTATAAGAAGGAAAGTTCTGAACTTCAGGTGATATTTAACTGAGAACAGATAAAGCTCAGCAGGCAAAGGGATGGTGTGAAAAGAATTTAGTGAAAATATTAAGTATCTGACTTGGACAGATCTGATTTCCCGTAAGACTGAAGGATATTCCCATCCATTATCACAAGCTGTATGGTGTGCCATCCTTTCAGAAATAAATATAAATTTTTAGTGTTCCCTTCTCAACAGCAAAGGAAGAAAATGGATGATTTCATCTTTCCACCTTTATCCCCCTTTTCCATTTACTTTCATCACTGCTACAAACAATTCAGCTCATTGCTTAAACCTTTTGTATCTCTCTGGTTGATCTCAAGTCACCTGGAGGTTAATAGGAATCATGGTACATCCATTCGCCTTTTTATTCACAGAGATTTATTTTGCTGTTACTGCCCCTTTTCACTAGCTGGTTTGATGCATAGCAAAGTTCTTATATTGAACTCATTCTTGAGGTATCTGTGATCCATGGCTGCAATATTATTATGGTTTAAAAGAAGTGCTTTATATAAGTGGTAACTCCTTCGCCTATTCTCTGACTGTACTTTAAGGCACATTAAGCTAATGTATTGACTGATATTAAGTGCAAAACAGAGGGACCAAATGGCCTATTCTAGTTCATTTGCCCTATTTTACTATCCAAAGGAAAGTTATTCCCTTTGGAAAGGAATGTAAAAGACTCTCTACAATTTATGTTCTCAGTATTACTTTTTATTTTTACAGTGTGTCCTTATTTGCACATTGGTTGTTAGTTTCTCTCTGTTTACGTATAGCTTTTTTTTTGTAAATTCTATTTTTTTTCTCCCAGTAAGAAAATTAATCTCAAAGTAGTATATGGTAATATATAAACTGTACATACCTTGATAATAAATTTACTTTGAACTTTAAACTTTAACGTGCAGTGTATGTTGAAGGTGGATAAGTTTGGGATATGTAAGATCACTGACAAAACGTCTTCACTACCTGTGCATGTTCTCATTGTTATATGCAGAGGGTCACACATTACAACTATACTGTATCTTGCTCATTGTTTTGTTTTAACAATTAATCATCATTGAATTTTGATGGCTTATTTGATTTGAATTGCCAAATTGCATGGGATTACACCGAAAATACAACAAAGGTCCAGGCTGTTCAGCACAGCTATTCCAGATTGGCATTTATCCTTCACTCAAACGTTCCCCTATTTTTCCTAATCTAATTCTATCAGCACAAATTATTTTCTAAATTAACTGTCACACATGTTGAATTTAAAGAACAGTTTCTATTTATTTAAAGACTGGCTTTCACCTTCAAAGGGAATGTTTGTGGTCCTGAGCCAGTTTTGCCCTGAATAAAAAACTATTTTCTGGTCATTAGAACAACACTGCCTCTGGGAGCTTGCTGTGTGTGCCTCAGTTTGCTGCAACACACATTCTTCTGTCATTTGGCATGACACATAGCTTTGAAAAGGAGCTGGAATGACCAATAGTTAATAATGGGAATAGAAGATATGAACTCAAAACTGTAAAGGGAGCTGCTCTCCCTCAATTGTAACCTGGTGGGTAGTGAATTTCAATTCGCTACCCAAGGTAATTCCATACCAAAAGGATTAGCATTGAAAACTGTCCAATTGCAAGTTAAATATTGCAACACCAACCTTGAACTTCAATATCATTCAGAAAGCACGCATACTTCACTCCCACAGTTAATGTCATCTTCAAAAAGCAACTACTTTGCAGCAAACTGATATTCTTCACAGAGCTTTTGTTTTGTTTTGGTCGTTACTGGCATCTGTTATTTTGTAAGTACAGAAAGGGCAGTGTCGGTATTTTATCTGACAAAATTTACAAAGCAGGTGAGAAATATTCCGACTTACATAGTCCATCATGCAGTCAGCTGAGCAGTAAATATTGATTTGACATCTCTGACAACAAAAATAACTTCAGCACAGGTTATGGAGTACTCGAAATGTTGGCAGTTTATGGCTAATACCTAATATCAGTCTTATTTCAATCACAACTTTCTTGTCCAAACTTGTGCACTTGGTACATAATTTCCTTTGGGAGGACAAGGGGTTTATTGCTGTACATGTAGTAAATCATTTGTTCCTTGTGTTCTCCTAAACAAAGATCTTGTGGTTACAAAGAAACGTCTCATGTCAATTATATATATTTTGGTCTGGTAAACCTCTTTATTTCCTTGCCAATTTTTCTCCACTCCTTGATTGACTGCACTGCATGACCTCATCTCCATTCAGGGGAGTATGGCCACTCTTTTCACAGTCAGAGCCTCCAGCAGAGACCCCAGTTCGCAAAACTTACCACTGACAGCTGGTCAGCTCAGCTGGCAAGCTGGAGAAAATCTGCAGATGCTGAAAATCCGAGCAACACGCTCAAAATGCTGGAGGAACTCAACAGGCCAGCCAGGTCCAGCCGAAGGGCCTGGGCCCGGAACGTCAACTGTCCTCTTTTCCATAGATGCTGCCTGACCTGCTGAGTTCCTCCTGCACTTTGTGTGTGCTGTTGACAGGTTGTTCGTTTTGGGGTGGACCCACAGTCAAAGGATGTGTCTGAGATGACTAGCCACTGCGGTCCGAGGTGCTTCTGCACTCGATCACTGGGCTTTGCATGTGACCGAGGCCATGACTCAGTCTCATGTTTGTTGCCAGTTGCTTTTTTGGCAGCTTGCTGCTGACAAGGAAAAGGGAGCAGGGAGAGGACAGGATCACATGGGGGGAGTGCAGGCAATCACTGGGAGTTTGGTGATGGTGACTGAGGGGCTGCAGGTGAGCAAAGGGAGCGGAATGAGGGAAAGAAATGGTGAAGCCAACAGGGCAGGAACTTGAGGTGTTCAAATGTGAGGTACAGAGAAACTGCACATGCTGGTAATACGGAAAAAAAAACTGAGCGTGATGGGGATACTCAGCAGCTCAGGCAGCATCTATAGAAAGAAAATCGGTTTCAAATCCCCAAAATGGTTGATCTGTTTCAGTCACCCAGGGTGCTGCCTAAGAGGCTGAGTATCCCAAGCACTTTATAATTATATGGGGAATACAGAGAAGATTGGGGGAAGCTAGAGGTGAGACCACAGGAAGGAAACCAGCTGAGTTCTTCAAACTGGGCACCCAGCTTTCTTCACACATTCCCCAAGGCAATGGTGCTAGTGAGCCCTGAACACTGGTGTTATACTGTTTATATATGGTGCATATCTGATGAAATTATTTTCACATTTACTTTGCATTTGTAATCTATACGAGTAATTATGAAACTATAGGCATGACACAAAATTGAGAAGCTAAACTGCAATTTTTCTTTTGCTACTTTGCTGTGCTCCCACATTGTGAGTCTCTGGATTCAGTTTAGAAAATGTAATCAGCCAGAATCAGGGATCATTATGCCCTTGCTTGCCTAGAAGTAGCTGGGCAAACAGCCATTAAAATTGCTTTCTGCCAGCTCTGATCTTAATCTGGTCCTAGAGGTGCTTCTGTAACGATGCAGATTGAACATAAATTTTCACCAAAACTTTGCTTAGGGGAGGCAATTATTAATTTCCCTCCAAGCCAAGTTTTTAGAGGGAAAGAACTTGCATTCTTAAAGGACTTTACATAATCTCAGAACATTACAAAAGTTTTATGGCCAATGCAATACTTTTTAAAGGATTGTTACAGCTCTCCAAGCTCTCACTGAGAACAAAGACCAAATAATCTGACGTTTCATGAGATGCTGATTTTGGGAATAGCCAGGGCTCTGGAAATAATGCCACTGGTCTTCTTCAAAATACTACCATCTTTCTCAGTAAGCAAGTTTAATCACATCTTCGGAAAACCGCAGCTCCAATGCCAGAGCATTGCTTCAGTATCACAATGGATGTCAGTTCAGTTCATCTACACAGTGTTTGGACCAGTAGCATTTTTAACCATGATCAACAGTTAAGAGTCATAAAGGTTATGTCAGTACCTCCAGTTGAACTTTGTCTTTTTGTGTGGTTTCCCCCTCACTGTCAGTCTGTGGTTTTGTATTGCCATGTGCTCTTGTTTGTTTTCATGCCCCATGTACTCCTGTCCCTGTTCCTGCTCTACTCCGGCCCCGGTATTACTGAGTACTCTGCCTCTCACCTGTTTCTCATTATCACCTGTTTTGCTGCCACCTGTGTCTCATTGTGCTCCACCTATCATCTGCCTCTCTGTTTATTGTTCAGTGTATTTTAGTCATGTGTTTCACCTGTTTGTTGCTAGATTATGCCAGTGAATTTTCCTGAGTCTTTCCAGCATTTGTAACTGTTCTTTCTCTGCCTGTCTGTATATCAACTCTGCCTGTTTCCTGATTCTGGTTTTTGGATTTCTCTGGATGCTTTGATCTCTGCCTGAACTTTGATGCTGACTTTGTTTGCACCTTGGGATTTGTTACTCAATTAATATCACAGTGTGTACAGTACTAGGTCTGCAATTATATCCCTACTCCAGTGTCCTGACAGGTTAAGATATTTTACATTGAATTGTGACCTTTCTTGTGAGATTGGCAGGAGCAGGGTATCCTCCTATGCCTTTTCAATGTGGTGTGTGGCTGAGCTTTCCATTTCCCCCTGCTGTCCTAGTACTGACCCACCCCACCAGCTTTACTATTAATGAGGCATTCCTGAACTCCTCCTCATGATGTAACTGAATTGCAGGAACTCCCTTCAGAGGTATCAGTCCAACACATGGGGCGGGAACACTCTACAGCCTGCTCACTGGTTTCTTAACTTATAGTACTGACTGTAATAAGTGCAACATATCAACCTTCACCAGCCTTGCTGAACTTCCAGTGGAGGTGATGGCCTGCCTATACCACACTCATTTCTTTAGTTCTAACAGAATATCACTTGACTGGCCCTCAAGTATATTATAGAAACCAATGATAAATGTGCATCACTTAATAGTCTTTTTCCACCTCACAGTAAACATTCAACACTGAATTCTCTTTATTAAGCTATAATTAGGGCAGCTCATTATCTTAAACTCTACAAAATATTGTCTAGTCTGCTCTATCTTAAAGTAATAAACCCATCTCAGAATTAGTCTGTTGAAGTGAAAACAGAAAATTGCCTCAGGTCTGAAATGCGAAGCATTTCTTTTTCCATAGATACTACCTGACCTCTTGAGATGTTTTTCAATTTTCTTTTTGTTTTTATTTCAGGTTTTCAGTACCCGCAGTTTTATTTTGGTTATTAGTCAACCTGTTGAATTTGGTTGAAGTTCATGGAGTTAAAATTGCTTAGTAATTATGGAAGCTTCCTCTCGCCCCTGTTCATCTGAGTTCATATTTTGACCCTTGATCTGGAATTTCAAGAAAGGATCACTGTAACTATGGTATAAGAATAACTCTTCAAACTCGCACGCATTTGGAGCTAAAACCTCATTGTGAGCGAAGTTCCTTGAAGAGTTGCAGTATATCAAGTACTTTTAAGATCCATCGCTGGACTATTTAATGCCATGTGGTTTAATTATATGATTTTCACAAGGAATACTGTAAAAATATAAATTCAGAGACAAAATTAACTTAGTAGCCAGTATAAATTTTGTTATAAATAGGTCCAGAATTTCTAGGGTTATATGTCTTCCCTTTGTAATAATTATTTTCCCAACTACAGAAGAATGCCCTCTGCACTTGCACTGTTGCTTTATTCCATTGCATGCATCTGAGACACTGGATTAAAATAACAACTTAACAAAAGGTACCTTTGTACGTAGCAAGCCTGCAGACTAATGCCATAGCCTGTCTCCCAGATGTCAGCATTAGCGAATCCAATAATCTTTCTGTCAGCTGTACCAACCAGGAGCATTAGCAAGACACTTAACTCAATGTAAAATCAGCTTTAAATGTCTACTATGACAGCAGCCCTGAACAAGGCTTTGGGCATTGTAGTTTAGGTTTCTCTTTCAGTTTTGTATGCCGGGCAGATCTGAACTCAACAGTTTCCACTAAATATATTTACAATAAGAGATAAGGCCAGGCAGTAGCCATGGTTCTCTGGTTCCTTGTCCAAAGCTAGCTAAAGATCTTGAAATGGTGAAGAAATGACCATCCTACAATCATTATGAGAGTTCTGTCTGCAATACTTTGTGTAAAGCTTTCCTTTGTTCAGAATCTTTTGTAATTTTGGTGAAGATTTTGCTATCTCAGTCAACCTAGATGCTATCAGAGTGTGTTTCTTTCAAAAGCTGTGTCCACTTCATTTTGCATTTTGAAAACCCTTGAATCTAATCTGGAGAGTCAGACTATATTTATGTTAAACAGGGCGTCCATCCAATTTTTAGGAGTGAATTCAATGCCAAAATTAGAATTTAAATAGAATGTTTTCTAAATATCCTCCATCAGCTTAGTGATACATCAAACCATACATATTTGTAATAGTTTATTTAACAGGTACTAGCTAAAGTCAATAGACTCCAATCTAAGATCAATAATAAAGCTACCAAAATAGAAAATTGTATATTATTCATACCTGGACTATTTTATGTTTATTATTTTACAAAGATACACATCCTATTGAGTTCTAATAACTTTGTCATGTTATCATTCATATTCTCAATAGATATGATATCTTGCTTGTTTATTTTTCATCTAATACGTAGATGAATCTTCCTCTAAAGATAAGCAGGATGCTAAATTATTTAGTACCTTTTACACATTTTCAATTGGATTTTTGTTTTAATTCCACATGGCACCTGGGCATCACTTAAGGCCATGATCGGTTGCTCATCCTTAATTGCCCTTGAGTTAGTGTTAGTGAGCCACTGCTTTAAGCCACTCTGTGAGGTGAAGGTATTCCCAATGGTACTGGTGGAAAGAAAGTTCCAAGATTTTGGCCAGGAGTCAATGGCGGAATGGCAATTCTATTTTTAAGTCAGGATGTTTTGTGACTTGGAGAAGTAATGTGGAGATGCCTGAGTTCTCATGTTTTCTACCACTGTCATAGAATTATACAACACATAAACTAGCTTACCAGGTCCGCATGGACTTTCTTGCCCATCTGCACTCCTACTGCTTTTTTTAAAATTCTAATGGCGGTTGGCAGTCCAGTTTAAATGTGCATTACCACCACCAACTGGACTGGAGCATGGTGTAGAGAATTGGGGGGAAAAACCCTTACTACTTTTTTCAAATGAAAGCTAAATTACCCCAAAAAACCCTATAGATTGTAAGTAGTGGAAGCTGATACTGTGAATTTAATTTAACTTAATAAAGTTTTTAAGTGAAAACTATCAACCCCCAAAGATTGACTTGATTTCCTTCAACCTTATATGCTTTACATCTAATAATATATGTTCAACTGTTTCATAATGATGACAAAATCTACACAAGCTGGAATTATGATTTTCAACAAGATATAAGGAATAATTAAGCATAGTATGCCCATTTCTAAGTTGAGTCAATATAATTCCCTCCCTTTTTGTTTTATCCCCTTCTCCCTTAAACCCAGTAGTTTTATGTGTTCTATAAAGGGGTCTCCCCTTGTGCCCATTACCCCACAGGTCTTGCCATAACCCCTGAATTATTAACCTTACCAACCCCTTAGCTTCTCATGACTATAGTTGAACTTTTAACAGCCTTTTTAGGTAAACAATCAACCTGCACATTCCCCTCAACACCTCTAGATGCAGGGCCCCAGAAGAAAAAGACATGTAAACCAGTACTTTGAATATGAGATAAAGTTTGATGAGCTTGCAACAGTAAATCTGACCTACTGCTAGAGTGACCTTTTTAAAACTTATCAAAACTGAAAAGGAATCTGAACAAATTACAATTTTGCAAGGACAAATTTCCTCCAACTGTTGTAAGCCCAAAATGATGGCAATCATTTCTACAGTATATTCTGATAAATGATTAGTAAGATGTTTCTTTATTGTTACCTGAAATTCAGGCACAAAAACAGCCACAGCAACATTCCCAGTTAAATTATCTTTTGATCCATCTGTAAAAATGGTTAACATATCATAATAATTTTCCTTAATTTATCGATGGGCCAACAGACTCTCAGGCATAACAGAATCTTTAGACTTTATTAAATTATGTAACCTAAAACCAACTAAAGTCCTTGGATAAAAACCAAGGTGGGGTTACTGAGAAAATTACAGTCAGACATATTGCTTAATCCAACAAACCTATATTCCTAGCTTGATAAGAACCCAGCCAGCCAAAACTAAAAACATTCTTCTAGTGATGTTCCCAACAGTTCTCCAACATACTTTTAACAAAGATCCATCTACACTCATCCTATTTGCCAGAATTACACACAGTTGCCACTTTGGCAGCAGCTCAATGCATAAAAGCATGCAGACATGGTCAAGGGGTTCCATTTTCTTCTTGAGATTGGATGACATCCGTTGAGGCTGCAGGGTCTAGTTTTGTGTAAACATTTCTTTTAGGTCCCTGCCCCATGTTAGAGTTGAAGGAAATGAGGTGTAGAGACATTCTAGCCAAGCAATCATTAATATAAATGTAGTGGTGCCTTTTGGCATAAAGGTGAGGTGAAAGTCACAGTTAAAAACTCTGTTGGGTAAGGAAAAGAAAGGATGTAATTTACAAAAAATTCATAAGTCGGTGGGATCTCAAATAAGAGATGGGTATAAAAGGAGGGAAGAAGTCATACTTACACATTTACCTATTGGATATTCTAGGTTGAATTATTCCGTCTTCAGAATGAATATGTAGGGAGTGCACGTGTCAAGAGACAGTGCAGCATATATTAGAAACATAGAAAACCTACAGCACAATACAGGCCCTTCGGCCCACAATGTTGTATTCACTTTAGAAATTACCTAAGATTACCCATAGCGCTCTATTTTTCTAAGCTTAATATACCTATCCAGGAGTCTCTTAAAAGGCCCTATTATATCCGCCTCCACCACTATTGCTGGCAGCCCATTCCGAGCACTCACCACTCTCTGCGTAAAAAATTTACCCCTGACATCTCCTCTGTACCTACTTCCCAGCACCTTAAAACTGTGCCCTCTCTTTTTAGCCATTTTAGCCCTGGGAAAAAGCCTCTGACTATCCACAGGATCAATGCCTCTCATATTGTTTAAGTACAGTCTGTATGAGGGGCAAAAGAAACATCGAATTGCTAAATTGGGATCTTTGGGACAGACACAGTTTAACATGGAAAGTTTGCGATCGTAATGTACAAAAGTGCATATTTGGCTTTCTGAAAAACATTAGACTTTTTAATATAACCTGAGTTTTACTTGGGGTGGGGAGAGAATTTAGTGGATATACTTCCTGTCTCTTTGCTCCATCCTTCAACTCAATAGGTGATGGTAATGGACCTTATATTGTTTACCAGCCACCACTGAATTTTACAAGAAAAAGAAGAGGTTCAGTTGTTGTTCAGACCAAACATCAAATGGGGAAGAAAAGAGATCTAAGTGACCTTGACTGTGGAATGATTGTTGGTGCCAGACTGGGTAGTTTGAGTATCTCAGAAACCGCTGATTCCTGGGGATTTTCATGTACAACAGTCAAGAGTTTACAGAGAATGGTGCAAAAAACAAAAAAAAGAGAAAAATCCAGAGCAGCTGTTCTGTGGATGAAAATGCGTTATTAATGAGAGAGCTCAGAGGAGAAAGGCCGAATCGGTTTAAGCTGACAGGAAAGTGACAGTAACTCAAACTCAACAGTGTTGTGTGCAAAACAGCATCTCTGAACGCACCACACATCCAACCTTGAAGTGGTTGAACTACACCATCAGAAGGACACAAACATACACTCAGTAGCCACTTTATTAGGTACAGAAGTACCTAATAAAGTGGCCACTGAGTGTATGCTTGTATTCTTCTGTTCCTTCTCTATTTAAGTTATTGTCTAAATGATGCTTAAACATAGTGATAGTATCTGCCACCATCATCTTCTCTGGGAGTGAATTCTAGATATCACCCCTATTGCAAAAAAAAAACTTCCTCCTCAAATCTTGTTTAAAATATCTTCCTCTCACCTTAAATCTCTGCCCTATTGTTTTCAATACTGCTCCCACAGGAAAGAAATTCTGACCATTGGCCTTTTCTGTGTCTCATAATTTGATATGCCTCTATCAGTGCTTATATGTCTGGTCAAATTAATTTTACAATGAATGGTGATCCCTAGATTACTGCTGATGGGAAAGGTGACATTGACAATGCTAAGGAGATGTGAGTCGATATTCTTTGGCTGGAGTAACCATTCCTGTCATTTGCATACTTCTTATTACTTACTAGTTGGGCCTTACTGTTAGAGTTTGGAAGGACTGTTGGTTACATTGAATAAATTGAAGGCCATGGTATATTTTACATGCATAGAGTTTTGGACTATTGGTCCTGAATTTATGCACAATTTCTACTGTATTATTGGTCTGAAATCTCCCTTTGGACCAGAGTGTCCTATTTAATGCAATTCCCACCATCACGGGGCCATACTACAATTTCCAATAGGAACTGGGAGCTTCCTCAAATACTGGATGGAGCCATTGAAGTTAAATTTAAATAGAGAAAACAAATCAATATCATCCCAACCTATGAGTTAGAATATATAATAAGGGAATGGGAGGTGTGAACATGGCTCCTTTCATTAGGATTATGGTTGATACAGATCATCTCTTATCATCAAGGCCTTGATTGTTTCTATCTTCCTGTCACATCTAGTCACAGGCTCTTTACAAGTGTGTCTATAATGCTTCCTTGGTGATTAACTGCTGTATCTTCAAAAGAAGTCTCGATGCACCCCATCATAATAAAAATAGACCAATATGAGGCCTAGAGGTGAGACAGGTGTTCATAAGGAGAAGAAATTATGCAGGTGCTGGAAATCCAAAGAAGCACACACAAAATGCTAGAGGAACTCAGCAGGCCAGGCAGCATCCATGGAAATAATAAGTACATCGTTTTGGATACTGTTGGTGGGGACGACCTACCAGGGACAAGTTGCAGAGGTTGCGTCTCTGGCACCGAGATGGGACCCTCAACTCAGAAGGGAAGGATGGAAAAGAGAAGAGCAGTAGTGATAGAGGATTCGATAGGTAGGGGGACAGATATGAGGTTCTGTGGAAGAGATCAAGAATCCCGGATGATCTGTTGCCCCCCTGGTGCCAAGGCCCATGATATCTCGGATCGAGTGCTCGGTATTCTCAAGAGGGAGGGTGAGCAGCCGGATGTCGTGGTCCATGTAGGGACCAATGACATGGGTAGGAAGAGTGTGGAGGTCCTGAAAGGTGAGCTTAGGGAGTTAGGCGCCAAGTTAAAGGGCAGGACCTCCAGCATAGCAACCTCAGGATTGCTACCAGTGCCACGTGCAGGCGGGTTTAGAAATAGTAAGACAGCGCAGATCAACACGTGGCTGAAGGCATGGTGCAGAAGGGAGGGCTTCAGATTTATAGATAATTGGGCAGTCTTCCAGGGAAGGTGGGACCTGTTCCGGCGGGACGGTCTACATCTGATCTGGAGGGGGACAAATATTCTTGCGGGTAAGTTTGCTAGAGACGCTCCGCTGGATATAAACTAGATACGAGGGGGGAGGAGAACCAGTGTGTAGGAACAGATGTAGGGAAGAAGGAAGAAAAAAATAGTAAAATTGTTTCAAGCAACACACATCAAAGTTGCTGGTGAACGCAGCAGACCAGGCAGCATCTCTTGATACCTGGAAGTAAGATGTGGTAGCTATTAGTGAAACATGGTTACAGGAGAGGTGTGATTGGCAACTAAATATTCCCGGATTTAATTGCTTCAGGTGTGATAGAATCGGAGGGACAAGAGGGGGAAGGGTTGCATTGCTTGTCAGAGAAAATATTACAACGGTGCTCTGGCAGGATAGATTAGAGGGCTTGTCTAGGGAGGCTATTTGGGTGGAATTGAGGAATGGGAAAGGTGCAGTAACTCTTATGGGGGTGTATTATAGACCCCCAAATAGGGATCGAGAATTGGAGGAGCAAATTTGTAATGAGATAGCAGATATTAGTAGTAGGCACAAGGTTGTGATTGTGGGAGATTTTAATTTTCCACACATAGACTGGGAAGCCCATACTGTAATAGGGCTGGATGGTTTGGAGTTTGCAAAATGTGTGCAGGATAGTTTTTGCAGCAATACATAGAGGTACCAACGAGAGAAGGGGCAGTGTTGGATCTCAGGTGACAGAGGTTTGTGTTGGAGAGCACTTCGGGTCCAGTGATCACAATGCTGTTAGTTTCATATAATTATGGAGAAGGATAGATCTTGAGCCAGGGTTGAGATTTTTGATTGGAGAAAGGCTGACTTTGAGGAGATGCAAAAGGATTTAGAAGGAGTGGATTGGGACAATTTGTTTTATAGGAAGGATGTAATAGAGAAATGGAGGTAATTTAAAGGTGAAATTTTGAGAGTACAGAATCTTTATGTTCCTGTTAGGTTGAAAGGAAAGGTTAAAAGTTTGAGAGAACCATGGTTTTCAAGGGATATTGGATACTTGGTTCGGAAAAAAAGAGGGATCTACAATTAATACAGACAGCATGGAGTAAATGAGGTGCTCAAGGAATATAAAGGATGTAAAAAGAATCTTAAGAAATAAATTAGAAAAGCTAAAAGAAGATATGAGGTTGCTTTGGCAAGTAAGGTGAAAATAAATCCTAAGACCATAAGATCATAAGACAAAGGAGCAGAAGTTTGCCATTTCGGCCCATTGAGTCTGCTCCGCCATTTTATCATGAGCTGATCCATTCTCCCATTTGGTCTCACTCCCCTGCCTTCTCACCATAACCTTTGATGCCCTGGCTACTAAGATACCTATCAATCTCTGCCTTAAATACACCCAATGACTTGGCCTCCACTGCTGCCCATGGCAACAAATTCCATAGATTCACCACCCTCTGACTAAAAAAATTTCTTCGCATTTCTGTTCTGAATGGGCGCCCTTCAATCCTTAAGTCATGCCCTCTCGTACTAGACTCCCCCATCATGGGAAACAACTTTGCCACATCCACTCTGTCCATGCCTTTCAACATTCAAAATGTTTCTATGAGGTCTCCCCTCATTCTTCTAAACTCCAAGGAATACAGTCCAAGAGCGGACAAACGTTCCTCATACGTTAACCCTCTCATTCCCGGAATCATTCTACTGAGTCTTCTCTGTACCCTCTCCAATGTCAGCACATCCTTTCTTAAATAAGGAGACCAAAACTGCCCACAGTACTCCAAGTGAGGTCTCACCAACGCCTTATAGAGCCTCAACATCACATCCCTGCTCCTATACTCTATTCCTCTAGAAATGAATGCCAACATTGCATTCGTCTTCTTCACCACCGACTCAACCTGGAGGTTAACCTTAAGGGTATCCTGTACGAGGACTCCCAAGTCCCGTTGCATCTCAGAACTTCGAATTCTTTTCCCATTTAAATAATTTAAATAACAGCCTGCCCAAGGGTTTCTACCGTTATATAAATAGCAAAAGGATAGTGAGAGATAAAATTGGTGCCTTAGAGAATCAGAGTGGACGGCTATGTGTGGAGCCAAAAGAGATAGGGGAGAGTCTTAAAATTTCTCTTCTTCGGTATTCACTAAGGAGAAGGATATTGAATTGTGTAAGATAAGGAAAACGGGTAGGAAAGTTATGGAAACTATGATGATTAAAGAAGAAGTAGTACTGGAGCTTTTAAGGAATATAAAAGTGGATAAGTCTCCGGGTGCTGACAGGATATTCCCTAGGACATTGAGGGAAGTTAGTGTGGAAATAGCAGGGGCTCTGACAGAAATATTTCAAATGTCATTAGAAACGGGGATGGTGCCGGAGGTTTGGTATATTGCTCATGTGGTTCCATTGTTTAAAAAGGGTTCTAAGAGTAAACCTGATAATTATCAGCCTGTGAGGTTGACGTCAGTGGTGGGTAAATTGATGGAAAATATTCTTAGAGATGGTATATATAACTATCTGGATAGACAGGGTCTGATTAGGAATAGTCAACATGGATTTGTGTGTGGAAGTTCATGTTTGACAAATCTTATTGAATTTTTTGAAGAGGTTATTAGGAATGTTGACGAGGATAAAGCGGTGGATGTTGTCTATATGGACTTCAGTAAGGCCTTTGACAAGGTCCCACACAGAAGGTTGGTTAGGAAGGTTCAATGGTTAGGTACTAATATTGAATTAGTAAAATGGATTCAGCAGTAGCTGGATGGGAGATGCCAGAGAGTGGTGGTGGAAAACTGTTTGTCAGATTGGAGGCTGGTGAATAGTGGTGTGCCTCAGGGATCTGTACTGGGTCCAATGTTATTTGTCATATATATTAATGATCTGGATGATGGGGTGTTAAATTGGATGAGTAAGTATGCAGATGATGCTAAGATAGGTGGAGTTATGGATAATGAAGTAGGTTTTCAAAGCTTGCAGAGAGATTTAGGCCAGTTAGAAGGGTGGGCTGAAGATGGCAGATGGCGTTTAATGCTGATAAATGTGAGGTGCTACATTTTGGTAGGACTAAGCAAAATAGGACATACATGGTAAATGGTAGGGCATTGAAGAATGCAGTAGAACAGAGGGATCTAGGAATAATGGTGCATAGTTCCCTGAAGGCGGAATCTCATGTGGATAGGGTGGTGAAGAAAGCTTTTGGTATGCTGGCCTTTATAAATCAGAGCATTGAGTATAGGAGTTGTGATGTAATGCTGAAATTGTACAAGGCATTGGTGAGGCCAAATTTGGAGTATTGTGTACAGATTTGGTCACCGAGTTATAGGAAAGATGTCAACAAAATAGACAGAGCACAGAGAAGATTTACTAGAATGTTACCTGGGTTTCATCACCTAAGTTACAGAGAAAGGTTGAACAAGTTGGGTCTTTATTCTTTGGAGCGTAGAAGGTTGAGGGGGGACTTGATAGAGGTATTTAAAATTATGAAAGGGATAGATAGAGTCAACATGGATAGGCATTTTCCATTGAGAGTGGGGGAGATTCATACAAGAGGACATGAGTTGAGAGTTAAAGGGCAAAAGTTTAGGGGTAACATGAGGGGGAACTTCTTTACTCAGAGAGTGGTAGCTGTGTGGAACGAGCTTCCAACAGAAGTGGTTGAGGCAGGTTCAATGTTGTCATTTAAAGTTAAGCTGGACAGCTATATGGACAGGAAAGAAATGGAGGGTTATGGGCTGAGTGCAGGTCAGTGGGACTAGGTGAGAGTAAGAGTTCGGCACGAACTAGAAAGGCCGAGATGGCCTTTTTCCGTGCTGTAATTGTGATATGGTTAAATGGTAAATGAATAAAAAGTTGATGTTTGGGGCTGAGACCCTTCTTTAGCACTGGGAAAGAAGGGGGAAGATGCCAGAATAATAAGGTGAGGGGGAGGAAAATAGCTGGAAGATGATAGGTGAAGCCAGGTGGATGGAAAGGTAAAGGGATGGAGAAGAAGGAACCTGATCGGAGAGGAGAGTGAACCACAGCAGAAAGGGAAGGAGGAGGGGACCCAGGGAGAGGTGATAGGTAGATGAGATGCGGTAAGAGGCCAGAATGGGGAACAGAAGTAGAGAGAGGGAGGAAATCTTTTTTTTTACCAGAAAGAGAGATCTATATTCATACCATCAGTTTGGAGGCTACCCAGACAGAATACAAGGTGTTGCTCCTCCAACTCAAAGGTGGTTTCATTGTACCGTAAAAGGAGACGATGGACCAACATGTCAGAATGGGAAAGGGAATTGGAACTAAAATAGTTGGTCACTGGGAAGTTCCACTTTTGGTGGATGGGAGTGAAGGTGCTCAACAAAGTGGTCCATCAGTTTATGACGGGTCTCACCAATGTAGAGGAGGCCACATTGGGAGCAGCCGACACAATAGACGACCCCAGCAGATTCGCAGGCGAAATGTTGCCTCACCTGGAAGGACTGCTTGTGGCTCTGAATGGAGATTAGAGCGGACGTGAGCAAGCAGTTGCAGCACTTTGACTGCTTGCAGGCATAAGGGCCATGAGGGAGATTAGTGGGGACGGGAAAATGGACAAGGGAATCAGAGAGGGAACGATCCATGTGGAAAGCAGAGGTTGGGGGGGGTCAGTAAGGATATGTTTGGTGGTAGGATCCCTTCGGAGTTGGTGGAAGTTGCGGAGAGTGATGTGGAGGCTCATGAGGTGGTAGGTAAGAACAAGAGAAACTCTTATCACTGTTGAAAAGACGTTCATAAGGCTGCATCCTCTGTTTATGGAGTTCAAGTTGCACGGCCCCACAGCCTTGAGTAAGACTGCAACCTATTGTCACCAATTAAGCACTTCTCCAGCATCCTCCAGTTCTGAGTCCACCACTTTCACTTATGCAATTTAACCCAATATACTGAGTAGCTGCATGCAAATGAGATTTTGCATGACCCAAAAGGTGACTCTATGGTGGTTCGGTCAGAGGCGATTAGGATCACCCCTTCCTCTCACAGTTTTTGATGTCCTGCTCATCTTCATCATCCTTCTCTTCTGCATATCCTCATTGCTGCCATCTGATAAACATGTCTTCCTTTCTCCTCCACTATCATCAGAATCTTCTGTCTCCCATTCAGCTCTGCCACCTTGCCATCGTTGAAATTGACTTACACTTAAGGAGAAGGTAAGCTAATAGATGAAGCAAATATCACCCTAAGTAGGTTTACAGTTTATAACTAACTTGAGAATACTGACAAATGCTGTATCATGAATAGGCAAGGGACTAATTACAACGTGCATAAGAAAATACAAATGCACGTTGTAAAAGATGATCAGAGAGGCAAGTTAGCTGGAAAAATGAGCTTTGCATCCTGGAAAAAAAAGGTGTTTGAGATGGCATCGTGAGAGGACCTCTGACTATGTAAGGATATTCAATGAGTTAACACAGAAAATACCTTGAATTTATTTTATTTTTATTTATTGAGATACAGCACAGAGAAAGCCCCTCCAGCCCTTTGAGCCGCGCCACCCAGCAACCCCCAATATAACCCAAGCCTAATCACAGGACAGTTTTCAATGACCCATGAACCGACCAACCAGTACATCTTTGAATTGTGGGAGGAAATCAGAGCACCTGAAGGAAACCCAAGCAGTCACGGGAAGAACATACAAGCTCCTTACAGACAGCGGCGGGAATTGAAACTGGGTCACCTGTACTGTAAAGTGTTGTGCTAACCTCTACACTACCAAGCTGCCCCAAATTAAACCACAAGTATGGAGCCAGGGGCCACAGGTTTACAACAGTAGATTATAATTTTATGATTGAAGTCAATAATTTCATTATACTAAGAAGGAAACATATGTGGATTAAACGCCAGTAATTGTGAAAAGGGTATTTGGGAAATAGTTAGTCATTGCAACAAGTGGCCATTGGAATTTCCCTGACAGACTGAATAAACTCAATGTGGTTTTCTACCTGAGAAGTTGACCATTCATTCCACTGCTTCTGTGGATGTTGTTGGACCCACGGATTTCCTCCAGCGGTTTGCTTTGTTCTCCAGTTTACAGCATCTACAGTCTCTTGTGTCTCAACTGAATAGAACGTGGAACAGTACGCACAGTGAACGTCCTTCTTCCCACAACATTGAGCTGACATTTTAACCAATCTGACCTTTCCGTCCCACACAGCCCTCCATTTTCCTTTCCCCAATGTGCCTAGATAAGAGCCTCTTCAAAGTCCCAAGTGCAGTTGCCTCTACCTCAACCACTATCAGTACATTCCATGCACTTACCGTTCTCTGCGTAAAATCCTGTCTCTGATATCCCCTCTCTACTTTCCCCCAATCACCTCTCACAACAGACATTGCTGCCCTGGGAAAATGACGCTGCCTGTCCACTCCATCCACGCCTCTTATCACTTTATACATATCTATCAAGTTGCCTTTCATCCTGCTTCATTCCCAAGAGAAAAGATTAGCTTTCTTCTGCATAACTATTATATGATCTTATGAGATCTTCTTCACCAGCCCTCTAAGTATTACACTTTGCCCAGTTCTTCCTTCCACAAACAATATGCACAAAACTAACCAACAAGATTGAATTAATTAGTTTATGTTGCATCTGAGGGATGGGTCTCAAGTATCAGCCAACTGATGTAATGCATCTGCTGGGAGTGCTCTGTTACAGCGGAGGAAATGGTTTCGAGTTTCAGAGACTTAACAGATCATATTATCAGAAAATGTTAAAACCCCCTCAATCATATTGCAGTAGGATGCTGAATTGTACATTTATTCCTTTTACCAGATGATGGGTGCAGTATTAATCCTGAAGCTCATTAATGAAGACAGTCTATATTCAGCAAGCTACTGGTCTATTTCAAACTGGGTCTGCAACTGTGAGATTGTGAAGAGTGTCAACAAGGCCTCTCCACACCAATGCAACCTCACCCTGAGAATGCAAACTCATTCTGCCTATGTGTCCTCTGTCACTCAAACCATCACCTCTGCACATACTATCCCTATATATTTAGCCCATTCCTATCTCTCAGCTATATGTTGTCCCTCAGGGATGTTGTCTAAAACCAAGTCAAATTTTACATGTATACTGAACTTACAAAAATATTGGTAAGACCAAAATTGTTAAGCCTAGTCCCTGCCACAATTTCTATCCCCTAAATTCAATCCTTATCCCAGCTACTGCCTCAGACTGAACCAGATCACTTAAAGTCTTAATGTCCTCTTTCATCATAAGTTAAGTTTCCTATGCCTGGCCCATCACCTAGGTTGCCTACTTCCATATCCATAAGACTGCATGAGCTCTCTCTCTCTCGCTCTCTCTCTGTCTTTGTCTCCCTGTCCCTCCCTCTCTCTCTGTCTCTGTCTGTCTGTCTCTCTCTCTGTCTCTGTCTGTCTGTCTGTCTCTCTCTCTCTCCAATTTCTGAAGATTCAACAGCCTTCCGGTTCTGGGTTCGTAACTCCAGTTTTTATTCCTCCATCATTAGTAGCTTTCCTTTCAGATGGCTCACATCTACACTGTGGAATGTACCCCTAAATCTCTCCCCTTTTCTCATCCTTTAGCATGTTCCTGGAACTCTCTTGGACCATGCTTCTGGAAATGTGCACTAATATTTCCTTACATGGTCCAATACCAATTTTGTTGTATAATTTCTCCAACAAAACACTGAGGGCATGTATTGTTACACTAAAACATTATATAAATAAGGGTTAGATTTTTTCACTGGCTGCAATCTCACACAATGTTTGATTATCCATTTCAGAGAACAGTCCTTTCACGTTCTCTTTAATGATGGTCACAATCAGTACTACACTATGATTTACCCTGGATGAGAGAATATGTTTTACTCAGTGCTCATTAGAAGCATACTTAGAAATTATATTGAAACAATAAAAATATCTGCAATGTCTGAGGCTTTTCTTTGATATAATGCAGAGGACTTTGATATGCTAAAACATTTAAATCATAGATTTTTTGCATGCATGAAGGCAATTACGATAAATACAAACTTTGTTTGCAAGTTTGCATTTGAGTACAATAAAATACTGTAGGTGCAGTGCTTATACCACCCATATCTGGAATTCTAACTTCATAGGGTCTTCTTCGTGCATGGGACAAACTATATACCCACTATTCAGTGTTCCATAACAACCATATCAGACAGATAAATAAATGAATTTTGCTTTCTTATCTTCAAGAGACCATCAGCAAATTTCACTAGTTTCATTGAAGACAAAGCAAATGTTTCTCTAGCAACAAAGGCAGGGTTGTAACTCATCCATGCTGACTTCGCTTATCTCTTTGAATATCTGACAGTTTTCCCAACATTTTTTTCTCCCGACTGATTAATTTGGTTTCCACATCAATTAGAAATTGTTGTACATTTACCTGGACCTAGACAAGGAAGGGATTTTATACTGCTCAGCCCCAAGATTGTTGCAATTTCTGTTAATGACATAGTATTATTATTAGAGGTTATAGTCTAACTAAAACTAAATTTATAAAAGAAATCCATGTCAACAAATAAAAATAACATTGCCTTTGCAAAAAAATATGAAATCATTAAATCATTTTAGTGTGGAATAATTTTAGTCTTCACTACCTGCATGGTTGAGAAATTTCTTACAATAACAATTCAAACAGTGCTTGGATTAGTTAACATCTGGCTACAGTTTTTTATATGTTTTTAACATGTAATTGTCTTGAACATCTGCCTGGCCTGGAAGATCTCTTTTCTCTATTCTAGAGATAAAAGCAATCTTTTTATGCTGTCCAAATTGAGGGAAAAATCCAGCCTGCTGTGTCGTGTTACTTCTATAAAAAAGGGAGATTTAATGCGTAATATGAATCTAAATTAAATCTTAATGTTCCCAGTGGTTCTAATTTATTTGGGTTGTTATACTGTATTACTGAAGTATACAGGATGCGACTATATGCAAGCCCACACAACAAAGAAAGGAATAGATTAAACATATTAAAATTAAATGAAAGACACTGATATTGCTTTATATCTGTCATTTTGTAATAGGGTATGTGTCCTTTTTATACAGGTTAATGTGATAAATTGGTTTGCTAACCTTTCATAGTAGTTGCTTATTTAGATACAGTATAGACAGGGCATTATCACCAAGATCAACCAAATATTGTTTTTTTTGTATATTCTCAGTTTAATAGCACTATCTGTAGCAAACTTCACTTGCTTAATCCCTACCTCTTCTGGGAAACATCCAGCAATGATTACACCATTGAAGCATTTGACTGTGGCATCTATTATTCTTTTCCTTTCCCATTTACTGTTACCTGATGGTAATATGAGCTGAAAGATATAAAACAAATTTGGTGTATTCTATGCAATCTGGAGACAAAATGGAATTGGCCCACACTAAGTGGAAAAATTCTCTTTCTCAGCCCATGTTTTGGTATCACTTGAAAAAGGTTAGATCCCAGAACTGAAAGGCAAACACTGAGCAGGAAGTCTGTTTTTGCATTTCTCCATCTTTTTATATCTACAAAATTTTATAAGAGGTAAAATCAAGGATCATACTTCACATTTTTAAATAACTCCAACAGCTTTAGTTTTTTGCTAGTGTCGGCCTATTACTTACTTCCTGTGCATTATATGCTAAAATTAGAAAATAATGTGCTGGAAGAGTAGTTCTCTTTAAAAACTGTTAATCTGCTTGGCCTGCAGTTGATTTTATCTTCTTATCTAACAGATCTAATTGTACCACAGTATTTATTGTAGTATGAAATAATTTCCCAAAAATCATTTTAAACGACAGTTTCTGTTTATGATAAATAAATTGCATTATGTGGCAAATTTGCAGTACCTAAAGTTGTGAAATACTACATAGAATTGTTTTCAGTGAAGTTCATCCCATCGTCTCATCACTGCCGATCTGTAGTGTCCTTTTTCTTTCTTCACATTCTCCCTGGCAGCATAATTCATTGTCAATTGCTCTTCCAGGTCATCCCTGGATCAAAGAAGGCCTGAGCATGTGGTTATTGTTGGTCTGAAACACAATCTCCCAGAACAAGAGACAGAAAAGGGAAAAGACAGTTGCGCTTTTCTGACATTCTCTGGAAGGGTTGGTATTACCACAGAGAGCAGGTGGAGCTGATAAGCTCTCACAGGGCGCCTCATTAAAGGCTAACACAGTGACTATTATTGGATCAGGTCTCATCAGGTGCATAGGAGCTGAGCTGGTCTAGCATGCGCTGACACCTGAGGCAGCCTTGTCTGCTCTGACCTTGCCAGTCAGCTCCCAAGGTCAACCTTAATTCCTGCTGCTAGCTCAAGAAGATCTCCGGACTCTGACAAGACATGTGTTGGGGATAGTGAAGAGGATAGTTATCCACATACAGGACTCTGATTCAGCATTTGCTGATTTCCCTATTTCCAAATGTCAACAGGCCTAGGTGTCTCTTGATACAGGGAAAAAGTGTTTAGCTCAATTGGTTGATAGATGCTTTGCTCCAACAGGTCTTAAAAGGAGTAAGATCAGAAATAATGCAAAAATACAAACAGAAGTGAAATAAATGTTTTATGAATTGAGCATTTTTGAGCTTTATGACAAGATTCCAATAGCAGATCTCTCACAGTAAGCTGCCAAAATAATATTACAATTATACAGACTAACAATAAGAATGAAAAGATTGTTATTCTCACCAGTCAATTCAATTATTTTCACTCGCAGGAGCTGCAATGTTGAGGTTGCAGTGATAATCATTCGTCTTTTTTTTAAATTGTCGTCTTAGCTTATTTATTATTAAACTCTCCGGTAAGTTCTTTATTCCCAGAATGACGCGCAGTTTTACATTGTTTAAACCATGCCTCCAGCTAATCGTTTGAAAGGTTATTGATATTTAGGTGACGCTTGTTCAAAACCCAAATCTAACTCTGCAAGGGGTTAACTATAGACGATCTCATTAAAAATGTATCGGAAGGAAACAAGAGACAATGAACCTTAGAAATGCTGTAAGTATACGTATACTTGAAAGGAATGTATTACGCATCCTCCAGAAACCAAGCATCAACAGAAGTGGTCAGAACCAAAGTGGGAAGGAACTAATATAATTGCTTGATAAGGTCAGGGCCAGCATTCGCTCATCTTCAACCCCCTGCTACTTTTCACACGACTAGAGACAATAATTAAAAATAACGCGTCGTGGAACCTCTAGCCTTGCCACCCGTGCCTCAGTTTCATTTGGACAACTTGCCGCAGAAATGGTTGTCACATTTTGCCGACTATATTTGACAACAACAACCCAGACATTTCATTTTGCTCTCTGTAATTGCAGCTGCTCTGATGTGCACATATTAAATCACCCGACAGCCCACTGAATGAACATAGGCTTCCTTGGGTGAATTAATTAGGAATTTCTGACCAAACCTCGTGAAGTCCTTACGCATCTTTCTTCTCTTTCTCTTGTTGCCACGTACGACTTCATTTTAAATTGTTGTCTTGTTTTATTTTGTCTACATTTCCCCCCTGCGATAGTGAAACAATAACTGGAGTAACCATGCTGCGAGGTTATGGTAATTCCGTGCCATCTGCTTTGGTGATAATGGTGACCTTTCCAGCGCGTTTATTAAGTTGAAAAAATCCACCGATAGGCGGCGTTCCGTTGTTCCCTGCCGAGGCAGCAAGTGCTCCAAATTCTCTGGAATTTTGGCTCAAATTTTGTTGCAAAATGCCCCAGTTTATTTAACTCCGTTTTCCTTTTTTTTTGTATTCTGATTTTGTCCCATTTTTGCTATGCTTATTTTTCCTTCATCCTTAACCCTTCCGCGGTTTCCTCTTCCCCACCTCACCCCGAATGAATTTTTATTCTGTCCTGAATTTCCCTTGTTAATGCGCCCACTTTTGCGCTACTTTATTATGATCTTTACCAGGTTTCTTTATAAGCTTCCCCTTTCATGTTGCAGCATTGTATAGTTTGTGAAAGGGACAACACAACTAATCCACAATTGCCTGATCATTGCAATGTTTCAACATAAACGAAACGCAAATCCAATTTAATAAATATTAGCGTTGTTTTACCGCTTAGGGAAGGAACAATCGAACAACAAATATAAACGCAGAAAGAAATATAAGAATTGAAATATTGTTCAAATTATTGCAATTAAATATTTTAATCGTTTTTAATTTTATTCTCCTTTCTCCTGTGCCTGAAAAGGAAGCCGGCGTGTTTTTTTTTAGTAGAGTTTATAATATTGCTTCTGATTGTTTGCGTCGTTGCTCCCAGCAGTTTGATTTACGAATCTGAATATTTACATCAATAATTGTTGACAGGCGCCCTTCTGGAGTCGGAACGGCAGAGCGTCCTGGGATGGGAATTATTCGCTTCGTAATTTTTCAACGGCCGCCAAGGCTCATTCGGATTCGCTTCCTTAGAGTTTTACTCCCTAACTGTTCCCTTAACGAAATAGCTGAGACGCACCGAATTCCCGGCCCACCGACACCTCGTCCCCGTTTATTGCAAAGGGGCTCTGGATAATTCAAGGCATTCTCCTAAACAAACCAGAACACAAAACACTATTCGGTTTAACTGGAAATAAATAATACTTTTCCCTCTGCGGCAGCTCCATTTAAAAAAAAATCGTTGCGAACTTTCGCTTTGCAAAGTTTTGTTTTAATTTCGTTTTATTTGTTGTATTTATTTAGAGAACGCAATTTCCCCCTCTATTTAAAAGTCATTCGCTTGGAAAATGCGTTCAGCCTCGACGCAAATTCAATCGGTTTTATTTATGATCTTGGCATTTGTCTTGAAAGAAAATAATTTCGATATGCTCCAATTAATGGCACACAGAGGGAAACGTGAAAGAGCTGTCACTAGGCGGAAGTGCACAAAAAGGTCCAGACGTCGTTTTGTTTGTAAATAAACAAATTCCCCGATTGTAAAATGGGTACAGCGTATGAAGCGTGTGATTTTAAGAGTTCTTGTTAATCGTTCAGCTTTCTGGATAGTGACTGGAAACAACGATGGCTATGTGTATCAACAATCGTGCCGCTACGCCGTCTTAAAGCGCTTTCTTTTAAGGGCAAAACTTAATTTCGTTGGACTTTTCCAAACTGGGAAATAGATCGCGCCTGTGTTGCATTTTAACGCGTTCCCATAACGGTGCCGATGCGGTGCTCATCAAGATCGATTGCTTCTTCTTTTCTTTTATTTCTTACATTGTTTAGGGAACCGAGGCATTTCAACCCAGTGGAATCCGATCTTTGAATCGAAGATAGAGGGGCCTCTGAGCTCCGTGCAGTGAGGGGAGGGTTAGGATGGTCACCTGTAAAAGAGCGAGGCGGTCGTACGGGCAATACCTGAGCGAGGCGGTGTATGGAAAGGTTGCTTTAGCCCGCTCGGGACAGCCTCACAAAACTCACCACTCAGATTAAATGATCAATCTGAAAGATTAAACGATTGTAACGTTAACTAAGAAACTTGTTCCGTGGAATATTTCAACAACCATAATGTAAATTGGATAAATATATGTTATTTCGGGCTTTTATCTTCTTGATTTAAAAACATAACGTACAACTATTCTGGTACATAAAGTAGAACTATATATACATATTAAAATAGTACGATGTGTTTCCCCTGAAATGAAGGCTTGGGTAAATAAAGGAAGCAATTTGGGGAGCAAAGAGAATTCAGTTTAATATCACAGATATCTCTGCAGCAGAAGAAACACATTTCTCTCGATCTTGTTTCAAATGTATAAATCAGATCTGTTCCCGGTATTTTCCAGAAGCAGCCGTGAAGATGTATGGTCGTTTATCGAGTCGTTTTGACGACAAGGAATAGGGATACGGCTGTCTGAAATAGGAAAAGAATTGAGGCATTTTGCGTGGGGTGCAAATTTAAGTGTATTGTGGGAGAGGATAATGTTTACAGGGAACATTTATTACTATTGTCTCTGTTAAACTTGTCTCTTTCGTAGACTATTTGCAATCAGATCAAGATTCTGTAAAATCTGAGGCCCGTGGTAAAAGTCAAAACTTCCAAACAACCTGGACAGAGAGCAAGGGTCGCCAAGTAGAGCAGAGAGCGGCCAATTACTCCAACAGAAGCCAAGCATGAGCCGCATCGACAGCATTAATCCGAGAGCTAAATAACGACACAAGTCAGTGAATACTCCTAATAAATTCGTAAAGAGGAGTTGGGAGTGATGGCGATTGGGGTGTAAGTACATCGTTAGGACATCAGCCTCTCCTGTAATGTGCCAACCAAAAGCACAAATATTTATTTATATATATATTTATTTATAAGCTACATGTCTCACCGTTAAGGAGAGAGGGAAAAATAAATTTGACATGACTGCGAGGTTATGACCTGTTCGTCAGGAACCAGTTGTCACGAAATGACTGTTTCACCGCGACCTGAAGCAGCAAATGGTTGAAAGAAAGGAAGGGAGGGAGGGGAGATAATTAAAATATCTTTTAAAGTGCACCATCCATTACGGAGTTTTGATTTGATTTAGGCTTAAGAGATATTTTGAGGTTTTTTTTTAAGTCTTGCACGTTTTGTAACCATGGAACGCTCATTAAAACTTTTAAGGTCTGATTTTAACAGGCTAATGAAAGTGATTGGTGGTCAGTCACCCAACGCTGATAATAAACTTAAGAGTCTTTATTCATTGGAATCACAACGGTGCCTCAAAGGTTTCTCTCTCACTTTTTAAGTCTTCCTCCTAACGTCTTAACCCTTCCACGTCTTGTCCTGGGTTTGTGGGCCGGGGGTGCGGGGCTGATGTCAAATAGTTGCCTTGGAGGGGGGGGGGGCGAAAGATACGAACAGCATTCTGCCCTCCTTGCCCCTACCGCACAGACCCAGGTTTCATTGATCGCCACCCCCTCTTCCTTATGAGATAATGCAATTACAAACATCAATAAGAGCTGCAACGGGAATCATTATCTCCTGACAGTGATAGATGAGGGTCCAGAAATAGCGTGAGCTCTCTCTTTTCTCCACCCCCACCCCCTCTGTAATCATTTGCATGTCCGGGGGGTTGGGGCTGTATCAATATCGTCAAGGAAACCGATCATACCTAAAGAAAAGACATATTGGGGTAGGGCAAACGTTGAAGTTCTCTCTCCTCACCCGATTTCCAGCCACGGCATCGTGCTAGTCCCGCTCTTTCCCCCAATCCCATTTAAAAACAAAATAGCCCTCTTATTCCGTCGTGACTAAAGTCTGACGACATCATCCACCTCAACCCCTTCCCCACCTGCAAGACACAAAAGTCATCGTTATCAATTGTTCTATAACGTTCCCTCATTAAAGAACAGGTTGTGCAAAGGAGATTCCCGCACCTGGAGCGCGGGTTGGCAGGAATGGAGTCGCGTGGAATGTTTTTGCTGGAAGCATTCGCGGGAATCTTTCTCCCGTCTTTCCCAGGAGATAACAGAGACACCTGATGGAGCAGTAACTGCTACCCTGCACCAGTCCGGAGTGAGTGGAGATACGCCGCAATTTCCCCCCTTTAACCGGGCTAACTTTCCCCCGTCTCTCTCTCTCTCTACTCCGCTTGCCTTTTGCTCGCTGTTTCGCCTTAAGAGGCCGCCCTTGCGGCGCAGCCGGCCCCGGGCCCAAGAATCTGCCGCGACAAACTACCCCACCCCCTCTCGCAGCACACAGCCCATCCCCACGCATTGGTGTCCAGTGCTGGCGCTCGCTGCGCGATTGGGAGGGAGAAGGGGGTTTATCTAGGGAGGGGGTAGGGATCTGGTGTAGCTAGGAAACGCGAAACAGCCCAAGAATACGGCATCTCCACGAGCAAAATGTACTTAACGTGTCCTTTGAGAGAGTGCAATAAGGCGTGAGGAGGAACTAATCTCTGTATTTAAATGTTTGTGGCAATTTTATCTAAATGAATTTTAATGCAAAGGGATCCTCTTCCGTTGGGCTAATGGTGATCTGTTATTCCTCGGGAGGCGAGGGTCATATTTGACATTCACATGTTATTTTCTTTACATTTCAGTCAGAATTAATATTTTAAAGTACGCATTCGAAACTAATAAACGTCCCATTCGATACTGTATATAAATAACCTTATTAAACCATCACAGACTTCTATATTTTCCCCTGATATTCTGATTTTTAAAAACATTCAGACACCATGATGATATATACGCTCGGCACCAGCAGACAAATGCGCCGTTTTTAGTCCAGTCTCGACAAGTTTTACGGAATTATTAACAACACTATTAATAAGCTTTGCATGGCGGCGAGCGGGAAGCCAGGAGTTGAAAGGAACTGTGTGGATGGAGATGCGGGGATATTTTCCGCCTCTTCGCCGTTGCTGTATATTAGAACAAGAGAGAGAAAATATTCTTTCAGAGGCATCGTCTATTTTAAACAAACACAGAGATCGGGTACTAATATGAATACCTACATATTAGACGTATCCAGTGCCTCTAAACTCAGCAAAAAGCCCACTGCGAATTAACTTTCCTGCCCATGTCATCAGCCAGGATTTGAATACAAGCAAGGAAGCCACGGCTACCTTTCTTGTTTTTACCTGCGACTCCCCAACGCGTTTCATTATTTCATTCGTGCTTGAACAGGGGCTGCAGGGGCGAAACATCGTATTCCCAAAACAAGTGAAATCAGCATGACAAAAATAATTTTTATTTTATATTCAGATTTCATTATCGCACACAGTTAAGGGAAACTACTACAATTTACTCCGTTATTTTACAATTCAAACCGCTTGGATCAGAACTCTAAGACTCTGTGTGCGATTAATATTATTATCAGCTTCTTGATAGAAAAAAATGCTATCCACAAGCATCTGTTTATAACCACAATGAAAGGCATTAGCTCATCCCATTCAGTACATTTTATGCATGCCAACTCATACCAAACTGCTACTTTTACAAAAAAAATTCCAATAATACAATTCATTATTTCCAGTCTTTCCTCTGCACAGAAGAAAACAAAATGTATTTATTTACAACGTATACATAATTTCTTCCGGATCGGACCACCGATAAAGGAAATGCACGCAGGAGGATAATTTTTTTTTGTCATTTTCATTTTGAAAAAAAAACTAGAAAAATGGTGTAAACATATTTGTAAAAAAACAAAATGTCTTCAACTGATCGTTGGATGGTTAATTGCATCAAACAGAAAGTGATGTATGTCAGCGTTGGTGCAAGGAACATTGAGTCTCTGATGTGACAGTTCAGGTCTAACAGACTGCCTTTTGGTTTCGGAGCTTCCTCCTACCAGTCTCCTTAAGACACTGCCTGCAACAGCTGATTAATCATTGTTGATGGCTGCAGTTTTCCCATCCTTCCCGATTTACATCTGTTCGGGCCAATTCAAATATAGTGAGTAAATGAATTAGACATGCTAATTCAAGCCCCAGGCTAGAGACTGCATGACTGAAATCCTGGGATGGCAGTCTTCTGCCCGACATAGTTAATATTGTAAAAAAAATCCTAATAATAACAGTTTTCAGTCATTTGCAGGACATTTATAAGGCGCAGTTTGCACTAAGGAGGGTTTTGGAGGAGATTTAGGGCCTTGGAAACAACACACATAGTGTGGAAGAGAGTTTCACATATTTTTTGTTTAAAATCTATAAGAAACGACATATTATAGGGGAAGTACAATACCATGTACGTTATAATTAGCAGTCTTCTCTCTCCTGTCATCCTATGTGATTCTACAATAGCATTAAACTGAATTTCTTGTCCCCAGGAGTTGATTCTTGACTGACGCTTCCCGGTTTCAGGATCCCTCTGAAAGAGGTGGGATTCCCATTGGTCCACAGTTGATGTAAAGAACAGAGCTCCCATGTCACTGTATCATAATCAGTCTCTGATACTCAGGCCACCATTGTGGATGTTATTTCCCTTCGGCTACTGAGCATGGATGTCCATGACTTGTCCTCCCATTGTTGGGTCTCCTGGGTTTAGCATTGTGGGGCTAGATGCTGACATTGGCATTCCAGGGTGGGGCGGTGGTCCTCCATGCATCATCATTGCTGGGTGGTGAGGGTGTCCAGGAATGTAGGAATGCATGGGAGGTCCGTGTCGTAACTGGGCAGGGTGTGGGGGCATCTGTGGAGGTGTGTAACTTGGTTGTCCCATGCTCATACCCATTGCACCACCCTGAGAAACGTAGTCTCCTGGCATACCTTGTAGTCCTGCATGAAAACACATGGACACATTGTGTGAGGCAGAGGAGAACAAAACTAATCATCTGAACTGCACTTTGGAAAATTTTCAAAACATATAACTCATCGTACAGGATGGCAGATATGTAAGAATACAGCTGATTAAAGGTGTTACTCAACGTATCTCGCAAACACATCCAGCCATGTTGTGTTGTGCTAAACAATGGGACACAGAGACCAAAGGGAAATGTAATAAATATTGCAGTGACTGATACAGTTTATATCACCATAAAGGAAAAACATGACCATGCAAAAAGTAATGTTGAGGTGAGTTTCACAGTTTGAAAAGGAATCCCTTATTACTGCTGGAGGGGTTGTGTTGAAATTTGTAGCAGTGCAATGTAGAAGGTAATTCTAATTATTTTACCACACTAAGGACGAAGTGGACAATATTGGAACAAAACATACATCCAGTTGTTCTGCGTCTGTGGGGTCACAGAAATTTAAAGGAAACCTTAATCAACAATCATTTTTATTGTAAATGGAGAGATTTCAAGCAAAAAGAGGAGATTATGACCTTGTAAAAAGGTTAAAACATTTCTGCTTCGTAATTGGAGGGTGGATTTCCTAACAATGGCCTCTGAGGGAGTTAGGGCAGGGGGGGGTTGTGAGATGGGCAGTGGGGTTGGGGTCACTAAGCATGCTTACTAAACCATACCTGTGAGGCTGTTTGGCAAATGGAAGCAAATCAATAATGTTCATTAATTAAATCTTTCTCTGTGATCAGTAATGTCTGAAAAGCCGAATTTGAATTCAGGCCACCCTTGGCTGAGCTTGGATGGATACAAAGAGAAAAATTGGGGCTAAAACAATAAGCCTCCTGCTTTCTGTGGGCCTCTACCTTCTGCATGGGTTGCCATGGTTGATGGGAACTGACAGGGGTATTGTTTCTAAGAGCTATAAGCTCCATAATCGTCAGGGGTGGAAAGCATAGCGCTCTCACTAAGTAGGTTCAATTGGCTTTGCTTCTGAGTAATGTGGCTCTGTGACTGTTACAAACACCTTGGATTCAGGGCTCAGGGCTGTGCAGAAAACGGCTGCTTAATCTAGCCTAAAGGAACAATTTTGAACTAATGAAAATTGCTTATAAAATATACTGTACCCACAGCTCCATAATCAAATAAGCTGATAATATTTTTGTAATAACCTATTAATTTAATTGGTCATGAAGCATATAATACATCATTTAAATTTAATTGACCTAGAAACTAAGAAACAATATTTAAATTAGCCAAGCTAGAAATTTCCATGGTGAGGTAATAAGTCTGTTGCATTCCTCAGCTCAATGGAATTTTTTCACAGTTAATTGTCAGACTGATCTTTGATTCCATGCAGAGCACATATCTAGAATTCATTTGGCCTTGATATATTTAAAATGTGTTTGCCACATTAGAGACAACAATAAGAACAGAGTGCTTTCATTTCAGAAAACAACCACAAGGAACACAATTAGTGACAACCTTTAGAAAAATTACGGTGGACAAGAAGGCGCCTTTTTTTGTTGTTGGTTGATGTGGTTTGTTGTTTAAATGGGACTGAGCGCTCCAGGAAACTGCAAAAAATGGTTAGTTTAATTAAAAAAGGGAGAATAACGCTCATTCATCATCAAGGGCAAGGGCACTAGGATGGAGTAAACTCACAAGGCTTTGCTTTACTAGGACCAACCATTCAGCATTGCATTAATGATCTCTATTTTTGTATACTCGAAAAGTCAAATCCATTTGTCACACTGCACGTGATGGCATACTTAATTTAGCCATATGCAATTAGCCAGGGCTAAGCTCCATAACTGCAACACCCACCTCCATTTTGATGAGCATTTTTTAAAAATGCTGTTTTCTGCAATACCCCCATCTTATCAAAAATAAAAGCTGCCATGGTTGGTTAGATAGAAGGGGGGGGGGAAGAATGATAAATCAGAACTCTAATTGAATATGCAGGGATTTGTCTCATTTCAGATTATAGTCAATGCTTCTGTTATCCTTTGCTTTTGGAACACTGTCTGATTGCCTTTTTGGTGGCTCACAGGTTAGTGTATAAATGTAACTCATGCATCAACTGTGGCTAGACAGATTTATGACACTTTGGGGACATGCTCTTTCCTTTCTCTTGCACTGCTGCAGACTGCTTACATTTTGCCAATCAGTCTGTTGCTATGGCGACGCACTCCCCCCTCTGGCTGGTTCTTGTTTTTGTCATGTGGCCAGTGCTGCGTTACTGTGCACAGTTCCAGATAATAGCGTTAGGCAAAAATGTTCCCTAACTATTATATATAACATATATGTGTACTTGCAATAAGTTTCAAGTCACTGACAATGAATTCAAACATTCATGAGCAGGCACAGTAAAGGACAGGCAGCCCAAGAGTAGTTTGGAAAAGAGTGAACAAAGCATGAAGCTATGGGCGGGAACAACAAAAAGCAAAAAAAAATGTATGAAGAGAAAAAATATGCTCCTGAAACAAGATGTAAAAACAAAGACCCTATTTGTACTTACTTCCCCCTTGCTTTGCGATTGGTTAACTAGATGAAGGTTACATGTAGTGCCATTGCCCCTCCATGCCCATATTCATGCCTATTCCACTCATAGGTCCTAGAAGGGAGATAAAAATCCAAGAAGATGCCAGAAAATGAGCAAAGTCAAAAAACAGATAGCGCCAAAAACGACCCTTTTTTCTTTTAATACAAGGACCTCAGGGTCAAGCGGGATTATGGCTCCCAGAATCGAGAGGAACCATTTCTCCCTTTTAATCATTAGGTGCATAGAAGACAGGCAAGGCAAGGCAGGCAGTTGAAGTGCAGCAGAAGATGAGGGTGATAATCCTGATGAGCACTCTGAATGTGTGGGTGAAGATGTAACACTGGTGTGCATGAAGGACACAAGAACAAAAAAAATCTAAAATCTTACCAGGTGGCCTGATTCCCATATGCTGCTGGCCATCCATCACAAAGCCTCCCATTGGCTGGCCATCTGGGTTGTAGGGTGCACCTTGGCTCACTGAGGATTAAGAACAAGTCTGGATATCATCTTCTGTCTACAATGCTCAGATCTGATTCAAATTCTGGAACCTATTGTCTGTACAGAATCCATAATATAAAGCATATGAATAGAGTCTCAACTCACTGACTAGAGCTTATTAGTCTGTATAGCCTGTGCCTCAAATTTTTCACATGGCTAAGAAAAATACTTACCTAACTGATACAATCTATACTTAACGCTTTCACTTAATGTGACAAATGCTACATTATTTATACTGATTGCTGCTCTGTTTGGACTCAGAATATTTATATTAGTGAAACAGAGAAACGAGTAGCTAACCCGTTTAGCTTTGGTTATTAACAGGACATTGCATTTCACTACATGCACACTGCATAAAGTTAGCTGATTAGTTTGCTTGAAGATGATACTGCAGAAAAATATGGAAGGTTCACAATAGTCTTTACACAATTCCTTTGTGGCAAAGTAATTAGAGTTTGCCCTGTGATTAGCTACTGCAATTGTGCTAGGTTTTGCACAATGCACTCTTTATCATCTTGTCTTTAGAGACTGCAGGGAAACCATGTGTTCACCAGGACCCAGGAACTCAGAAAATCGGACACAGAATGTTACATCTGCCCTGGGAATTTCCTTCTGCCATTGATGGCTCCACCTGCAATCCCACAAATTAAAATGATCCCTTTCTGTTCAGCACTGACTCCCGCATTGAGTATTTTACACAAGGATATTTGGCCCACGCTGTGCATGCTGCCTCTCTGGTGGGGTTCTTCAATCAGTTCCTGCTTCCTCCCCAGCACTCTTTGAAAACCCAAACCCGTTAAAACTATGTATTCCAGAAGCTAAAAAAAATTCACATCACCTTCAGTTATTAGATTAGTCAACTTAAAACTGTGGCACTTGATTATCAGTTCTGCTGCTATTGGATATAATTTCTTCTTATTAAAACCCTATGTGACTTTAACACCTCCAGCAATCTCCCCTCTATATTCCCTTCTCTGAGCACAATCTCCACTTCTGCCAGCCTCTCCAAATTAATGTAACCTCCAGCCCTGGGACCATTCAGGTAAATCTCTTCCACACTCGCTCCAAGATTTTTTATATGGTAGAACTGAGGCAAATTTATCCAAAATGATCTTCAAGTATGGCTCAGTTGAGATCAGTCTCAACTCAGTGTGAAAAGGTTCTGAGTGCAAGCCTAGTCCAGGGACTTTGACAGAGTTATCCAGGCTGGTGAAGCTGATGCATGACCGAGGTAACTGAGAAGCACCTTGTGCTTCTTCCTCCTCTCCACCCCACCTTCTTGCAGTGATTTCTCATCTTTTTTTTCCAGTCCTGATGAAGGGTCTTGGTCTGAAACGTCATCTGGTTTATTTATTTTCGTAGATGCCACCTCCAACATTTTGTGTGTTTTACCTAGGGTTTCCGGCACCTGCAGATTTTCTTTTCCTTGTGAGGGGATACTATGCTACTTTTTGGATGCAACAATGACAAAGGGCCTGAATGCTTTCTCCAGTGGGTAAATATCCAATACCACTATTTCAAAGTTCTCCCTAGTGCCCTAGCCAAGATTTATTCTTCAATCAGTACATCTAAAGAGAACAATTATCACATGCCGTTTCTGAGAGTTTGCTGTTTTAGATGATAAAAATACAAAGGACCACAGATGCTGGAATCTGGATTAATAAGCAAACTGCTGGAGAAACTCACTGGGTCAAGCAGCAGCTGTGAAGGGAGATGAATAATCCATGCTTCAGGCGGAAACCCAGTAACAGACGCTGCACGACGTACTGATCTTTTTCCACCAGGTTGCTATTAGATGATTACAGTGATTACATTTTAAAAGTCCTTCACTGGTTATAAACTACGTTGGATTGTTCTGATGCTATGTGAATGGTACTTATAGAAATGCATGTACTGTTTCTTTAACCTAAGCCCTAAACAATGCTTTCTTGTTTTTGAACTATATTATAATACATTTTAAGTGGCAACAGCATCTTATGGTTTCAACCCTCTTCACGTTATAGGATGCCAAAGAGCCAGAGTATATTCACCAGAGCCAGCAGCTGAGAGAAATATATCAGAACTCTACAAAATGCAGTGATTTAAAAACAATACTAAACTATTTATTTTCAAACTTAGAAACATAAAAGCTCATTTTAAAAGAATTAATGGAGAGTGTCTCTATAATGAAATGTAACAGGTTTCTGCCTTAGTCGCACACAACACAGAGAGCAAATCTTCCATCATTGTGTCCAGTTATTTCCAGATATTATTCTGGTAGTAAAATCCTTCATCTGAAGAATTCTGCTGGATGGAATTCTAAGGCCCCGGGTTAAAATGAGTATCATTTTAAATAGGGAGTGCTTGAATGGATTTTCCATTAGATGGTTACAGTGGAGGTTGAGGACAGATCTTAAGGCTAAATGACACACCATCACCTCCTGAAGAGCATCTCTACCATACTGCTAATTCCTTTGCTGATCCAACTGGAGTGAGGAGATGGACACAAAATGAAATCACCTGGAAACACTTACAAGTGTTCAGAAGTGTACAATCAGGATAACCTTATTTATTCTGGAGTATTTGAGTCTTTCACGGTGCTGGTCATCCTGGGATATGCATCTACCACTGCTTGGCTACTGTCTTGTTTCCAATGTCGTCCTTATGTCATACTTGGGCTGACTACTCAAAGAATGTGACAAGGGCTCAATGAAGATGCTCCTGCTGTTTTTCTATTCCCATTTGAGAGAAGGCCAGCCTCAACTCAGCCTAAAGCTTTTATACCACTTAGCATTTTAACATTTCTTGCTTGCTTCGAAACCGCAGTGTTACAATAAGGGACTGAGTCAATCTTTTGTTTTCTGTGCAGACTAAGGAATAAGGGGACTCAATGGGTTAGAAATATGTTGATCCAATTTCTCATTATTCATAGTTTATTTTCAATATCGACAAAAATACCGAGTCTGATAAAATTCAGACTTTACAAAGAAATGTGGAACCTTGGTGCAGTTATTAGAAAAGCAGTTTGTGGGATTTTCTTCTTGAACTTAAGATAGTTCTTAAAACATACCTCTTTGACCTAAGCATTGGTCACCTGTCCTAAAGTCTTTGTATGTGACCTGGTGAATTATCTACTTTTTAATAACCACGTCCTTGAGATGTTTGAAATTACATTCAAGGTGCCACATAAATGCAGTTAGTTGTGCAATACAATTAAATGATTATTGCAAATTTAATTCATGAACAGGTGATGAGCAAACAACACAGGGTTTTCTTTTTTGACTTTTGAGGCCTGGTTATGACATATCAGCAAGAGGGGGCAGCAGATTAATTCACTGACAACTGACTTGCTGAAAGTGCCATTGGCAAAGTCTTGTCAGTATGAGCCTAAAGGATTACATTTAAAAGGTTAGCAACTGATTTTTGCATCCCGATGGATAACTTTTCATTATAATCTTAACATGAAAAATGCATGAATTTCCAAAATTCTATTCAGTGCATTTTTTTTCTCAAAGGCAGATTTATTTTTCATTGTAATATAATATTCAATTAGATTTACATGAAAACTAATACATGACAGAAAATGAGGAAGTGATAACATAAAGCACTTGCAGGGTTAGTGGAAATGAGTCCTTCAAGCTATTGAATCATCTGCTTTGATTTTGATGGTATAAATTATATTTTACAGTATGTACAGTATATGCTACACATACATACTATGTATGTACAATAGATTCCGGTTAATTGGGCCATCCATTAATACAGGCAGCCACTTATTTGGGAACATGCTTAAAGAACAAAAACTAATAAAGACAATAGCTAGGATTTCCTTTGTTTACTTAGGAAACTATGCTGCTTAACTGGGACAGAAGACTGTTGCTGAACAGTTTCTAACTAGTGTCAGTTGTGTGCACTAGTTAAGACGCGACACTGTGCTTAGAGTGAATAGTTTATAAATGGAGTCAGTTGCATGTATTTGTGTTCAGAAACAGTGATCTTTGTCACTGATAGTTGGCAAGAAATAAGCAGTAAGACAATTCAGAACTGTTTTGCTCACTGTGGTTTCAGGCATTGAGGCTTGGAGATACCAGAAATGGCTGGAAGTGAAAATGAAACAAATTTACTACTTCAAAAAGTTAGGTATTATGAAGAATTTGAAGGTTTCAACAATCATCTTGAATGTTACAATGAAAATGGAGATTTGGAGGATGCAACAGTTTCTAACTACCATCGATCGCATGCACTTGTGTGGCTATTAGACTCTACACCATGCTTAGAAAGAAAAGTTCTTTAATAGTGTTAGTTGCATATGCTTGTCTTGTGTTATTCATTTCAGCAATGGAAGTCGAATTAAGAACAGTCATTTTTGACACTACTTCAAGCAGAAAGGCAATGAAGGCAGTCCATAATCTGCACTAGGTGTCTGTATAGTAATATGCAGTCAATCAAAAGAACATGGCAATGTACATTGTACACATTTCTCTGTTGATAACTATTAGGAACGCAGTTAGATAGTACTCTAGTAAATTTGGTAGTGTTCTCATTAGTTCTGTATTTCATTTAAGTACATAATTTGTTACTCAGTGAAATGGCAGGTTGTCTTTTTGTAAACTATTTCCATGAAATTTCGGCTAATTGGGGCAGCTGCTTAATTGGACCAAAATGCATTGGTCCCTATTACCTGGAATCCACTGATAGTTGTATGAATGGCAATATTAGGTTTCTTGTATATACAAACTGTATCTGCTTTCTTTGTAGTTCATTAATTAATAGAGGCATCCCACGATTATATGTACTAAGAGATTAGCGGAGATATATCTCATTTCATGTCAAATGTAAGCAATATTGGTTCTTAACATGAATTATCTCATTGCAAAGCAAATTACATCTTTGCACTAAATACTTAAAAATACCACTGGAAGGCCCTGACTTTGACTTACAAAGATGAGAATGCCCTTTTAATGAATTATGAAGTGCTAAATGACTCTACCATGCCTATTATCACACTGAGAACTGCATTAATGTTAAAGCAGAGAACAAGGCATATTAGATGAATCCCTCAACAAGAGGATAAGAAATAACAGGATTCAGTTTAGATATACTAGTCCTGAGTCATACAGTACCATTCAGCGCAGCTCAGCAACAGCCAGGTGGTCCATCTATTCTGTGCTGGCTCTTTGAAGAGCACATAAATTCTCATTAAGCACCCATCCAAATCCTGCCTCTAATTCTGATAGTTTTCCCACAGAACGCATTGAGAAAAAAGTTTTGGATTTCTCAGTGTGTGTTAGAGACAGGATTCTTAAAGCCTGTAATGCCAGCAGCTGGAACAGTGAGTCTGGGTAAAGGTTTTTTTATTCAGTGGAACACAATTCCCCAGCTCAGGCAGGACCCAAGCTGAATAATCTGAGTTGATGTGGGTCCTGTGAATTACAACCAGTTGAACTTACATAGGCATTAAATAGCAATGAATCCCCTCGGAGGGGATACCGAGGATACAGAGCAGTAGTTTTCAACATCATTTGACACCAAATCATGGAATGAGATATTAGAGCAGGGGACTAAAAGCCCTTTCAAGGAGGCAAGTAATGAAAAACTTAAAAAGCAAAGAGAAAAGGTGGAAAGATTCTGGGAAGGAAGGTACAAATAGGTGAAGGGGCAGCCTCCAAGGTGAAGCAGTGGAAATCTGAAGCCGAAATTGGAAGAGCAAGGATACCTCAGAGAAATGTAGGGTTGGAGCTGTAGAGAAAGGATATAATCACTGTTTCTAATTATTGGGGCAAGGTAGTTGGGTTCAATATAAAACGTGCGCCTGCTGCCTCCATATGAATATGATAGCTGATAAAAACCCAGCAGGACTAGTACGGGGAACTTTAGATGAATGCAGTTCTGGCAGCTTGGGGACTCGCAGGACCATTGTTTGGATCAGCTCTAAATGCCCCTCTTTCTGCTGGCATTCAGAACTTTATATTACTTTATACTGCAGAGTTTGACACATGGTTTATTAATAATCAGGTTTAACTGTCCCTGTGCAGAAGCCACTGATCTGGTAGCAATGTCTGCAGCACACACCAGACATACACCTGGAGGCATTATTGTCACTCTCCTTTTCACACTTTAAAAGCAGCCCCTCTGAAAGCTTCTGTGTTGATAATGCAATCCTATTGTTGATGTGCATTATAGAGCATTGTGTGCATCAAAGAAAGAAAGTCTTGCATTTATATAATGCCTTTTCGTGGCCTCAGGATGTCCCAAGGCACCTTACCTCCAACAAAGTACTTTTGAAGTGTAGTGACTCTTGTAATGTAGGAATTTAGTGGTCATTGAGTTGGGAATAGGAAAGTTCAACATTTATGACATTTTTCCTTCTTGTTTTCCCCTTTATTCAAAATATACTGAAAAAGTTAATTGATCTGAAATCTTAATTTTATTTTGCTCTCCATAAAATACTACAGGAACTGCTGAGTATTTACTATATTGATTATTATGAAGAGATCTGAAGACTATCCCCCAAATATGATTGGGGTGGATGGATTATTGGATGGATTGGGGCAGAGTTTGATGGATTATTTGCTAGCTAAATATATTTAGGATTATGGAATAAAGGCAGCAGTTAACATGTGATTGAACGATCTCCCATCTCCTTAAAAGGGAATCCTCTGTTCCCATGCTTCCAAAATGTACGTTGTAATTAGGAATAGATACATTTCCCCTTTTTAAATGCAGGGACACACTAAAGTATCTGCCCGAACATTTATCTAAAATAATTTTTTTTTTGCCACTGATTGGGGCTCAGACCTGGAACTTACTTAGTCTGTACAGCTACATACATTTTAAGCTAAAGGCTTTCAAATAAAAATAAATGGAATTTATAAGAAAACAAGAGATAGTCTTGAATAAAGACCTAGACTATATTATGTTAGAATATACTGTATAAGGATAGCTCTCTGCATTAGATAACAAGGAAAATGCGACTTGTACAGCTATTAAACAATTCCCCGATTTACAGTCCCATTAGATACCCTCTAAAGGACTCAGTAATGATTAACATTGCACAGCTAAAAAGCAAAATAAAAGATGGCTTCCTTTTTATGGAAAGATGGTTCCTGCTGGCTGCACCTTAATAAAGTAACAGTTGAATAGTGATGACGTCAACATAACAAATAACCTGAAATAACTTGTTTGTCTTAACAAATAAATGTAATATCTAAAAATACACTGCCCCATTTAAGCATGGTCATTTCTACTTCTAGAGTATTAGTTCAACAAGCTAATTCTGGAAAAGGCAGGACTAGCATTTACACAGATAAGAAGTCTACAGTAATGTAGACATATTTCGACACTATCCCTTGAAATTTCAAGTGTGCTATGAATGTTGGCCAAATGGAGCTCAACTAACATGGGCTGCTGCAAAGCATGCTATTTAGTCAATGATCCTAAAGTAAAATCCACAAAAGTATGAAGACTGTGTCAACAAATCCTGATGTTAAAATGGTTGGACCCGATGGTCATCGGTCAAATAATTGAAACAGTGAGTTGCCAACTTCCAAAAATCAATTGCTGAGATTATTGGCCAAGCTTTGATTCTCACACCCTTCAGAAAATTGATTTTTTTCCAGTGATAAACTCAATTATGACTCAGTGGGACAAAAATATTAAATCCAATTATGAAAGCAAAACAAAATAGCCTTCTCTTCCCCCATATCTGACGTGACCTGCTTGAACACTACAAGGGAAATGACAGAACTTGGAGCTAGAGAAACTAATGCCACTTGTACAGCATGTCTGCAGTGAGTGCAAATATTAAAGTTGAAATATAAAATGTGTTTTCTCTCTATTAATATTTACAAAGTGAATATCTTCATACTCACACAATTGACTAACATCTTTCATGACCCAAGGTTGCCTCAAAGCCAATGAAATACTTCGGAAGTGAACTGCCACGGGCAGTCTTTGCATAGTTAGATCCCGCATAGAACAGTGAGATAACTACATATTCAGACAATATATTTTAGCTAAACTGGTAGATACATGATCATAAAACATTTTTGCAAGTAATTTCATGTAGATGTCCTACTTTGATCTATTAGCTATAACCAGTCATGAAGAATACAGTTTCTTGGTTTAAAAATTTGCAAATGTTTAAAGTAAGTAAATAATTAAAAAATGGTAAGAGTTTGGAGCAGATTGCCAGCTAAGAAGTGGGAAAAGAAACCTGAATGGGATTGAAAAAGGAAATAGTATACATTTTTGAGCAAGAAATTGGATTTATGGTTATTAGAAAAACACCCAGAGGCTACCACTAACCAGAAACTTAACTAAAGAGCCACATAAATATTGTAGCTACAAAGCAAGCCAGAGACAAGGTATCCAGCGGCAACTGACTCACCTTCTGAAGCCCTAAAGAGTTTCCATCATCTACAAAAGCATAAGCCGAGAATTAAATGAAATATTCCACACTTGATGAGGGCAACTGCAATAACTCTCAGCAAGTTTGATCCCCGTGGGAACAAGGCAGCCCTCTTGTCTGGCAACCTATCCACAATCCTGAACATTTCTTTCTTTCACTGCCAACACAATTCACAAGAGAGTGTACCATCTATGAAATAAAATGCAATGACTTACCAGCACCTCAAAAAAAAAAATCTACAACTGAGAAAGACAAGGCTAGCTGGTGAGTTGGAACATCAGCAGATTCCCCTTCAAATTGGGCATTGTCCTGATCTAAAATTACATATTTTTCCCTCATTGTCATTTAGTCCAATTATAGGAATCCCTTACTTGGAAAAACTGTGGACTTACCTTTAGCATACTAACTCAAGAAGGTAGATCATCAACACTGTCTCCATGTTCAGGATGGGCAATAAGCTCTCTACTTGTCACAAATGTCTGTATCTAATTATAATATTGGGTTGTAGCCTTTTTCCTACCAGAAAAAACTACCATTTAACACTTTGGCTTTTTGTCACAAAACTTCACATAATTAGTCAACATTTAGCACCGCGATATCCTCCCGCGTTCTACTATAAACTGATGCAGGGTATTCATCAGAAACATTAATAATTCTTCCCTTCCCCCCCCCCCCCAAATGTAAAGTTCTTCCAGCAATTTATTTTTTTTATTTTACTAGAAGTCAAGATTTTAACAAAACCACTGCAGCACTCAATGACCAAAGTCAACATTAAGGAGAAGTCAGAAACCAACTCGACATATTAGTGCTAATATGTTTCTCAAAATCCACAGAGCCACAGCTATGTACTACTGTATTTTGTAAGCACTTATTCTTTTCCGGGGGATCAGCTGAAACAACAGAAAATAAATGGAAAACAAATTAATACTCCAACTGTAGAAGGCCAAGTAAAGAACATTTTAATTTGATTTGAGGTTAGAAGTCCTTGAAGTTCAAAGTTCAAAGTAAATTTATGAACAAAATGTGTAATGTTACCGTATACTACCTCGAGATTCATTTTCTTGCAGACATTTACGGGAAAAACTATACATGAACAGACAAACACTGACTGCAACCAATGTGCAAAAGAAGACAAAGTGTGCAAATAAAATAATATTGAGAACACGAGTTGTTAAAAAGTCCATGAAAGTGAGTAATGGTGCGTGACCTTATCCATGCCGTTTCAGGAGCCTGTTGGTTGTAGAGTAATCATTTCCCTGTCCCTCCTAGCATGGTATCTCCTGCCGGATGATAATAGTGAGAAGAGGGCAAGGCCCGGAAGGTGGAGTCTTTGATGATACTGCTTTTTTTGTGGCAGCGTAGCATGTAAATTTTCTTAATGGTGGAGGGTTTTCCCTGTGATGTGTTAGGTTTTATCCAGCCTTTTCCATTTCTGAGCATTGGTTTTTACATACCAGGCTAGTTAGCATCCTCTCTCCACTGTTCATTATCAAAGTCTGTCAGAAGTTTTTGGTGACATGCTGATTCTATGCAAATCTCTAAGACAGCAGAGGTGCTATCATGCCTTCTGTGTGTTGGCACTTAGGCGCTGGTCCCAGAACAAATCCACTGATATGACAACGCCAAGGTATTTAGAGCTACTGACCCTCTCCACATCTGTTCCTCTAATGAGGACTGGTTTGTGGACTTGTGCTTCTTCATTCTGTAGTTGATAATCAGCTAACAACAGGAATTCTGCAGATACTGGAAATTCAAGCAACACACATCAAAGTTGCTGGTGAACGCAGCAGGCCAGGTAGCATCTCTAGGAAGAGGTACAGTCAAGAGGTACTGTACCTCTTCCTAGAGATGCTGCCTGGCCTGCTGCATTCACCAGCAACTTTGATGTTGATAACCAGCTCTTTGCTTTTGTTGGCAATGACTGAGACACTGTAGTTGTTTCACAACCAACCATATTTTCATCCTCCCTTCTATTCGACAATTCATCACCGCCTTTGATTCTGCATTTAACAATGCAGAACCTTGGTTCAACTTCGATTATCATGGCCCCACGACTCATGAAGCTGAAGCAGCAAGGTATAGGAGTAAGGTCCCAGTTTCAGTCTGGTTTCTGTGATCAGAGAGGCAGCAGGTATACCACAGCTGATCTCTGGGACCAACTGGTCCTGGCTGTGGCCAGCCACTCAGAAGGAACTTGCAGGTGTTCAGTCATTGTCGGGGAGGAAAACCGCAGATATAATGCAAACCCACCATAGGTCTGGGGTCTGCTGAGTTACAAAGCCTGGAACATGCATTACTTTGACCCTCACTTGGCTCCATATGGAGCCCAGAGACAGAACTCAAACACACTGGGAAATCCAGTTCTCTCACCCTATACCAGCCAGAACATGGTGCAGGAGCGGAGATCCCATTCATTTACATAGGGATTCCTAGCCCTGCTAAATGGATAGGAAAATATATTTATTGTTTACATTTCACTGTATTATTTCAAATTATTTCTCTAAGTAATTTAACTATTACAAATTATTAAAGGTAACTTAAAATGTCTGTGTCATTTAAAACCTAATGCAAGGCCTTGAGAGATTTGTGAGAATGTGAAGCTCCCATTAAAGGTTATGGTTGTCCTGATGAGGTGCCTATTTACAGCTGAGGTTTCATAAACCTCACTGGATACGTCCCAGATGTGGAGGAGTTGAGGTGAGGATTGATTCAGCTTATTTGGCTCTCTGTGTTATGCCTCAGTGAGTGTGGGACAAGCAGGGACAGCAAGTGGTGAGTTGAACTCCAGTTATTGCAGCCTTAAGCTTCAATGACAGGGTAAGAATTCAGCATGTTCCTGCTCCTGATGCTTAACACTGACTTAGTCTTACTGTTAGACATTAAATCAAAATCAGGAATCAGGTTTAATATCATTGGCATATGTCACGAAATGTGTTGTTTTGTGTCAGCAGTACATTGCAATACATAATAATAATAAACATAAGTATAGATAAAGTAAATAAGTAATGCAAAAAGAGGGACAAAAAAGAAAAAAAAAATAGAGTGTTAGTATTTATGGGTTCATTGTCCATTCAGAAATCTGACGCAGAGGAGAAGAAGCTGTTGCTGAAACGGAGCCTGTGTCTTCAGGCTCCTGTACCTCCTCCTTGATGGTAGCATTGAGAAGAGGGCATGTCCTGTGTGATGGGGGTTTTGAATTCCTTGTAACTGAAAGGTTTATATATGGATCACTATGGATTTGTAACCCACAAAGAAGCTTAACCGACCCAGAATGGAATGAGTTTGCATTCTTCCAAATTCAAGAGAAGAGCTTAAGTAGCCTACATACAGTCCCACACCACTTTTGTGAGAGCCGCATTCCAAAGGGACTGCACAACGGTCTACAAGCATAAATATCCACACAAACATTGTTACCACCAGCTAAGTCAGCTAGGTGTGTTCTGAAGTCAGTGTGCATCATAGTGAGATGGTTAAGTTCACTGGAGGTCAATCACCCCTGCAACAGGACGTCACAGCACCAGTTTCTCACGGTAGTGCTCTGGGCCCAGTTACCTGCAGCTGCTTCATCAATGAACCTCCTGCCATTTTAAGGCCAGAAGTGACTATATTTGCAGCTGATTACTCAGTTCCATTTGCAGCTCGGAAAACGCAGTAGCCAGTGCCTGCATGCAGCTAGACAACATTCACATGTCAGTCTATGCAGCATCACACACTCTGCAAAAGTAAACACTTTCATGACCAGAGTCAGTCTAGTAAACCTACTCTGGGCCCTCTCCAATGCCAGCACATCCCTTCTCAGATATGGGGGCCAAAACTGCTTCCAATATTCCAAATATGGTCAGACAAATGTCTTACAAAGCCTCAACGTGACATTCTTGCCTTTGTATTCTAGTCCTCTCAAAATGAATGTTAACATTACATTTGCCTTCCTTACCTGCAAGTTCACCTTTAGGGCATTCTGCACTGGGACTCTCAAGTCCCTTTGCACTTCTGATTTCTGAATTTGCTCACTATTTAGAAAACTGTCCATGCCTTTATTTCCTCTACCAAGGTGCATAACCATACACTTCCGTACACTGTATTCTATCTGTCACTTCTTTGCTCAGTTCCCTAATCTGTTCAAGTCCTTCTGTAGACTCCCTGCTTCCTCAGCACTCCATGCCCCTCCACATAGGTGTTTTGAACCCCCTCATTCATGGCATGAATCTTAATGGATAGAAAATTGTGATCTGTGAGGCCTGTAGATTGCCGAATGGATTCTTGCTGAGTGAAAATCCCTAACCACAAGATTTAGAAAATTTATTGTCTCAAAAAGCGTAATGTGCTTCTGGGACAAGCAAGCAGCCTATATAATTATACTATGTGCAACATGCTTGGCAGCACGTCAAGCAATGTTTTTTTGCAGTCAGTGTGAGCAAATGGGAAGGAGAGACCTGGAAGAAATATCAATGCATTAAAATAAAAGGGCTTGGAATTATAAAGGGCAGCTGTGGCGACAGATCATCCCATAATGCTCTATAGCTAGTGAAATACTTTTGAAGTGCTGGAGTTCGGGTAAAATGGCAACTGTTTGGGACACAATAAGCTCCCACCAATAGGAGTGTGATTGTAATACATTACAATGGAAGATAAGTATTTTCCTGTGGGCTAGGTCTAATTTTCTTGCTCTTCTGTGAGAGCGTCAGCCTAGACTTTTGACTGCAAGTCACTAGCGTAGGGCTGGGGTTATTTAGTAAACGGTGCACATTACTACCAGTAATGTATGGAATGAATCTGCATGGTGGAGAATGGGGAGCCTAGCTAAGCAACTTGCCACTGAGTTATCTTAGTGTTGTTGGAATGGCAATCCCAAAGGCAAGTGTCGGTCTTGGCACCTTCCTCCTTGTTTGTGCCTTTTGCATGGTGGAATGGCATCAAAACATGCGTCATCTCCTGCAGGTTCCCCATTACCGTATTAGTGCGGCAGAACTTCTGGCCAATAGTGAGACACTACTGCTGCTGGTGGTGAAGGTGGTGTCATTGAAACCCAAAGGTAGTTAGACTCTTTCTTATTGGAGAATGGGGTGTGAGAAAAATAAATCAGCCATGATTGAATGGCAGAGCAGACTCATTGGGCTGAATGGCCTAATTCTGCTCCTATGTCTTATGGCCTTGTAAGTTCAATTCAATTTTTGTGTGTCAGTTCTCGGGTGATGAGGAAATATTTACAATTTCTACCAGTTAAATAACTGGTTTAGCACATTAAGTACTAGAATAGAATATTATTAGATGGATTGTGATAGGCAAGTTTCCCTATCAAATTCTTGTTGCATCCAGAACAACTTACATGCACTTTCCATTTTGTAAAGAAGGTAACAAAACGATGCAAAACCAAGCTTTCAAAACTTATTTTAATCCATAAGGTACATAAGGACTCTTACAAGCTGCCTCAGTTTTCCACGTTTAACATAAGCAGGATGACGCAATGGGAAAGAAAATTTCATAATCATCAAGTATCTTTAGTGATGATGGGCAGTTGTTATTGTAAATGTAGAGCAAGCACTGGCAAAGAGCAAAATGATAATGAGCAGATAATCAATTTCAGGGACGTTGATTAAAGAATAACTATGGGCCAGGGATAACTAACAAATTTGTGCTTCAGGTCTTTTATTTTGACAACATCACAACTCCAAAAGATGACACTAACACTAAAGCGCTCCCTTGTGCACTGGGCTAAACCTCTCTGCTAAAGTCTCAGGAGGGTGATTTGAATCCACAACTTTCTGACACAGAAGCAGCAGTCCTACAAAATGAGTCACAGCTGACATGGAGCAAACATCTGCTGTTATGTGGTTACTTCAGTATTTAGTGAGTTTTCTTTTCCTATTAAAGTTAAGGTGAGTGGTCAGGTAAACCACCATAGAAGGTAATATCAAAGTTATTTTCTTTAAAAAAAAACATTTTGGGGCTTCTAATTTTCTTTTATATGAAAAAAGGCTCATTTAGACTTAAGCTTTTTCCACATTTTATTAAAGCAGTCCTGAGGGATTGATGGAACTTGAGATGATATTAAATTCTTAACTATTTGGCCTGGAACGTGGCTTGAAGAAAATGTCAAATACAACATGCATTATAAAAATGAAATGAAATGGCCTACTGCCAAGTTAAATAAAAAGGCAGTCTCCTTTGTTCAAATGTATCCTTGTATTAAATAACAATGCGGATACAATAAAACAAATACTTTTGGGCTTTAGTCCTCATGTTGAAACCTTCTCCTCGCAAGATGATATTTATGAATAGGCTTGACCATTGGTCCATTTTAAGTGTTCCCTTCAGGGGGATCCTAAAGTTGCACTATCTTTGCACAGAATTGATTCATAATATCCTGGGGGGATTATTTAGAATGATTATTCTGTGAATGAAGAATTACGTCCTCATATTCATGATAACTTTTCTCCTTTAGCAGTTTTAAACCTGTCTTCCCATTCCTACAATTTATCTAGGAATGGACAAAGATTTCAAGGTTTGCAGTTATCAAAGCAGAATAATCATAGCTTCCACTAAATTATCCAAGTTAAATAATGCCCCAGCTTTAAAATTCTTGTGTTAAATTATTCTTTGGCCTTACCTGTTCCCGTTTCTGTAACTATAGCTTTAAATCACACTGTACCTGTACTCCTCCAATTCTGATCTGTTAAGCATGAAATACTAAAATCACAGAACCTTTAAGCTCTATACCCTGTAATTCATTTTATAAAACTCTCAGCCTCTCTGTTCCAAGAATATTCTTACTAAATTCTAAATGTTTTTGGATGGGTTAGGATCAGTGTCCTTTACTGCATTCATATCATACCTTGTTCATGTTTCAATGAAATACTGTATTTTGAACAGTTTTACTACACTGCAGGCACTGCACTAAGTTGCTATGAGAGCAGCTGAGTTCAACATTCTGTTGGTTTAGTTGATTGCACTTCTGCATGCAGTGAGTGTGATGTGGGCTGTCAGTAACACTCTAACTGCTTTTTAATGATATCATTAGTTGTTTCAATACCATGCCTGGGGTTTGTAGCCTAAAACTGAATTAACAAAAATTGTGGCTTTTTTATGCAAGATTACCCCATATGACATGATTTTGTGCATGCTTTGAAGTGCTTTAGGCATTTCTTGTTAAGTTTTTGTCTATATAGTGAATTGGATTATGCATTTCCTGTCATGATTCACCCTCCTGCTGATGTCATTTCCCCCTCAGATTTTGCTAAGGCGATGTCATCAAATTATTCAGTGCCCATGTACTCACTGGTGGAATTTGGATCAATAGTTCATGACTTCTGGGCTCTGTAATTAACACATTGTCCAATGAGGAGTGCACATGCTGAATGAAAGTAGAGAACTAGAGAACTTGCTGAAAGTTAAGTGGTTTCAAATGTTCCTCCCAGGATATCAGTTTTATATGTTACAGATCAGTGCCATCAGCTTGGTGCAGATTGAGGCTCTGTGAATGCCAGCTGCTAATCTTGGAGCCTTGGAATACCTGGATACCTATATGGGGCACAATCAGCTCCATGCTCAGGAAGTTGGAAGGGTGTGTGGGGGGGGGGGCGGGGGAATTCATGCATCACTAAACTCCTTCCCCACCCCATACTCTCTTCTCTCACTCCTGATTTTGGATTGGGGGTGGGTGTGAATGCCATTGCTGCTGTCTGTCCAATGAGAAGTGTTTGCAAGTTACTCAGAATCGTACTCTGATAGAGCAACTGTACCTCAGTTTGATTTTGGAGGCATTTGATTTTATTTTTGTGCTACAAAAGTACCCATTTATAACACTATGCACAGATGAAATCCAATTTCAAGGAAAGTAAGTTGCCCGTTTCTGGTGTCATTATTTCCCAAACGAATCTCCCTAACATTTTAAGGATAGGGACAGACCAGATGGATTGAAATGGATACTGTAAGTCTGTACTATCTGCAAATAGCTACATCTCCCACAATTCACATCCATCAATCTCAAACATTAACTCTGTTTCTCTCTCCACAGGTACTGCCTGGCTTATTGATTATTTTGAAATGTTTTCTGTTTTTATTTCTGTAGCATTTTCTGGTTTCTGTTTTCTATTTTTTTTCCTTGGTTTTAAATTCCATGACCAACAAGAGAGCTCAGTTATTCATTCCAAATGATAAAGAAAACCCTATTGCATTTACAATAAATAAAACAGGAATGATAATCATGAACATGCAGTTGCACACTGATGACGTTAAAACTGGATTTGCATGGTAAAGAGGTTATCTAACTTATTTGTTCAAATGATAGTAAGAAAATTGTAACACACAAAACTTACCTGTACTGTGATATTTAAACTCATCTGCCTGATAAACAGAACCTCCTATTTATTCAGAGAGGAAAGAGCTTTTACTAACCCTGCATCCCCTGAAGATGAAAAAAGGCCAATGCTCAAACTGAATTCTTTGTCTTTACTTGGATCTCTGATCTCCTGTAACCATAAATACAATACCTTGGACCAGTTTGCTTATTCCACATGAAAGAGTGCTGTGTGGTTGCATGGTTACAGAGAACATCAAGTTGAAGCTAACAATGTCAGCTCCCATGCAGTATTACACAAAGGAACATGGCAACACTGTTCTGCAAACCTTGCATTTGAAGATCTCTTCCCTTGTGCAACTTTCACATTGCAAACTTCGGGTAGAGCCATTTCTAGGTCAGGATATCATGCCAAAGAATTTCAAGGAACATACCTAATAACCAGTATCAGCAAATGTAACACATTCGGGCAGTAAAACCAAAACTGAACTGGGCTACCAACAACATTTGCCTAGGTCCTCAAACCAACAATTGGAGTTTGACTTAATAGACAGCTGTATATTGAAGTAATCTGTTCTGCTTATTACATGTCTAAGTTTCCCTTGTATTTGTCTTCATTTGATTCCAAAAAGCCAAGGTGATCCAGTCTTTCACTACAACCAACTTCCTTAAATCTCCAAGGTTACCCCAGATCTTCTTGTACCTATCTTTCCCTAAATGTCTCTCTTGTGCTTCTGTGACTAGAACTCATCACCCATTTCAAGATACAACCTCAAGAATGTGCTGGATTTGGACTTTTTCCCTATTGAGTTATAATCAATTTGAATAGTGAAATATACCTTCTGCAAACTATCAAAGGCTATTTTCTATATGAATGGAATAATTCACATAAATTATTTGCATAAGGGCTCACATTCTGATAGTGGATATATAGTATTGTGCAGAAGTCAGATGTATATGTGAGAGAGATGGAGAGATAGAGATATAGAGAGATAGAGACATATTATATATATATATATATAGAGAGAAAGAGAGAGAGACTGAGACTATTTGTCAACGTGGAGTGGAGATCGAGTTAGTAAATCTGGCAGGAGCAAAGGATGTTGAGATTGGTGAGAGTGGAGCACTGCGGGAAGAGTGTGGGACAGGTGGCAGAGAAGGAGTGCCAGAGGGGTCCCTTCCCCTTTAGCCAACCATGATTCCCATCTTCCTGCTCACTTCCCACTCTTAGTCTACAATAGCGACCAATATCACAATCTCTCATATATGTAATGAAATTTGGTTTTATTTTTATGACAGTAGTACAGTGCAATACATAAAATTACTATACTACTGTGCAAAAGTCTTAGGTACCCTAACTATATATATGTGCCCAAGACTTTTGCACTGCTGTATAGTATAATAACATGAAAGTATATGAATCACAATAGCATAGGCTGATAAATCAGCAACCAACCTACCAAAATTCCACAAGCTTTTATGGCAGTACTTTAAAAAAATGCCCTAGTTATATTTGTATTAATTCCTCAAAAACAACAGTTGTATTATTGACTGTAACTGGAGAAAAATATTTATTTTTGAATGGAAAATTGTTACTATTTAGTATATTTTTCAAAAGAATGCGTGAGAAAGGTGAGCAAGTAAGTTGCTTCCTCTTCAATGGTTCGCACAAGACTCATTTGTAACCATCTACAAAATGTGGCCAATTTTCTCAATGCTTGCATGTAGAAAGGCAAACATTTCTTTCGACGTAATTGTTTTAGAAGATTGCAGGCAAACAAACGTGTTAATTGAGGTTCAATAGAAGGGAAATTTTGTTCATCTCCAAGAATAAGAAGGTTTAAGGAGTGTCAGAATGTGATAATGACATCTGATATCTCACAATATCCTTCCCATCAGCCTCAATATATGGATCTGCATGCAATAATGCAAGAGATGTACAGAGAATAGATGTTTGCATTAAAGACATTGAATGTTTTCAAGTTCAGTGAACAATTCAAAAGCACAATGAAAATCTGTCATAGCATTGAAACGCCTTTGAGTTTCTTTCTGAGATTTATTGGAAAATCAAGAGGGTAGTGGATGAGTAGGAACCAGCACAATTTATGAAATAGACGGCAGAGTTTTGAATGACCTCATATTTGTGGAGGATTGAACAGTTCATAATTGGGTTTCTCCCTAGTGTAGGCATAGGTGCCATTGCAAGCAGCTCATAATGAAAGGCTCCTTGTGAAGTTGTTGATTGGTAGTGCTGCTTTTAGACATTTGGACTTCAGCCCAATCAACTTGACAACCAGTCCATTACTTTGGATAGGACAGGACACTCCCTCTTGTTGATATGATCAAAGACCTTTACTGTGTTGCCATTTTCATTGGATTCTTTCTAATCCAGGACTGAGGTTCACAAGTGATCATGTAAAAACACTTCATACATCCTTGCCAAAAACACCAAAATCAATGCAAGAAGGGAATTGCCCATTTTATTATGCATTAGAATTCTGAAGAGGTCAAGGATGAGCTACATCAATGATACAGTCCATATGCTCCTGGCTTTTTTATTTGTTGTTTATTTTTAAAGGTATAAAAGTCTAAGAGGAAATTTAGTGGGGATATTCAAACTTAATAGTGAGCATCAGATCCTGGTGGGTGAAGAAAGGATAATATATGGACAGAGCTTCAAGGGGAATGGTTAAGTAGTTGGAGATGACAAGAGGGAAGTTATTTCACAAAATATCCAATTAAGAGCAGAATCTGCTCCCTGATAGAGCAGTGAAGATGGAATAATGGCACAACATCAGTGCTACTGCTATAAAGCTTCAAGGACCCAGGTTTGAGCCCGAACTCTGGAGCTGTCTGCTTGGAGTTTGCACATGATCACTTTTTCTCCAGGTGTCTGGCTTCCTCCAGCATCTCAGAGATAGATTGATTGGGCCCCTGTATATTTCGTCTGGTGTAGGTGGAAGGCCTATGCATCAGAGAAGAGCTGATGGGCATGTGAGTGAGAATGGGTTACAAGGAGTTCAGTGGGGCAGTCAGACTGATGAGAATGCAGGCATAGATTCAATGGGCCGAAAGGCTTTGATCCATGTCATAAGAAAATATGAAAAATGAGGATACAAGTTTTATAGTAAGATTCCAAAGGGAATTGGAATAATAACTGAAGCAGAAATTGCTCCAAAGATATAGAGCAAAGGCAGAGAGTGCAACCAAATGGAAAATGTTTTGAAAGGGATGACATTGACTCAACAAGGTGAATGGTCTTCTATATGTAGTAGAGCTCCACCATAATGAGAAAATTCACCACATAAATAGGATGTTGCAGTTCATTCTTCACTAATATTGCTGGGTCAACTTGAAATTAATTTATTACAAGATATGAAAGTAGAAAGGTAATGCCCAGCATTCAAAAGAGTAATTAATAATTACTCTCAATGTTCTCAATGAATATTCATTCCCTTGTGGAATGAAAGCTTCTCTTGAAAAGTAGCGGATCCATAGTTAACTACAGTGGTTAACGAATATAGATTAAAAGTGGAAGCATCAGAATCAAAACAAGGGCATCTGAGACTTGAGAAGAGTTTTAAATCCAAACAAAACTGATTTCTGGGCTGAGAGGATTATGTCATTGAATGGATTGAGTTAGGAGAGCCCTTGCTGTCAGTATTTAGAAGAATGAGGTGTGATCTATTCTAAGTTGAGGAGGAATTTCTTCAATTGGAGGGTCTGGAATCTCTGCAACTTTATTCTCCAGAAGGCTGTGGATGCTCAGTCATGGCACACATGCAAGCATGTGACTGGCAAATGTCTGTGTGCTCATTGAACAATTGCACAGTTGGACAGGGTTGCCCAAGTGGGAATGAGGAACAAAGTCAATCAAGTTCCAAATGAATCATGAAGCAGGTTAGAGAAATGTGTGGTTTATTCCTGAATCTATTTCCAATCATGTTATTCTACATGACTCCCAGCTCTAAAAGTTCTAATCCTACTCAACGATTGATACTATAGCAGTTCCCTACATCTCCTGGCCAGTTACCCTGACTCTGACCATGTCCTCTATTAGCAGTGCTACTTGGACACTTGGAAAGATATATTCCACAACCAGCTCTGGTTCATCCCATGTACTGTACTTCTGTGCCTCTTTCCAGCTGGCAATCAACCTCTCAGGGGCAGGATACTACTGGGACACAACTTGGCTCCAGGCACACATTCCGTTACGGCATGACTTGGCAGTTTCTGGGGGAACTTCTCATCTCATTAAGTCACTCTGAAAGGTTAGGAGTGAAAAGAAGGAAGCGACAAAGGAAACTACCACCAGAACTACACCAGCCTAAGCTGATCGAAGTGGCTAGCAAGCTCTACATCAATATTTTTCTGAGCCAAGAACCCATCTCTGCCTCCTTGAGAGAGATAATTTTACGTCCTCAAATATCCAGATCCTTAAGTACGTTTCCTTATGGTTATGTGCAGGCTATTTCTTTGTGTAAAGACAATTAATAAATATCATTATGAATAAGGAGTTACCACACCACCATTATTGCATACTTCTCCATGAGGCTAGCAATTCTTTTCCTCTGAAAACACGCAAGGCTGGGTTTACTTTCCATATTTTTTTACACATACTAAAATACATGCCATCTGGAAAAGAATTTCCATAAAAATGCTGTTTTTAGAACTGTCTCACTCTACATACACAGATATATTAAAAAAAAAGACTCAGGCCACAGGTTCTGGGCAGTTGCCCTCCACACAGCAAGCTCACGATTTCAATACAGTACTTTTGAGGAGATGTTCAGTTCCTCTCCACAAGAAGAGAGAGGAAGTAACAGATCAAATCACCATGGGCACTAATCTTGCATATCATAGCATCTGAGTTCATTGGGCGGGGGCACAGGCCTGTGAGGGGCTAAGCAGACTGTAGCCCAGTTAGAGGTGGCATTTACAAGGAAACCCAAGAACACCATTGTAAAAAAAACTCTTTAAGCAACTTCTGTAAAAATAGTTTTGATTCCTTATATCTGACCACAAAGGAGTGCACTTCAGAAGGTATTAAAGCTAGTGCAACATTAATTTGAATCACTGCAACAATTGAAACTCTGTAGATATCTACAAAATTTTGAAATCATCTTGTTCTGCTCCTCCACCCCTTCCCAATAAGAAAAGCAGGGAGTAATTAGCAGAGGGCACAGCAGCGTAGCACAATGCTTTACAGTACAGGCAACCTGGGTTCAATTCCCATCACTGCCTGTAAGTTTATATATTCTCCCCATGACCACATGGGTTTCCTCCAAGTGCTCTGGTTTCCTCCCACAGTCCAAAGATGTACCGGTTGGTATCTTAATCTGTGATTATAAATTGTCCCGTGATTAGGCTAGGGTTAAATTGGGGAAATTGCTGGCCAGCATGGCTCGAAGGCCAGAAGGGCATGGTCCATGCTGTATCCCGATAGATAAATAAATAAATAAATAAGCCATACAAGAGGTCCCAGATTGGATTACTGTTCACTGCTGAGCTGGCACAATCTCAGCTGGGAGAGCAGTGGGAGTTCCAGAAATGGTATTGGGGTCCCTAGGAATGAGGGTAAGGGAAAACCTGCAGGGGTTACCCGTCCTGCCTGATGTTCATTCACCCCCACTGTTCAGGTGGGCAATGGGTTTGCATTGGACTCTGAAGCCTCCCGGGTCTTGGTGATCTCTTCATTCAGCATGTGGAAAATGGACATTTGCTGAGATAACCAAAGGACAACCAACATCTGCAGCAAGGAGCCATCAGAAGCACCAGTTATGCTGGAGAACAGAGAAAGCTGGCAATAGATGGGATGTGTTCTCTACTGACACTTTGCACTAACGTAGTAGTTTCTGTATATGTCTACTGCATTGTAACTCCTGTGAGGCTTCACAGGAGTGAGTCTCCAGATGAAAACTGATGCCAAGTCACACAATGGGTTATTAGGGCAAGTTGCCAAAAGCTTTTCAAGTTTTAAGGAGTTGGAAATTTCAGGAGGGAATTCAAGTGCTATCGTTCCCAGGAATGACCACCAGCAATGAAAGCAGGGAAAGCTTGAACCAGCGAGTTCACCAAAGTTCGAAGTCAATGATGTTAGAGAAATTCACATGAACATATTGGGGCAAAGCAATCACGATATACAATCAGACTGGTTGTATTGTAATAATAAGACTGAAGTATTTAAGTGGCCAAGCAATATCCAAATAATTCAGCAGCTTCCCAGTATTCAGAGTGACTGCAGAAAGGTTCAGATTGTAGAGGTAGTGGTTAGAGCATGGGAGGAACAGGGAGCTTCTTATGGAATTCAGCCCCAAGGCAAATGAAGCAAAAAGGTGGGTAAAGAAGAGTGGGGTCTTTAACACTTGAATGCAATCTGCTTGAAATCCATGACCTGGCTGATACGTGGGATGTGAGGATTATCTTACAATGCGAAATTAAGCAGAACGGAACATTATTCTCCAGAGAGAAGAATGCCAGGTGATCACCATCTGTTAAGAAGGCTTAACGAGACTGATGCTGATGATCACATTTTTCTGACTATTAAGTATAGAACAAGGCAGGAGTCACAGTATCAGCACAAAGGATGAAGATGGGGAGAAATTTCTAGATTCAGTACATTGCATATATTGGACTTCTCTAGCTTATTCAACCACTGAATGAACTTAAGAATAAGATTATAAGGTTTTCTTCCTCTAAGCATATCTTCAACTCCACTCCCCAACTCTATTCAATTATCTGTCACCAGAGTCAGTTCCCAAATAATAGTGGGTGCCCAGACTACTGCAGTTTTGCCAAGGCACCTTGAAATTCCACCAGGAATCTGGTAGCTGGCCATAACAATGTCAGAAAACATATAGGGAAGACAAAAGTATTGAGTAGACCTTCTCAAATTAATTGCCAACTGCCTTGTTCTAAGAATATGTATAGGAGCAAGTTATTACACCTCAATAATCAGACTCTTGAACCAAAGGGGATAAATTAACTCAGCTTCACTTGCCCCATCATTGAAATATTTCCACAACCTATGGACTATCTTTCAAGATCTCTCCAATTAATGTTCTCAATAGTTATTGCTTATTTATTTATTATTATTATTTCTTTATTTTTGTATTTGCTCAGTTTGTTCTCTTTTGCACAGTGGTTGAACACCGAAGTTGGTGCGGTCTTTAATTGATACTGTTATGGTTATTATTCTACTAGAGAATTATTGAATATGCCCGCAAGAAAATAAATCTCAAGGTTGTATATGATGACATGTACTTTGTTAATAAATTTATTTTGAACTTTGATATGTTAATATGTTCCTCAAGGCATAGAGTGGAGGGAAAGTGGAGAAAACAAGTTTGAAAAATACCCCTGGCTTCATCCCCACTAAAAATTCCCTGGAGGAGCAAAAATTTCTTATCTGTGAGTTGAAATCCAACCTGTATTCTGGTGTTTAAAAAAAGGGGTTCATTTATACTGTACTGCTGACTGGAATGGAAAGGAGATGAATTGTGAGTACTCTGTGATATCAAGATCCATCAATATCTTGACACAAGTTGCTCTGATGCAAGAGAAAACAGAAGGTATCCATGAATCCTGTGCAGATGAGGTAAATGTCTGTGAATCATTTAGGTGTGAGATTTATAGAGTGCAGAATTCATGAACTGATGCCATTTCATTCTGCCTGCTGTCACGTCACCCAAAGTAAAACAGCTGAACTGAACTAAGTGGGTCAGTTACAAAAAAATTAAATTACTGAGGTTTCTTATGCCAATAATGTTGAAATATCTGGTCTTCATTTTACATGCTTCTTGTAGCAATTGATTTACTGGCTTTATCAGCACTACAACGAACATGTGAGCTGACGACCAAATATTTCAACTTTACTGATTTAAAGTCCTTGATGATTCAGTTGGTATAAAGTTTCTGAAGCTAAGCAATATAGTTCTAGGTTTGATCCTTAGTGTGTAACGTTCCACAACATGAATCTGGAAGCGATGTGGCACCAGGGATAATAAAGTGGCCTTTAGTCCCCTGGGTAGAGGGCATGACATGGAAGTCAGTAAAGATTTCAGCTCCTACGGGGTACCCATGATTGGAAAGTCCCCAAGCGTAACAGATGGCAAGAGCAAGATTGGGCTTAGCTGTGAAGCCCTGCGATAACCTATGTACAGTACATAACTTCTGCGATGAAATTCCAGTGATCCTTGGAGCCACACCTCAACAGCTTTCCATGCTTCAAATTGCTCAACTTCAATCCAGTGCTTTAAAACAGTGCTTCCTAACCCGGGGTCCACGGACCCCTTGCTTAATGGCATTGGTCTATAGCATAAAAAAGGTTGGGAAGCCCTGCTTTAAAGCAACGCAAGCAGAGTCCATGTATATTGTAAATGGCCAAGGTTCTCCCATGTGGTGTTAGTATCTAACTTTCAGAGTTGCACTTATTGCATTTCCTCAGACCCAGACAACAATCTTAAAATCTTAAAGAAGGGAATGGTCAGGAAAAAAAGAATTTTCATTCACTTTAAAAGTTATGAGTAGCGAAGATGCTACAAATAAATGTCAGCTTATTTGTAAAAGAGTCAGATTCTCACAGCACAGGAAGGGCCAATTAGCCCATGTTCATGCTGATCTTTGTGCCCATCTACACTAATCCCATTTTCCTGCATGATGTCACTCTCCTTGCCTACTTATGCCTCTGTCTCAATACTACTCAAACATTGTGATCATATCTGACTTGACTGCCTCCTCTTTTCTCTCAACTCACCCTTGTAATTTTCCTTTCACCTTAACCCTATGCCCTCTTGTTTTTGATACAAGACCATAAGACATAGCCTAATTCTGCTCTTATCTGGCCCATCGAGTCTGCTCCGCCATTCAATCATGGCTGATCCTTTTTTTTCTATCTCCTCCTTAACCCCATTTCCCGGCCTTCTCCCCATAACCTTTGATGCCATGTCCAATCAAGAACCTATCAATCTGCAATGACATAATATTGCAATGTATGTTGCAATCAACAAAGGTTCTGACACTGATCCCTGTGATATCCCACTAATTACAAATTTCCAATCCTTCCACCACCATCCTCTGCCTCCCATCACCAAATCAATTTTCACAGTTCCAAAGTCAAACTTTAAAGTACAAACGTTTGTACATATACATCACCATGTACTTCACTGAGATTCATTTTGTCAAGACATTGATCTAATTAGCGAAATGCCTTGGATCCCACATGCCCACAAGCCTACCTACAATGTGAAGCCTTGTCAAATGCCTTACTCGTCAATATCGACAGTGTTATCTGCCCTCCTTTCATCAGTCTTCTTTGTTACCTCCTCAAAAACTTAATCAAATTAGTGAGGCAGGATTTTCCCTACACAAAGCCATGCTGACTATCCTGTAGCAGCACCTGTCGTTACCAGTGTACACAGTATACTGTAACTCCTATCCCACTGGAGTTCCTCTAGAAATTTCCCCAGAAACAAACTTGCAAAAACTCTGTCAGAGCCCAGCCATCTTCTCACTTGGCTCCCATGGAAACCTGTGATTGCGCTTATCTAGCACTGGTGACCATCAGTCCCAATGCACTTCTTGACACCTAACATCTTTCTTCTCAATACTAGCCTGCTGCACATCACTCCGTAACTCTCCCTGAACTCACTATCTTTGCTGGCCTTTGCCTTGTTGAAAACAGATAAATATTCATTCAGGACTTTGCCCATATCATTTGGCTTCACATCTAGGTTACCTCTTTGTCTCCACTTCCATATGTAACACCTATAAACTGCTTTAGTAAACTTGTTTTCACACCTCCAATAAAATAGTGGAGAAAAAAATAATTTCAGACAAATTATTTAAGCTTGAGAATTATAGAAAACAGGGCAGCCTTTAGTTATTGAGTCACGTCATGCACTGCCTCAGATAATAATTTTAAAACTTTGCTGTGTTTCCAAAGTAATCACAATCTCTTTGTCAATTTGCTAGTTACTTAGGAAGAAGAGTGGACAACATAGCCCCCTTGTGTCTGTTTCATCATTTGCCGAGATCTTGATTGATCTCTATCTAACTTTCTATTGCCTGTCTTTTTCCAAAATCCCCTTATAGCTTTAGTTAAGAAATGTAACCTTAATATTTGATCTAACATCAACCGTTGTTTACAAAGGACTGTTGCAAGTTATTAGCAATACTTGCAGAAACACAATTATTAGCAACACAAGCAGAAACAATACTTGTGTCTAATTACCAGAAGTAGAGCTCAAACCCACATGAACCATGTGAGCATTCATTCTTTTCACCTCAAGCCCATCTTCTTAACCACTCTGCCAACATGGCAAGATGTTAGGGATAAAGTTTGTTTATGTTAGATGTCAATGACTTTTGCAATAACAATGTCATTAAAAACATGTGACAAGACATTTTTTAAAAATACATCTTTTCCTTATCCTGAAAGGTTACTGAAAGCAAAACAGAAATTCTAGCTCAAGAGAGAAGTAATCCAAGCCTTCTTTCATAAGTCAGAGCTCTTAAAAAATTAAAAAGGAAAAATGGAGAAAGTGTTTAGTAATGAAAGAATTCCTCTTCTACCAGCACACCTGAACTCCAAGCCTGAACCAGTTAGTTAAAGCTAGCTTTAGAAAACAAGCACCTATGAGTTACATAGGAACATCAAGTTACTCAGAAGGTTACTTCCAACTTTGCTGTGTTTCCGAAGCATCATCACCATTCTTGACAGATAATAAAAGTTCATAGCAAATCCACACCAAGCCATGCACCAGGAAGTTGTCATAGTAGCAGAGAGTAAAGCTGGGAAGGAAAATTCTAAAATTCAATCCATGAATCTGTTAATGGCTATTCCATTTGGTTTATTTTAAGTCCCCTTGAAACTGGGATCTGAGAATGACAAAGGTATCAATCAATTAAAAAGTATGTATATATTTAAAAAGTTGAAACATATCTTATAAGGTAAACTGATTAGTTTTGTTATGACAGTACAGTCCTACATTAATTTAGTGGTCAGTCACTCCGAGCATTCATTATCAAGTTATTTACCAGATAATGGCTCTCCCAGTGAATGGCTTGAGGATGATTTTCGCCTGCGCGACTTGAATACAGTTACTACTGGGGACTTGCCTGCTCGATTAGATTGGTCAATCATCGGCTGGACTATCCTTCTCCTGGCATTTATGAACCTGTGTGAAGGAGAAAAAGAGAGCATTACTTTGAAGAAGGAGCTAAAAAGAACCAACTAAAATACTGATAACCTTCAGCGGTGACGTAAGAAATGGATCCCGGGTAGATTCTGTGATTTACACGTGACTTTTCCTCGCCTGCTGTTTCCTTCAAGACCCTTCTAACCTTTCCTGGCCTGTTGTGAGTGTGAGCACAGTGCTTCAGATCTTGATTTATTCCTTCTGTTTTTTTGCCGCAGCTGGACATTTCCATTTCATCTTTTAGGGAGGGCAATAATTAGACTTTCTAGGAAACAATGCTCGACACTGCTCTCTCTTCTCTTTCAAGACAAAATAATTGGCACCGATAAAGAAATGTCGCTCACATGAGCATCTGTTGCCTCACCTAATTAGGGAAGAATCTCCCCTTTGTCCCACTCCTTCTACACTACTAACTCCATTTAAAGCCCAGTATTAAGAAAATGAACTGTGATGGTGGTATAAGATGAAAAAAATAAAAGGGCATGTCTGGAGTTTTAATCACCACTGACTATTACTGCTGAGGGAGACCAGCACAAGGCATTCCAGTTAAAGCTTCTGTCTTTTCCACCCCTACTCTTTATGTAAAGCTTAGGGTCAAACAGAGGTCACTGGTATACAACCACTCACCTTCTAACTCCCATTTTCGGCAACAGTTTGCAGCCGAGTTTACAAAAAAAAATCAACACAAAATCCTTCCAGACAAAGCATCGATAGCAAAAAATAAAAGACATTCTCCAAGTGTAAATAACTGAGCTTCTTTAGAAGACAGTTTAAAATATGGACTGATGCAGTAATCTGTGGGAAGCCTGGCATTCAACTTTATGTCAAGCTTGTACAGGAGATGTAGGGGGCAAAAGTTAGTTAAATTAACTGAAACCCATGTGGCGATCCCAAACTGATTCAGCTGAGTTGGAAATTCAACTCTTAAGTCACCAACTTTTCTTTATTTTTTCTCCTTTATTTTCTTTCAGTTGAATGGAAGAGGATCTAATACTTCCACTTTGTTAGAAAAACACCCGTTCAAAATACGAAGTGCAGAAGGGCTTGGCATCAGCAGAAACATTGTGGAATGCAATATAGGTAAAGATCCATTTTAAAATGGAAAATGATACAGTTCTGATCTGCAATGGAGCTCATTTTCTGCACTGGTTGACACATTAATATGTTTACATTTATTCACACTGTTGCAGTTATTTTAAATCAATGTGTTATGTTTCAATACACTGACACGAGCATTAAAGGTTGGAGGAAGTAAAAGCCGCAGATGCTACTTCCACGCTTTCCTATAACTTTTTAAAATATCTTACTCAGAAATAAATCTTAATAATGTATTAGCCCTAACATACCGTTAAATTCTGCAATTCTAATGCACTACAACTAGTTTTTAACTATAAAAGCAACTTACATAGTTGAGTGGAATCTCTGATTTAAACACGCCTGGGCCATTAAGGACAATCAGAAAATGGTCAGATGCTACTTCCCCACATGAACAATAGGAAAAAAGACTGAGACAGTTTAGACGTCCTTTGACCCTTCTGTGCCACAGTTACCTAAGAAGCCTAGCTTAACAGTCCATGCATTTAGTGAGGTTGAATGTATACCTTGCCTAATGAATCACAGATTTTTTTTTCTATCACTTTCCCAACCAGTTAAGTTAAACTGACTGATAGATGGCTACTGGGTTCATCCCTTTACCCTTTCAAAGAAGTTTGTAATAGACCTCAGGTCATGAATCGTTGGATGTTTGTAAGATAATCGTTGGGTCATTGCAACTTTTTCCCTTATTTCCCTCAGCAATCTCAAATATATCCATCCCATCTGGACTAGGTGCTCCTGTGTCACATAATCTAACATAAAAGCAACCTGGAAAGAACATTACAAAGAAAAATTCTTGGCAAAACACTGCTCTTCTACAGAGAAGAGAAATCAAGAGAAAAAAAGAGTTAATGCTGCAATAGTTCAAAGTTCAAAGTAAATTTATCATCAAAGTATATCCATGTCAACATATACAACTACAAGATTCGTTTTTCTTGTGGCAATCACAGTAAACACAAGAAAGACAATGGAATCAATGAAAGACCTCACCCAACGGTACTGACAAATAACTAACATGCAAAAGACAACAAAATGTCCAAATACAGAAAGAAAATAATAGTAACAACAGCAAATAAATAAGCAATAAATATCCAAAAAATGAGATGAAGAGTCCTTGAAAAGATGTTTATAAGTTGTGGGAGCAGTTTTGTGATGGAATGAGAGAAGTTTAGTAAAGTTATCCTCTCTGGTTCAAGAACCTGATGGTTGAGGTGTAATAACTGTTTCTGAAGCTGGTGGTATGGGTTCTGAGGCTCCTGTACATTCTTCCTGATTCCAGCAATGAGAAGAGAGCATGGCCTGAACAGTGGAGATCCTTGACGATGGATGCTTCTTTCCTGTGACTGTGCTCAGTGTCAATGTGCTCACTGGTGGGAGGGCTTCACCCGTGATGGACTCGGCCGTATCCACTATTTCTGTTGGATTTTTCATTCAAGGGCATTGGTGTTTCCACACCAGGCTGCGATGCAGCCAGTCAATATACTCTCCATCACATCACATGTCTACAGAAGTTTGACAAAGTTTTAGATGACATGCCAAATCTTTGTAAACTTCTAAAAAAGCAGAGGTGCTACCATGCTTTCTTCATAATGGCAAGTTTGTGCTGAACCCAGGACAGATCCTCAGAAATGATAATACTAAGGAATTTAAAGATGCTGATCCTCTCCACCTCTGATCCCCTGATGAGGGCTAGCTCATGGACCTCCGATTTCCTCCTCCTGAAGTCAATAACCAGCTCCTTGGTCTTGCCGACATTGAGTGAGAGGTTGTTGTTGTTGCACCACTCAGCCAGATTTTCAATCTTTTTCCTATATACTGATTCAGCATCACCTTTGATTCAGCAAACTTAAATATGGCATTGGAGCTGTGTTTAGTCAAACAGTCATAAGAATAAAGTGAAAAGAGCAGGGGGCTAAGCACACAGCCTTGCGGTGCTCCTGTGCTGATGGAGATTGTGGAGGAGATGTTATTGTCAATCCGAACTGACTGGGGTATAGTAGAGGGCACAGAGAGAGATCCCCTTGTGCCAATCCTTTGATCTTTCAGTCAGGTAATAGGGAAGCGTGAGTAAGGGGAAGGGGTTTCTAATTCAGTAAGGAGAAAATATGAGTATAATCCATACATGTCTGGCCTAACTGAGGGTAAAGTGTATCATAGCACCATCGATATTTCAACGTACGTCTACTAACTATCCTGTATTCCATTGTTGTCTGCACTGCCCTGTTCATGCAGCTCATTTCTTTGAAACATATTGCCCATATCAACTCTCTCTTTTGTTGCATGGTTCCATTGCTCAGTCTTGGTTGGTAGCTGCTCTAAAGATAATACAAGCTTTATTAAAGAGAAATATTCCTGTCCCTCCAGAGGCAAATAATGGAGGTAGGCAGCCCTGGCTGCCCTTTTCATGATCTGCTCTGCCTGTCCAAATGGCTCTTAGTCATGAGATGAAGAGCCTCTCCATGTGCAGTCCTTTGCTCAATCATCCTTCTAATAAAGATTTTATTTTCCAGATATATTTAACTCATGAATGCAGACAGAAAAAGCTATCCCAGTAATGTAAATTTCAACCTGCGGGATTGAATCATAAACCATTTTGGAGTCAGAAAGACTTGAAATGTAGAACCACATGCTTTCTTCAAGTGGTTTAGGCATGGAAGCAGATAGGCTACAATAGTGACCCTTCAACCATCAGGCTCTTGAACCAAAGGGGATAACTTCAATCAACTTCACTCACCCCATCACTAAAATCTTCCCACAACCTATGGACTCACTTTCAAGGACTCTTCATTTCATGTTCTTGATACTGTATTTATTGCTTATTTGTTTATTATTATTATTATTATTATTCTTTTCCTTTTTTATTTGCAGTTTGTTGTCTTTTGTAGACTGGTTGAGCGCCTGAGTTGGTGCTGTCTTTCATTAGTTCGATTTTGGTTATTATTCTATTATGGATTTATTGAGTATGCCCGGAAGAAAACAAACCCCAGGGTTGTACATGGTGACATCTATGTACTTGAATAATAAATTTACTTTGAACTTTGAGTTAGAATGTATTATCAGAACATTTTTAGTCAGAATATTTTCTTCACTAGAGTGTGATTTTTTAAAAAATTGTAATTAGCACTGCAAAAGATTAACCAATTCTTTTTTGTCAGTAAAGCCACAGGTGTAGAAGAAACAGATGGGGTATGAAAGAAGGCAACTAAACTAAAGAAAATGTCTTGGTAACACACAATGAAGTACCATAGAGCGTAGTAGTATAGTAGACCGGAGGTGGCATAGGCTATCTCTTTTGTGTTTTTCCCAAAGCATTCTTGTAACCAGTAGAGGGAAAATTAAACACACTTTCATCTGCACAGACCTACAAACATTTCTTTTGCAAGCATATAGAGTCATCATTCGCCCTCCCCCCTCTAACCCCATACCACCACCACCCCCCTTTCCAACTCCTCACTCTCCCATGGCACACCGAATCTTCTAAATTCCTCTCCTAGCAGGAAGCCAGTGGAACTAAAGGTTTCCTGTGAACTTCTGAAACTAAAGCACAACTGTCACTTTTTTCTATAGCATTCTATCTACTCCTTTATCCTGGAAAATGCAGTTAGTTGTAGCTGAAAAAAAAATGCCTCTTAAAGGGTGACATATTGGAACTAGAAAGACGTGCCTAGATTCCCCATCTGGCACATGTGGAAGGTTTGGCGAGAAGCAAAAAGTGCTTTTTCAGTGCTAACTATTTCTTTGCAGCATTTTCTGACTGACTGCAGTGAAAGTTCCAATAACCCGTAGCACTAAAAATGAAACAAAAATGCTTGTCCTCCAAGCTTTTTTGAACAAACACTTCAACATTTCCCCAGCATTTGTTACATGAACAACTTGTATTCAGAGCGCGTTTTGCAAGAGCCCACTGGGATCATTTCTACCTCCGCAATGTGTCTGTAGGCTGCAGCAGGATGCAAGGACACTTTCCTTCTGGCCAAAGTAATAAAATGTCAGAATGTTCTTGCTCCACCCAGCAGGGTCATTCTTGGGTCAGCTTCTCATCTCTACAATAACTGTTTAAATAAACTAGTCCAGCTGTCTTGTTCCTGTACAGCCCACCAGACCTCCATCTTGTTCGGCCAGCAATCACAGCCCAACATGCCATGCACACCGATCCGCTCACTTAGCATCAGCCTTTACGAGAGCAAGAGCTGCACTGCACGCTCCAGAATGTGATTGATTCAAATCATACTGAGAGTGGCACACTTAAACTCATGCAAAATGATGCAAAGAAAGATCCATTCAAACATTAGCATAATGATAGGCCTCAACACAATAAAACTTCATTATCATCTTTGACCAAAGTAAAAAAGTTTTTAAAAAATGTGGTATCATTTTGGGGGGGGGGGGGGGAGGGTTCCATCTAAACAGCATATATGTAGAGCACGATCTGGAAGTGTGATTCCTTCCCAAAAAGAGCATTTAATTCTGCAGTTATATTTATTTACATAAACAAAATCTCTTGCTACACCTTTCTAGTTCATTACGAAATACAAACTGAAAACTAAAATCTTGAGGGGTATTGAGAAGGGAGATTTCCCACATGGATTTAGCTCGGAATCAAAATCTTTTTTGCAACCACATCAATCAAGTTCCATGTTTGATTTCTAAAAACAATAAAATATATACTTTCCTTATAACAAATGGGTTTGCTTTGGAAAAAAGTCAGATGAATTATTGCTGAGACAAACATTTTTGTATACAGCAAGACACACATACACCAATTAGCTAAATCTCCAATACACATACTTTCTAAGTCTCTGATTGAGTAAGACTGGGGTGATGGGGTTGGGGAGCAGGGTGGGAAAGGTAGTGGTTTTAAGAACTCTGTGCTTGTTTATAATTTCTGTGGGATCTTTAGCATCCATTCAGACAGGTAAATAGAATCATCATCTAATATCTTATTTGAGCAGTAACTATTTCTCCATAAAGTGAAGTCAAAATGATCTGGTACTGACAGTAGCTTGGCCTTAAGTAAATGTGGTCACTTCTATTGATTGATGGTATGACATTTTGTAAAGCCTAAACAAAGCCACAGAGATCTAATAGACACAGTGCTAGAACAACAAGGGGCCACACAAATCCCAGTGTCAGCAACAGGATCTGTTGTTTCACAGTATGATTTCTTCGTTGAGGCAACATTTGTAGTAACTTAGCAAAGCAAGTATTTCCTTTTAGGTCCTGTGATACTTCACAGAGATTACCTTTCCTGATGAATAGTTTACATAAGGATTGCTGCCTTCAGCAAGCATTTACTTCTTCAGTTACAATGAAAGATTGTCATTTGGAGAATTTGTACTCTGGTTCCTTGAGATGGAACTTCAGTGTAGTAATTTAATGGCGTGGCCAAACATTGCTTTTTTCCTCACTATATGGCCTTTTCTTAAATAAATTCCCAACTAGTTTGACAACATGTAACTAGAACAGACACTCAACAACAGCAGAAGTTACCACATATATATTTTGCCTTAGCTGGGAAATTTTATCACCAGCAAAAGCAATACTTACTTCAGCCTGCCTTCTCTTGCAGAAAGGCAAATGACAAAGTATTTCAGTTTAAAATTGAAGCAAGCTACAGTGCCTTGAAAAAGTATTCATCTCCCAACCCTTTGTTCACATAATTGAGTGTTACAACCAGGGATTTTGATCAATTTAACTGAAAATTTCTATTTGTGAATCACATGCTCCCTTTTTCACAATAGAGCTCCCCCCCCAAAAAAACAGGGGAAATTGTAAAGCATGAAAAACTAAAAATTCAGAATCTGAAATGTCTGCATTTCAAAAGTATTCATCCTTCCTTTGCTCAGCACTTAAAGATGAATCTCTCGCAGCTATTATGCCAGTAGTCTTTTTGGATAACTCTCTACTAACTTTGCACAACATGATGGAAGAAGATCTCCCCAATCCTCCTTGCAAAATTGCTCAATCTGTGCCAGGTTAGTTGGGGATTGGTGGTGGACAGCAATCTTGAGGTCTAGGCAGAGATGTTCGATCGGGTTAAGGTCAGTAAGCTGACTGGGGCATCAAGGACATCAATTTTTTTTTCATCTGAAACCTCTTAAAGCACTCTGACAGTTTGCTTTGGGCCATTATCCTGCAGAAATACTGCACAGCAATATTTCAATGGAGTAAAGGAAAATACAGTGCTTTAAGAGAGGAGTTGGCCAAAATAAATTGGAAGGAGATGCTGGAAGGGATGACAGCAGAGCAGCAATGGCTTGAGTTTCTGGGAAAAATGAGGAAGGTGCAGAATAGATGTATTCCAAAAACAAAGAAATGCTCAAATGGCAAAATAGTACAACCGTGGCTGACAAGAGAAATCAAAGCTAATGTAAAAGCAAAACAGAGGGCATACAACAAAGCAAAAATTAGCAGGAAGTTAGAAGGTTGGGAAGCTTTTAAAAACCTACCAAAAGCAATTAAAAGAATCATTAGGAGGGAAAAGATGATATATGAAAGCAAGCTAGCAAACAATATCACAACGGATAGAAAAAGCTTTTTCAAGTATATAAAAATAAAAGAGAGATGAGCGAAGATATAGGACCATTGGAAAATGAGACCGGAGAAATAATAATGGGGGACAAGGAGATGGCAGATGAACTAAATGAGTATTTTGCCTCAGTCTTCACTGTGGAAGACACCAGCAGTGTGCCACTTGTTGAAGGGTGTGAGGGAAGAGAAGTGAGTGCAGTTACTATTACAAGGAAGAAGGTGCTCAAAAAGCTGGAGGCTGATTGGTTGGAGGCAGTGAGTAGGAATAAAAGGATCCTTTTCTGGTTGGCTGCCAGTGACTACTGGTGTTCTGCAGGGGTCGTTGTCAGCACCCCTTCTTTTTATGCTGTATGTCAATGATTTAGATGATGGAATAGATGGCTTTGTTGCCAAGTTTGCAGATAATACAAAGATTGGTGGAGGGGCAGGTAGTGTTGAGGAAACAGGAAGGCTGCAGAAGGACTTAGACAGATTAGGAGGATGAGCAAGGAAGTGGCAAAGGAAATAAAATGTTGGAAAATGCATGGCCATGCACTTTAGTGGAAGAAAAAAATGTGCAGTCTTTTTCTAGACGGGGGAATATCCAAAAATCTGAGATGCAAGGGGACTTGGGAGTCCTTGCGCAGAACACCCTAAAGGTTAACTTGCAGGTAGAGTCAGTGGTGAGGAAGGCAAATATAATGTTAGCATTCATTTCAAAAGGTCTAGAGGAGAATGTGATGCTGAGGCTTTTTAAGGCACTGGTGAGGCCTCACCTTGAGTACTGTGAACAGTTCTGGATTCCTTATCTAAGAAAAGATGTGCTGGCATTGGAGCGGGGTTCTGAGGAGGTTCACAAGGATGATCCTAGGAATGAAAGGGTTATCATATGAGGAACATCTGATGGTTCTGGGCTTGTACGCACTGGAATTTAGAAGAATGGGGGAATCTCACTAAAACCTTTCAAATGTTAAAAGGTCTAGAGAGAGTAGATGTGGAAGGGATGTTTCCCATGGTAGAAGAGTCTTGGACAAGAAGGCACAGCCTTAGGATAGAGGGGTATCCCTTTAAAACAGAAATATGGACAAATTTCTTTAGCAAGACGGTGGTGAATTTGTGAAATGTGTAACCACAGGCAGCTGTGGAGGCCAGGTCATTGGGTGTATTAAGATAGAGATTGATAGGTTCCTGATTGGCCACAACATCAAAGGTTACGGGGAGATGGCAAGAGATTGGGGCTGAGGAAGAGAATAAAAGGATCAGCCATGATTGAATGGTGGAGCAGACTTGATGGGCCAAATGGCCTACTTCTGTTCCTTGTGGTCTTATGGAAAGACAAACTTCCTCCCAGTTTAAGCTTTCTGGCAGATGGTAGCAGGTTTTTATTCAGGATCTCCCTGTATTTAGCAGTTTTCATCTTCCCATCAGTCCTGACCAGATTTCCAGGACCAGCTGCTGCAAAGCATCCCCATTGCATGATACTGCCTCCACCATGCCTTACAGTAGGTATGGTGCTGCCTGGCTGATGTGCAGTATTAGGCTTACTTCACACGTAGTGTTGAAGCCAAAAAGTTCCACATTAGTCTCAACCGGCCACAAGACCGTTTTCCACATTTTTACAGTATCTTCTCAGTGCTTATGAGCAAAGGTATGCTTTCTTTTTTTATACAGCCAGGGCTTCTTCCTTGCCACTCTTCCATAAATACCCTTTTTGTGCAAGGCCTTAGAGATTGAGTAACCATGAACTTCATCTCCATTTTCAGCCACTGACTCCTGCAGCTCACTCAGAGTGACTATTGATGTCACAGTAGCCTCTCTTACAAGTGCCATTCTTCTCCAGTAACTAAGTTCAGAGGGTCAACTTCACCTCGGCAGTGTAGCTGTAGTTTCATATTTTTCACTATTTCACTGAGCTCTGAAGATTTTCAGTGTCTTAGAGGTGGTCTTGTACCCTTCCGCAGATTTGTGCTGTAGTAGTAGTAGTAGTATCATTTCCCTGAACAGCCTTGAATGATTTTTTTTGTCTTAATTTTTGTTTGTCTGTTGGAAACCTACCATATTGTTGGACCTTACAAAGAGAGGGGGTATTTATTCTTATGAATTCATTGAAAACAGGTGATCCTCCAATGTTTTACATCAGCTAATTGGGTGAGTTGGTCAGGTCATATATTGCACCAGAGGAAAGTTAGCATAGTAATTGCAAAGAGCATTTTTCTTTTGATTTAACATGATGCACAGTGTTTTGTAGCTTAGCTCAAAAATCCTACTTCAACATATTTTAATTTTGGAAAATGAGGCAGGAAAGTATGAAACTAGTTGTGGAGGCTGAATACTTTTTCAGGGCAATGTAAGTGCTTGCATACTGCTGAAGGCATCTCCCAAGTAACTCAAACTACTCAGGGACACCAGGCTGGAGTCTCCCTCAAAAAGAAGGTAGTTTCTGGTTTAATGGCATTCAAAATCCTGCATCCATTTCCAATCAATCCACATGCAGATTTACCACAGGTGAATCAAAAGAGCAGGCTCCGGGACTGGGATTGAATTAGATTTTTTTATTTAGGCTGCCGGCCTCTGATTAATCTGTTTTATAGGTTTAGTGGTAGCTGACTGGCGATCACAGGCTTTGGGAAACTCAGCAGCCGAAAGGAGTGTATAGTAGTCATCCCTTCTACGTCCTCACAGATCAAAGGTCAGAGCTCACCTCTACCTGAGGCTGCAAGTCCAATGTCTAGACCCAGGGATCAGAATCTCCTTCCCACTCTTTCATGAACAATGCTGAGGTTCACATGCTCTTGCAAACTGCTCATGAGTGCTCCCACCAGAATGGATACAGCATCTGACTCACAACTTGAAACACATCAAGTTCAAAAAATGCAAGCTCTGGACTCACAAATACAAGCCTACCATAAAGTTATTTTTCTAGGCTTCCTGACAGAAACACTGCCCATTCATTGTCTATTCAAAAGGACAACTGCAGATGTCACTTCATTGGCTCTTCACTAAATCCTTCAACATCTGGACTGCAATGATCCATACATCAGGGTGTTCTTCACTGACTACAGCTCAGCATTCAATGCTATCATCCCCTCAAAACTAATTAATAAGCTTCAAGACCTTGGCTTCAATATTTCCTTGTGCAATTGGATCCTCAATTTCCTCACTTGCAGATCCCAGTCAGTACTGATTGACAACAACATCTTCTCCACGATCTCCATCAGCATAGTTGCAGCACAAAGCAGAGTGCTTAGCCCCTTGCTCTCATCATCATCTTCATCATGTGCCATGTCATATGATGTGGGTGATCATTGTCTTTCATCTGTGTTTAATCTGAGGAGTTTTAATAAGCTCTTCAAAACTTTTGCCTGTCTTTCCCTTGACGTAACTCATGAATGTCACGTGCTGTCAATGTCTTCTTCTTCCTTCAGTTTTTCCCGTTACTACAAGGTGTTCAATCTTCTCTTTCCTCAGTACATGTCCCAGAGATGATAACAGCTCTCTTCTTATTCCGACTTTTCACAACACTTCCTCATTTGTTACTCTGACCTTCTACGATATTTTCATCACTCTTTCAAAAACACATTTCTGCAGCTTTGAGTCCTTCCCTCATTTTGCTTTGATATCGTCCCGCATTCGCTTCCATATGTTGGTGTGGAATGTATGTAGCAATGCAACACTGAGTTTTTACCCATAGAAGTTATGTTATTCCTTAGTACAATGCTCAATTTAGCAATCCCAATCCTTCTCCTCATTCAACATCAGCCCTATCAGCAGATGTTGTCGCGCTCCCTAAGTAATTGAACTGCCATGTTGGTTTAATCATTTCCTTGCCCGCTTTCATTCACATTTCTGTATTTCCTTCTTCTTTGAGACAACCATACATTTGGTTTTCTTGCAGTTGGTGGTCAATCCTCTCTTTGCACTTAGTTTGCTTTATACTTATGACTGTGAGGCTAAGGCACGGCTCCATTGCCAAAATTAAGTTTGCTGATGACATCGTTGTTGTTGGTCGAATCAGAGATGGTGATGAATCAGCATACAAGAGGGAGATTGAAAATCTGGCTGAGTGGTGCCACAACAACAACCTCTCACTCAATGTCAGCAAGACCATGGAGCTGATTATCAACCTTAGGAGGAGGAAACCAGAGGTGCATGGGGATCAGAGGTGGAGAGGGCCAGCAACTTTAAATTCCTTGGTGTTATCATTTCAGAGGCTGTGTCCTGGGTTGAGCATGTAAGTACGTGCTGAAGGTGGCAGCGCGACACAGCTTGCGCAGCCACACCGGTGAATGATATCTGTAATCTTTCAAGTAGGGTGCCGTGCACAATCCTGATTTGATGGAGACAGACGTGAGAGAACGGAGGAACATCTGGAGAAACTTCTGAAATGCCTTTTTCACTGCTGCTGTTACTGTGTGATCCAGAATCTCCGGAGGGGAAGGCCCCGAGTCTTCGACTTTGCTTGTTGCTCGGTGGCCGGGATGGGGTTGAAGCGCTCGGCAGAGATGGTGCTCGGTGCTTGGTGTCAAAGGGCTGGTCGGAGGCTCAAAGTTTTCGGACGGACTCAGAGTCGGCTGTGGTCGGGTGCTTCCAATGCATCGACAGTTGTCGGTGCCTGGAGGTTTATGGTAGAGAGAGTTTCTCCCTCTTGCCTCCTGCTATCTGGGACTATCGAGAGTCGATCGGAACTTTGAGATTTTTTTTACTGTTCCCATTTTCTGCTCTTTATCAAATTATGGTATTGCTTTGCACTGCTGTAACTATATGTTATAATTATGTGGTCTTGTCAGTGTTGGTCTTTGGTTTGCCCTGTTTTTTTTTGTGATACCACTCTGGAGGAATATTATATCATTTCTTAATGCATGCATGCATTTCTAAATGACAATAAACGAGGACTGAGTGTCCTCATAATCTAAAACAAAAGTACCAATATGAAGAAAACACGGCAGTGCCTCTGTCTTCTTAGAAGTTTGCAAAGATTCAGCATTTCTAAAACTTAGACAAAGTTCTATAGATGTATGGTGGAGAGTATATTGACTGGTTACATCACAGCCTGGAATGGAAACACCAATGCCCTTGAATGGAAGAGCCTACAAATAGTTGTGGATATGCCCCAATCTATCACAGGTAAAGCCCACCCCACCATTAAATACATCTACACACAGCTCTCTCATAGGAAAGCAGCATTCTTCATCAAGGACCCCCACCACCTAGGTCATGCTCTCTTCTTGCTGTTGCCACAGGAAGAAGGTCCAGGAGCCTCATGACCCACACCACCAGGTTCAGGAACAATTATTACCCTTCAACCATCAAGCTCTTGAACCAGATGTCCTAAAATCATTTACATTCAAATCAGTACTAGTTTAAAATGTGGTCACCTTGGTCATGTTGAAGATGCAGCAAACCAATTTGTGCATCATTCCAACTAACAATAAATGTGATAACCGAACAATCTGCTTTTAATCAGTGGTTCAAAATTGATATTAACCAGGATACTGATCATAATAACTCTGCTCTTTGTCAGAGTAGTCAGGATGGGAACTTCTCTGTTCATCTATGAGAGCATAGCAGGGCTCAGTATGACAAGTTGACTAATAGGCAGCCATCCAACTCATTCAGTACTGCTTTCAAGAGCTAGCCTGGGTTTGTGTGGATTCGAAGAGACCTGAGTCCCAAACTTCTGACTCAGCAAGAATTACGTACAGAGTTGCAGCTGACATTAATAATAATATTAATGAAAAAAAAGTAAAAACAGAAGATGCGAATCATTGACCCTACTGTATGGTTGGACTTCTCCCCTGTGTTCTCCTTGCAAACGTCTAATTAATTTCCTGCTGTCAGTGGTAGGTTGTGGTGGGCAAGTGGCTTGCTGCCTTTCCTACTCCACAACTTTTCAAAAGTGGTCTGACTGCTGTTGAGGTTATGGAACCCACTACATAACTACACCTATGTCAGGATGCTGTTCATCGACTATAGCTCAGCATTTAGTACCATCATTCCCACAATCCTGATTGAGAAGTTGCAGAACCTGGGTCTCTGTACCTCCCTCTGCAATTGGATCCTCAACTTCCTAACCGGAAGACCACAGACTGTGCTGACTGGTGATAATATATCCTCCTCGCTGATGATCAACACTGGCACACCTCAGGGGTGTGTGCTTAGCCCACTGCTCTATTCTATATATACACATGACTGTGTGATAGGGATAACACAAATACCATCTATAAATTTGCTGACCATACAACCATTGTTAGTAGAACCTCAGGTGATGACGAGAGGACATACAGGAGTGAGATATGCCAACTAGTGGAGTGGTGCCACAGCAACAACCTGGCACTCAACATCAGTACGACGAAAGAGCTGATTGTGGACTTCCGGAAGGGTAAGACAAAGAAACACATACCAATCCTCACAGAGGGATCAGAAGCAGAAAGAGTGAGCAGTTTCAAGTTTCCTGGCAGTCAAGATCTCTGAGGATCTAACCTGGTCCCAACATATTGATGTAGCTATAAAGAAGGCAAGACAGCGGCTATACTTTATTAGGAGTTTGAAGAGATTTGGCATGTCAACAAATACACTCAAAAACTTCTATAGTTGTACTGTGGAGAGCAATCTGACAGGCTGCATCACTGTCTGGTATAGGGGCCTACTACACAGGACCAAAAGAAGCTGCAGAGGGTTGTTAATTTGGTCAGCTCCATCTTGAGTACTAACCTACAAAGTACCCAGGACACCTTCAAGCGGTGTCTCAGAAAGGTGGTGTGCATTACAGTACTAAGGACCTCTAGCGCCCAGGGCATGCCCTTTTTCACTGTTACCATCAGGTAGGAGGTACAGAAGCCTGAAGGCACACACTCAGTTTTTCAGGAATAGCTTCTTCCCCTCTGCTTCCTAAATGGACATTGAATTTTTGGTCACTACCTCACTTTTTCTTAAATATACAGTATTCCTGTTTTTGCACTTTTTAAAAATCTTTTCAATATACGTAATTGATTTACTTGTTTATTTATTATTATTTTTATTTTTTTCTCTCTGCTAGATTATGTATTGCATTGAACTGCTGCTGCTAAGTTAACAAATGTCACGTCACATGCCGATGATAATAAACCTGATTCTCATTCTGATTCCTCTTTTTCGTGCTTCTGGGCTTTAACCAATGAGGCCAACACTGTTTTTTAACTGATCTGGAGTCGAGTTATTGAGCGTAGGGTTTTACAAAATGTTGACCATGGTAGCATGGCAGCACTGTAGCATAGTGGTTAGCAGAATGCAATTCCAGTGCCAGCTGCAAGATCAGGGTTCACTTTCTACGGCACACACAAAATAAACTTCTGGAGGAACTCAGCAGGCCGGGCAGCTTCTATGGAAAAGAGTATAATCCACATTTCAGGCCGAGACCCTTCGGCAGGACTGGAAAAAAAGATTTTTTGCAGTTGTCTGTAAGGAGTTTGTACATTCTCCCCGTGACTGTGCAACTTTCCTCCCACATTCTAAAGATGTACATGTTAAGAGTTAGTGAGTTGTGGGCATGCTATGATGGTGCCAGAAGCATGAGGGTGACGCTTGCGGGCTGCCCAGCGCAATCCTCACCGATTTGATTTGACACGTGTATCTTTTGATGCATGTATGACAAATAAAGCTAATCTTTAAAGATAAGTTTAAGAAAACGTATCAGCCTCCATCTTTATGGTATATAACTGAATGGAAATCAGATGAATTGTTAAAAGCCAGGCCTTCTGCGCCTTAAAACTTTTAGCTCCAAAAGAATAATTTTTAGATACATAGACACAAGAGCTACTGCATGTCCTGGAAATCTAGAGCAATACACACAATGTGCTGGAGGAGCTCAGCAGGTCAGGCAGCATCTAGGGATGGAATAAAGAGTCAGCGTTTCAGGCTGAGATACTTCATCAGGATTCATACATCTATGATCATTTTCCACTTGCTCCCATATCATTTGTTTGTTATATTATTTTATTAACTTTCTGCAATAACTGACCAATCATTCGTATTTTAGCCAAGTCCGCGCTGTTGACCCTGTCTATCCACAGCAGTTTATTTTAGTGACACATTACAGAAACTAATGCAGAAACAAACAAGGAATTAACCTTACTTCGCATTTTTTTTGGCAAAAAAGCAGCAATATTTTTTTTTCAAAGTGCCTTTCAGTTTAAGAAGGTAAACCAACCTGATTGTCAGGAACTCACTCAGCTTGTTGGAGATAGCTTGCAGCTCTGCAAGACAGGACTCAACCTGCCAATTTATTTTTGCTTCCTTTTCTTAAGACAATGTATTCTGTTGCCCTATTTAGTCTCCACCTAGCAACGGAGAGAGGTACTGGTAAAACATGTTCAACGTCATTAAGACTGAGGTTTGAATTCGTGACCTCTCAGGTGGTAGTGCGAGGTGACAAGCTGGGGTTGTAAAGCCACCTGAAATGGATAAAATCCTTTAACCTTTTCATTCACCTGCCCTCCAGCCTTCACCTCTTGTAATAAAACAGATAACTATAAACACCAGTTTTTACATTTAGACCTTAAAATTTTAAATGATAATTTTTTATATCGTCAAAAAGCCTTCTGCATCTTTAAAAATCAACACAGAGTACTTAATGTTTCTTTTAATTAATCCAGGCAGTTCTGATAAGGCCTTTAAACAGATGACACTCTGCCTTCAGTTCTTGGGAAGTACAAATAAGTAAACTGCTGTTTTTGCCTGGAGTGAACAGCTGCTGATGAACCTGAATTGCCGTTTCTTTATGCCAAAGCTAAAACACTTTTTAAAGTTTTCTTGAAACTGAAGCCAAGTTACATGAAGTCACGCTTGGCAATGCTTCTCACTTTGATTCTTCCCCACCACAAACTCCAAAGGCCGAGGCGAGCTGCAGTACTCCATTTGTGAGCTAGAGAGCAGGGTGTACACTGCATCCCATCCACTTTGCAAACACAACACGGAATAACCCACTAAACCCAGCATAACCAAAAGAGAAGAGAGTAAGTTTTGTTTTGTTTGATGTCATTTGCACAAAACTATATTTATCAACTGTTTCTCCAACTGCAAAAAGAATAATGGCCTTGATTCTAAATTTCTTATCCTGACTTGCGAAGACCCTACTGGCCTCACCCCTCATTATCTTTGAAACCTCCTCCATCTCAAAGTCTGCCAGGATATCTGTGCACTTCCAATTCTGGTCTCTTGGGCATTTTCCAATTTTAATTGGTCCACCATTCTGGGTTACTGTTCTTTCGTTTCTGAGTCTGTAAACCTTTCTGTCTTTCTGCCTCTCTGCCTCGCTCTCTCACTTGCATTTTGAGAGGTACCTCAAAATTTACTCCTTTAGTCTAACCTGATTTAAATCTCCTAGAGTTTAATAATTGTACCTGAATCGTGGTTTGAGACAATTTACTTCAATAAAATTCAATAATAGTTCAAGGATTTGTTGAAGCTGTAAAAATTACAGACTAATGAGTCAAGAAAACCTAGCATTTTAACACAGCATCATATTAGGATGCTTTGGTTAGAGGAATCTTGACTTAAACAACTGCACTGGAGATTATGGAAATTTTAATGGCACAATAAATAATCATTTGTATCTATATATATACAAAAAATTGAAAGACAGCTCTAGGCATGTTAAAACAGCTGGTTCACAGTAGGCTAATAAATGAGTTATTCAAAGGCCTGCTGCCTCTTATGCTACCGAACAAGTTTTAACACATACAAAGACCTTTCCTTCAAGCACTCCGCCAGTGTGAGCCAGGTTCCAGCGATCATGGGTGGGGTGAGAGCATGAGAAGACAAAGTTGGGAGGTCAAGGATCAGAAATAGGTCTGGTCCAATCAGTGTACAGAAGCTTCAAGGCTGGGATCAACAAAGGCAAGAGACTGGAGGACCGGAGATAGGGTCCCAGCAGCTGAATCCATCGGCTGAGACTGGATCTGACGGCTCACCTTTAAGCCCCTCTGGAGCAAGTCTAGCAGCAGCTCTGAAGTGTCAGTGAATGTCATTGTGCGGGATCAGGTTGGAACTCGCAGCAAGTAACCCCAACATTTGAATTTTGTTGAAAGTGAATCGTCTTGTGCAAATAGACACGTGCAATGCAGATTCTGGACACTTGCATCCTTAGCACTGCAAAGTGCCACCCTACTACCAGGCATTTACAAGAGTGATTATTCAGCAAAATTTGTCAGTGAGTCATGTCAGGGAATGTTCGGGTGGTGACCAAAAGAATGAGCACAAGGTGAATTTTACGAGTATGATAGCATCCTAGCAATGCAACAGGTAAAATTATGACTGTGCCCCATTAACATCATTGGAATGGCTTCTTCATCTATAAAGAAGACTAATGAACTAATATCCATTCACACCTGTTAAAATAACATATATTAAATCCAAATTTAAACCAATAGGAATACATCTGGCACAATTGGGAGCAAAATGAACTTTCTTTTATCTAAAAATGTAAAAACACAAGAAAATCTGAGCAAAAGTGGGCTATCAAATCCCATAGGCCTAAAGTGCTGTTCAAAATGATCATGGTAGAGCTACTGTGTGCTGGTCTTAGTCACCAGTTCCTCATAACCCTCAATCTTTCATCTATCTCTACCTTATATATATCAAATGATTCGTCTTCTGCCACCTTTAGAGGCAGAGAATTCCAGAGCTTCACAACCCTCTGAGAGAAGAAGTTTAAAAGTTTAAGAAAAATAACTCCTCATTTCATAGCTTCATCTTCTTGTAAGAATACAGAGCAGAAGGATACGCATAAGGATGCATCTTTGTATAATTGCCCCAACACCATTGCTGAAGGGGAGTAAAGATAAAGACTTGTCACAACATGAAAGGCTTTGTAATGATAAGACTTAATATTGTAGTGAGGATAGTTCACTTCTACTCATAATTACAACAACTGTTAGTGAGACAGATTGCAAGATATCATTTCAGAACAGTTTAACAGTGAAGCAGCCTACCTCAGACTTATTCATTTACTCTGAGTCTGTATCTTGCTTGACATTCAGGAGTATTTAGAACCAACAGCCTCAGCAATACACTGATTGCAAGTTACAACCTGTATTCAGTATAACATTCCAGTTCATTTCAGGAAGGAGAAACTCTAGGGGAAATTACCAAAGGCAAAGTTAATGGGACAATCACTAATGAAGCTTTTGAAGGAGAGATGTAGATGGGTGATACTAGGTGGCAGTGCTCTCTCTGACCTTTGCTGGGGAGTGCAGAGGAGGCTGGATTTGGAAGAGTGGCTCAGATGCAGGGCTGTGAGTATTGCTGATGTGGAGAGAGCTGTGACGGATTTGTGAATGGAGACTGGTCCAGGCATTCAAAATGTGCAAGCTGAAGAGGTCTGACAATCAGAAAGCACAAGGGATGAAATACAGCATATATATTATAATATTTTCAACATTTTAACTGGATGGCTTCTGAGGAAACAAATGGATTGATGCACTGCAGTTGACAGTTCAAATATCCACATTGTTAATGTTTAATTGACACAGTGCGACATTATAAAATGCTCATTACCCTGCAGGCCCAGGCAGCCTAATTCAAGCTTGTGATGTAAGTAAGGCTGGTGTCTCTAAGGACACAACTTCCAGCTTGTTGGCTTTACTTCTGTGCAGCTAATGTCATCTTCCTGTTTAAACAGTTGTTAGCAAAATACAGGTGCAAATCAGGCCTATGCAAGCATAACATACCAGAGAGGCACACTGCATGCAAACGGCATTAAGAAAATGTCGATTTGAATGAGCTGTAATTCTCCTGAATCAGGCACTGTACTGACTGTAAGAAAAAAATATCACACTCCCAGCTCTTATTTCGCGCAGTAAAAATAGGAGTTACTGCCTCAATAGTTCAGGAAGGCAGGCAATGATGCTAGATATTTGATTTACAGCGTCATTTATGATTACAGGGAATATACAGCACAGCCACCCTGCCTCTCTAAGCAAGTTTATTCTGGTGCTTATATTTTACATGGGCTCCCTCCTAAGCTATACAGTGCACTTAGCCTTTCAACATCTCTCTCTTCCCTCTTCTCTCATGTACTCATCTAATTTCATTATTCCCTACTGGATAACTTAGTTTCTATGGGTCATAAATTTGGCTTCTTCCACAAGTGGGGAAAATATCACCCAATACCTCCTTGTCCAGATTATTCATAATTCCAGTGGCCCTTGTGATGTCTTTCATAAACGATAAGAATCCCAGCCTGCCTAATCACTGCTAATCACTGTGATCTTTTGCCACTTGAACTATTCCTTTCTAATGAGAAGTCTGCTCTTACTTCAATACCCTTGCACTGAAACTCCCCCAAGCTTTGAGAATGATCATGGCCCAAACTATGCCAAATTAATTTGGACAGGTCAAATAGTACTCCAGAACTGAAAAATACACTTTGGCAAACAGGAAAAAACAAAAGAGATAATTTAAAAATGGGATTGTCAAAGTTTAGAAATGTTTCATTTATATATCGTAGAGCAGTGGTCCCCAACCTTTTTTGCACTGCGGACCGGTTTAATATTGACAATATTCTTGCGGACCGGCCGACCGGGATGGGGGGGGGGGGTGGTGGGTTGCCAATGGACAAGAGGAGCAGTCAAATACGTTGTGTTTACCCCAAGAAAGACTACAATTACCATGAAGCCTTGCGCGGGCACCAGTGCGCATGTGTGTACGTGCCGGTTTTTTTCCACAAATAGTTTTTGGCGATTCTGTTCGGGTAGTGGGGAGTGTTAATCACGACAGGAATATAGGTGATAAGTGGCTAATACACTTAATTTTGTTTCTAAAAAGGTTTATCTAACGAATTTAATATTAAACACACAGCGCATATTTTCCTCGCATAAATATAGTGAAAAGTCAATTATCGGGGAGGACAGGGGAGCTTGAAGTACGTGTTGAACGAACTTCCAGTAGAAGTGGTAGAGGCAGGTTCGATATTATCATTTAAAGAAAAATTGGATAGGTATATGGCCAGGAAAGGAATGGAGGGTTATGGGCTGAGTGCAGGTCGGTGGGACTAGGTGAGAGCAGTGTTCGGCACGGACTAGAAGGGCCGAGATCGCCTGTTTCTGTGCTGTAATTGTTATATGGTTATATAGGTCACTTATAAGTCAATAGCATCATAACATTTTAAGTAACGTTTGGATATTAAACACACAGCACATATTTTCCCCGTATGAACATATAAAATAATTGCAACACACCAATATCGCTGAATCAGTGGGAGTCCTGGGCTTGTTTCCCTGCAACAAGACGTTGCCATCGAGGGGTGATGGGAGAAAGCGATACTCGAACGGGGTTCCTTATGTCCAGTCTATTCCGCAATTTAGTTTTCGTTGCATTCATTGCAGAGATATGTTGGAAATGGAAGCAATGTTTTCAGTGCTTTCATGGCTATCTCAGGATATTTAGCCTTGACTTTGATCCAGATTGCCAGCAGAGATATATCAAACATACTTTTCAGCCCGCCGTCATTTGCAAACTCGAGGAGTTGATCTCCTTCCCGCGCTGACATGGATGACACGTGGGTAATGACTTCGCATGCATTCAAGCTCAACAGAGGGCGTGACAGGGAATGAGGAAAGGTGCAGCTGACTCCTATCGCCAAATCATATCGTTTCCTCGCAGCCCAGTGGTTGGGGACCGCTGTTTTAGAGGACTATCTGCCATGAAATGTCATTTTGAAACCTAAAAACCAATATATCCAAAACCTTTTAATGCTTCATGACATGCAAATGCCAACAAAACATTGGTTGAAAGATGTTCTCATTGAATTATTGATGCATTGAATGGAGTACATTGAATTATTGCTACATTGAAAATGCGAGAGTGGATGTTGAAGTTGAGACAGACATGCAATTTAAGAGGGAACTAAATAAACACTTGGAAAGTAAAACTTCTTGAGTGGTGTAGTTAGGGGAGGTAAAGGCCTGCATTGTAATCTCAATGACCCCATGATGAAGGTGAATCAGTATAACCCAACAAATTTGGAAAAGAGTGAAAGAAGTCAAAACTGCTAATGTTCTGTGACTTTTTTTTTGCACATTTTCTAAATCTGAGACACTTTTACACCATTTCCCCCTTGACACTGGATACTAGTTATAAAAATAACACACAGTTAAAAATAATTGCTCCCTGAGTTATCACATAGCCACCTTCATGCCGATATTTAAAATTACAATCTTACAGACCACCTTGTAATTGTAGGGGACTGTGCCCTTTTGTCAGTCTGTATGGACTTGCATGCTAAAGCTACAGGAAATGAAATCCAGATAACATGGTTTGCAAAAATACAGTTTCCCAAAATGTCATGCATAGCTTTAGTGAAAACTCTTTTTAGTCATCAGGAGAACATGTTTTTAAGATCCAAGGCTTTGATGATTGATCTCTGTAAGGTTATCACTTTTATTCCTAATCCTAAAATGCTTTCAATCACTTCTGCTGCATCAAGTTACTATGTATGCTCGAGTTGCCACATGCAGTTAGGTTTAGTTAAAGGGATAAGAAAAGAAACATTGAGCCATGAGTAACAGAAATAAGAAAAATGTATTTGGAAATAACAGAATACTCTGCAATTTGTCAACTTTCCTTAAACTTTCACAATTTAATATATTGCCATTTTCAAGAGTGTGATGTTACAGGCTTTACAGCATTGGGGATGAAAGAGTTACTGTTCACAATATTTCTCTCTGTGGGCAGATCTTTCTGAATTGGAAAAATAAAAACCTGCAGACAAGAAGAAACCTACCTTAAAAAGCTCTTAGACTTCCTGGCATGAATTTACCAAATGCTTGCTTGTTTTGAAGCCTTTTGTTTTGCTTTGCAGTGTTACCATATATCCAAGGCTGGCACCTATCCAGAACTGACTGAGTCTCTGTGTACACCAGGGACTTTAAACCAGTTCAGATTGATCTGACTCGGTTCCACTTATTCACATTAAGCACAGAAACCAATTCGGACAGATCTATAAGACTTCATAGGATGTGGATTATTACAAGCTAAATCAAGCTACTCCCTTCCCCTTAACTAATGTGCACAGAAGGGCAATGTGGCATTTCTATGAATTATGATGACAGGAATGATTTAAGTTGTCTTTAGTTTGCATATTGAGGCCAATTAAAATCTGCAGCCAATTTTCAAACTCCACTTGGGCAACAAATAAGTTGAATTCAAATTTCAATCAAACGTGCTAATAGAAACACTCATTGAGACTGCAGCCTAACAGGGCATGCCTGGATCCCCATACAATTTACAACATATTATACACACGCATTACATATTTTACTGCACTGACAAAGTGAAATGTTAATTACATCAGTAACATTTATGACCCGAGGAACTAATATTGGCTATATCAGTACATGACCAATCAATGTGTTTATATCACCAGGCAAGGGACTTGGAGACAACTGCTATCAAAAGGAACAACAAAATGGCTTATAAAAAATACCCTGGGTTCTTTAGAATTAATGTATATATCCACAATTTAGAATCATGGAGACATACAACAAGGAAACAGGCCATCAAGTAATCATAGACAGGTCCACAGTTCATAAAAGCAGAATGAGACCGCTCAGCACATTGAGTCTGCACTGCCATTCCATCATCTCTCTCAGCCCCATTCTCCTGCCTCCTCCTTGCCTCCTTTGGCACTCTTACTAATCAAGAATGCAGTCCTTACTAATCCAGTTTTATTCACTCCGAATTCCTTCAGAACAGATTCTCGCACTCACCCGGACACCAGGGTCAAGCTAGAGGGGACCATTTAAACAAGCAATCTGCTCCGCTTTGAGCTGTAGTAGTAAAAGGCAAGCAGATGGAGCAGACCCATCTGGCCACAGAAAGAAGGTATGAACTCTGCACTCGGCGGTGTGGCGGGGGGCGGGGGGTGAATAAGACCCATCTGGCCACAGAAGGAAGGTATGAACTCTGCACTGGGCGGTGTGGCGGGGGGGGCGGGGGGCAGGGGCTGAATAAGACCCATCTGGCCACAGAAGGAAGGTATGAACTCTGCACTCGGCGGTGTGGCGGGGGGGCGGGGGGCAGGGGCTGAATAAGACCCATCTGGCCACAGAAAGAAGGTATGAACTCTGCACTGGGAGGTGTGGCGGTAGGGGGGGCGGGGGCGGGGGGTGAATAAGGATCCAACTTGCATCACTCAATCCGTGAGGTAGCAGATCAGGGTTTCAGAACTGCAGGTTTATAGCCTACCTGCGGTCAGCCAATGTGTTCCAAAGGATCCACCAAGCTAACATGAGTGCATCTGGATCAAAGTTTTAGCACATGGCTGCATCCCCTATGCCTTCCACTGCCTTAGCCTTGCTTTCCTTCTGTCCACTGATCCTGACTTCATCCCCCAGCAGCTCTCAATTTACCTAGGCCTCCAGCGTCTGATCCAACCCACTCTCTTCCAATTGGCCCTGAACTTCTGCCGCTTGCGACGATGTGAAATGTGTGCCTGAATTTCTGCGGGTTTGAATTCGCAGTTAGCCTTTTCCTCTTTTTCTCCCCGCGCTAGAAACTGCTGAAGGACTCGGAAATCTGACCGGTTTACTACCGTGCTTCAGATAATGGGAAGCTGCTCCTATCTCCTAAGCTCACACTTGGTGGTGGGCTCTGCATGTCCTATAGGAGAACCTGCAATGGAAAATAAGTACTGTCTTCAGTGTTCCCCCTAGAACAATACCTCAAAAATGAAACTAAACAATTTTTATCTAATTGATTCAATAGTATGCCTCATGTTTACACTTCTTACCTTCTAAGGATTATGTTTCAATGTAACAAAAGGAGTGGAAAAATTCAGCTACCTCTGACTTTTGATGTAGTTAATACTCTAGTAACCTTTTGAATGTGGTGCAATTTAATACTGGCAATAAGGAGATAGAGAATGACACAGATATGCTGTCGCTTTGGTTTTTTATTGCTGTTCAGAGCTCCGTATGTACAACTTGCACTGACAGGTCCATCAAAGCGGACTTCGTGTCATTACCCCAGCCTTGGGTTCAAAGCCACCTATTTGTGATGGTCTACAGAGCAACCAGATGGCAGTGGAGCATTCTTTGTGTTTACACTATGCGTTCCTTGTAAATGCACTTAACGAAAGGGTTCATTAAATATTTGTGAATGTGCTCAATGATGGAGTGGATTAACATAAGTAGATTCAAGCACTCGAAGGAGACTTCCAATATTCGGAGCCAATTTTAACTCCCACAGCTTGAGGTTTGGGATGTTTAACTCCAGGGTGGTTTTAACCATTCCAACAATTTGCTGCCTAAGCCCAGCAGGAAGCTTGTGGTAACAAGCAAGCAGGAATGGGATGTCAAGCAGAAGGAACCCAGTACCAAATGTCCCAGCACTCAGGTGAGTAGTTGGGGGTAATGCAGGGGAGTTCTGGGGCAGGGAACATCAAGATTTCTATGTAGGTTGCAGGAGATGAACCACTGCTCCTGTTAGCCCACAAGGAATAGGCCGTTCTTGCCTTCCTGCTCTTAGTATGTCTGACAGGCAGGGCACAATAACTTTCAAGTGCCAACGCTATCCAATATCCTCCAATAATCCTAAATTTAATGCAGGAATACTGAGCATTTCCAGCAATTTTCTGATTTTATTTTGCGTCTGGTTTTCTCTGATCTACTTGTCCCAAAAAGCTAGGTTTTAAAGATATCTCAAAGAAGGGTAACAAAACACAGTGGTATAGAGAGAAAATCTTTGATCTTAAGATACAGGCAACAGAATTCACCAATTTCACTGGTGGAAACGTGGAGAACTTAGAATTCAGACACGTTTTAGATCATGGTATGATATACCCTAACCCTCAGTTTCAAACCCTTCCACGGCCTAACCTCTCCTTACCTTGCCTTGCTCCTTGAGATATTTGCACTCCTCCTGTTCCAAACCCTTACTCATTCTCATTGGTGGCTGATCCTGTATCCGACTGACACCTCTCCCCCCAAGGCCACAAAGTCCCATCCCAAGCTTTCCTAATTTGCTTCATTTAAGATGCTCCTTCAAAAATCTGAGCAAACTCTTAGTCACCGGTCCTGATGCGGCCATGCTTTTGGGCATTTGAGTGTGCCAAGTAAATGCAAACAGCTTTTAAAGAAGGCCCATGCACGTGTGCTGACAGGTGCAGGAAAGAGCAGGTTAGAATTGGAACCTGCTGAAGGAGTTTCTGAAAAGATAAGTAATGCATTCACAATAAATGCCTCCTTGGTTTCTGCCAGCCAGGCAGGGTTAAAATCAATCCTTTAAAACCAATCCTAACCACAAAGTGACTACCAATAGCAGTGACTCACTTGTCCAAACTGACAGCTACTATTGAACAAAGAAGCTAATGAATACATGCTGTTGAACAAGTTACATTCATCCTTATACTTCAGTGTGTTTATGGTTTCTAAGCTTTTTCTCCCCACCACTTCCCCACGCCCAACCATCCAAAACCTTGTCATGTTGTGGAGTTTGCAGCAATCAATCCTCATCATTTAAGCACCATTTTTAAAAGTGTTATAAGATTGTGGAGGGGAGTAGAAAGTGGTCAATATGTGAAATCTGATCATTCCTTATTGATCACAAATCACTGGAGATTACTTAAGACAAAAAAAATGGTCATTTGACAGCTAGTTTGACAGCTTGCGCTGTGGAAGAATTAACTCAATTGGCAGGACCAGAGGTTGTTTAAATTCCTGACTTCATTTCTAACGTAGCAAGGCCTTTATTACTTTATTGCGAGGTTAGATAAAGGAGCATGGCACAACAACAACAACATGCACTTATATAGCACTTCTAAAACAGTAAAACACTTTTAGTGCTTCAGTGGAATGTTACTGAACGTATTTTGACACCCAGACACATCTGAAGGTGTTAGGATAGTTCGTCACCAGCTTGGTCAAGGAGTAATGATTTAAACAGTGCGTTCAAGGGGAATAAACAGAGAAGGTGGGGCCAGGTGGGGAAGGAGGAAGTATAGGCAAAAAGATCATTACAAGTTTTAAAGACAAGTGATTCTGCAGATGCTGGGAATCCAGAGTAACACATACAAAATGCTGGAGGAACTCAGCAGGTCAGGCGGCATCTGTGGAGAGGAGTAAACAGTCAATGTTTGAGGCTGAGAGCCTTTAGTTCCCAGGTTCATTCACTGAACAGTAAAATACCGGACAAAGACCTGTGATGAGAAGTGACAGGAGGCTGGAACTGGAGGAATTCTGGAGTCAGTTCAATGTTAGGGAAAATAAACTCAAAAGTTCACTCATAATTTCACAATCAGGAAATTTTAAAGGAGTGCCTAGAGTAAGCTAAGGACAGAAACTACGTCAGGAAATGTTTGCCTGCTCCCTATATGGTGGCAGAGATGGAGATCTAATAGATAATGCAAATCAAGCAAGAAAAAGATGCTGATGCAGGATCTCAACCCAAAACATCAATGATCCCTTTGCCTCCTGAGAAGTTGCCGCACACTCTGAGTTCCTCCAATATTTTGCTTTTGGGTCTAGACTGCAATATCTGCATTTTTTTGTGTTACCATGAAAAGATAAGAACAAACTTTGAACTCAAAAAGACTAACCCATGCCTGAATGATTGCTGTACCACTGGCACAAAGATGCTGGGCAATATCCAAGTTACCTTTGCTGGTGGGACGTTCGTATCAATTGTCCTAACAAGATGTTTTGCGGCTGGTAAGCACAATACTTCATGTGCCATGGATTTTAGCTAAAGTGCAACATGCCACTTCTGCACTGATTGGTGACCTGACAAATCTCAGATATACACCCAGGTCTGTCTCTCACCAGTATCTGCCAGGCATAATGGATTACCACTGTTGGCTTAATTTCTAACAGGAGAGCATGAGAAACATAAATTGGAGAAAAACTATGACTATCGAACTCAAATGCTCTTTGAATCAGCCAGGAAATTTTATCAAGACTATGCACCACCATCAAAACTCAACCATCACGATTCATATCAATCATATCATACTGCCGCATAAAGGGCTTCAGGTCAGTATTGTGATGGTTAGACACAATGTTACCACTTGGCAAACACACCCTTCATTGGAAAGCTGATTAACACTCAGTAAGGTATTTGACATCCAAGGCCTTAAAAGTTGAAAGGTCATTCATGTGATACAGAATCAGAATTACAGCTCATTCTCACTGCATTTAAAATCCAACAGGGCAACAGGTCTTGGTAATGAAATGTCATGTGATCTCTGTTATCTATTCATGTACATGTTGACCCTTATGGGCTGCTGTTAAGCTTCCCTGTCTGAACGTAATGTGAAAAGGCATTCTGGGTTGATAACTTAAAGTAAAATAAACAGATGCATATTCATTCTTCACCTCTCCGTCCCTTGTCTGTGTTATTCACGGCCACCTAGCTTCACAGTACTGTAGCATAAACAGAACTGTGACTCTCTACTTGCCAGTGAAGGCATCACTGACGCTCCTGAATCATGGGCTTGGGCAAATTACATCAGAAAGCAAGAGTCCACGTGATTGTCAGCGTTCCCTGGGCAGTTGCCCACCAACAGGAGGACAGAACTTCAGAGTGTGACAAATTCCCCTTGGTGGGGTTGGTCATATGTGGTTGGGAAGGAACAGAGTGAGGGAAGAGCCAGGGGAAGGGTGACAGAGAGTGTGACAATAGGTGTTGAGTATTGCAGAGAGGAGTGCAGAGTAGGACAGAAAATGAAAGGGGCTGAGAAGAGGTAAGGCAAGGAGAGGTGAGAGGGAACAGAGGTGAGTGGCAGGCTGAGGTAATGAGGGAGGCTGTGTGCAAGAATTTCCTTTATGAATTCTGCTTGGGGCAACAATCTGGATGAATTATTTTAAACAGATTTTAAGGCTGACACCCACAGTGATTTTGAAATGTCCTCTAAAAATAGCCTAGACAAATATTTTCAATCAATGGCCATAAACATAATAAATTTTACAGTGTTGATCTTTTGCAACTTTTTTTTAACTACTAAAAAAAAGGTTGAAATGTTCAAGATCCTGTGCAGATATTTCTCACTCAATAAACCTCACGAAAAGCAAATCCCCAGTTACTGTCAAGCTGATGAATGGGAGCTTGCTGTACACAAAATGGCTGCTGTGATCCCCTACGTTGCCAGTAGGGACTCCTCTTCAAATAAATATTTAATTGACCAGGAAGTATTTTGAGATGTCCTGAGATTCCAAGGGATGCTAAGGGAAAATCTACCTTACTTCAGTAAAGGCTAGATATAGTGACAATATATGAATATTGTGAAAATATGTATGTGACAACAGCCTAAAACGTTGACTGTTTATTTATTTCCACGGATGCTGCCTGACATGCAGCATTCCTCCAACACTTTGTGTGTGTTGCTGTGGATTTCCAGCACCTGCAGAATCTCTTGTGTTTATTGTATAGTGGCAATACTACTTCAAGAGACAGTGGGTTTGGTCGGGTAACTTAATCAAGCCTGCTGACTACATTTCTGTAAGTGATTTTATGCATATAATGGGAAAGGACTATCCTCCACTCACTGCATGTTTTCTGCAGAAACTTCTCTGCTCCAATGGGGAGTTGTATAGTACTCCTGCTTTGATCATCCAGAACATTTATTTGGGTGCAGTAGGATTTGTAAGCATCTGTTTCTTGACAGCAGAAAATATTCTTTAATCTCACTTAGTCTTTTGGAATGTGACTCTGTTAAAAGCTGACAAAATTAACTACATATTTTTGCTAAAATTAACATTATGTTACATCTGTTTTCTGTACATTTTACACCCTAAATAACCCATAAATCTAATCTTTTAATCAGAGCACTTTAGGCATGTATTCTTCTTTACTCTCACTGTGATGTAGGATTTAATTCTCTATGATCTGTGAGAAATACTACAAAGGTAGTTCAGCACTGAAAGCACAATTCATGTCATTTACGTATCAAGAACTTAGAACTGCCAGCAAGCAAGACGATTGCCCCAGTCCAATTGTTTCCTAATGAAGGTTTGTTCAAAGTTCACAATAAATTTATATTGAAGTACATATATGTCACTAAATACAACCCTGATATTCATTTTCTTACTGGCATTTGCAGTCAATACAGGAAACACAATAGTATCAGTGAAAGGCTATACCTAGCAGGACAGACAAACAACTGGTGTGCAAAAGACAACAACCTGTGCAAATACAAAAAGAAAGAGAAAAATAATAATAAGAAATAAATAAGCAATAAATATCAAGAACATGAGATGAAGGGTCCTTGAAAGGGAGTCCATAAGTTGCGAGCACAGTTCAGTGATGGGGTAAGTGAAGGTGAGCGAAAATATTCCCCCCGGTCAAAGAGCCTGATGGTTGAGTGGTAATAACTGTTCCTGTGTGCGTCATGAGGTTTCTGTACCCTCTTCCTGATGGTAGCAGCGAGAAGAGAGCATGACCTGGATTGTAAGGGTCCTTGATGATGGATGCAGCTTTCCTGTGACAGCACTCCATGTAGATGTGCTCAATGGGGAGGGTGGTTTTACCCATGATGGACTGGGATGTATCCACTACTTTTATAAGATTTCCTTTACAAGGGCATTAGTGTTCCCATACCAGGTCACAATGCAACCTGTCAATATACTCTCCACCACACATCTACAGAAGTTAGTCAAAGTTTTAGATGGCATGACAAATCTTTGCAGACTCCTAAGGAAGTAGAGGTGCTGCCATGCTTTCTTCATAATTGCAGTTACACACTGGCCCAGGGAAGATCCTCTGAATTGATAACATTGAGGAATTTTTAACTTGCTAACCCTCTCCACCTCCGATACCCCAAATGAGGACTGGCTCCTGGACCTCTGGTTTCCTTCAGAGGTCAATAATCAGCTCCTTGGTCTTGCTGGCATTGAGTGAGAGGTTGTTGTTGTTGCACCACTCAGTTAGATTTTCTATCTCCCTTCTACATGCTGATTCATCGCCAACTTTGATATGTCCACAACAGTGGTGTTGTCAGCAAACTTAAATATGGCTTAGCCTCACAGTCACAAGTGAGTAGAGCAGGGGGCTAAGCACACAGCCACGTGGTGCGCCTGTGCTGATGGAGATTGTGGAGGAGATGTTGTTGCCAATCCGAACTGACGGGGGTCTATAAGTGAGGAAATCGAGGATCCAGTTCCACAAGGAGGTACTGAGGCCTAGGACTTGAAGCTTATTGATTAATTTTGAGTGGAATATAGGATTGAAAGCTGCACTGTAGTCAATGAAGAGCGTCCTCACTATCCAAATGTTCCAGGGTTGAGTGAAGGGCCAACGGAATGGCACCTGTTGCAACAGTAGGCTAATTGGAGTGGATCCAAGTCACTTCTCGGGCATGAGTTGATACGTGTCATCTCCAACCTCTCAAAGCAATTGATCACAGTTAACGTAAGTGTTACTGGACGATAGCCATCGAGGCAGGTTACCATGTTAGGCACCAGCATAGTTGGAGCCTGCTTCAAGAAGGTGGCTACCTCTGACTGCTGAAGTGAGAGATTAGATCTATTAGTGAACACTCCAGCTGGTTGATTAGCACAGGTACCCCTTTATTACTTAGTCAGGTACCCCTTCTGGGCCAGATGCTTTCCATGGGTTCACCCTTCTGAGGGATGCTCTCACCTCAGCCTCAAAGACTGAAAGCACAGGGTCATCGAGGGCTGTGAGAGTTCGTCAAATGGCCTCCATGTTTTGATGGTCAAAGCGAGCATAGAAGGCATTGAGTTCATCTGGGAGCAAAGCCTTGTGGTCACCTATGTCTCTTAGTTCCACTTTGTAGGAGGTGATGGCACTCAAGCCCTGCCACAGCTGTTGAATCACTGAATCCTTCAGTGATTCAGATTTAGTCTGGAATTGCCACTTCAAGTGTGTGATGGATTTCTGGAGATCATACCAGGCCCTCTTGTATTTCATTTGGTCCCCAGTCCTGAATGCCACTGATCTGTCTCTCAGCAAATTGCAGGTCTCATGGTTCATCCAGGGCTTCCGGTTCGAGAAAACTCTGAGTGATTTTGTGGGGACACAATTGTCTGCGACTGTTTTAATAAATTCTATGACAACCATGGTGTATTCATTCAGATCCTCTTGATGAGTCCTTGAACATGGCCTGGCTAATGAATAGATGGAGGTAACAGGATCTACGATTTATCTAGTGGTAAAATCATTAAAGATTAAAGGGGGTGGGGTGGAGAATGAGATGTGTATGTGAGGATGTGTGTGTGTGTGTGTCTGTGAGTGAGTGAGTGTGAGGGAGAGAGAGAGGGGAGAGGGGGAGAGAGAGGGGAGAGGGAGAGGGGAGAGTTACAGGGAGAGGGAGAGAGAGAGAGAGAGGAGAGAGGGAGAGGCGAGAAGGAGAGAGGGAGGAGAGGGGGAGAGAGAGGAGAAGGGAGAGGGAGGGGGAGAGAGAGGAGAGTGGGGGAGAGAGGAGAGGAGGGTGAGACAGAGAGGAGAGGGGGAGAGAGAAGGAGGAAGAGGGAGGAGAGAGAGGAGGGGGAAAGAGAGGAGAGGAGGAGAGAGGAGGAGGGAGAGGGAGGAGGGAGAGGGAGGAGAGAGAGGAGAGGGGGAGAGAGAGGAGAGGGGAGAGAGAGGAGAAGGGGAGAGAGGAGGAGAGAGGGGGAGGAGAGGGGGAGAGAGAGGAGAGGGTAAAAGAGGAGAGGAGGGGGGGAGAGAAAGGAGAGGGGGAGAGAGGAGAGGAGGGGAGAGAGAGGAGAGGAGGGGGAGAGCGAGGAGAGGAGGGGGAGAGCGAGGAGAGGAGGGGGAGAGAGGAGGGGAGAGAGAGGAGGAAGGAGAGGGAGGCAGGAGAGGGAGGAGGAAGAGGGAGGAGGGGGAGAGAGGAGAGGGGGAGAGAGGAGAGGGGGAGAGAGGAGAGGGGGAGAGAGGAGAGGGGAGAGAGAGGGGGTGAGAGAAGAGAGGGGAGAGAGAGAGGGAGGAGAGGGGTGAGAGGAGAGAGAGGAGGGGAGAGAGAGGAGGGGGAGAGGGAGGAGAGGGGGAGAGGGAGGAGGGGGTGAGAGACAGGGAGAGGGAGGGAGGAGGGGGAGAGAGAGAGGGGAGGGGAGAGAGAGAGGGGAGGGGAGAGAGGGGAGAGGGAGAGAGGAGAGGGGAGAGAGGAGAGGGGGAGAGAGGAGAAGGGGAGAGAGGAGAAGGGGAGAGAGAGGAGAGGGGGAGAGAGAAGGGGGAGAGAGGAGGGGACAGAGGAGGAGGGAGGAGGGAGGGAGGAGAGGGTGAGGGGGAGAGGGGGAGAGAGGAGGGGGAGAGGGAGGAGAGGGGGTGAGAGGAGGAGGGAGAGGGAGGAGAGAGAGGAGAGGGGGAGAGGAGGAGGGAGAGGGAGGAGGGAGAGGGAGGAGGGGGAGGGAGGAGAGAGAGGAGGGGGAGAGAGGAGAGGGGTGAGAGAGGAGGGGAGAGAGAGAAGGGGAGAGAGGAGAGGGAGGAGAGGAGGAGAGGGAGGAGAGAGAGGAGAGGGGGAGAGAGGAGGAGGGAGGGGGAGGGAGGAGAGGGAGGAGGGAGAGGGAGGAGAGAGAGAAGGGGGAGAGAGGGGAGGGAGGAGAGGGAGAGAGAGGAGGAGGGAGAGGGAGGAGGGCAAGGAGGGGTGAGGGAGGAGAGGGGGAGAGAGAGGGAGGAGAGGGGGAGAGAGGAGGAGGGAGAGGGAGGAGAGAGAGGAGAGGGGGAGAGAGAGAAGGGGAGAGAGGAGGAGAGAGAGGGAGGAGAGGGCGAGAGAGGAGAGGAGGGGGAGAGAAAGGAGGGGGAGAGAAAGGAGAGGGGGAGAGAGGAGAGGGGGAGAGAGGAGAGGGGAGAGAGAGGGGGTGAGAGAAGAGAGGGGAGAGAGAGGGAGGAGAGGGGGTGAGAGAAGAGAGGGGAGAGAGAGGAGGGGAGAGAGAAGAGGGGGAGAGGGAGGAGAGGGGGTGAGAGAGAGGAGAGGGGGAGAGGGAGGAGAGGGTGAGAGAGAGGGAGAGGGAGGGAGGAGGGGGAGAGAGAGAGGGGAGGGGAGAGAGGAGGGGTAGAGAGGAGAGGGGGAGAGAGGAGAAGGGGAGAGAGAGGAGAGGGGGAGAGAGAAGAGAAGGGGGAGAGAGGAGAGGGGGACAGAGGAGGAGGGAGAGGGAGGAGGGAGGAGGGCGAGGAGGAGGTGAGGGAGGAGAGGGGGTGAGAGAGAGGGGTGAGAGTGAGAGAGAGAGAGAGGATAGGGGAGAGAGAGGGGGAGAGAGAGGAGAGGGGAGGAGAAAAGGGGAGAGAGGGGAGGGGGAGAGGGAGGAGAGGAGGAGAGGGGGCGAGAGAGGAGGGGGAGAGAGAGAGGGAGAGAGAGGAGGGGGAGAGAGGGGAGGGGGAGAGAGGGGAGGGGGAGAGAGGGGAGGGGGGAGAGAGGAGGGGCAGCGAGAGGGAGGGGGAGAGAGAGGAGGGGGAAGGAGAGAGAGGAGAGGGTGTGAGGAAGGAGAGGGGAGAGAGAGGGGGTGAGGGAGGAGAGGGGAGAGAGAGGGGGGAGAGGGGGTGAGAGAGGAGGGGGAGGGGTGAGGGAGGAGAGGGGAGAGAGAGGAAGGGGAGAGAGGAGAGGGAGAGAGGAGAGGGGGAAAGAGTGGAGGGGGAGAGAGAGGAGGGGGAGAGAGAGGAGAGGGAGGAGAGGGGGAGAGAGAGGGGAGAGAGGAGCGGGGAGAGAGGAGTGGGGAGAGGAGAGGGGTGAGAGAGGAGAGGGAGAGAGACAGAAAACACCAGTTTACATGTGTTGTGGCAGGCAAACAACTGAAAAGGTTGAAATATTAGAACCTCTAATGAGAACACTGTGTCAGCCTATGAGTCACAGAAAGGGTAAGACATTTATTTGGGATACTGCTCAATTGGTGCTAAGATACACGGGAAGCAGTCTATTTAAGGAAACAAAACTTATGAAAAAAAATTATCAATTTCTCTCAGTCTACCAGAACTGTAGGGAGTGGAGGATGGCTTCGATTGTGCTTGAAGCTTTGCGTCAGTCTCAGTTGCATCAGCAATGCTGTCACTAGGCTTGATTAAGAGTGGAACTAAACAATCAAGTCCACTCTTTCTTGGAATATCGATGTCATTATTAGCTGCCTTAAATAAAAGAATATTTAACGATGAATCTCCTTTGTGATGACTGTTGACACAAATAAACAAGCAAGAATTTTGTTTTCCTCTTTTATGAACAACATCCTACACTTGATATGCTTCTCCTGTTCACCCCAGCAAACCTTACCAACCAATCGGATCACTACTAAGACAACTTAAATGTGTTTCCTTCTTGAATGAAGAGTTCTCAATTCAGAAACTGTTTCAGAAATCACTGTTTTAGAAGTCAATAAATCCACACAATTACCTCAAAGGTACATTAAAATAATAAAAGCCTGAATTTATACAGCAGTGCCTGGGGGTAGGGGGCTTTATGAATCATTTGGCACTGAGCCAAAAAAAGGGATCTTAAGACAGATGATCAAAGTTTGCTTAAAAAAATTTTTAATGACAAATCTAGTGAGAAAAAGAGAGGTGAATAGGTTTCGAGAGGGAACAGGGAACTTCAGAGTATAGGAGCAAGGTAGTTTGAGGAATGATATTAACAGCAGTGCAAATATAAGGGATGTAAAAGGGACTACCCATTCAGTGGCCACGGTACTAGCTACACCTGTGCAAACATCTAATCCAACCAATCATGTTGTAGCAACTCAATGTGTAAAAGCATGCAAGAGGTTCATTGGTCAAGAAGTTTAGTTGTTCAGACCGAATTTCCTAATGGGGAAGAAAAGTGATCTAAAATCTACAACATGGGTACAAAAGTCATCAAAACATCTGATAGGGAGCAATTCCATCAAAATGATTTCTCGGTCGGGCACAGTCACGGACAGTCCCATTCAGGATGTTTGTGCTCAGACATGGGCCACAGCTTTTCAAGAAGGGCACACTGGTGGGAGTAAAATGCAGAATTCTCCAAAATTATACTAGAGTTTAAAGGGTTAAACTCTGTGGTCAGGTTTGGTTTTACTTAGGGTTGGAGGATGATCAAACGGAGGTATTTCAAATGATAGATTGTTTCAATTGGGTGGACTCTGTGAAACTATTTCCTCTTGTGGGGAAATCCAATCTTAAAATTAGTGCAAGGCCACTCGGAATTGAAATGACAAAAAAAATTACACAAAGGACTGCGGATATGTGGAATTCCCTCTCCCAGCGACAGGCTTGGCAGCCGTTTATTCTATTCATTTTCGGTGATCTTGGCTTTCTGAGTGTTTAATGTCTTCCACTACTTTTTCATTTGAACTGAATGGTTTACTGCATAATGATGCAAGATAATTGGAGTTACACATGGACAGACTGGGCAAGGATAGCAGAAATCCTTCCTAAAAGACTTTATTGAATCAGATGCTCTTATGACAATCCAGCAGTTTTATAATCATCATTACTCCCATGAATAGCTTTCAAAAAAAAACAATCTAGAGTATTAACTGAACTTAAATTCCACAAGCTGTCATGTTGGAATTTGAACTCAGGACAATGGTTGAGCAGAGTGGAGATGTTGAATGGTTTCTTCTCTTTGTATCAGATTTGAAAATCAGGGCAAGATTGCAGACCTTGCATGCTGGGACTTACTCTTTAGAATCAGCAAAGCCACTCCAGAAGGCTGATGACATGGTGACACAGAGTCTGGTCACCTACTCTGCCATTTGTAATCTGATCTGTGCAGGTCAAAATAATTAGAAACCGAATGCGCGCTCTGCAATTCAGTTTTAATCGCAGAAGTAAATATGGAGTATGCAGATCAGCTTGAATAAATTCCTGTTAAATAATCCTGGCACGTGTCACTACATGTTAAGCGAGCTATTCGCTGAAATCTAGTCCCATATCTCAATATGAATCCCCACTTCCTGAATATACACGGACAAAACATCTGAGTAAAATATAACTTCAAAAAATTTCATTATCAGACAACCACGAATCATCAAAGCAATGGCCCGCCTTCTGCATTTTATAACCGTTATTGTATCAAATCATGAATAGATTAGGTAATTGGCAATCAGTGCCAAATTAGAGACAATAATATCCAATTAGTGCATGGGCAAGGGGAAATGAGGTTTATTGCATTTTAAGATATCAGTTAAAAGATAAACTGGGAAAAACAAGCCCATTTTGAAAGTTTACCCACTGGTGTCTGGTGTACAAAAATGAAACTCCATCAGTTTCTTTCCACAGGAGGAAGCTGTGATCTGAAATGCACAGGCTGAAATGGATGTAGAACAGACTCAAAGGGAGCTGGATAAATAGTTCATGGAGGACAATTAGAAACGCTGTGTACAAAGTGTGTGATTAATTAGATTCGATTAATTGGATTGTGTTTGTGATTAATTGGAAAGCTCCTTCAGCGAGCCTGCACTGACAATGTGGACTGAATTATCTCTGTTGCACCTTACTAAACGCAAACCAAAAAAAAATTCCCTGCTCTACTTCGAAATATATCCGTAATTATTTTGTATCTGAGTATTAATCAATAAAGTCCTCTGTAAGAGAGACACATCCCAAAGATGTGCTGGATGGTTAATTGGTAAATTACTCCTTACCACAGGTTAATGACAAGAAGAATCAAAATGGGAAATGGGAGTGATAGGTGTGTGGTCGTCTGGACCAGCTCCATTGCACCACAGCAATGACTTCTGTTCTGACTTTGGTGCTGTTTGGGTGGAGTAAACTGGGGTCATTCCACAACCCGAAGACCTAGTGGTTGGTAGATTACTCGGTGACCATAAATTGCTTCTCGTTTAGAGTGGGTGATAGGAGAAACAGGGGAGAATTATTGGCCATGTGAGAGAGGATTGGTTACGGGGAGGTAAGTGGAAGAATTGGATTGATGGGCTTGCTCTGAGACACAGCACAGACACGATGAGCAAACGATTTCATGCATTGCTGTGAAAAATTTGAGCTCCGCACCTTCAAACAGCCAATCTTTATCTTGCTTCTCCCTCCCTACTAGTCCCCACACACAATAAAATTATCTCTTATTCTTATCAATAACTTATTAGATTCACAATATAAACCTGCTCACACCTCAGATACTTTTGCACTTTAACAACAGCGCAAAGGCAAATACAAGTGTAGTCAATGATAATCAATCAGATCTTTTGAAAGCTGACTGGTTGTTTCTCTTTAACAATATCATTACCAGACTTTGCTGTGGTTAAGCAAGCCAAACAGTGTGCTGTGGTTTCAAGTGATTTAAATGGAGAAGTCACAACAACAACCCTCTATTTATTTATGGAATATATTGGTTTAATAAAACTGCCACACAAAATTTGACACCAGGCCAAACAAAAAGGTAACAGGCTGGCAACCAAAAGTAAATTTCAAGTTGCATTGTAAAGGTGAAAAGGGAGGGAAAGAGGTTTGGAGGTTTGGGGAGTTTCAGAAATTAGAGCCAGGCAGTTAAAGTCATAACTGCAAATGGAGGAGTAACTAAACAGGGAGCAGGAGTTAGCAGGCGGCTGATCAGAAGTTTTTTCCCCCAAATATTTATTCAAATCCCTTTTGAAAGTTACTATCAAATCTGCTCCCACTGCCGTTTTGGGAACTGTGTTTTTGTTCATGTAAATAAAATAATCTTCCCTCTGGATTTTTTTTTGGCTGATTTTAAACTTGCGCCCTCTGGTCAATAACTTCCATTTGAAACAGTTTCAGCTTACTTACATTGACAAAGTCCTTTTTGAAGCAGAGTTATAAAATTGGAGGCCATTTGGCCCATGCCAGACTGTGGCTCTTCAAGTACACATCTAAATTTAAATATGATAATCTCCACCATCTATTCAAAGCATGAGTTTCAGAATTCTCACGGCCTCAGGGTGAATAGCTTAAAGCTATTCCCCCTGTTTTTGAACCTCTGCTAAATGAATTAAATTCTAGTTATAATTACTTACCCCATCGGAGCGGCTCGTAATTTGATAAACCTCAATTAAACCTCTGCTCAGCCTCATCATTTCCAAAGAAAACAAGTCTAGCCCATCCAAATCAATCGTCAAGCCGACAACTGTCTGGTTGTGGTAACATTTCCATAAATCTCTTCTCCGTCATCTCTATTAGTGGTCAAATGCCACAAAGTGTTAGATCACAGATCACTGATCTGAAACCATAACTGTTTCTCTCTCTCAGCAATGCTGACTGACCTGCTGAGTAATTCCTGCATTTTATAATTTTATTCTCAGTTCTTACACACATTCTAAAACAATTAAAGAAAGACATTCTGTATGCCTTTTTAATAAGGTTATTGAACCGTTGTACCACCTTTAAGGACTTATCGATGTAAATTCCTCAATTTTTCTGTTCTTCCACGCATTTATTGCATATTTCCTTGTCTTACTGCAACATCCTTCATGCATAGCTTGACACTTCTTTGGATGAAACTCTATTTTGCATTTCTCTGGCAACTGAACACAGCCTCAATACCTTCCTGAAGTATTGAGCTTCCCTCACCGTGTCAACACATGGTTTTTCCTTCATCTGCAAACTTCATTATCATGTGAATATTTAAAGTTCAGAAGTTCAAAGTAAATTTATTAGCAAAGTAGAATTATATATATATATGTCACATGAGATTTATTTTCTTGTGGGCATTCACAACACATGCAAGGAAACACAATGGAATCAGTGAAAACACACACAACAAATACAGGCAAATAACCAATGTCCAAAAGACAACAAATTGTGTAAAAGGGAAACAGAAGTAGTAATAATAATAAATAAGTAATAAACATTGGGAATATGAGTTGTAGAATCCTTTAAAGTGAGTCCATAGTGTGTGTCATCAGTTCACTGGTGGGGTGAGTGAAGTTATTCACTCTATTTCAAGAGCCTGATGGTGGAGGGAGAATAACTGTTACTGAACCTGGTGGTGTGTGAGACTTGAGGCTCCTGCTGCTCCTTCCTGATGGCAGCAGTGAGAAGTGAGCATGGTTTGGATGCCGGAGGTCCTTGGATGCTGCTTTCCTGCAACAGCGCTCCTTGTAAGTGTGCTCGCTGGTGGGGAGGGCCTTACCCGTGATGGACTGGGCAGTACCCACTACTTTTTGTAGGCTGTTCTGTTCAAGGGTATGGTGTTCTCACACTAGGCCATATAACCATATAGCAATTAAAGCACAGAAACAGACCATCTCGGCCCTTCTAGTCCGTGCCGAAATCTTACCCTATCCTATTCCCACCGACTTGCACTGAGCCCATAACCCTCCATTCCTTTCCTGTCCATATATATATCCAATTTAACTTTAAATGACAACATAGAACCTGCCTCAACCACTTCTGCTGGAAGCTCATTCCACGCAGCTACCACTCCCTGAGTAAAGAAGTTCCCCCTCATGTTACCCCTAAACTTTTGTCCTCTAATTCTCAACCCATGCCCTCTTGTTTGAATCTTCCCCACTCTCAATGGAAAAAGTCTAACCACGTCAACTCTATCAATCCCTCTCATAATTTTAAACACGTCTATCAAGTCTCCCCTCAACCTACTACGCTCCAAGGAATAAAGACCTAACTTGTTCAACCTTTCTCTGTAACTTAGGAGATGAAACCCAGGCAACATTTTAGTAAACCTCCTCTGTACTCCCTCAATTTTATTAACATCCTTCCTATAATTCGGTGACCAGAACTGTACACAATACTCCAAATTTGGCCTTACCAATGCCTAAGACAAATTCAACATTACATCCATGATGCCATCAGTTGGGATACTCTCCTCTGCACATCTAAAGAAGTTTGTCAACATTTTAAAAAATCTATTTATAGAGAAACAGCCCTTCAAGCCACACTGCCCAAGTTAACCCCAGCCTAATAACGGGACAATTTACAATGACCAATGAACCTACTAACCGGTATGTGTTTAGACTGTGGGAGGAAACCGCAACACCAACATGCACATGCGAAGGAATGTACAAACTTGCTAACAGAGGATGCTGGAATTGAACTCTGAACTCTGACACCTGAGTCATAATAGCATGGTGCTAACCGCTAAGCTGCCGTGGCGCCCTATTTGTATAGACACAGCATGCTTTAGATGACATGCCAAATTTATGCATACTTCTAAGAAAGTAGAGGCGCTGCCGTGTACATATACACCAGGAGAGGTATTTGTTTGTAAGCACACTCACTCAAATTTAAATTAAACCAAGGAACATTGCGCAGATGTACAGAGCTGGCAACGGTGTCTGTTGTTCTGCTTTGATGTTTTCATGATTTGTGTTAACATCAAAAATGACTAAACTAATTTATATCAAAAGGATAATATTTTTTGGTAATATCTTCCTAATTAATTTTTGAGAAAGCACTATTGCTGCTTTGCTATAAGCTAATGTTCTTTGAGAAGTACTGGATGTGTTCAACTGGATTTTAAGTGCATTCATTCACAAAGGGAACAGTGAGGGAAGATATGTGTAATCATAGATGCGAATCAAATCCATTTTTCACATGAAAGAAGTCAAGAGGTGGAGGAAGTAAAATATTAAACCGGCTCATACTTTCATGAGAAAGTTATCAGTCGTGCAGACAAGACCATTGAAAACACATGACACGGTACCAAGGCAAATGGTATATCATAAATGGAAAAGAGTGTGTGCAAGAGACATGATGTATTGAAATTGAAATCTAACACAACTTCACTCAGATGTGGCAAGCTAAAATGAGGACTCTGCTTTCTGAGGATCTTCTGCGGAAATAAAGAGATATGTTCTGAACAGAAACATGCATTTGTATAGAGCCTTTAGCACTGTTCTTCACAGTTCATTTTCAAATCCTGAGCCATGCCTATTGCAGTAGCTTGGTCAAGGAATTAGGCTTTAAGTGTCTTAAAGGAAAAGAGAGGGCCAGAGAGGTTTACTCAGCTGCTATGGTCCTCTATTTTCAAGTAGAGGACCATAGCAGCTGAAAGCATGCCAGACTATGAAACAGGGATTAGATCTGTGGGTACACAGGGGGCCAGAAGTGAAGAAACACATATACTTCAGCGTGCAGTCGAGCTACAAATCACTTACAGATAATAGAAACTAGGAGTTGGGCTGAAGTTACCATGGACGGATTTGAAAACAAAATGTTCACGCATCTGTGAGCTAACAATAAAATCAAATAGTAAAGAAACTTTATATTCAATTGGAGCATATGTACTTTATGCACATAAAATTAGTGTATGTATATAAGTTAATCTTATGTATTTATATTTATTGTGTTGTTATGCTGTACTGGATCAGGAATAACAAGCACTTTATTTTCCTTTACACTTGTAAGCTAATGAATGACAATAAACAACCTTAAAATCACAAATCCTTTTGCATGCCAGTCTTACACCAAATTTTATCCCTTAAAATAAATAAATGTTTGTGTTTCCTTATTTGACAGAATTTCTAGACATGACAACCTGTTTAAACACTTTGGAAACTGAGATATTTTTAGAGGTACTAGACATTTAGTCGAACCTAGAAATAGAATTTGTACATAGAGGGAGAAGCAGGGCAGGAAAACAGAGATGACAAAATACCATTGAAGGCTGTGCTTTTATTGGCAAAGGCACTGCAAATATTGGTGCAAACATTTGGAATTTTCACACCACTCTGTTACCATCAAAAGCTACTGATGTGGTTCTGCAGAGAGCAGTCTCAATTATGAGAAGGTCAGGTTAACACCAAGGGACTGCTTTCCTCCTTTATATCACTGGAGCTCAAATGATGTGGGTTAGTGTCATTACAAAGCTATATCTGAATAAATAAAACTATAGTTAGGGAGCAGACTGCTGTACCTGATCACTTGAAAGAAACAATTCAGAAATCAAATCTTTCTATTCAAAACACTTGCACTACATTCAACAGTTAACCTTATGCAAATTGAAACAATTATAAAGTTATTACACTTGGATACGCCCTCTTTTAGAAATGACGGATCAACCTAGAGACAGGCTGCAAATTTGTGTTTAGTGCAGTGCTTGAATTTGGCAACTAGATTGTGCAGAGTATACAAGTTATACCAAACGTTCAAACAGATACAGGAAAACAACGGACAGTACACAAGAACACAAGTACACAACTAGATTGTGCTGAGTATACGAGTTACACCAAACCTTCAGACAGATACAGGAAAACAACTGATGGTACACAAGAACACAAGTACACAACTAGATTGTGCTGAGTATACCAGTTATACCAAACCTTCAGACAGATACAGGAAAACAATGGACAGTACACAAGGAGCTATGCAGAATGTCCACATTTGCTGAAAAAGATCTCTCTAGTTTAATCCCACCTTCCAGCACAAAAACAAAGCTCTGCAAGTACATATCCAAGCACTGTTCTAATGTGATGAGTTTGATGTCTCTCCCACCCTCCCAAGAGTAAGTTCCAGACCTCCACTCCACTTTTCCTCATCTCCCTTTAATCTGTCTACCAATTAAATCTTAGCTTTCTGCATGAGCTCTATTTGGGCCCTTCATTGTTTAAAACACCTCAATTTAGTTTCCTTTGTTTTGAAAAAGAAACAGCCCTATCTAATCTATCCTCTCCTGAAAACTAAGACTGGCTAATGCTCCACGTAGACCTCCTCTCACTCGATTTCCACTCATATTCTACCTGCAGATCTTTCTATTCCTTTCTCCCTCGTGATTCTTTAATTTCCCCTTAAATGCATCCCTTGTTCAAAAAAGAAGAAAGGTGGAAGACAGGGAACTACAGACCAATTAGCTTAACAGCTATTATTGGCAAGATGCAAGAATCAATAATCAAAGAGGAAAGAGCTAATCTTTAAGTGAAGCTGAATATAATTAAACACACTCAACATTATCTTATGAAAAATGTCATGTTTGACAAATTTACTTGAATCTTTGAGGATGTAACAAGGAGAATTGATAGGCAGGGACGTGTAAATGTTGTGTGTTTAGATTTCCAAAGAGCATTTGACAAGGTGCCATATAGGAGGCTATTGAATAAATTAAAAGCCCTTAGGATCAGAAGACGCAGTTACAATAGATTGTCTCATGGAAAAGGAAGAGCTGGAGTGAAGAACATAACAGATGCTGCAGATGCAGAGAATCTTGGGCAACACAGAAAAATGCTGTAGAGGAAGTCAGCATCTATGGAGGAAGAGCCTTGGCCCAAAATGTCAACTGTTTATTCCCCTTCATAGACGAAACCTGACCTGCTAGGTTCTTCCAGCATTTTCTGTGTGTTGGAATGATGAGCCTTTTTCACATTGACAGGAGTCACTAGTGGAGTACTGCAGGATCAATTCTTGGCCTGCAATTGTTCTCTATTTACACTAATGATTTGGAAGAAGGAACAGTATGTAAGGTTTCCAAAACAGCCAACAATACAAAGGAAGGGCATGTTGCGATACTGTGATTCTGCAACAGGATATAAATAGGCTGTGTGGGTAGGCAAATGGAGTTTAATGCAGGGAAGTGAGAAGTCATGAATTTCGGTAGAATAAATCAGAACGTAGATGGGGAGAATCTAAATGGAGAGAATGCAAGTACAGGGGGATCTAGGTATCCTAGTGCAGGAATCACAAAAATAACACAGGCAGGTTGAACAAATTCATACTTTAGGTTCCTAATTGTGGTTAACCCACAAGTGAAAGGATTACACTGCACCTCGCCTTATAGTTGTGAGGGCAGTAAAATAACTTGAGGTGAAAAACCACAAAGTTAAGTCAGCAAAGTGTGGCAGGCTGGTGAAAATGACTTAAGTGTTCTCTCACAGCAAAAAAACTACAAGGTATGAGGCCATGTCAATATATGTACTAAAAGAGACCTCACATGATGAACATGACAGGAAGTCTTCATGCATGTGAGGTTGATCAAGGGTGTACTGTAGATCATAGATCTTGTGGGGGAGATTGAAGGGAACAGTCCTTCCAAGTGGTAATACAGGGTCAAACCTCTGCCATAGTGATCAGCATTTGGTAGGGCCATCTATGTGGGAAGGGGAGGGGAAGCGTTAACTAACTGCTGGTTGTGGTCTTTCCGGTAGAAGACGTAGTGCTGTGTATGCCTGTCTGTTGTTCCAGACATTGCACAGACCATCCATCTTGGTTTGAAAGTCCCACCTATTGATGATGGACAGTTCAGCTAAAGAGGCTTTGCTGTTATTAAGTTTTTGACTTGAGGACTGATCCCCAAAGCAGTGCTCCATGGCAGGTTCTCTTAAATGAATGCCGAAAAGGTCCTGCAAACTTTGCACGGGCCTCCTGGTCTGTTACTCACAGGACATGCACTGATATTACAGGTGTGCTATTCAGGCACACAAGCATGCTGTCTGATGATATTCCATATGTGGTGATATCACGTGTCACGTGTAAGAACGTGAGTGGACAGAGTTCTGAGCATACGCAGAAATGACAGAATGATCGAGAAACTTGTATGGTGAAAACGTGGTTGCTGTTTGCTGTTGTAAATAAAAGTTCTAGTTCTTATTCTTCCAGAATATGGTTTGTTCTTAGTAACCCATGGTACGTATAAAGAACACAACACCATATAGTCAAATACAGTTGCATTAGTAAGTTAGGCGCAAGGAGGATTCTTAAAAATTATTACGGAGTTCACAGAACACAAGTAAGCCCTAATTTTCTTAGACCTTGCCTTTACACATCTGTGACTTTTCTGCAATCTCATATTTCTAACCGTACCTCTGGAAAACCATCTTGGAAAGACATTCTTATATCAGGCATTCTGCAAATGCAAGAGAGTGAGCAGGAGCTTCAGGAAAATATTAAAACGATGCAACTGATTGCTTGAAATTGACCATTGTTGGTTCCGTCCTTCGGAAAATGTTCCAACAACAATTAGCCTTAAAGTAGCCCCTTTAATATAGATATGTGCTTTGAAGTTTGTTGTCAAACAATATGTAACTACTAGCCATATGTAACTTGGAGTTATTAGTTTAGATGAGAAAACTCCTTGAAAAATGGGTGAATGGGACCGGTGATGATCAAACTACTTGATGTGTCCTTTCAATATACAGTATCTCCGCAACTCCTGTACACTTTCTGACAACTACAGGAATCCATTATGAAATACCAATCTCAAAATTATTTCCAAGTATGTGTTTGATGATACAAGGTCATTGAATAGCCACACATATTAAAGAAAGGAGGGAGAGAGAAAACAGGGAACTTCATAGCTGTAGACCTGACACCAGTGTGGGGAAAATAATGAAACCCATTATTAGGGAAGAGGACACCTAGAAAGTGTGAATAGGATTGTACAGAGTCAACTTGGATTTGTAACAGGAAAATCATGTTTGACAAATCTGCTGAGAGTTCATTAAGGTTGCAATTTGCAGAACAGGCAAGGACAAACCAGTTGATGTTGGGTTTTGGATTTCTAGAAGAACTTCAAGACAGTGGCGCACATAGATTATTTTTTTAAAATGGAAGCACGGGGTAGCAGGAATAATATAGTGGTGTGAAATGAAAATTAGGGAACAGAGAAAATGTTCAGAATAAAGAATTTGTTTTTGTTTATGGAGAGGATGATTTGTAGAGTGCTTCAATGGTCACTGATAGAGCTGTTGTTTTTCACAATCTACATCATGTCTCATAGAACAGTTAGACCAGTCACTGGTATAAGCTGACGATCCAATGCTGAGTGAAAGAGTAGGCTGTGAGGAGGATGCAGATGAGTTTCTGGGAAATTCAGACAAAATAAGTGAAAAGGCATGAATGGAAAGAGTCAAACTGGTATTTACATCATACTTTTCAGAATCTGTGCCTTTCCTGTGCCCGTGCCACAACTGGTTTCACAGACAGAACAAAGCTGATGCCTGAAGGAATGTAGGAAGTTGCTGCCACTTCTAGAATGCATTTACAAATTGCACTTTTGATCCCTGCTTGCAGTGTTCTTCCAACATTCTTAAAATATGCACATGATAATTAACTTGAATGCATTTGGATCATATTCAGAATAAAGTGACTGGTGAATAACATTAAATGATCCAGTGCAAATAAATGTCTATCAAACAAGCGTCTGCACTCAGAAGTATAAATAATAGTTTGCTTAATTAGGGGTTCTTTCATTTGGAAAATTGCTAAGGGGGTGACCTGATAGAGGACTGAGGGGAAATGAAATGGCTTAACAAGGGGTACATGGATACGTTTTTACATGATAAATGTTCATAACTAGGAGGAACCAAGTATCAGTTAGTTAATCCTACAGCAAATTCAAGGGTAACCTCTTTACACTAAGAGTGGTGTGAATGTGGAACTCATTACTATGTAGCTGAAGTGAATGGCAGAAATACTCCAGGGGAATTTGCTGATTCTGTGAGATGTCAAGAGGTGGGACCATGTTTGTGTGGAGAACAGCACTGGCTTGCAGGGCAGAGTTTCTGTAGATTTGGCATAACTATATGAAAGGATGTTCTAAGATTCTGGTGTTCACATCTGCTTTAGCTCTCCTATCATTGCAAGCGCCTCAAAAATTAAATTAAAATAATTAAGACCTGTTCTGTAGAGAACCATGTTGGCTCTTGCTGATTAGGCTATAATTTTCTAAATCCTCATTGACTAAGCCTACACTATCTCCTAAGGTTTCCTACTTCTACCTTCAGATGCTGTTCTGTGCCTTTGACTGCTGGCAGAGCAGAACACACGTCCCAATGGATTACCTTGTCCTTTGGGGGAATTGGTAAATTACCCATTTTCTCCTGAACCTTCAGCTCTTATTTCAAGTTCAAGTTCACTCACCATGATGCTATTTTAGTCTTTGCAGCCAAGGGTTGGAGTTTCAGAATAGGGAGGTTTGTTGCAATTGTACAGGAGGTTGGTGAGACTTCACTTGGAATACTGTGCACAAATTCCCCTTAACTAATACAAAACAGAGTAACGTTGGAGGAAGTCAAAAGGAGATTCACCAGGCTAATTCCTACAATGAGAGGACTGTCCTACAAATAGAGAATAAATAGTTTGAGCTTGTATTCCTTGAAGTTTAGAGGAATGATGTTTCAAAGGATCTTACTCAAATACTTAATATCCCAGTGGGTTTGGCAGAGTAGATGGTGGAATGTTTTCTCTAGTGGAAGAGTCTCAAGAAGGGGAACATAACTACAAGGGCATGGTCATTTAAAATGGAGGTACACAGAACTGCTGGATCTTTCTAGAGTGGCAGATGGTGGAAAGTGGGTTATTATAAGTATTTCAAGTGGAGGTGGACGAATACTTGATAGATTGAAGAATTATAAAGAGTATGGAAACATGGCAAAGAATAGGGGTGAGGCCAGCAGATATCAGCAATGTTCATATTAAATGCCAAGGCAGGCTTGAAGAGCGTGATAGCCTACTCCTGTTTCTGATGTAATCATTCCTCCCAATTGACTGGGAATAATTAATACTCAAATCAACACAGTCCAGTAGATAGTTGATTAAAATATAAAGAAGTGCTGCCTGACTTGAGGACCAGACTTGTACAATCTACTATATTATATTATTTTATATACTATACAATATTATATATGACACTGTATTATATTTTATAATATATTTTTTAAAGGAGATTATGGGTGTGTATATATATTAACACATGCATACACCACATACAATCTCCTTTTGTCTTCAATTTAAATGAATGTAACTTTTGATTTGAGAGTGAAACACATCAATAAGTATTTAAAGTTTGCATAATTTACAAATGTATTTGAGCTAAATGTACTGCACAATAATAATGTGTTGCAGCAAAGACGCTGAAGTCTGAAACAAAATGCAATAAAAACCAAGGTCACCTTTTTTTTGACCTCAACTTGTTTGTTAATCCCTTGTGCAGTATGACTTTATCTTCAAGTAGACCTCTTTCCCCATATTCAGTACGCCAATGGAGTCCTCTGGTAGAACTGCTTGATACTGCCCTAATAACTTCTTGATACTGTATCTGAAATATTTTTAATTAATTTGCTGGACATCAGGGTTTCAATTGAACTAATGCATGACAGCAACCACTGCCAGTAACAGGGAAGCTCACATCATACAGAGGACTAAACTGCTGTGGGCAATTTTCATCTTGGTCAACAGCAAACACTGTTGTTGAAAAATCTAAGTCCTTTCTCCCCCTGTGAGAAGTGCAGTGGAAAAGTAACCTCTAATCTTGAGCTGAACTCTCAATGGGGCCTTAACTAAAGTGATAGAAATGAAAGAAGATCCCTATTCAAAATATGATAAAATAATGTATAACTGTTTGCTTTCGTAGGCAGTAGCTCACTTAACCTTGCACCATGTAATGGCACATGGACTATTCACGAGAAGCAATGAACAATGCATCTGTTCTGTACTACATTCTGAACAGTTCCCATCTCTTTTACAAGAATGGGTATTCTCTTTCCACCCTCAATGCAATTGTTTTTCTGCAAACACAACTAACGTCCTTCAAGACAAGCATTTATGTTTGTATTTGCATTTCATGCATTCCCACATGCTGTGCTTTCTGCCAATAATTTATGACTGATCTGCACCCAGCCTGCCCCTCAGCATTTTTATTTAATCTCTGCAACACAGATTTATGGCAACTTGTCATTAATAATACAAAAATGTGCATGTGCCTTAGCAAAATACAGGGCGTAAAATATTCTCCTACAAAAGTGCATTTTCAAGAATTACACAGAGAATTCTACTAATATACCTCAACATACCAACATTTATTGCAATCATTCATCATTTTTCCCTTTTGTGAGTTTTATTTACGTTACTATCCCAGAAGAATTCTGAAGAAGTTTTCAATTAAGCATGATTTAAAAATACATTTGTTTTGGCTGAAAGCTGTTCTTTCAAGTGCAAGGCATGATGGCCAGAAATGTTTGATTGAACCTTTGGAAGAGTTTTCTAAAGAGGGCTATCAATAGCAACAAGATATTCTGACCAAGAAACTACTGTAAAATCCAAGACAAACCTGATGCCTCTAACAGGCATAAGAAAACCTTATAACAGAGAACTTTTAAATATATTATAACCAGTCCAATTATATATACAGTATTTTAATCATAATTATATAAAAATGATTTGCTTCAGCAGTTTGATGAAATATTTCTTCAACCATTTATCCAGATAGTTCTAGTATATTCAAATATATCTATATATTTAACCATATGTAAGGACGTAACCATATGGTTAGTTATTACGGGAAGGAATTCCACCACGTGATTCTTCACAATGCCTCTGTGGATGATTCAAAGTATAACACGAGTAACACTGACAGCCAGACACAGTTATTATGCACTCTAGTTACTCCTCCCTACATCACCTTTGAGTAGCAACCCTGTTGCCGGAGTGGAAATGTTCTGTTTGGATGATATGTGCACTCAAACTGCTATGGCCAGCAAAGCACCATGGGCACTTCTTTCCCATAGGTTGTTGGCAAAATGCTATCCCATTATCCTCTGCCCCCTGCAGCTGGAGAAATCGATTGCCTAAGGTTGCTGTTAGGTCATGGAAATTGATAACCCTTACATGCTTCACTCATGTTAGTGTGTCTGTGTCTGCCAGATAGTGCACTTTATAAATTAAAGCTTCAAAAGCAAATATATTGTAAGTAGCTAGTTATCTCACTGGAACTGAAACTGAACAATACCAGGATTATAGTGACAGAAATTGCATTTTCTGTAATGGAGTTTAATAATGTTACAACTCTCTCCCACAGGCTTCCTCCGTCTGCCATGAACCGAAGGATTTGTTAATGCAGATGATGTCAACATTGAAGCCCTAGTTAATCACAAAAATGGATTATGCTTGTAATTAAGGTTGTAAAATATTAATCTCTGACACTTATTGAGAGAACAAATACTTTTATCTGCTAACTGGCATACCTCAGTGAACTATGAATCTATTTTGGCTGCTTTCTGCTTTTTCACATCAAAGGGAGTAGAATTTCCTACCACAAGTATACATCTAAAATATTTAGACAATTAATTAGATACAGATAATTTTAATGGATATTGGATTTCAATACCCAGCAAAATTTCAGTGCTGCAAGTATATAAAGTCTGATTTATACTGTGCTGACACACAGCAACAAATCACGCCTTGTTACAAAGTTGTACTTCACAGCTCTAGCTTTTGAACAGAATAGGGTTCGTTTTATCTATTGAGGACAAATAGAAAAAATATATATCATTTCAGTGTATTGAACAGGTGGCTGCTAATGGACCGAGAGGCAGCTCCAGCACTGATATTACTCTGAAGCCAAGCAACCAAGTACACAATAACTATCTACTTGATACCTTTGAGTCATTAGGGTCAAGCCCCAATCCATAGCCTGGATTAAAATGGAGTCATAGAGAACAGCAAGTTGCACGTATACACTAGAAGAACCCAAATTCCATTCTAGCTTGTGTAATAATGAGTTTAGTCAAAGCTGATGCAGAAAGTAGAGGATTAAGAAGAGAGGGGGAGGCTCCACTTGGACTCCCTTTGCTGATAGCTGAAGATAGCCATATGCAGATTGAGGCTGAGAGAAGGTTTAGCCACACTCCACTTCATACTCGTGTGTACCCTCTAGCCCTCCATGTAGATCCATGACGCGATTTCCTGCACCAAACGTGCTACAGAAGTGCAAGCAGTCTTGGATAATCACCTAAAGGTGCACACAAGGGACTCAAGGATAAAGGAACAGCTGGTTGCCAAGGACTAATTTTCTGTGATGAGTGAGGGCAAGGGAAAAAGTATGTGAGGCTTGGAGTGGGAAGGAAATAAGTTCTTTAAATCTATAATTGTCAGATAATTTGGGAAAATGTCAAAAATACATACTTAACAGATGTGGTGGCAATGGGGTTAATAACTTCTGAATGATAAAACATTTTGTGATTTGTCCTCTATGTGCATTACTTATTAGCTCTTGGCTTTGAGTCATAAATTTGTAGATTGTAGTCCAATTGTTTTAGCACAGGAACAATGCAGTAATGAGTGAGCACTGCACTCTCAGAGGTGCTGGGGAAGACCTTGAATGGAGCCACCAACCGCTTTCTCAGGTAAACTTAAAAGATTACATGGAACTATTCAAGAGAAGTACAGAAAAGTTATCTCTGTTACCTTGGCCATTATCTATCTCACAATCAACATCAGGAAATTGCCACATTTCTATTTGTGGAGCATCTTGTACCACACATTGGGTGCTGTATTTTATACTGATAAACCATAACATCAATTCAGAAGAAGTTCAGTAGGGGAACTGCCTCAGGATATCAAGCCAGCCGCTGTTTAAATTTATACCTTTTTCTTAAAATTAGTCAAACTCCTGCTGTTATGTTCTAACCATTTAAATCTAATATTTAAATTGTGATTACAAGAACTTAAAGAGGGTGCCTCCATCCTTTTAAACACGAGCTGAGAAAGAAAAAAATTACTATCTCTTTGTTTTCTTATATTTTTGTTTGCTTACTTCAACTCAAACATGGACTGTTGATGACATCATCTGGGAATTGGCTTAGAGCACAAGGGAGCTGAATGAACACACAGTTGAAATAATTCAACACTGGATTCGCGGAAGAAGCTAGAGAGTGGTAGTAAGTGGTTGCCTCTCTGGCAGGAGGCTTGCGGCTGGTGGTATGCCACAGGGATCGATGCTGGGCCTGTTGTTGTTTATCGTCTTTATCAATGATCTGGTTGATAACATGGTAAACTGGACCAGCAAATTTCTGGATGACACCAAGATTGGGGGTGCAATAGACAACGAGGAGGACCGTCAAAGCTTGCAGTGGGATCGGACCAGCTTGAAAAATGAGCTGAAAAAATGTCAGATGGAACTTAATGCAGCCTACTGTAAGGTGTTGCACTTTGGGAGGACCGACCGGGCTAGGTCCTACACAGTGTGAGGCAGGGCACCGAGGAGGGCGAGAGAACAGACAGATCCGGGAATTCAGATCCGTGATTCCTTGAAAATGGTGTCACAGATATATAGGGTTGTAAAGAAAGCTTCTGATACAGTAGTCTTCATAATTCTATGTACTGAGTGCAGGAGCTGGGATATTATGTTGAAGTTGTACAAGGTGTTGGTGAGGCCTAATTTGGAGCATTGTGTGCAGTTTTAGTCACCCACCTACAGTAACGATGTAAATACAATTGAGAGAGTGCAGAACAAAGAAGTACAAGCATGATGCTGGGACTTGAGGACCTGAGTCATAGGGAAAGGTCGAATAGGTTAGGACTTCATTCCCTGGAACGTAGAAAATTGAGGGGATACTTGATAGAGGTTTACAAGATTATAAGAGGTATAAATACAGTAAACGCAAACAGGCTTTTTCCACTGAGATGGGATGAGCCTAGAACTAGAGGTTATGGGTTAAGGGTGAAACATTTAAGGGGAATTTCTTCACTCAGGGGGCGGTGAGGATGTGGAATGAATGTAGGCTGATTTCAACACTTAAGAGAAATTTGGATAGGTACATGGACATTAGGGGTTATGGAGGGCTATGATCGGAGTGCAGGTCGATGGGACTCAGCAGAATAATGGCTCAGCACAGAGTAGCTAGGCCGAAGAACCTGTTTCTGTGATGTGGTGTTCTCTGACTCCACAAGAACACCAAGGCTCTCTGGTTTAATGACCGTATCAACAGATGCAAATTCAGTTCTGTCACACATGTCAAGCTCAACACTAGTGACTGCTTCAACCTATCTCCTCAGTGATATCATTGCCATTTAGTACAGTATTTAAAGATAATTGTATATCTACATATTATTTTCCTTGCTCAGGAGAGGAAAAATAAATCTGTTTAAAAGTTATTGTTATTGTAATTTTTCTTTGTCTCTTTAAGGAGCCTTAATCTAATTACTTTATTGTATAGCACTTCGCTAAAATGTTCATGTATTGAAAGAAAATAAAAGTGAGCCACAAAATGACAATAGTCACTGGTTTATCTAGAGGGAAGACACTTCTCCGTAAACAGTAGGGAATACAAACAACTGAGGTGTGTTGTCTTAATGCAGATCATTTGCCATCATTTGCTGTGATTTGCCGCAGGCAACAGTGCTGTCAGTATGTAAACAAAGTTAAACTACATACCAGTTGTTCACTTGCAGAATAGTTAGTCCTGTGTCTTGAGCAAGCTGCTTCTTCTGTTCTTCTGAAGGGTAAGGGTGCTGGAAGATGCCAAGCCAAAGAGATAACATTAGAATAAAATGATCTGGCAAAAAAATATGTACATGCACTGTGAAAATGCATTAAATTGGAATGAGTTCATTAATTATTGTAAGCTGAGGCACTGTATTCTCCTAAGTGTTAGTGAGATCTGAAATCATCTAATTAATGACAGAAAATGGGAAGCCAATTATAAAGTTAAGTGAAGTGTAGAAACAGCTACATTAATTAAAATCCCTGCTTTACCTGTTCACTCAACTCTATGAGAATCCTAGACAGCCAGTTTGACAGAATACCATAAAACATAATTAGTATCAGCATCCTTTTCTCGGGTGGGTGTGAGATATTATAAAATTCCAGTTTTTGAAAACAACCATCCAACTTTTGCTGGGAATCTGGGGTCAACTGAGTGGAATTTTTGGATGACACATTATTAAACTTCTCAAATAAAAACCAAATCAACACCAGTTCCAAACAGCACAACAACAACAGATAAACAGTTTTAAATACTACTGATACAATATTCAGAATTCAATATAAAAGTTTAATGGAAGATATAATCAGATTTGAATTGTGAGTAACTGTAAATGTTACAGTATATAATATAGATCTTAATCATAAAATCCAGAATCAGGTTTATTATTACTGACATACGTCAGAAATTTGTTGTTTTGTGGCAGCAGTACAGTGCAAGACCTAAAATGTTACTAAATTAAAGATTAAGACCATAAGACATAGGAGCAGAATTAGACCATGTGGCCCATCGAGCCTGCTCGGGTTATTTGGTCATGACTGATCCATTTCCCTTTCAACCACATTCTCCTGCCATCTCCCCATAACCTTTCATGCCCTGACTAATCAAGAACCTATCAGTCTCCACCTTAAATACACCAAACGACCTGGTCTCCACAGCCACCTGTATCAACGAATTCCACAGATTCATTACCCTAGGTCTAAAGAAACTACTCCTCATCTCTCCTAAATGGGCATCCCTCTATGAGAGGTGGGCTTGTGAGCTTGTGCCCTCTGGTCCTAGACTCCCCCACTATCGTAAACATTCTCTCCATATTCACTCTATCTAGGCCTTTCAGTATTTGATAGGTTTCAATGAGAAGCCCCTTCATTTTTCAAAATGCCAGTGAGTACAGACCCACAGCCATCAAACACTCCTCATGCGATAACCCTTACATTCCCGGAACCATTTTTCTGAACCTCCTCTGGACCCTCTCCAATGTCAGCACATCCTTTCTTACATAAGGGTCCCAAAACTACTCACAATACTCCACGTGAGGCCTCAGCAGTGTCTTATAAAACCTCAGCATTTTATATAGTTTATATTCTAGTTCACTTGAAATTAATGTTAACATTGCATCTGTCTTCCTCACCATTGAGCCAATATGCAAGTTAACCTTCAGGGAATCCTGCATGAGGATTACCAAGTCCCTTTGCAGCTCAGATTTTTTAAATGTTCTTCCCATATAGAATATAGTCTCTGCTTTTATTCCTTCTACCGAAGTGCATGACTATATACTTCCCGACACTATACTCCATCTGCCACTACTTTGCCCATTCTTCTAATCTGTCTAAATCCTTCTGCAAACTCTCTGCTTCCTCAACACTCTTTGTCCCTCCACCTACTTCGTATCATCAGAAAACTTGGCTACAAAGCTATCAATTCCATCATGTGAATCCTTGACATATAATGTGAAAAGAAGCAGTGTCAACACTGACCCCTGCAGAACACCTGTAGTTACTGGCAGCCAATCAGAAAATGCTCACTTTATTCCCACTCTTTGCCTATTGCCAATCAGCCGATGCTCTATCCATGCTAGAACTTCCCTGTAATACCATAGGCTCTTTTGGCACCTCGTCAAATGCCTCGTGAAAATCCACTGATGCTCTTTTGTCTAAGTTGTTTGTTATTTCCTCAAAAAATTCCAACAGATTTGTTAGGCAAGAAACCATGCTAAGTTTGGCCTATTTTATCATGTGCTTCCAAGTTGCCTGAAACTTCATCCTTAACAAACGATTCCAATATTTTCCCAACCATTGAGGTCAGGCTAACTGGTCTGTAATTTCCTTTCCTCTGTCTCCCTCCTTCTTGAAGAGTGGAGTGATTTTACAATTGTTCAGTCCTCCAGAGCTATGCTAGAATCGATTAATTCTTGAAAGATCATTACTAATGCCTCTACAATCTCTTCAGCCACCTCTTTCAGAACCTTGGGGTGTAGTCCATCAGGTCCAGGTGACTTTTCTACCTTCAGACCTTTCAGCTTCTCAGGCACTTTCTCCTTAGTAACAACAACTGCATTCACTTCTGCCCCCTGACACTCTCGAACTTTTGGCATACTGCTAGCGTCTTCCACAGTGATGATGAATTCTAAATACTTATTCAGTTTATCTACCAATTCCTTGTCCCCCATCACTACATCTCCAGTGCATTTTCCAGCAATCCAATTTCTACTGTCGCTTCTCTTTTACCATTTATGTAAGATATCCTCTTTGATATTACTGGCTAGCTTACCTTCATATTTCATCTTCTCCTTCCATATGCCTTCTGTTGGTTTTTAATGCTTCCCAATCCTTTAATTTCTCACTGATTTTTGCCCTATTATATGCCCACACTTTTCCTTTTATGTTGGCTTTGACTTCCCTTGTCAGCCACAGTTGCATTGTCCTGCCATTAGAAATACTACTTCTTTAGTATGTACCTATCCTGCGCCTTCTGAATTGGTCCCAGAAACTTTAGCAATTGCTGCTGTGCCATCGCCCCTGCTAGTGTTCCCTTTACAATCAAATTTGGCCAGATTCTCTATTATACCTCTGTAATTTCCTTTACCCCACTGAAGACTTTAGCTTCTTCTCAAATTGCAGGGTGAATTTTATTATATTATGATCACTGTCTCCTAAGGGTTCCTTTATCTTTAGTTCCCAAATCAAATCTGGTTCAGTAAACAACACACAATCTAGAATAGCAGATCCTCTAGTTAGCTCAACAACAAGCTGCTCTAAAAAGCCATCTCGTAGACCTTCCACAAATTCTCTCTCTTTGGATACAAAATCAGCACCAATCTGATTTTCCCAATTTACCTGCATATTGAAATCCCCCATGACTACCTTTTGGCATGCATTTTCTATCTCCCATTGTAAATTCTAGCCCTCAACCTGACTACTGTTAAGAGGCCTGTATATAACACCCATCAGGGTTGTTTTACCCTTGCAGTTCTTTAACTCCACCCACAATGATTTTACATCTTCTGATCCTCTGTTGCCTCCTTCTAATGATCTGATTTCATTTTTACCAACAGATTCAGCCCACCCCTTTTGCCTAGCTGCCTGTCCTTTCGATAGATCTGTATCCTTGGATGTTAAGTTCCCATCTATATTTTTTCAGCCACCACTCAGTGATGCTCACACCATCATACCTGGCAATCTCGAAATGCACTACAAGGTCATCTATCTTACTGCCTGCCTTCAAATACATCACCTTCAGTCCTGTATTCATCACTCTTTTCAAGTTTGTCTCCTGTTACACTGCATTTCATCCCATTGGCTGCAATTTTGTCCTATCATCTACCTGTCCTTCCTGACAGTCTCACTACACACTGCCTCGGCTCGTATACCAACTGCCCCATCACTCAGTTTCCCATCCGCCTGCTAAATTAATTTAAACCCTCCCCAACAGTTCTAGTAAATCTGCCACAATAAAGTATTAAATATTAGCTTTACTTGTCACATGTACATCAAAACATTGAAACATCCAGTAAAAGGTGTTGTTTGCATCAAAGAACAACATATGCTGGGGGCAGCCTGCAAGTGTTCCCATGCTTCCAGAGCCAATGTAGCATGCCCATACTAACCCTAACCCATACTTCTTTAGAAGGTGGGAGGAAACCAGAGCATCCACAGGAAACACATGCAATCATGGGTAGAACATACAAACTGGATTGGAAATTGAACCCTGACTGCTAATGCAGTAAAGTGTTACTCTGGTCACTATGCTGCCGTGACACACATTACTGTAAGTTACAATACAAATTATTCAAGGAGAATAATGAGGTAGTTCCAAAGTTCGCCTTCTTTTTTAAAGGGAAATGAAAGTAGTTCTATAAAAAAAGGTGCCATTAAATTCCCAGATGACTTAAAAATTACTTGAAAACATTCCTTACTTTGTCTTGGAAAAATGAGATGAATCTTCTCATAGTTTCTGGAACTAGGGAGGTTAGTTGGCCATTGTAAATTGTCTTGTTATTAGACTAGGACTGAATCAGGGGATTGCTGGGCAGCATGGCTTTAAGGGCCAGAAGGGCCTTCCTTCTGCTGAGGCTAGTAAGTCAGAAAGACACATGCAATCCTGCAAACCAAAGTTATACTGTCATCTGCACAGTGATGGACTTCAGTGGCAAGCATGGCAGCACCCCGCCTATCTGGTCAACGCAATGCCTTGTGGAAGTGGAAGTCCTCACTCTGTTCATAAAAAAGAGTCTCTGTTAGGGCGATAAATTATCCAAAGTGCTCAATTCGCTACTCGCAAAAGTAGCTTTGCGTTGGATTGGAGTTACACTACAGTCCGAGAGCAGGCAAAATTAAGGTTCACACTTAGGTGGCATCTTTTATCGTCAGTCACATGTAGAACATACAAACTCCATGCAGGCAGCACTGGGAATTGAACTCGGGTCAGCTATACTGTAAAGAATTGTGATAAGCACTTTTAGGATGATGCAGTGATGGTTTAAGTCCAGTGAAGTACTTTCAAAGTGGAATCACTATTGTAATATAAGAAACAAAGTACCAAGTTTGCATAACAGTTATTTTACACAAATGGCAATGTGATAATAGCAGATAATCTAATTTGTTCATGTAGATTAAGGAATAAATGTCAGCCAAGGCACCTGGCCCTACTTCAAAATCACACATTGGATCTTCTACATCCATTTGATAGAATAGGTTGGATCTCAGTTTAACATCTCAGCCAGCAATTTGGTATAAGGTACATATTAGTAGAACAACAAGCTGCAGGAAACAATATGCAGTTTCAAGTGTTCCTTCAAATTAATGGTGAAGATTTGTTTTGCTCTACCTTGAGAAATATTCTCAGTTTAAAATTACCTTCAGTAACTTACAAACCTCACAAAGATACTAAAGCGGAACCTAGGACATAACTTGAACCATCACTAGAATTGATTAAGTGCAATGGATGAGTGAACTCTTTTTATTTGGTTCACCTGAGCTGCAGATAGCAACAGAATTGTAGATTTTGGTCAGTATGCAAGAGGGTGCAAGAAGGATATGAAAGCCAGTAACAGGAGTGGGCTATGCCAGTGAAAGCAACATTTTACAAATGAATAATAAATACTCGTAGCTGTAAGTCTGTCTCGGGTGCTGGTGTCAAAGGAACAATTAACGACCAAGAATGCTGGAGCAATGGACTAATTTTAGGCTTGCAACTGTGGTAGTATTTTTGCCTGTCCAGGAGATTTCTAGCATTATCTAAGCCAACATCAGTGTGCCTCAGAGGGAGAGCTGTACTGCAGAAAGAGTTATTGTTCAGATGAGACATGAGTTGTTCACCCTTTCTGCCCTCTCAAAAAAGCAAAGATCCTGCGCATTATCCAAACATTCAAGAGATTCTCCAGATATTAAACACTTAGTTAACCACATGAGGGAGAAAGGAACAGAATGTGTAGATGAGGTTAGATGAAGAGTGTTGGGAGGAATTTTGTGTGGAGCATTAACATTGGAAGTAAGAACTGGGATGACTGATGCACCATATAACTCTTTGAACATGATGCATACAAATACAAATTGCAATATTGTTCCATAACCATTTAGCCCTGCCCTAAAAATGACCCTGAGATAACTTTAAGTTATGAGCTCGGAGTGCTTTTCCCAATCATAGATTAATAGATCATCACTGTGTCAGCTGGGACTTGCTTAGACAGGCAGAAAGTTGTTGGGCCAAGAGGCCTTTTTTGTATTGAAAGTACTTTGTAAATACCATGACTACAACAGTTTCAAGATGTTTTACACCGTTGGGATGCTACTCTTCAACAATCAGATGTTAAAAGTAAAATAACATTTCATTGATTGTGAAGTAATGGAGAATATGTGATGGCTGGAGAATGTTTTAACTAAGGCCATGGTGCACAATGTTTTATACTGGTAGATCATATCAAACAAAACTGGGAGCAACTACATGTACATCTAATGCTTCCTCAGAATGTCACCGACGTGACTTTCCTTCTGATATAATGCTTGGTTTCTTAATAATATTTCCTCTTTTTATACCCACTCAAAATTTAAATTTAGGTAGAGAATTAAGAAATTTGTAGATGATACAAAAATTAGCCATGTGGCACTGAATATCATATTAGACCAATCAGTTGCACAGATAAATGGTGTGAAGTAATGTATTTGGGGAGACCATAAGGAATGGAAGCAGGAGTAGGCCATGGTGATACCTCTTATCATTTCTGTTGTTTGGTTTCATTTTAACTTTTTAGCATGTCTCTTCCCTGACTATTTCCAGACACCTTGAAAATACTCGATTAATGTCAGTCTTAGACTATACTCAGTGACTAAGCCTTCACAGCCTCCCTCGGGGACTGAATTCCAAAGACTTACTAACCATTGTCCTGATTAGGCAACCCTGTCCTTTTAAATGGCATTCCCTGGTTCTGGGCAGTCCAGGGGAATCATCTGCCCTGTCATGCCTTGTAAGAAGCTTTCATGTTTCGGTGAGGTCATCAGAGATGGAGAATGTTACCAATCAGAAGGCAACAAGAAAAGGTATATACAATATGTACTGGTTCCCTGAGTGCAGAAGAACAGTGAGAAGGAAGAGTGCTTGCCTACAGATCCCTGATGGTAACACATCAAGTAGGACAGTTGAGAAGGCATTTCCCTTTATTAGGGAGTGCATAGATAAAAGAGCAACGGGGTCATGATGAAAGTGCGTAGAGCACACTTGAGCCCAAAACTAGTGTAATGAACGCAGTTCTAGTCACCTTGTTATAGGAATGGCGTGATCTCCCTCGGGAGGGGACAGAGCTATAACCTAGAAGGCTATATACTGAAGACTGGAATTAGGATTAATCTCAATAGCTCTTTGGTGAGTTGGGCAAAGTAGGCTAAACAGCCTCTTTTTGTCCCATAAATTTCTATGATTCTATCTCGCGCACACTCCATTATTGCTAGTTTCAAAGAGAGCATTTTAAAGAAAGTATAGTGCATTTTCATTCACTTTCCAGTTGCTTGAGTAAATGCTACATACAGCAATCAATCTCTCTGGTGTTTTCTCCTCAATTCCATTACCCCATGTAACTACATACAGATTGCAGGATTCTGAGACTTTTCTGTTACGTACTTGTGAAAAAAAGGCATTTCTGTTAATCAGGCCTTTCCCAAGAAAGCCAAAGTGGAAAAAAACATACATGTATAAATAAAATCTTCATACAGTTGATAGGAATTGCAATCTAAATAGACCAGGTTAAAAGAACATCTTCCGTGGTAAAATATCTATTTACATACATTTTCTACAATTGTTTTTAAGGAATTTCAGATCAATACATTTTACTACATTTTATACTACCAACTGGCAAAGTGAGTCTTCATTAAACAGCTAAGTAATCACCTCTTGCTGTGTTAGCAGAAATTGCCCTGTGGTCCAACACAGTAAAACCTTTTACACTGCTAACATTATCACTATATCAGCAGCTTTAAAAATTAAAGTGTGTATTGTGCCCAACTTGAACCAGTACCGAAACAATGTTTGCAGTCTCACTTCAGGGTTACCTCTCTGTGTTTTGTTACTACCAAAGATGGCTGTGAAGTGAATGCAGATGTAACCACTTTAGCTTTTATCTAGATAAACCACTGAAGCCAATGCCAGTTCCAAAAGGGTGTGACTCAGTCTGCTGCCTTCAAAGTTGCAACGAGTTGACATCATTTATAAATATATGTTGAGAGTCCAAAAATTGACCAAACTCTTTCAAGGGCACTGACTGTTTTCTTTCATCATATTTCCATTTTATTAAATCATATTGGGCTTGGGATGATGGAATTAAGATTTGCAATGAATCCAGGGATAGTTGCAATCCATATCATTCAAAGGAACGGAAAAAAAATTAAACAGTCACATTCTTCCTGAAACTAGCTTTCTCAGCTCTTAATTCACTTGTTTAAGAAGCTTCAAAATTAATTTGTTGCCTCTTTTTTCCCTTATGGGGAAAAATAGATAAATCCTTCTTGATTATTATTTAATAATTGTTCTCAAATCTGTTGCTTTTCATGTGATTTGATTTTTAGGTAATTGCTGTAAACTGAGTCTAATTTGATGTGCTAAACTATAATTGATACATAGCCTCCAGCTATTAGGATTCAAGAATTCTGTCTCCATTCTAAAATGGAAAGTATTTGATGTATCATTTTAAAAGCACAGGATTGGTTGACTGTCTGAATTAAATTAAATGCCAGAATAACATGCCCACGCTAAAAATAACAAAAAAAAATGTGGGGAGACCTGAATTCCTGGGACTTAAAGTTCCCCAGATCAGCTGATTTCTTCCCTAATGCAGTGCTTATTGCCTGTCAGTGTGACTTTTGAATTCAGAGAGAAAAAATAATTGCTCTAATCACATGAAAGCAACCACCACCACTCGGTTCTTCATTAACCTCCTCCCCAAAAGCAAGATACCAAGAGAAAAAGAAATACACCATTTCTTGGGGGTAAGAAATGCTACGTATAAGAGATCTCTGAAAATGAGCTTTTGTTAAGGACATGAGAAGATGTGAATCATTTATTGTCCTTGATAGAAACCCATGACTTCACAATGAACCAACTTGCCACAGGCCAGGCTGCTATACAAACACTCCATTTGATGTTGCTCTCCCACCCACGAGCACAGCAAAATCTGTACCATAGGCCCTGGCAGACATCACATCAGCAGTCAGAGATAAGCAGGAGAGCAGCTTTCGAAACGGCCGGCGCTGCCAGGCAATAAGGAATTTGTTCTAAACTCCTGTGCTGCGGAACCCAACTCAGCTGTCATTTTCTGTACTTGATGATTTCTCCCTGCTCTCACCCCGTCCTTTACTTACACAGATTCCTCTCACCATCCCCAGCATATTAACTAAATATTTAGCATAGCTATCTGTAGACAGATATACTTTAATCGCCATTGTCATCCCAGCACCTTATGGTAGGCTTTGTGTTGAACTATGTGTACTGTACTCACTTGGGCCTATAATTTGCAGTAAGCATTAGCTTCAAACCACTATCTCTTAAAATCTTAATTATTTCTAAACAATCGATTGGAATGGGAATTTGAGAATAGATATGCCAGAGACCACTGGGAGAGCTGCAATGCATTAGGAAAGCAAACAAAATTAACTTCAGATCTTACAATACCAATTAACGATTGGGACAATGTAGAGACGCTGGAGTAATGCTGTGGCCAAGTTAGGAGTGCTCACTATTTGATCAGCTTTAACACCTCAAGGTCCAGTAAAGAGCCATCAAATAGCGATTATGTAGGAAGGGGCTGAGTGCTCCCTGTTCACTGCATATGCTGCGAGAGAAAATTAACCAGGTTAGTGGCTTAGGCCAGGCTAACTGGTGGGGTGGGGGGAGGGGGAAGGAATGACATGTTGTCACATCCCACTTGCTAAATTACACAGCTTAACATCAGCTATAAACCTCTCCTATAATGTGCTCATACTCTGCAAGAGGAACTAAATGGAGGGAGAAGCTGATATGGAAGTTATGATAAACTGTGAAAGTGAACAATGTTCAAGATTCTGGTTTGCTGCTTCAATATGTACTAATATCTATTTGAACTGTCTTGGCAAGTCGGAGAGCATCGAGATAACAGGAAATGTTTTTTTCAGTCTGTTGGACAGAAAAGAAACATGCAAGCTCAATGGGTCAACGTGGTTAAGAGGAGAGGGAAAGGCTTGTCAGCAGGATTTCCAATCTACGCAGAACACAGCAGAGTCCAAGGCCATTCACCAGGAGATGCTGTAATCCTCCAACATAAATAAGCTCATCGTTTTTAGTTGCTCACCAGTTTGACAGCAAATAAGTTGGGTTTCAAAAAAGGTCTCAAATATTCTTTAATATAGACAAGGTTCACAGTTAGGTGTTATTTACTCTTAAGTTTTTCATGGCAGAATAATTTGGACATTGTTCTACTACTTTAGACATTGTTCTTTAGACTGAAATGCAAATATTAACTGGAGAAATTAGCCTCAAAATATGTAAAAGTTACACAGAAGTTCAAATGAGAGCCATAAAATGGGAAGGACTGATCTAAGCCTAATGAAGAATTATTTGTTATTCCTCACCATTTGAACAGAAGAAAGAAAGAGTGGTGCCATTGCATCTTTTAACTTCATGTGAGGCAGAAGATGAGGCCCTGATATGAAGACTCATCTGGGAGAAGTTATCGCCAACAGTGCATATTCAATAAGTACTGCAAAGTACCAGAGCAACACACACAAAATGCTGAATGAATGTAGCAGACCAGGAGCAACTATGGAAGGGAATAAATGGTCGATGTTTTGGACCAGGACTCTACACCAGGACTGGACAGGAAGGGGACAGACTGATGAATGGTCTCAGTCCGAAACATTGACTGTTTAAACTCTTCCACAGATACTGCCTGAACTGCTGAGTTCCTGCAGTATGTTGTGTGTGTGTTGTTCTGGATTTCCAACATCTGCAGAATCTCTTGTATTTATCAAAATACCAATCTAGATTTTGAGCTAAGTGTGGAACTCACAATAGTTTAATAGGTTTAGTTACATTTTTCCAAAATGTCAATGTAATATAGTCCAAATTAGATTCCTATTTAAGAGCAAATATTTTTTGAATTGACTTTCCTGAAATGCAATTTTAAACGATATTAGGAAATTGAAAGATGGAATGATTGGTGAGAAATTGCATAGAATCAAAGGTAGTAGACAAAAGGAGGAGGGAAGCATCAGAAAAAGACCCAAAGTTTGTCACATCAAGTCTCTCATTTCACAAAAAGTGGTGAATAGAATTTTTTAACCATTAAAAAATTACTTATTCCCATGGGTACAATATGGAGTTCGGGCAGCCGCACTGATACCAGAGTAATTAAGAATCTATGTATCAAAAGGAAAATTAACATGTTTCTAACTAAGGTTTACAAATCAACAAACTTATACAATGCCAAAATAATTGCTGTTAATACTCAAATTGCTCCACATTGTGAAAGCTTCCTAAGATACACTGTCACGCTACACTGCTATTTCTGAAATGTCCTTCGATGAATAACAAGAGACCAAGTGCTTCCCCCAGACTAGTAATGATGGGAAACAAAGGCAGCTAAGTACTGGTGGAAAATTTCCAGCCCTCCTATCTTAATGATACTCCTTGTCCAAATGTACTCCTTTCATCAAATTTTCCACCACAGTCTGCGAAATGTGGATGCCACGACAATGATACACACAGCTATATCTTATCTTTGCTTGTAACCAAATATCAATAACATTCCCTCCCTTGCGAGCCTGCTCACTATGACAGCACAATATAATGGCTGCAGAAAATTTGAAAATAATCCGGAGTGGAGCTGGCCGCTGTGATAATGGGAGGCTGAGCTTCCAAGTGAGGCCTGCGACCTGCAATTTGATTCACTTGTTGCTCGAACCAGCACTCGCTGGCTTGGCCGTAGCCAGGTGACACCGGGTGGGAACTCAGTCACACAAAAAAACAAAAGAGTGTGAGTGAGAGCAGGAAAAAGGAGGAAAAAATACTTAAGTCGTAGAACGTTTTGGGAACAGGCACTCTGAGTGCTGAAGAAGTAGGAGGCAACATGGCAACTGTCCAATCAAATGCTTATCAGGACAGCATTCTGTTGCTCAACTAAATATATTGGAGAACAATTTCGGAAGTTCTTTTATCCCTTTTCCTCCAGCCCTCCTCCTCCACAACTGAGCCTGATGCACTAATATAGGCTGACCTTGAGCTAAACTCTGGAATGTAATAGCTGGATAGATTTTTCCCAACAACTAAACAAAAAGGGTTTTACAGATTTCCACTGCATCCAAAGAACCTGTTTAGTGCTCAGCATGCAGTGAATTGTTCAGCAATGTAAAAGTGACTTTTGTTTCTTCCCCGCTGAATGTGATCAAAGATTCACTCTATGCCTTATATTCACACTTTACAAGTAGTGAGAGTAAAGAGCAGTGGTGTCCAGTAAAGGCACAGCTTGAGGTTATAGCAGAATCCAAGGTGCTTGTTAGCATTTCCAAAGTTTCCTGCAGGAAACCTTTCTATTTAAAATGGGAGAGCTACTTTTACAATCAGTATATAGCAGTGCTGGTTTCCTATTCTCTGTGAGGCAGGAATGCTTTCACAAAATTTTGGGGGTAGAAAGGTTTGTGTTAAGATTATGCTGTAAGTGTCAATTATAACATATACTAGAATAAAGTTGTAGCACATACCAGTGAAAGCACTGGACTTGTATGGAATTCTCCATTATTAGTAGTAAAATGCCATATATAATTGACTAAGATTGCTATTAATTAATTCTTAGTTTAGCATTAGAACATTGGAACAGAGCAACAGCCCCTCAATCCTATTTTTAGAACCTACAATTAGAAAGGATTGCACGCATCAAAGTTGCTGGTGAACGCAGCAGGCCAGGCAGCATCTATAGGAAGGGGTACAGGCGACGTTTCCGGCCGAGACCCTTCGTCAGGACTAACCGAAAGAAGAGACAGTAAGAGATTTGAAAGTGGGAGGGGGAGGGGGAGACCCGGATCTCCCCCTCCCCCTTCGAACGGTCTCGGCCCGAAACGTCAACTGTACCTCTTCCTATAGATGCTGCCTGGCCTGCTGCATTCACCAGCACTTTTTATGTGTGTTGCTTGAATTTCTAGCATCTGCAGATTTCCTCGTGTTTGTGATTAGAAAGGATGGTATTGAATTCAGTCATAATGTCCTTCACTTATTTTTGATTCCACTTCTTTATTTTGAAGAGGACCCACTGCATAATACCGATGTTTTTGATAAAGTATACAGCAGTCTTTTTCAATTGCTGAGTAACTATCTCATCTTACCATGAACATATTATTCAGTTATGTTTTTGTGGCAATGTAGTCAGTTTTCTGCCCAACAGGTGAAGCAGATACCTCCCACCACTCAGCCCCACACTATTTTCCTCACACTTTCCCCCAGCCCTTGCACAAAAATGTAAGTGCCACAACTGTCATTCAGGAGTCCTTATCCCCTCAGGGAGAGCGGTATTGCAGTGAGGTTCATTTACTCTGAACTAGAGGCGGTCACAGAACACCACCAAGTTCATCTCATTATTGCTGTCAGGCACCACTGCTGTGAAAAACTTAGAAAATTACAATAGTGTAATGGCTGCTGCTTGACACATAGTATTAATTTTAATTACCCTGTCCTTATACCATCCCCTGCAGAACAGTATGGTACAGAAACCTTAAAGACATAGAGTTAGTTTTTAGGAGAGTCTAAACCCGTGGGTTATTCAGGAACACCTCAGGGACATAGGAAGAGGAATAGTCCATTCGTGCTCAAGTCTCCTCCATGACTGATGCTGAGAGAGTTTGACAGGGTAGATACTGAGAAGTTGTTCCCTCTAGTTAATGAGTCCAGAACCAGAGGGCACAATCTCAAGTTAAGACGTTGACCATTTAGGATTAAATCCAGGAGGAGGTTCTTCACACAGAGTATTGTAAATCCGTGGAAGTCTCTCCCTCATGGGACATGGTAAAGGCACACGTTCAAGCTTGAGTTCGTTCAGCACTAAGGGAATCAATCAGGGGATATGGGAGTTGAGCGGGAAGCGTCGCCTTCTCAAAGAAATGTACCATAACTGCTTAAAGTGGAGAACAAGTACAAACTACCCTGCAACCTGCCTGTATAGGCACAACCTTCCCCATTTGTAGAAGGGTCTACAGTTCCCTCACTGATCTCATCAGACACCTCATAAATGATAAAACTGGAGTGGAAGCAAGACACCCTCAATCCCAAGGAACAGCCTAAGAAGAGGAGATCTGAGCACTAGATCTTGCTGACTGGAACAGACGAACCGAAGGATCACGTGGCCTAATACTTTTATTCCTTATGTTCTCATTCAGATTATTCCTTTTTTTAAAAAATTTAGTTTCCTATGCCTTGCTTTGCCCCATATTCAATGATAACCTTGGTTAGAACAGTTAGTACATCTCAATTTTAGAACTAAGACTGGGTATTTAGAATTTAGTCTGGGTATTGACTGACTTCCACAAAGAGCATTCTGAACATATTTTAACCTTTGCATGTAGAATTATGCATTTGCTTCATTCCTGAAAGTCATGGTACTAATATTCATCCTGTGCAAATTTGTTCTGGTTTCTCCAATCAATGGAAATATTTTTCAGCATCTTCCCTCAACTCCTCAGTTTCATTCAATATTTTGAAAATTTCAGTCAAACCTTTCCAAATACTTAGGGATGGAAAACTAGCATTGTGTAATGTCTGTAACGTCTGTAACGTCAGGTATAATTTTAGCGTACTGCACCCCAACCCGGGGCTATCTTGGTTTTGGAAGGTGCCGTACCCAGAACATCTTCATATTCTACCCATGATCTGAATGGGGTATTGTATGGTTATAGCAGAACACCGATCCACATTAATTCTAAAGTCCACTAGTTATAAGTAAACATCACAGGCATAACAAGGCCTTAACCTTGATTTAGGAATGGTGGTGGGAAATTGGAGGATATATTTTACATATGTATAATGGAAGCAAAGGTTTACAGAAACTTCAGTTCAGGTCAGTAAGCCTGAGGCTGAGACTCGAGCATTGCTTGGAATTAGTACAAATTGCAGCAGTCATTATTGTGCCAATGCCCGTTTCCACAGTTGGGATAAGGTGTTCACTACTTTTATCCCAGGCTGAGCATCCGCTTCATGTTCATTGGCTTAGTGATTTAAAAATATAAATTCAAAAGCTCATCTGTCAATTCTCTTGGTCTGGAAGCAGCACTGCAGGTGTTCAAATAGCTTTGGAAAGGAAGAGAAAAAAAACTGTGTTTATTGAAGTGAGCAGCAGCCAGTGTACACAACCAGAAACAATTGGAGCTTTAAATAGGCTTATTAAGTTCTGCATTAAACTATCATGGTGCTGTAACCAATGTCCACTGGGGATCAATGTTCCACCCACCCACCCATCACAAACCCCTGTATTTCTGGGTGCTCGGCATTCCACACCATCCTACTCAGGTTTCTGTGTGTGAAGAGCCACATGAGGCCACAGGTTGAAACTTGCTGGACTGCAACTGATGAGCTTGGGCTAATTCAGGGGTGATTATGTAGTTTACTGGACCACTAAACCTCTTTAAGCTTGTAATTACTGCCTATTTGAGTAAAGAACATTCAAAGCCAATTCACTGCACCATGCTTGCCACAGCTGGAAGCAGGCTGCCAGGAGTCTGCAGGGACATAATATCTGTGGGGACATGGATAGAGGCACAATTAGCAGGTAAAAAAAAACAGAATCAGCAAGGGATTCAGCTCACCGACTCTCAATCGCACTTAAAAAAGAAACAGACTGATGGCTAGGTATATAAAAGAGTAACATGCATCATGAAAGGCATTGTGGATTAAAAGTAACACCAAAGTGAAATAAAAAACATATCTACAACCTTTGTAACCTATTTTACATTTTGTAATCTTCAGGGAACCTATGCGGGCACAGCATTCAAACCGCTTTCCTGAAACAACATCAAAGAACAAGTGCCGCGGGATCTGTGCAGTTAGATCTTCCCTCCTAGCTAGTCTTCAAATGTATGCCCTATTAAAACCAAATTTCATGAAGCCAGCTAGTACATTAAATTGAGAATGATATTTGTCTGAGCCACTGTACGACTGGTGACAGTAAAATTTAAAAAGAGCCAACTTTACCCAAGTCACACAGGGCAATTTTAAATGCACCCCTTCAAAAAAGTGTTCTACCATTTAGCAGCAAGACTCTAATGGATGGCTGAACAAGAGAGGGCATAATTTTAAAGTGACTGGAGCAAAGTATAGGGGGGGTGTCAGAGGTAGGTTTTTACAGAGAGAGATAGATGGGTGCATGGAACACCCTGCTAGAGGTGTGACAAAGGCAGATACGTTAGGGGCATTTAAAAACTCTTATGAGCACATGGGTGATAGGGTTAAGTAGGAGGGAAGGGTTAGATTGATCTTAGAGTAGGTTAAAAGGTCGGCACAACACTACACTGTAACGTTCTATGGCCTATGTTTTAGGTTCTAAAATTTTATTCCTCATCGCTAAAGGGGATATTAGGGCTGGTGACTACTACTTTCTCAAAAAGATATGTTTTAAGAAACATGTCAAATGAGGAAAGATTCAGGAAGTCCATCTAAAGCTTAGGACCCAGGCAGCTGAAATCCTGGCTGCCAATGGTGGATCAAGAAAACTATAGGGTGTGTAAATGAGCAAATTTGGATTGTATCCAAAGGCAGTTCCGTATAGGTCAATGGTTCAAACTTAATACAAACAAGCAGTGAAGTGCCAAAAAATAACTTAACAGTGTCTCAGAGCTCAGGTTAAAACAGTTTGGTTGTCTTCTTTCAGACAGTGATCAGTCCCAAGAAACCTGGCAAAATTTCAAAGAGCAATAGGAGACACTGTATTTTTTTTTGCCTGGGTATAAGCTTAAACTAAGGGTGGACTGCCACAATTGTTGGTTAATTTTGTACAATGACAATAAAGCTCATCACCTTTACTGTGTGGCTGGGTTATAACTGATTCTGTTTAAAAGCTCGAGTTACTTTTGGTACTTTTAGGAATGTAGGGACTAGAGCAGATCATTTAGTCACCGAAGCCTGTGATGCAACTCAGAGTCATTCTGATTGCTCTCCACTTATCCTCCTTTGCCACATTTCTCTTATTCCTGGGATAATGAAAATCTATCCGTCCCAGATTTAAAATTAGCAATTGACCTAGCATCAAGTGCAGATTGACAAAGAAACATCCAAAATTCCACCACTTTGGGTTACTGAAGTCCTGGGAATTTCCGCATGCTTGCATCCTGATTGCTATTTAATCTCTTCTTGCCATTGCAAAGGCATAAAGCCTCAACCTGCTGATCCAGCAACCAGTCTGAAAAAACGTCAAAAGGGACAGGAATTCCATCAAAGGATCTCAAAAATCAAGCTGTTCATTCAAATACATATATTTTTAACAAGGATTTCAAGCAAAAATTCTAAAACTTGTATATTCCAATAAATATACTGATGAATAAATTAAATATTCACATTGAATCATTTATATAGACTATGCAAAGTGTACTTTAGTGAAACAGTGCTCAGCTAGCAGTGATTGTATTTATTGCGGGATGTTCTATACAATCTTATGACAACTGTTAGGTTTAGATTGATATTGAAAGCAATATTTTTTATTTTTATTAATGTGACTCTTTGAGGGACTGTCCTAATGTTTCTGTGAGTTTGGCCACTGATAACAGACAAACATCCTGGACCAATTATTCATTCACAGGACTGACTGGCGTAGGAAGCAAGGGCAGATTTTTTTGTCTATGTTAAGTGCCCATGAGAAGGTGGTGATGAACTACAGGCATGAACTGGTACATCCCCTGCAGTGAAGGTTTTCAATGAGTGCTGTTATGGAGAATTCTCACCCAATATTAAGGGAAGGACAGCCGACATATTTCCAGCTCAGAGTGGAATCTGACTCGGAGGAGAATTTGAAGGTGGTCTTGTTCCCATGCACGTGCTGCCCTCTCTGGAAGAGGCTGTGCAGTTGGGAGGTGCTGCTCTTGAAGCTCTGGGGTGTTTATGCAGTGCTTCTTATGGATGATGCTCACTGAAGTCGCAGTGTGGTGTGGGTGGAAGGAATGAATGCTTAAGGTGGTGAATAGGGTGGTAAGCAGAATCACTTGAAGTGTGTGTGTGTGTGTGTGTCTGTCTGTCTGTGGGGGGGTGATGTTAAATGAAGGAATTGACAATCAATCAGCCTTTTTGCCATTCATAGACAAATCGTCACCATGAATTCCATCCACATAAACAAGAAACTGAACAGATTCTCAGGATTCCTACTGGTCCTCTTGATATTATTTTGCAATCAGCAAAGTCTTTCTTCTGCATTGTACATTTTCTGTGATTCTACATAAGATCTGAGTTGTGCACCAGTTTAGGAATGAAGGAGCTATTCCATATATTTCCTCTTTGTTTCTGAAATACGACGTAATGACAGCTCAGCTCACATGGAGCCTTCTGAAGCAGTGCAGGGTAACAGGCTATTCTGACACCTAGTAACGCCAAGACTAGACTAATATCACTGCACTGCAGTCACTGGAATGCTGAGAGAAGCAAGTAATTCAATTACAAAGATTTAGCAATCTAAAGTAAATGAACAAGTATATAGATAGACAACAATCAACATGGATAAACTGCCAAGTCATTGTGCAGAAATAACAGTGGGGTTGTCTTTGAATACCACTGCAGTTTGGATATTGTTGTCTGTCAGAGACAACAATATGCATATGTATATAAACTTCAACACCATAAAACAACCCAAGGGACTCTATGGAAAAAAATTATGGAACAAAAATTTGGCACAAGTCCACTGAAGGAAATATTAGGACAAACACCCAAAGGTTTGGGCAAAGTGAAAAGGTTTCAACATTATTCCAAAGGAAATTGTCCTTCAACTTCCTTCAAGAACTGCAGGTGGAAAAAACAAGGGAAGAAATTCACGAGCTCAAGACTTTGGCAGTTGGCAAAAGCAGAGTGATTAAATTTGGAGATAATTGAGATGACCACAAAGATGAAGCACAGAAACAGCAGAGGGCTATAGATTTGGAGTTGATAACATGGGTAGAGAAGTGGAGCAGAGGAAAAGGAAGAGTGTTAGGCCCCTAAAATTTCTTGCTACTTAGCTGTGAAGCAAAATTGGTCAGAGACCATTGGAAATAACCAGTGAACAGAAGCTGGAACAGAGTTTTGGATGACCTCTAGTTTATGGAGCATAGGTCAATGGAGAGCGGACAGGAGTGCAGTCAAACAAGCTAAAACTGATGTGGGCTTGAGTAGCAGTTAAGCTGAAATATGATGATCTTGAGTTATATTACAGAGGTGAAAACCAAGAGTCTTCACAATGACAAAGATGCTTGATCCAATGATTCTCTAGGGGTAAGATATAACACAAAGTTTTCAAACAATTATTAGAATCAAATCCAAGACAGTGAGCAGATTTTAAAAACCGCTGAACTGTTTTGCAAATGATATCAAAATGGTTTGAGGATATTGTTTTGGAAATGTAAAAGTTAATTTGTTCCAACAGATCATGGTCATGGTCACTTCATTGGTCTCTGTATGGATTAAAGAGTATGGTACGATCAGGAACTTTTTAAGCAGCGTGCTTTGAAACATTTTTAAAATGTAAAGTCAGATCATTTTAAAGAAACATTATTGTGCGTAACTATAGTTGAGTTGCGTTATTTACAAATTAACCAATAAAATACATACTTGCAATATTGCTGAATAATAACATAATTTTGAACACGGAAAATAAAATTGAAGACCTAAGAGCAAGGATGTAGTACCAGAGGGACATCAGGGACTGCTGTGTACTTTGCTTCACGGAAACATGGCTCACCGCTGCCATTTCGGATGCAGCGCTGCAGGTCAATGGCTTCACCATTCTCCACAAACACAAGAGATCTCAGTCTTTGAAAGGTCAAGGAGGTGGAGTATGATTTATGATTAACTCATTGTGGTGCACAGATGTAGCGATTCTATCTCAATCTTGCTCACCTGACCTGAAACATCTAGCGAATAACTGTTGTCCATTTTATCTGCCGAGGGAGTTTTCTGCTATCATACTGGTAGTGGTGTATATTCCGCCCAAGGTGAACGTCAGTCAGGCATTGGAGGAATTGAGTTCCATGATCAGCTGTACACAAACAGTACGCCCGAATGCCTTCCTATCATTTCAGGGGATTCCAATCAGGCCAGCCTGAAGAAGTCTTGAACATCTATCAACAACATATCACCTGTAGAATCAATGGAGCTAATTCTTGACCAATGTTATACCATCAAGAAAACTTACCATGCCATTCCATGCCCACACGTTGGAAAGTCCAATCACCTGGCTGTAATTCTTCTCCCAGCATATAAGCAGAAACTAAAGTCTACAGCAGCGGTGATGAGGTCAAAGAAAGTATGGTCAAGGGAGATGGTTACAGGACTGCTTTGAGTCATGAACTGGATAATATTCAGGGACTCATCTTTGTATCTGAATTAATATCCCACATTTGTCATCGACTTTGTCAAGATCTGATTGGATGAATGTGTGCCTTCAAGAATATCCAGGACAAACTCAAACCAAAAGCCCTGATGAACCAGGAGACTCATGGTCTGCTGAGGACTAAATCTGTAGCATTCAAGACTGGTGATCCAGAAGTATACACCAAGTTCACGTACGACCTACAGCAGGCTATTTTAAGAGCAGAAAAAAAATTCTGATTGAGGTTAGAGACAGAATTAGGTGTACACCAGCTCTGACAGGGTTTGCAGGCCATTACTTCCTACAAAGTGAAACCTCCCATCATGAGCTGCTGTGATGCTTCACTCCCAAAAGAGCTCATCAACTTTCATGCACGCTTTGAAAAAGAGAATAGAGCTACACCTGTGTGAATCCCTGCAGCATCTGGTGACCCTTGAGCACCATCTGGAAGGCCAATGTCAATACACCTTTCAAGAGGGCGGACCCTCACAAGGCATCAAACCCCGATGGTTTGCCTGGTAGGGCTCTGAAAACCTGTGCCAACCAACAGGCGGGAGGGTTCAAAGCCATCTTCAATCTCTCACTGCTACAGTCATAAGTTTCCACTCGCTTCAAAAGGCAACAATCATACCATGCCCAAAGAGAGTAGGGTGAGCTGCCTCAAACACTAGACTCCTATCTCAGGAAGGATCTGGACCTGTCGCAATCTGCCTATCACCACAACTGGTCTACAGTGGAAGCAATTTCACCGGCTCTCCACTCGGCCTTGGTTCAGCTGGACGATAACAGCACATTCTTCAGACTGCTGTTTATTGATTACAGCTCAGCATTTAAACAATCATACCCTCAGTACTAATCATCAAGCTTCAAAACCTGGGCCTCTGTTCCTCGCTCTGCAAATGGATCCTTGACTTCTTCACCGGAAGACCACAGTCAGTGCAGATCAGAAATAGCATCTCCTCCTCGCTGATAATCAACACTGGCACACCTCAAGGATGTGTGCTTAGCTCACTGCTCTACTCTCTCTACATCCACAATCTTGTGGCTAGGAACAGCTCAAATACCATCTATAAATAGACAATGACACAAATATTGTTGACGGAATTTTAGATGGTGACAACGAGGTGTATAGGAGTGAGATAGATCAGCTGGTTGAGTGGTGTTGCACTCAACGCCAATAAGACTAAGGAAGTTATTGTGGACTTCAGAAAGGAGAAGTTAAGGGAACACACACTAGTCCTCATCAAAGGATCAGATGTGGAAAGGGTGAGCAGTTTCAAGTTCCTGGATGTCAACATCTCTAAGGATCTTTCCTGGGCCCAATGTATTGGTGCAATTACAAAGAAGGCATGAGAGTGGCCATATTTCATTAGGAATTTAAGGAAACTTGTTATGTCACCAAGAAATATTGCAAATATCTACATATGTACCATGGAGAGCATTCTAACTTTTACCACTGCCTGGTATGGAGGAGTGGGGGAAGTGGGGATCAGAGAAAACTGTAAAAAGTTGCAAAATCAGCCAGCTCCATCATGGGCACTAGCCTCTCCAGCATCCAGGACATCTTCAAGGAGCAATGCCTCAAAAAGATGTCATCCATCATTAAGGACCCTCATCATCTAGGCCATGCCCTGTTCTCATTGCAGCCTTCAAGGAGCAGTTACAGGGGTCTGAAGACACACACTCATCATTTCAGGAACAGCCTCTTCCCCTATACCATCTGAGTTCTGAATGGACAATGAACCCATGAACACTACCTCACTATTTTATTTTGCTCATACATAAATGTGCAAATCCCTGCAGCATCTGGTAACCCTTGAGCTCTGTCTGGAAGGCCAGCGTCAATACATCTTTCAAGAGGGCGAACCCTCACAAAATTCACACATACACACACTTCTTATTGTAATTTATCGTTTTTTTCCTAATGTATTGCAAGGTACTGCTGCTGCAGAACAACAAATTTCATAACATATACCAATGATTCTGATTCTGAATATCATACAGTAATTTTGGTCTAGTTTTAATGAATATGTGGTAGATTCCACTTATCTTTCTTTTGTACCTCATCTCTCAAGAAACCAACAGCAATTTCCTCTCCAATTTCCAGCCCTGCTAATTTCCAGCTCTGGTCTTTTCCTGCAGAATTCTTTGCAGTAATGCCTGGTATTTATGAAGCACCAGACCACAGGAGCATGCAAATAGTACATTTTTAGAAGATGTGTCAAGCCAAAGATGGCAGTTTGTGATTAATGGCTGCCTCATCTGTAACACCGAGGACCCGGCCACAAGCTGACAAACATAGCTTTCGTCCGCAGCCAATCAGAAGAGGCAGACACATCGGGCCTGTCAGCTTGACATATCATTAAATGGACGATGTCAGTGAGTATTAATGTTCAATTATCTGTCCTAGAAATAACCCCTGTGTTTTTTTTTTATCATTGCAAAACCGGATGCTTTGCACAGCAATAATCCAAATGACTGGACAGATATCGCCTGCTGATGTCAAGTAGTAAGAAACTGCCATTCTCCTGCACTGTAGATCGTGTTTTGTCTCGAGGCAGATTGTCATCAGCCTAATACACGCAATGGTACCACATTCTCCTGTCATCACCTTTTTGCAGTAACTTCTTCCTCCATAAATAATGAATTTGATTTGCTACAGCTGCAATCTTCCTCTCAGAGCAGTGGATTTTGTTTGAATTCATAACAATTTTTGTGACTCTCTTAAAGCCCCATTGCTGATTGCTCCTATTGCCATCAGTCTAGCAACATCTGACTGAACCCCCTATGTACAAAGGTTATCAGTGACTGCTAACTCTCCATATGAAACTGCTAATAAAAAAAGGGACAACAATATGATAACCACTGCTAGCTTATAGATAAGCCTCTTTCTCACAATCTCTTGCTTATTTCTACTCTGTAACATGTGCAATGTGCTTACAGCAATCGATCGAGATAAAGCAAGTCCTCAGTCTGGCAATTTTAAATCATGCATTTCTGACTGGCCGTTGTCAGAATCTTCATTATAAAGACTGAACAGGTAAACTACAACAAAATAATCTTCACATTTTTGATGTTAGAGCATCATTTTGAAAACTAAGTGGACGATCCCAAGCCTGGCTGCGAGAGGAGGAGGGTTGGTTGGGTATGGGACTAGCAACCCCATCCCATAGGAACCCAATGCGACAAAAATGCCAACAGAAGCTCCAAAGACCTCACCCCTGGGAGAGGAAGGATCTTTGAAGGTGGGCTACATCTGGGGACAACTTGAAAGACTGGCCCAGGATACAGGACTCTGGCGAGCCGCTGTCAGAGGCCTATGCCCCAGTAGGGGTGATGGGGCTTAAGAAGAAGCATTATTTTGAAATGTTAGTTTCTCATTATCTCAGCATAAGATCCTAAAATAGTTGCAATGCATTAAATATTTTTAATGTCTACTAGTTATTTTCTAGTTATTTCTTTTTGTTGGATCTGCTCTTTGACCAAAAGTGTCTGAATATTATTGTGGATAAAAACAAATATATACCAACAGCTGACTTGTATCGACACCGAAAATGTGCAGAATGTAGTAATCAGCCCCTTAGCCGTTATTTGACCAGAATGGTTCTAGGCCCAGCTTTCTTTGATGAAATCATCTGTGGTTGATTTCTAAATCAAGCTTTGATAACTTGTCCCTACAATTACTTCCATGAGTTTCTGAGGATGTAAGTGATGAATGTTGCTGAATGCCAGCAGTTTTTGGTCCACTATGAATATCCCCAAGGAGCTCCTTATACAATGTCCCAGGGGCCTGTCAAATTTGTAATTGATGATGTTTTCACTGCAAGGTGTGGGATTGGGATGCACTGGAGCTCAGTGGGGAGTTAAACTGCATGAATTGACTCAGCTGTGCTTTTTACAAGTGACTTCTTTAAGTATAAACTCATTAACTCCACCATTCTTTCGTTTTTTGAAAGGGATTGTATTATCTCTGCACAATTCAAAATGCTGGTGAACTAAAGGGATTTTGTGACTATACTCACTTGAAATACTGAATGTCCTTATTGAGCAACATTTTGGCAAAAGAATTTACAAATATGAATACAGTTCTTCAAAAGTAAATGGCCATTGTGCTTAAAACTAGTTGTCAAAAGTGTAGAATAGTTCATTGCTTTGCAATGATTCTGTAACGCATCCATAGTTTGTACATTTAGACATTAGAATTCAATGCATGTAATGCCAAGTAAACATTTCGCTAGCAATACCCATTCATTTCTATTTCACAATATGCTCCACTAAAATTCAAATCAGATTGTATGGGAATTTAAAATCAATTGTTTTCTATCCAGTGATATTTAGGCAAAGTAGATCAACAAAAAGTCCAGGGGGAGGCTCTTGTTATGAATATGAACGGGAAGTAAAAGATACAGGCTCCCTGCCAAGCCAGTGACAGCATGCCTTGCCCGGGTTGCTATGGGTGACCAGTGCACTGACGTCCTGGGGCTTGAGCAATAAACAACCAATGACTAATGACTTCAGGAGTCTGAGTGACCTTTGACTCTGAATGGCCTGGACAGTTTGACAAATGATCCAGTTCAAGAGGAAACAAAGTCAAGCCAACAACTTATCCATCTGTTTCAAGAAAAGTAGCATCTGTTGGCAAGCTACCATGGCAACAAAGAATCTTCTGCTTGCAAAACGATCATATTGGAATCTTAATACAAAAGTGTGATTTTAAATTAACACTTTGTACACACCAGTGACATCAATAAGCAAAGATGGCCACAAAGCCAAGAACATTTATGCTGGAGAATGTCTCAACCTGCCAATCATTCAAGTCATTTTGACTTAATGGTCCAATGTACAATCCATTCAAAAGGATGCTTCAAGAATGCAAATTTGCCCCACTAACAGTCTGAGCCACAAATCAACTCTGTGGAAACAAGCGTGCTGAAATTGACACGTCATAGGGACATATCACATGGAAACAGTCACTTCAGTTCAAATTGTCCCTGCAGATCATTGTGCTCACCAAGCTAGTCCCATTTGCCTGCGTTTGGCCCATATTCCTCTAAAGCCTTCCGATCCAAGCAGTGATCAGAATGTCTTTTAAATGTTGTTATTGTACCAGCCTCAACAACTTCCTCTGGCAACTCATTAGATATTCACACCACCCTCTGTGTGAAGAAGTTGTCGCTTAGGTCCCCTTTAAATGTTTCAGTGCTCACCTTCAACATATGCCCTCCAGTTTTAGTTCCACTTCCCTGGAGAAAAAGAAAATGTGCATTTACCTTCTCTATACCCCTCGTGATTTTAAATACCTCTGTAAGGTCACTCCTTAATCTCCTATGTTCCAAGGAATAAAGTACTAGCCAGCTATAACTCAGACCCTTGAATCCTGCAAACATTCTTATGTCTCAATTCCTGTGCTGTTTTCCACAGATATCTGCATTATTCCTTGTATGTAGTGTCTTGTTTTATAGATTTATAAACAATAGACAATAGGTGTAGGAGTAGGCCATTCGGCCCTTTGAGCCAGCACCGCCATTCACTGTGATCATGGCTGATCTTCCACAATCAGTACCCTGTTCCTGCCTTCTTCCCATATCCCTTAACTCTACTATCTTTAAGAGCTCTATCTAACTCTTTCTTGAAAGTATCCAGAGAATTGGCCTCCACAGCCTTCTGAGGCAGAGCATTCCACAGATCCACAACTCTCTGGGTGAAAAAGTTTTTCCTCAACTCCGTTCTAAATGGCCTACCCCTTATTCTTAAACTGTAGCCTCTGGTTCTGGACTCACCCAACGTTGGGAACACGTTTCCTGCCTCTAGCATATCCAATCCCTTAATAATCTTATATGTTTCAATTAGATCCCCTCTCATTCTTCTAAATTCCAGTGTATACAAGCCCAGTCGCTCCAATCTTTCAACATATGACAGTCCCGCCATCCCGGAAATTAACTTTGTGAACCTACGCTGCACTCCCTCAATAGCAAGAATGTTCCTCCTCAAATTTAGAGACCAAAACTGCACACAATACTCCAGCTGTGGTCTCACCAGGGCCCTGTACGACTGCAGAAGGACCTCTTTGCTCCTATACTCAACTCCCCTTGTTATGAAGGCCAACATGTCATTAGCTTTCTTCACTGCCTGCTGTACCTGCAAGCTTACTTTCAGTGACTGATGAACAAGGACACCTAGATCTCGTTGTAATTCCCCTTTTCCTAACTTGACACCATTCAGATAGTAATCTGCCTTCCTGTTCTTGCCACCAAAGTGGATAATCTTGCATTTATCCACATTAAACTGCATCTGCCATGCATCTGCCCACTCACCCAACCTGTCTGTCACCCTGCATTCTCATATCATTCGCTTTGTGTCATCTGCAAATTTGCTAATGTTACTTTTAATCCCTTCATCCGGTCCCAGTACCGAGCCTCGTGGTACCCCACTAGTCACTGCCTGCCATTCTGAAAGGGACCCGTTAATCCTTACTCTTTGTTTCCTGTCTGCCAACCAATTTTCTATCCATGTCAGTACCCTACCCCCAATACCATATGCTCCAATTTTGCCCACTAATCTCCTATATGGGACCTTATCAAAGGCTTTCTGAAAGTCCCCAGGTACACTACATCCAGTGGCTCTCCCTTGTCCATTTTCATAGTTACATCCTCAAAAAATTCCAGAAGATTAGTTAAGCATGATTTCCCCTTGGTAAATCCATGCTGACTCGGACTGATCCTGTTACTGCTATCTAAATGTGCCACTATTTCATCTTTTATAATTGACTCCAGCACCTTCCCCACCACTGATGTCAGGCTAACTGGTCTATAATTCCCTGTATTCTCTCTCCCTCTTTTCTTAAAAAGTGGGGTAACATTAGCTACCCTCCAATCCACAGGAACTGATCCTGAATCTATAGAACATTGGAAAATGATTACCAATGCGTCCATGATTTCTAGAGCCACCTTCTTAACTGCCCTGGGACACAGACCATCAGGCCCTGGGGATTTATGAGCCTTCAGTCCCATCAGCCTATACAACACCATTTTCTGTCTAATGTGAATTTCCTTCAGTTCCTCCGTTACCCTAGGTCCTCTGGCCACTATTACATCTGAGAGATTGTTTGTGCCTTCCCTAGTGAAGACAGATCCAAAGTACCTGTTCAACTCGTCTGCCATTTCCTTGTTCCCCATAATAAATTCACCCGTTTCTGTCCTCAAGGGCCCAACTTTGGTCTTACCTAATTTTTTCCTCTTCACATACCTAAAGGAGCTTTTACTATCCTCCTTTATATTCTTGGCTAGTTTACCTTCGTACCTCATTTTTTCTCCCCGTATTGCCTTTTCAGTTACCTTCTGTTGCTCTTTAAAAGTTTCCCAATCCTCTGGCTTCCTGCTCATCTTTGCTATGTTATATTTCTTCTCTTTTATTTTTATACTGTCCTTGACTTTCCTTGTCAGCCACGGTTGCCCCTTACTCCCCTTAGAATCAATCTTCCTCTTTGGAATGAACTGATCCCGCACCTTCTGTATTATTCCCAGAAATACCTGCCATTGTTGTTCCACTGTCATCCACTGTCATTGTTTAAGGAAACTTATTTCTTATGTTGTTTTTCCCTATAAACATAGCCTTAACAGGAGAATCTAATGGACTGTCATACCACTGCACAGCCTGTTTCAGGTAGATAAGCAAAAGTGACAGGTGTATTTGCATGTGAGTAAGGGGCAGGATGTGGCACATGAGTGAGATGCTCCACCAATCCAACAAATAGGCAGCAGCACTGGTGTCAATTGCATTGTGGCCAAAGAGCATGAGGAACTGGACCACTATCAGTTGTCATTCAATGACACGACCAGACTTCAGATCGGCCTCCCCACCACCTGCAAGGCCACTTCCAGAGGATTGACCCTCTGCTGACCAAGGGCCATTTGCATTTTCAGACTCCCAGCTCATCCACACTGCCTCATAATGCAAGAGTAAAGATCCAGTTGACAATGTCCAATGATTCTGCCTGGAGGAGGAAGGTGTGAGGAGCAGAGAAACAAAGGAGGGCATGGTAGATGGAGACAAGCAGAGGGTGGGAGAGAAGGATATGGGAGCAGGCAGTCAGTGGCATCAGTAGTTGAGGGGAGGGGCATTTTATTTAATCTATGTTAATGAATGCAACAAAAGTATGAAAAAGTTATTCTGCGAGTTTCTGCTCGTCAACTTGTAATGTTCCATACTTTTCATTTGTTAAACATGACGGTGTGTTATTTTTATATTTCAAACGTTGCTTTAAGGACTGGATGCAATCTTTGGCTTTGATAACTCTTGTGTACAATTTATGCTCAGAAAGGACAGATATCAATAGAACTCACAGCACAAAAAGGAGATATCCATTCAGAGGGAAGAAGTCTAAGCACGTTGTCCGTCTCTTATTGGTCATTTGCTTCTTGATGTTCTATCACTGTGGCAATGGGAATGGGTGTGAATAACTGAAAGGGCTCTGTCATCACACCGTTCCTTATTATAAAGCAGACAACTGCTTTAGTGTTCAGTTTTTTTTTTAAATCAATCATCATTTTCAACTGCTAACACCTCAACAGAGATCAGAAATCACAATCACAAGAAAATCTACAGATGCTGGAAATGCACAGCAACACACACAACTCAGGGACTCAACAGGCCATGCAGCATCTATGGAAAAGAGTAACAGTCCACGTTTTGGGCCGAGATCCTTCATCAGGACCTCGATAGAAATGACCTCCTCCTATACAAAAGCACTGGTTATAAGCCAATGTTATTGACAAAAATGACTAAACATAAGATTTACTTCTGCAAGAAATCAATGCAGTCACTGGTCACTGCTGCTCAAAGTAACTTGGCATTAATCCATCTCTACTCACAAGGGGTACTTATGAATTCTTTCAAACATATTACTACCTTCTTATGAGCTTACAACAATATGCAAATATTGTTTTTATGTTATTTCTTGTCTGATCTATTTAATATCTGATTCTCCAGTTATGCTGACAGTCAATTTGCACACAGCTCATATCCTTGAAACAACAAACAAAATGCTGAACTAACTCAAGCATCATGTCACAAATGAGCATTCACAATTACAGTAGATTATTTACCATAGCTGCAGCTTAACGAAGTTAAAGGCCATATTGAAAAATATCAGAACATCCACAATCTCAAACCAAAGGCTGATGTGGGTTGGACAAAGGGAAAAAGTAGGAGAGAAATTATACAAGGCATGATTCATAAGATTGATTAGTGGAGACAGTTCCTGCAGTGGCAAATTGCCACTGAAGTCATGTGGATCCTGTCTGGATTAATGGAGTTAAAGAACTTTCATCATGAGATTCAATGGCTGAAGTCATCTAGTATACTTCAGAAATGGAGCAAGTTATGTCCAATACAACAAACGCCCACAGGAAATTCTAACAGCTCTGCTTAAAGTCGCCCTCATGAACTTTACCTCCAACATGGAAATATCTCAAAAGCAACAACTTGAAGACATATAGCACGCTTAACATTAGCAAAACTTTCACAGGATCTTATTCAAATAAAATTTTAATGCTGAACCACAACATAAATATTAGTTCCAATGATCAAAAACTTGGTCAAATTAATAAGTTTTAAAAGACACTTTAAAGAAAGGAGAGACCGGACACAGGATTTTAAAAACTAGTTTTTCTCTGAGTTCCTGACAGAGCAGAGTTCTCCAAAATATTTTTGAGAAAAGTATCTTTTATCAATTATGAATGATCCAGTATAGAAAAGTGAAAATTAATGAAATAGACTATCTGTTTCAGAATTGAAGCAACATGCAAAATGTTGGAAGAACTCAGTGGGAGAGGCAGCATCTGTGGAGGAATTGCAGAGTCAGTGTTTTGTGTTGTGACCCTTCATCTCAACCTGAGTTGTTTCCTGTCCACTCGCCTCCACAGATGCTGTGAGATCCATTGAGAGCTCCAGTGTTTTGTGTCTAGTTTCAGACTCCAGCATCTGCCATCTCTTCTGCCTTTGTTTCAGAAGTTGATGAATAATGGCAGACATATAATAAAGCAATTTTAATATTTACCTCCTTTCATTCACTGTTTCCCACCAGAAGAAAGACACTTCACAAATAAGACATTATGGGTCAAATGTAATAAATTTTTAACTGCCTCCTCAGTTCAAGGCCAATTAGGGCCAACTGCAAGTGTTCCTCACATCCTATGACTGAATGCACCTTTTTAAAAGCCATTTGCTTATGCCCAGAATCCACTACTTCAACTGTTCACAACTTGGGTATTGTAGATCTTGAGTACATTTTGACTGCATGTACACCCCATGAATAGGAGATTGTCCATGACCCTGCCTCAGCTTATCTGCCACTGAAATTCTCACCCTGTGTTTTTTATTCCCTGCAGACAATTCCAATTATCTTTAGCATCTCTTCTCTCTCAGGTGTGAGTTTTCCTGTCCTTAATGGGGCTTGCAACAGAGCGGAACCCAACTACTATAAACTCTGTCTTTGAACCCTATTTTCTTAAACAAGGGATCTTCAAGTAAGGATGATAGATGCAAAAATGAGGGCCTTCTCGAGGTGTGACAGCTAAAGAATCAAACTACAGAAGTAGGCCCTTTAGGTCATGGAGACTGCCTCAACCATCAAGCACTTATTTATAGAAATCCCATTTTAACAACGCCTTCAACTTACCACAAATTCTACCACTCACTAACACACTAACACACTGTTCAACCACCATGTGCATCGCCATGGATTCACTTTGCCAAAGAACAATCTTTACCTCATTTGGAAAACCCATTTCCTATCCTTTTTGCAATCCTTTTATTGCATTTATGCATCTTTTTATGATGAACAAAACATCCAAAGTAAAATAAATCACAATTATGTCTGAATCTCTCATTTTGCTTTAAGATCCATCCAGGAGGGTAATCTACAATCCCCAGAGAATCAGGAAAATTGGCAACTAAAGACTGGGAGTGTGGGAAGTAGTAGGGTGAGTCCACAGTGACAGTGACACTGATTGGTTCTCAGTGATATCGAATTAGAGGCCCTGATCCTCTTTGCTTAGGCTTCCCTACAAAGAGCAACCCCTTCCACTGAGTACCTGACTTCAACCAGTGCCCTGTAGAACCACAAAGAATTAACAGCCTAGAGGTTCTAGTGCAGTATCTGCAGTGAATGGCAAAAAACTTGATGTGACATAGAACCTCAGTCTCTGACCGGGTGAACAGTGGATATCCAATGGACATCCCATGCTCAGGAAGTTGAACCTGCAAGTTGGTCAATTTACCTAGAAACTGCTCTTGTCTCCAATTTTGGATGCAAACTTTATTTATTGGTAATCCATCAAGTAAATGACAGGCAATAAACTGGCTTCTAAATGGCATAAATGCAAATGTAAAGCAAAGAGGACACTGGAAGAGGTTATGAGCGATGGAGCAGCAGTTCAGGCTGAGTGTCATGGTATTGGGGCTGCACCCACTGTTGTTGCAAGTTATCAGGCTGAACAGTGCTACAGAGGGTTGTGTTGTGCAAACATCATACCTGATACAGAAATTGGAGAGAACATCAGTTTTAAGGGCCATAATCAAATTGCTCAAATGAAACAAATCCAAGCAGCACCTATGGAAAAGCATTACTCCAGCAGGCAGTTGGCATGTGGTTTGGGAATACCAAATCAATGGCAAAATAATTGTTAGGCCTCAAATAAATAGTTCACTAAGCTCTATGAAGTGTAATTATTTTTATTCACAATAAAAACCATTAAATGGATAAAAGGTGTTTGTACTGATGTTTGTGACTATCACTCCATTTTCCAAAACCCTTTACAACTTCATAACCCCTTTATCAGTACCCTCCAGTAACTGTAATGTCCTCCTAATGTACTCCTGAAACCCCAGTTTCATGAGCAACTTAATTTTAATCATCAAATCACTGGTGACTATCCCTTCACTTGCCAGGGTTCAAAATTTTGGAACCCCCTTCTTAAATCTCTTTGTCTCCAGCTCTCTTTCCTCCTTCAAACCTCCCCTTTCAGCATTTGGTCTTCCACATTAATTTCTCCATGTGTAACTCCAAGACAATGATGTTCCTCTGCAACACCTCTGAATATTTTACTGTAATAATACTGATTTAGAAACGCTGGATATTGCTCTTGTATTATGTAAAGGATATTGTCATTTCTCATACTATTTCTCATATCCCAATTATTTATTGCTGCCTATTAAGCTATTAAAATATTCAGAATAAGGTTTTTAACACTGGAACTCCTGGCGCAAGTTTCACGTTTTAGGAAATGGGGATTCACGCCTGCTCCTCTCATGATTTTCCATTCATTAATTTTAATGCACAGAAAATTTAAACTGATGTAGAGTACATACACAGTCTTCTTCTGCACACATCACTGGATGCAATGTAAATTGTCATTTGCTTTGTACTTCCCTCAATAGTAAAGTAATAATATCCGTTGGCCTTTTTGCACAATATGAAAAGCTAACTGGGAGAATGATTGGTCTTGATTCTTCAGTGGTATTAGATATAATACCTTCGAAACCAATACCTACTAGCACTCTGAACACACTTCACAACTCTTTTGTAAATTAGGTTGGGGTAGTTAACTGCAGGGCTCAACCCAATTCTCTTTACAACAAATAATTTTGTTGGGAGAGATGAATTACAAAGTCTGGACTAACAGATTTGCAGAGTTAATGTTGATAAGATGGAGCAAGGAGGAAGATCAGCAGAAACATTAATGTGGACTTATTCAGCCAAATGACATGATTCTGTGCTGAAAAATTCTGTGCGAGAATTACATTGGTGCTTCACAACTGGTCTATCACGATTCAATCTAAGGAACTCTCAACTCACTGCCTGGTCATAGATGAAAGGGCAAATAAGGAACTGAGTTAAATTAACATAAGGGTTTGAGCATAAAATAGATGATATTGTTGCTGTTTATAGCTAGATGTCAGCTAGGATAATATGTGCAGTTCTAATAAAAGCTTTAATAAAGGCAAGTGACAAGTATTATTCAGACAGCTGTTCACAATGAGGTTGGTATTGGCATTGGTATTGGAATTGGCTTATTGTTGTTACACGTCCCAAGATACAGTGAAAAGCTTGTCTTGCATACTGTTCATACAGATCAAATTATTACACAGTGCATTGAGCTAGAATAAGGTAAAACAATAACAATGCAGAATAAAGTTTAAAAGCAACCAAAAAATGCAGTGCAGGTAAACGATAAAATGCAAGATCACAATGAGGTAGATTGTGCGACCAACAGTCTATCTTAGCATACAAAAGGTCTGTTCAAGAGTCTGATAACAGTGGGATAGAAGTTGTCCTTAAGCCTGGTGGTACATTATTTCAGAGTTTGGTATTTTCTGCTGCATAGGAGAGGGGAGAAGAAGGAATGTCTGGGATGGGTGGGGTCTTTGAATATGTGAGCTGTTTTACTGAGGCAGTGAATGGACAGAGTACCCAGAGAGGAGGCTAGCTAATGTGATGTCCAGAGCTATGTCCACAACTCTCTGCAGTTTCTTGTGGTCACATACACAGCAGCTGTCGTACCAAACAACAGGAATTCTGCAGATGCTGGAAATTCAAGCAACACACATCAAAGTTGCTGGTGAATACAGCAGGCCAGGCAGCATCTGTAGGAAGATGTACAGTCGACGTTTCAGGCCGAGACCCTTCGTCAAGACTAACTGAAGGAAGAGTTAGTAAGAGATTTGAAAGTGGGAGGGGGAGGGGGAGATCCAAAATGATAGGAGAAGACAGGAGGGGGAGGGATGGAGCCAAGAGCTGGACAGGTGATTGGCAAAGGGGATATGAGAGGATCATGGGACAGGAGGCCCAGGAAGAAAGACAAGGGGGGGGGGGAACCCAGAGGATGGGCAAGGGGTATAGTCAGAAGGACAGAAGGAGAGTGAGAGAAAGAATGTGTGTATAAAAATAAATAACGGATGGGGTACGAGGGGGAGGTGGGGCATTAGCGGAAGTTAGAGGCCATGTTCATGCCATCAGGTTAGAGGCTACCCAGACAGAATATAAGGTGTTGTTCCTCCAACCTGAGTGTGGCTTCATCTTTACAGTAGAGGAGGCCGTGGATAGACATGTCAGAATGGAAATGGGATGTGGAATTAAAATGTGTGGCCACTGGGAGATCCTGCTTTCTCTGGCAGACAGAGCGTAGGTGTTCAGCAAAGCGGTCTCCCAGCTTGCGTCGGGTCTCGCCAATATATAGAAGGCCGCATCGGGAGCACCGGACGCAGTATATCACCCAGCCGACTCACAGGTGAAGTGTCGCCTCACCTGGAAGGACTGTCTGGGGCCCTGAATGGTGGTAAGGGAGGAAGTGTCATACCAAGCTGTCATGCATCCAGACAGAATGTATCAATAAAAATTGGTAAAGGGTCGACAGGAACGTGCTGAATTTCTTTAGCCTCCTGAGGACATAGAAGCTTTCTTGGCCGTGGGATTCATGTGTTTAGACCAGGATAGGCTATCAGTGAGGATCACACCTCAGAAATTGAAGCTCTCCTACCTACCAATGATGAAGGAAATGGAGCAAGTTTTCCTCCTTGTGACTTGCCTTCATTAAAGTTTTTATTCAATGATCTTAAAGATTTTACATTTCTCAAGAAAATCAAGTTGAATTGCTTTTACCATTCAGCACAACTTAAATACCAATTTTTATCTCCTAAAAGGCAATTAGATCTGCCTATATGAAGTAAACAGAGTAAGATTTCCTCCTGAAGAAATGCAAAATTTCACCATAAGCAGCAATCAAGAGGTGAAAAGAGAACTTAAAAGTTAGAGAGATACGATAAAGAAATTTCCCAATTCAACTGAAGAGAAATGGAGGTGAGCAAAATGCTTTCAGGGGAAAAAAAATGTTCTGGTGGCTGGAATCCGTTTAAAGAAATGTTATAAACAAATCATATTGGCAATTGCATTAATTTGCATAGAACAAAGGAATAAAGTATTTATGAGAAGCTGGGAGAGGGAGGTGAGATTTATTACAGAAGAATAATTCAGTTGAGCTTTAGGATTCTTTCCTGCTCTGTGAAGATCTTCTCCTCTGACAAGTCACTGACTACATACTAAGTCAAAGGGACACTAGGAGCTGAATATTTTTGGAATGAGCTGAAACATACACTTGGCAGTTAAGACTGTGCCAAAATTGAGAACTGTTAACGATACCTAAAGACTCTTAAAAAGGAAACTCCAAATATAAAGCTGTAAGACTCTTAAAAAGGAAACTCCAAATATAAAGCTGTACTTCCTGAATTCCCAAAATATCCAAGAGAAGTTAGCGATACAGAAACTCAATGTAACTTATTCCAATGGATAATCCATCTGGTCTGCTATCTAAAATACTACATTCGTAATTTTGTGCCTTAATTTGAAATATCAGATTAAGGAAATAAGTTTTCTAACAGCCTCTTAAATTGTTATCAACCATCTTAGGATTTTCTAGTCAATTTCCTTGGTGCCAGTTCACCAGGTAACATTAAGTATTTTGAATGAAGTGTTCATTCTTTGCCTCACACCTTGAGTCATAAAACAAATCATCGCCACTGCAATTAACAAATGTATTCCTTCAACGGCTACATAACAGCCTCCCTAGTGTTGGAGAATACCCACAATGCCACCAATTGTTTTTCTCTCATACTGTCACAAATGTTAAACTAAAAAAATCTACTGAAGGAACTTTGTGGGTTGGACAGCATTTGTGGAGGTAAAAGGATGATCAACATTTCAGGCTGTGAACGTGCATCTCAGTCCTGAATCAAGGTTTCAATCAAAGCAACAACCATCCTTTTGCCTCCACAGATGCTACTAAATCCGTGAGTTCCTCCAGCAGATTGTTTTTTATTACTCCAGATTACCGCATCTGCATTTTCTCAAGGTTTACTGTTAAACCAGATGTTTGGCAAGATATCCACTAATATGAGCGCTCACTTCGGAAGTTAATAGAATCCTAGTCACAGTTGTCAATAGCAGGCTTTCACCACTGGCGCACCGCAGGGGTGCGTGCTTAGCCCACTGCTCTACTCTCTATATACACACAACTGTGTAGCTAGGCATAGCTCAAATACCATCTATAAATTTGCTGATGATACAACCACTGTTGGTAGAATCTCAGGTGGTGACGAGAGGGTGTACAGGAGTGAGATATGCCAACTAGTGGAGTGGTGCCGCAGTAACAACCTGGCACTTAATGTCAGTAAAGCGAAACAGCTGACTGTGAACTTCAGGAAGGGTAAGATGAAGGAACACATAACAATCCTCATAGAGGGATCAGAAGTGGAGAGAGTGAGCAGTTTCAAGTTCCTGGGTGTCAAGATCTCTGAGGATCTAACCTGGTCCCAACATATCAATGTAGTTATAAAGAAGGCAAGACAGCGGCTTTACTTCATTAGGAGTTTGAAGAGATTTGACATGTCAACAAATACACTCAATAACTTCTATAGATGTATCATGGAGAGCATTCTGACAGGCTGCATCACAGTCTAGTATGGGCGGGGGGCTACTGCACAGGACCGAAAGAAGCTGCAGAGGGTTGTAAATCTAGTCAGCTCCATCTTGGGTACTAGCCCACAAAGTACGCTGGACATCTTTAGGGAGCGGTGTCTTGGAAAGGCAGCGTCCATTATTAAGGACCTCCAGCACCCAGGGCATGCCCTTTTCTCACTGTTACCATCAGGTAGGAGGTACAGAAGCCTGAAGGCACACACTCAGCGATTTAGGAACAGCTTCTTCCCCTCTGCCTCACTTTTTTAAATATACAGTATTTCTGTTTTTTGCACGTTTTGTTAATCTATTCAATATAGATATACTGTATTTGATTTATTTATTATTTTTTTCTCTTCTATATTATGTATTGCATTGAACTGCTGCTGCTAAGTTACATGCCAGTGATAATAAACCTGATTCTGATTCTGACCAGTCCAAAATAAAGGACTATAGGGAAAGGAAGGAGTCGTGTAACACCTTAACCCCTTTTAATTATGGAATAGGAAAATGGCTTATCAAGAGCATAGTGGTGTATTAAGTCATTGGACATCTCTTGGCACCCCATGTTGCTGTGACTGACCTGTTCTCCTTCATCCTTCCCAATCTAAGCACTTGTTTGATCACACAAAGTCTTTCTTTCCTCATCTACTGAAATGCACTGGGCTCCGGAGTCTGATTACCTGATTCCAGCTTGATAAGACCTAACTATTTTTAGTTTGGAACAAGTTAAATACACGTTCTGATAAATATTTTGGTTTGAGTCAGTATTCTACCGAGGAATAGATAATTTGCCTCATAATAGGTTATGTGTCCTACAGCCTCATCAATGGCAATATGTGCGCAGCATAGTAGATCTTTTAGATTTTGGCACATACCCAAGATTCAGCTGAAACCAGGTTCAGTTCTCAGGCTTGCGTTGTACTGGGATTGGCCGTGGTTGGGTTAGCTTCTAATTTTAAATCATAGCAGATCTCTACTGCACTCACATTCATGTCATCACCGCAATCATCATTATTTCCATCTTTGTAACATCACCTGACCCCTTCCCACCTCGCCTATTCTGGGCTGAAACACTCATGCACACCTTTAGTCGTTCCAGATGTTTTTATTCCAGTGATTTCCTTGCTGGATTTCCTCATTCAATCTAACCTAATTTCATCCCAATTCACATTGACAAATTCAGTTTTGTGCTCATGTCCCCCAGTTTTAAAACTCTCTTGTTTTCAGATAACTTTCACTGCTCCCGACCTCTCACAACCATCCCGTTGCTCTCACATCCATCATCATGAAATGTTTCGAGAGGCTCGTCATAAGGCACATCAAGACCCTGCTGCCCCCCTCACTGGACCCCTGCAGCTTGCGTATCGCCCCAACCGCTCATCAGACGATGCCATCGCCACTGCCCTCCACCTAGCCCTGAACAAAAAAGACACATACGTTCGAATGCTGTTCATACGACTTCATTTCAGCATTCAACACAATCATTCCTCAGCGCCTGATTGGAAAGCTGAAACTGCTGGGCCTGAACACCTCCCTCTGCAACTGGATCCTAGACTTCCTGACTGGGAGACCTCAGTCAGTCCGGATCGGGAGCAGCATCTCTAACACTATCACACTGAGTGCAGGGCCCCTCAGGGCTGTGTGCTCAGTCCACTGCTGTTCACTCTGCTGACCCACGACTGTGCAACAATACACAGCTCAAACCACATCATCAAGTTTGCCCATGACACGACTGTGGTGGGTCTCATCAGCAAGAACGACGAGTCAGCATACAGAGAGGAGGTACAGCAGCTGACGGACTGGTGCAGAGCCAACAACCTGTCTCTGAATATGAACAAAACAAAAGAGATGTTTGTTGACTTCAGGAGAACACGGAGCGACCACTCTCCACTGAACATTGACAGCTCCTCTGTTGAGATCGTTAACAGCACCAAATTTCTTGGTGTTCACCTGGCGGAGAATCTCACCTGGTCCCTCAACACCAGCTCCACAGCAAAGAAAGCCCAGCAGTGTCTCTACTTTCTGCAAAGGCCGAGAAAAGTCCATCTCCCACCCCCCATCCTCACCACATTCTTCAGAGGATGTATCGAGAGCATCCTGAGCAGCTGCATCTTGGCCTGGTTCGGAAATGGTACCATCCCGGATCGCAAGACCCTGCAGTGGATAGTGAGGTCAGCTGAGAAGATCATCGAGGTCTCTCTTCCCACTATTACAGATACTTACACCACACGCTGCACCCGCAAAGCTAACCGTATTGTGAAGGACCCCACCCACCCCTCACACAAACTCTTCTCCCTCCTGCCATCTGGCAAGAGGTACCAAAGCATTCATAACCAAACTGTGCAACAGTTTCTTCCCTCAAGCCTTAATACTCAGAGTTAGACTGACATCTACATCATTTATTATTATATTGTAATTTGTCCTCTACTGTGCCTATTGTCTTGTTTATTAATTATTGTACTGCCCTGCATTGTTTTGTGCACTTTATGTAGTCCTGTGCAGATCTGTAGTCTAGTGCAGTTTTTATGTTGTTTTAAGTAGTCTAGTGTAGCCTTGTGCTGTCTCATTTAGTCTAGTGTAGTTTTGTGTTGTTTCATGTAGCGCCAGGGTCCTGCAGGAACGTTGTTTCGTTTTCACTCTGTACTGTACCAGCAGCTTATGGTCGAAATGACAATAAGCTTGACTTGACTTGACTTGACTATAACCATCCAGGCCAACAATCCACAGAAGTTAGCAGGTCATCCCACATCTGGGGAAGAGAAACAGACCTAACACTTCAGGCATAAGAGCCTTTTTAAACAATTACAGACCATCCAGCAGCTCTGATGAAGGGTCTCAATTCTGAAACAATAAAAGTCTGTCTTTACACAGATGCTGCCTGACCTGCAGAGTATTTCCAACATTTTCTTCTTTTCAGTTTTCCAGCAATAGTAGATTTTGTTTTTAACTTCAGCACAGAGAATTCTTTGAGTTTTTCCAATATTGCCCAGTTTATCATTTCTGAATGTTGTTACTCAGCCATTGCCAGATGTGCCTTCAAATTCCTAGTGTTCTTCACTCTGGAGTTTTTTCCCTTAATTTCTCTGTGTGTTTGCCTCTTCCCCTCTTTCTTCCATAAGGACCCTCCTTAAATCCATTTGTCCAAGCTTTACTCAGCGCCAATTTTTGTTTGGCATTGCCTCTGAGAAGAACTGTGGATCATTTTGCCTATAACATTCACTTTATAAAGGTAAGATGTTTTTTAATGTCATACAGTGCTGACAAGCTACGCAGATTATTCTTCCATTTTCAACATAGATAGAAGACAGAAATTATAAACTACTCTTAAAATAAATCATTGAATTGATTTAATACATCTTTTCTAGGTTATAATGCAAGTGTATTTGTTTTGTCTTTGGATGCATAAGTAAGCAATCAGAATTCAGTGCTTCATTTCTTTAAGGAGGATCTTTTGGTAATTGCAAAGGGTTAGCAGTGTTTAAGCAAAAAAAAATTCTGCAAAGGAAAAAGCAGTTCAATGTGTGCCGAGTACTACAAGCATTAATTCTCAGCTAGGTCATATGCAGAACATCTGTCATTCTGTCTGCACTCTATGAGCCTCAACCAGGCCTCTGCATGGCTATTGATTTTTCTTACATTTGCTTTAATTTACTTAACCATCACAAAATCCATCAGTCGGTAAAGGGCAACTGTCCATTAACATGTCATTTACTGGCATTCGCAATTTTTTGTGCACTGTCTTTTTGGTAAATATTTCTTTTAAACTGCTCTGTGTTTACAGTGAAGAAATGAATTAGAGATGTCTCCACACCTGTTTCTGTTCAATAACTGCTTCACAGAGGTACATGTAATGTGTTTAAGGAGAAAATAAATATCTAGACATTATTACATGTGTGCAAAAGGGTGGTAAATTAGGTCCTAATTATATTATAAGAGGCATGCAGCTTTTTCAGTTCAGATTTCTACATGTGCATTTTACAGATCTCAAAGGCTTTACTGTGACTAATTCATGAGGTAGACCTTTGAATGCTTTCATCTATGGTTATCCTGTAGTCTTATTTACAAATCAACCAGGACACTTTCAGCAGCCTGTTCATGCATTGCTGCAGCAGTTAAGATGCCTACAATGTGCACGCATGGCAGCAATCAAAAAGCCCTGGCTTTGTCTAATTACTCCATCACATAATTTCACAAATTGCTTTTCCATTGGGGAGCTGTGCTAAAACATGCTCAGACTGGGAATTTGGGCAGCTCTATTTTTCTCAATAAATCCAACATGAAAGCAGCAAACAGTTCTGGGAAAGGGAGGAGGGAAGACCACTCAAAACACAATTTCTGATCAAAATACACCTCACGGCATCCCACTATTACAAACACTGGCAACACAAAGCAGGGTGACTCATATTTCTAACATTTTCTTTCAGTTCACACAATAAATATTAGTGCAGGAGGTTTCACACATTAGAAGTTGTTATTAAGACAAAAAGGTGGTTACTGTCACAAATTTACACCTGCAAAAGGCACACAGGTCTTTAGTTGCTGCAAAGTACCTCAAAGGAGAAGTCCAACAGCCAGAGCTTGTGCCAAGGTTTTAATTTCCAGTTTATTTGCTTTCAGTGGCTTTGAGGATATGAAAGGAAGGCTATATAACAGGTATGGTACAAACTAAAACAATGACGTAAAACAATGAACGTTTAATTTTCCTTCCAGTTAACCTGACCAAAATACTTCGTAACAGCTTGTCTTTTTTTCATTTCCATAGAAGGACCTAATGGCTCCTCCTGTAATTTAGTGCTTCTTAATTCACAATTTAACAGAAGTCATTTTTCCCAGCGTTGAATTACTGAGCCTTTCCAGTTTTTAACACATATGCTAAATAAGATGATGAGTCACACACAATTTCACATTTGCCTTGCTGTCTAATATAATGGGAGCGAAAGACTTGAATTTTTATGCTTTCCATAACCTTAAGGCATCCTCCAGCCAATACAATACAGTGGATTCCAGTTACTTGAGCCATCAGTCAATCAAGGCAGCCGCTTATTTGGGACAACACTTGGAAAAACAAAAACTAATTGAGAAAATAGGTGGGATACCCTTTGTTTATTTGGGACAGGAGATTGTTGCTGAAGTTTCGAACTAGCATCAGTTGTGAGCGCTTGTGTTGGCTTTTAAACACCACACTGTGCTTAGAGCAAAAGGTTTTTTTTAAATAGTGTCAGTTGCCTGTGCTTGTGCTCAAAAAGCAGTGATTTCTGTTACTGATAGTTGGTGAGAAGTAAGCAGACTGTGGTTTCAAACATTCACGCATAGAGATGTCAGAAACAGTTGGAAGTGAAAATAAAACGATTTCACGACTTCAACAAATTATGAACTACAAAGAATTTGAAGGTATTGGCAATCATCTTGAATGTTACAATGAAAATGAAGATATAGTGGATGCAATCAGCAAAAACATGGTCTGCACTGATCTTGTTCATTTACAGTCAATCTAAAGAACACAGCAGCTTACACTGTGTGAATTCCTCTGTCAAATACAATTAGAAACTAATACACAGTTTTATAGTACTGTAGTAATATTGGTAGTGTTCCAATTTGTTCTGTATTTTGCTTAAATACATAATTTGTTACTTATTTAAATGGTAGTTTGCCTCTTTAATGTTCTTAACTATTTCCAAGAAACTTCGGCTAATTTGTGCAACAGCTTAATTGGACCAATATATACTGGTCCCATTGTGCCTCAATTAACCAGAAATCACTGTATTTATAAAATGTTGTCACCGTTGTGATATCAGAAACAAGTCAGTTTGATTTGCACAAAGCAAGTTCCCACAAATGGCTGTGTGATCATCACCTAATATTCTGTTTACGTGATCCTTATTCACGGATCATTTTGCCCAAGACACTGGAAATAACTTGCCACGTTTCATCAGCTTTCATGACTGAAATCCAAGGAAAACTGCAAAACTTCAGGAAAAAAAACTGTGGAACTGTGATGACACATTAAAAATAGTTAATATTTACATTTTATTGGTTGTAGTCATTTGCAGAAGCCAGTTGGGAGGGAAATCTGAAGTCCTGGGGATGGGCAAGAAGCAGGCCAGAAACAGCAAGATTGGGAGAGTTTGTGACCCCCTGAACTGCAGACAAAGAGGGGACCCGAATGTCCAGCCCACTGCAGTACGGGCTTGATCATGTGGAATTCTCTGTCGCCCACAACATTTCACAAGTTGATCTTTTATTTCCACCTGAGGGGGCAGACAGAAGGTAGTTTCATATTTCACCCAGCCATTGATGCTGCTGGTTTGTTCATAAGATGTATGAAAAATGAGCAGCACTAACCAAGGTAGGCCTTTAAAACCACTTTCCTACTTGTTGAGACCATGTCTGGTCTTCTACCTCAGCACCATTTTCTCTTGAAACTCTTGATTTGTATTTTGAATGAATGAAATGACTGAGCCTCCGCAGTCCTCCGGGTAGAGAATTCCAAAGGTTCACCACACAAAGAAAGAGATTTCTCTCTCTATCCCAGTCTGAACTGACTTACCACTTTTCTCTAACTGTGCCCCCAGTGTTGGACTTTTAGTTTGGGAAAACATTTTTCCTACATCTAGCCTAAAAAGCCAAAGGAGAATGTTGAATGTTTCAATGAAGTCATCTCTCATCCTTGTAAATCCAAAGAAGTCAATCCTCTGGACTTGCTTCACGGCAAGTACATCCTTTTGCAGGTCAGGAGACCAAACCTGCACACGATAACTCCAGATGCAGTCTCACCAAGGCACGATATAATAGCAGAGTGATTTCCTTACCCTTCGTATTCAAATCAGTACCATCATGTACACAGCATTTCCCATTTAGGAAACGCTAACCTCAATAAATCCATCCATTTAAAAATAAAACCAATAATATTAAAATAATTAAACATTTACTAGATTGCTCCATTAGGCAACGTGGTTAATTGAACTCATACCTTCAAATACTAAGATTTGTAACTTTGGCTGTTACAATATATTTTGGCAACAGGTTAGTGAGTCATCACTAGGTAATGGATGGTGCTATTTTAAATGCCCTGTCCTCTAGATGGATAATCATTACAAATGATACAAACAATGACATATACAGCTCCTTTTACTTAGTTTTAACTGGAACAGTTTCCATGGGTTCCTCATCAATACCCGATTAATCTTGCTAAAACCGGGAAGATCCAAATTCAGTGGCTTTTTAAAAGTACTGATATTAACAATAGTTGATGTCAGTACTTTAAATTAAAGTACAACCCTCCCCCTCCTGTTGTTCCACTGAAGTAACAAAGAGCGACTACATGGGAAACCAAAGCAATAGTCTCCATTTATGGCCGATGACAATTTTCGAACATGTTTTCATTTAGTTTCTGCAGCTTACTTTACACCACTTCTAATTTCTAACTAATTACAAGTTATCTAATTACACTTTGATTTCACATTGTTATGACTAGTTATAGTTTCCAGCATTTTTATTTGCTTGATATTTGATCTTTGAAGAATGGGAGAATGCTGACGTGAACGATAATCACCAGTGTGGACCAAACAGGCTGAATTACCTGCATATGTTCTGGAAGTTCTGTTTTGTTTAGAATACTTGAAATACTGATTCAACTAAAGCATGCCATCAGGGACTCATGTTACCCTCTGCCTTTTGCTACGCCAAACTGGTCACCTTTTATATTTTGTCCACATGGGAAACATAATTTAGTCATCAACTATTCACTGGACCCTTTTATGTTCTTTGAGGCTTTACTGCCATTGGTAATAAGGACAGGAAGGCTGTGACATAGAGTAGTGATTGAGCAGAGTGTGACACAGTGTCAGCGTGGTATTGAGTGCATCTATGCACATTCAAAAATCAATCGGCAGAATTGCCCTTGGAACTACATGAAGGTTCAATCTCCATGTGGCGATAAACAAATATTTAATCTTAATACTAGCAAGGCATTTGAATGTCTCTTCAGAAAGCCTGCATCTTGAGATCAACTTGATAAAAGCACGACAGCACTACCACAAGTGCGCTATCAATTACCACCACTAAACCAGTGCTAGATATTGAAGCCCATGCCACATGCTTCCAAAGTACAAAGATGAACAGATATAGATATGAGGTTGAGGTACAGTGATATTACTGAGAATAAGGCTTACAAATTAGATTAATAATTTTCATTTTGCTTTATTTTATCTTTCATACGAGTTTTAAATTACAAGAGACTGAAACCATTTTTACTGGAATCCAAGGTTTAGAAGTAAAGTGTGAATGCTGTTTTCCTCTATGTTTAATAATGGAAAACTGTGACAAACTGGAAAGTGTGCTAAAATTGTTGTCAGAGGCTCACAAGGTGTCAGTGATAATATTCTGCAATCGAAATTCTGATTTTTAAAGCTTTCTTATTCCACTGTTCTTACTAATTTGATTCAAACTAGTCTTTCACTCATTTGTGTTTAATCAAGCTATTGGTTACTATTAAAATAATTGTTTTTCTGTTCAAAAATTAGCGGTTCTTAGATTGGTAAACTTTTGTGTTTGGTAAAATTGGTAGATTTCGGAAGCTTATTTTCAAAATTTGCAGATGTTAAGTGGTGTGGAACTGCCATTTTGATCCAAATGCAGGTGGGAAGACCAAGTTCTTTGGGCAAGAGGTAAATGTCAGTGAGACTGAGAAGAGAAAGCAGTGAGGTTCCTTTAAGCATATTTCTCTCTTAAAAAAATCTGACCTAATACGTTAACTATGAAGTTACATTAGGCAGGGATTCAAAGCATGGAGCTAATTGCCTTTTCCACAGCTGGTAACAACAAGCTGCCATAGAAACAACTTACAATTCAGTTTGCTTTTTTAACATAATTCCTCCAAACTTGAACTTTCTCAAATTTGAATACCATTTTCAAACAGACAGCATGGCTAGGTCATGATTAAATGCAGAAAGTGGTAAATCTTTCAAATCTCCAACCTCAGGGGCAGGAGATGCTCAGTCATTGAGTACACTTGAGGCTGAGATCAATAGATTTTTGGATATGGTGAGGATCAGGGGACATCGGTATTGGATGTTATAATGGATAAGGAACCAGATCAGCATTATTTTATTGAATGAAGGAGCTAGTGTGGGGAGCAGTATGCCAACTACTACTTCCATTTTGTTCTTATGCAACAATGCACTCAAATGGAAATTACATAAGCAGAGAGACTGCAAATGCCAGAATCAGAAGCAACAATCAAGCTGCTGGAGGAACATACTGGATTGAGGTAAAGGGACGTTTAATATTTTGGGTTGAGGCCCTGCATCAAGAAGTTACTTACATAAGGCTGCCATTGTGAATGGCTATGCAATGTGGACTGCACCTGTCTATTATCAAGGTCATATTCAAGGTACTGCTATCACTGATTCTAAGTTGCAAAGCCGAGAATCAAGATGGATCCCCATCACATGGCAAATTCAGATAAAGAAGGACAGGACATTCATTCACATAGTGACACTATTTCTGACACTGCAGTATCCATTTGGAGCCATACCTGGATCAGCCCTAGGTGTCATTCATGAAGCAAAATATTACCTTTGTATCACCAGTGGAAGGAACTATGCGACAGCTGGACGTGTGAAGAGGAAGAAGAATCCAGTTGGCTCTTAAATAATTCTGAGGTTTTCAATCAACTCAATGCTCTCTCCACATGGCGATCACAGCTTGTGTGTAGAGGAACATCCAGCTCTCTGGCTCAAATTTAACATTTGTTTATTTAATCTTACCTCTAGTTATCCTTTTCCTTCTCCAGGTGAAGGGCCTCAACGCAAAATGTTAACTGTCCATTTCTTCTACAGATGTTGCCTGACCCACAGACTTCTTCCAGCATCTTGTATGTTGCTCTTTTTCCCTCAATTTATTTCAAAGTAATACGCCTAAATTAACTTTCATGTCACTTATGATCTCACCGGACTTTCCACTTATCCAATACATCTAATTATGTTATCAGCTCATTCTTTGCTACTCTCCAACTCTCCAATCATCATTCCTTGAAGATAAGCTTTTCAAATATAGATTCCACTGAGTCGGCTATATACTGTGACATTCTGGTAGATTTGCATTCAATTACATTGTGCATGTTGTGCACCAATACTGGCAAGACATCCGTGTCTAATTCATGCTAAATTGGCATGATTCAAGTCTAAATATCAACTTATCCTTTCTGTGGCTTATAAATAACAGGTGTTAAAATGTTCATGTAATTTTCTGCACAGTTACAAAATGTTTCAAGCTTGTAAGTTTTAATGCCTCCTTGCAGTAGTTCTTCACATCAAAGACATACCATCATTTCAATGGGCTGAATGGCCTCATTCTGCACCATGTGTTCAACAAATATGATCAATTTGATCAATCTGTATCTGTTCAGTTCCTCAATACACATCAATAGCAAGGGTGGTCCAATATTCATATTCAGGTTTTATTTTTCCTTGCACTGCGTTCTTCACCTCTAAGTACAAATGTGAACAATGTAACCGCTAACAAATATTCTGTTGACCAGGCTCACAGTTAAACAACAGTTGTATGGGCACTAAACCAGAAAATTCCTGGCTTCCTTGGAACCTAGTTTTCTACGAAATGGGAGAAGGCAAAAAAATGTTGTGTAAATAAATAGCCACTACTATTCAAAAGAAAAGATTACTAACTCAAAATATTAGCCCTGTTCCTCTCTCCTCAGATGGCATTAGACCCGATTTCAATATTTTACAGTAACCAATTTAGAACTGTTTCTCCTTTATGTAATGTTTTAGCTTACCATAACTTCCAGTTCAACATTACCCAGCTGCTTTCAGGATGTCAAACCAGGAGGCATTCTTACTTTGCCTGTTGCCTCTTCCCAAATGACAATTTGCTTGAACCATTGACATCTTGCAATGTTAAAATTTAAAACAACCTTGAGCCCTAATTGCAGAAAGCCAATGTGCAATTTATTTGCTTGCTAAAGGATGGCTTTCTATCCACCATGTTGTCTTGAAAGTGGGTCCCCATGGCCTTGTGCAATCATACAATTCTCCCTTTCTGCACTTTCTTGTAATGAGTCAATGTAGAGGGGAATCAGTTAAACTAAGGAAGGTGGCTGGACAGGCAGGGAGCAGTTGGGGTTAGGAATTGGCTGGGCACTATAATTGGCGTGCAATCCTTTTTTGTTTCTATATGGGCCAACCAACTGAGCCTTTACACAAAAGCATGAGAAAAATCCCTGGAAACACCAGTCCACATCCCCCCACCAACCCCCACGCACTTGCATCTCAAGGTGGTATCGAGTTCATGTTTCACTTACTGTGAGGTGTTGGAACAACCATGCTCGCATGATGTTTGTGGCTACTTTTGGAAAGATGCCTCGTTTTTTCTGACGTTTTTTATCCTTGTCTGGGTCATCATCATCTCCTGTGCTTGGTGAAGCTACACTGTTGTCCAAGCCATCACCTGTCAGTACATCAAACATGCAGTTTTAAGGCAATCTTTTTGGTCATTTAGGTTTCTGTATTGTTTTTATGTTGCACAACATGAGGGAACTTCATTTTTTAAATGGGTCCGTGCTTGCCAGGTGTGTTGGGTATAGATAAATTAAGCCTTAGCTTACCAAGGCATGGACTTTTAGCATGAGATACATTAAAATAAATTGGCTTTCATTTTCCAGAGTGGGGCACAAGTGCAATCTTGTTTACAAAGTCATGTACAACAGCAGATGACTCATCAGAGCTTCTAAGATCAACCACTTCAGTCAGTGCCCCAAGAGCATTTGAGGCTGATCACCTCAGCTTTGCTTTGAACATTGGCAGGAGACTGGGGAGGGGGAAGACGTCACATAAGGACTATTTCCATCTCCACCTTCCAGCTCATGGAAGCAAACCCTTTATTTTCCTTCATTGTCTCAACAGAAATGAGACAACATGGTACTGAGCCCAATGTATGCCATCTTTGCCCCAATCTTATTTTAACCACTGAAGGATTTACATCTGCAACTTAAAACTGGGCAGATGACCAGCTGGATGGGTGGGGGGGCAAAGAGATCACAATTCAACCTGTCTAGTACTTGTGTAGCACTTCCTAATTACTATAATACTGGCTTCCTAGCATTGGAAAGAAAAAAAAAGTAACATTGCTGTCAAAGACACGAACCATCTGTTCGTGCTTACACAGGGCACATGATACAGTTTGGATGACACTAATGGCTTCAACATTCGTGCCAAAGTGGTAGAATAGGGACCATTATTACTCTCACCTGGATTTCTAGTGTCATTTCGGCTTAAAGCTGCTCATAATACACAGCTGCAGATGCAAACACAATCAACAAACGAACGTTTATAATTCTAAAATGGCCCAGTGGTACAAGATACAACATTGTGGAAGGCAGCTACAACTTCAGAATCACTCACCACACAGCTCTGTCAGTTTTGCAGTGAAAGTGAGGTCAGGAGAGATAAGGGGTTGATTTTCAGCCTCCATTAATACATTTACCTGAGCATCAGTCTTAGTGTAAAACAAATCCTAATCTCTTAACACTTTTGTTAATGCTAATGAATTGGGTAAACCTGCAGGACTGGGCTTTCATTTCTGGGTCAGAAGGAATGGGAAGTGCCTGTGACCCAGAGCCCTATTCAAATTTAGTTTAGCTGGTCCCATCCTTACAGTGTGTGGATACAAACTCACAGCATGAGATTAGCCATCACTGCACTGTGAACTGACAATAAATTGTCAACTCTGGTATGAGGCCAAATGGCATGGGAAGTGAAAATTCTGTCCTGGTGCAGTAGGGGGTGCCGTTCTGAGGCAAAGGTTAAATCCCTCTGTATTGCAGTGGGAAGCTACAATGAACGTGACCTATATTGTTCCTGACCCGAAATTAGTTGAGGCCAACGCAGGGTGCAAAGTGAACGATGTTTCAGTTCTCCAGCAGTGCTCTTCCCCATTTCCCGACAATCATTAAGTATGTGGGAAAAATAACATGCAAATAAATTGCAAACTAAGTATGCAAAGTCCTTAAACATTATAGCTGGGGCTATTATTTTAGTTCATAGGGAAAGTCAAAATTAAAAGCACTCAGAGCTTCATTAATAAGACATAGTGTGTGCAGTACATGCTGTCGTACTATCACTGAGTTTGAAGTAAATGCTGTTTTTTGTTGTAAGGCAGGCCAATTTCTTCCATTCCACTATAATAACATGAATAGCAAACACAGATCAACATCTGTTTAAATCTTTGAGTGTAAATACTGTACACATAGGATTATTATCCACATATAGAAATAAGTCATGGATATACAGTATTGATTAAAATTCTGAACAGCATTGAACCTAATGATAAACCCTCCCCCATCTTGATGTCTCTGCATCAACCCTCTTCTTTACATATAACTTTCCATTTATGCCAAAAAAAACCTTCAGATTCATTTACCAGTAATGCCCCACTGCCTCACTAGAGAAGGATTCATTGATAATTTATGGAAATATCTACTATAATCCAGCTATGACTTTTTCCAGCTTTGTGCATCAATAGAATAATCAAGGCTTTAAAACAGCCTTTGCTTCCCATTACCTCAGGCAAAAGAATTCCTGAAAGCATGCCTTCAGGGCACCTGAATTATACACACCATTAGGGGAAGTAAAGGCTTTCTGCATTCCATATAAAACACTCACCAGTACCTTTCCTGTTTTTCTCATGTAGCGAAAGCACCCACACTAGAAACAGAAATTTTAAGTAAAGACTTATGTAGATACAATGGTGAAAGCTTTTAAGTGAGGACTGTTCCCCACAATCAATCTGCAGAGTGCAGCTTACCCCAAATAACTGGTTTCTGTTACATCATTAGCACGAGTCTAAAAAAAACACACACAGACTCGACTTTTCTGCAGTTTGTTCTTCCTACTGTTTTTTAGCCAAGTGGAACTGCTTTCCTTTCATCTGGGAGGGGAAATTATACTGCTGGCTGGTAATCTAAGACAAAATTTTCATTAGCAGCAAATGCCTTCAATCCACTGCAAAATTTGGTGCATGTTCTAAGATGACTAAAAAACTCCTCTAATTCTGTTGAAGATGACAGGAGCTGGATACCCTTACAGGAATACCAAAGGAAATTATTCTGTATTACACCCTTCTTTTCTTGAAACCTTTCTCTTCTTTTTTCATCCTAGTCTTTGTTACCTTTTCCTGCAAACTGACCTCTGTGCATCGAAACCTTGGAGAAAATTCGACGGCATCAGTTTTATTGGCATTTCCATTTTCCCTGTAATTTGATACCATCAATCACCTCTGTGAGGTCTGCAGCTAATCTTTTTTTTCTCTCCATCTCCCTCCCTTTCTCTCTCTGTCTCTCTAAACTCCAGTGAGCTTACTCGAGGAGAGCCATATGGTAGCAGCTATGGGTCACATTTACAAAAATGTCAGCAGTAACTTTGTTTCTTCTAGATTTGACTTCTCCTGGCTTCAAATGAAGGGCAAATTATGAAGGGAAAACTGAAAAGGTGGAAATAATCATAAAAATGATGCTAGTCCATAAACAAGCTTAGAGCCTCATTAGTACAGCAGCAGGCTCCACTGGGTGATTTATGCTCATTTTTGCTGATGCCATAAGGAAATGCCATAGGGCAACTTTTGCCAACTGCTAACACTTTCTGACAGCTTCTTAGCAACTAGTGTGAGCTGTGTTGTGGCTTTTGCGAGTGACAGGAACTGAAAATGTCATATCATCTGCCCATGTGTCACAGACTCCGTGTGGCAATTAACCAGCAGGCCAGTGAGTTAGGGGGCTAGAGGCACTGTTAGATTGCCCCTAGCTATCTGGGAGGGAGGGTGAACGGGGAGAGCTAAGGGGGAAGGTACAGGTTGTGCAGTCGCTCAACACATATGTACTTACTCACCCATCATGTGAACATTCCCACTGCTTTACTTCTGATTAGTTTGATCCATTCAAATGGGCGCAACTCCCATACAATCTCTTTAGGCATTGCATGACATTATCAGATGAATTCAGGGTAATCTCTTTTGATACGATTGCTTGAAATGCCACTTTAATTGACAATACCCGATTCCACATATACTGCACATTGCAAGTGGAGGTGTAAACTGCCTTTGCACTAATGACAATTTAGTCAAAATACAATTTAAAATCAGTGAAGCCAATGTATTACTCCTTTGCAGCTGCAAGCAATGAAAACAAAAGGCACAACATAACAGGCTTCATTTCAGAATGGCATAAGATCTATAAGCAAGCATTGCAGAGCCATGGCTCCACTATTCAATTTTCTGGTAACGAAGAGCATGAACTGTAAGTCAAAACTGTCAAACCTTTCATCACAGCCGCTTGCCCTTTGAAATTTTTTTCTCAGAATTGTTTTTACAGAATTTTATAGGCCATGGTCTGGTGAAAGAAGCCAGGCAGTAGAGAAAGGAATTTGTACTACAATTCGTCCATGGGCAATTTCTTGTAAGGTCTGGGCCTATCCCCACGGAGGGCAGCAGGTGACCTGTGGCAGCTCTTAGCCTGTTGCAGTGCTCAGATTTCAAACACCCACTCAGCTCAAACGCTGAACAGTTGTCCATTTAAGCATGCCCAGGCATTTAGGCCGCACTCTCTAGTTCCTTTCAAGGAAAGATAAAGCAGCATTTATTGTATTCAGACCATTCAATGGGTCAGAATGGTTATGTCTGCAGGGGTTACCCTTCACACAGGTCAAGGCACCATTCCCGGCTCCTCTCAAAAATCTAGCCACACTATAAAAATATTTTAGTTGCCTGTTGTTTCATGGATGCAAGTGTGTCGTGCTACTGTATTTTGACTGCCTGTGTGTGTGTGTGTGTGTGTGTGTGTGTGTGTGTCTACATTTGCATGTTTTCTACTTAAATTTTAACTTCCACATTTTTTCTTGATAAACACTGAGCTCGTGAATAGTAATAGTATTCATTCAAAATAAAAATTTGCAATTTATTTGATTTAACTTCCCTTAATATTTTGTTTCATTCACTCATTTTCACTAAATTTGTTTTAAACAAATCAAAAAATGTAATTATCTTTTTAATGTGTCCATTGCCCTTTTTCCTTGTAAACAAAAAGATGGTTTGTGCTCATCCACAAACAAGCAGTTAATTTCGCGAATAAAGGTAAAACTATCTACTGCCCGGAGATCTAATGTTTTGTTGATTTTCTCTGTATGATGTTACGTATAAACCCATAAGTAAATTGCAGCAAAAAATAATGGAAAAATAATGTCCTGTTGACTGGATAAATTATATTTAAAAACATCATAATCATCTACTCTGTGATGTGGGACAAGTTGAATCTCAATCCACTAGAGGCATTTGGAACAAAAGGCAGTGATTACTTAAGGCTCCTGTAACATGCTGTAGGAGAGAGAGCAGCCAAGCGATGGCCATGGAACAAGGGATGTGTATGATGGTTCCCCTCTGCCTGATGGTTCATCTGGCCAACATTTAATTGCCTCAGAAGATTGCTACCCATCACCAATGGATAACATTTTTTCAAAAAGATCTGAATTTCACCGTTTTACTTCTGCATCACTGGAGTTAAACAAACATATTCTAACTGCAATCATTGTCCATATTTCCTTCAGTAGTATTTCTATTTCTCTCCCAAATAAATTGTAAAGATTTTTGTGTAGATTTTAACAAAGCAGCTGGTTAACTGCATTACTCCTGACAAGAAACATAAACATTCCAGGCAGTGTCAGGAGAATGACCAAAACTCTGCCAATCACAATCTACCAGCAATAGCAGTTCTTTTGCTTCATTTGAGTAATAAAATATAATGATATTTCCAATAACTTTACTTGATTTTTGAATTTTGGGTGTGGTGAGTGCACTAGTTGTGTACAAAGTACATTAGTTCAATAAAAAACTGCAAAGGAATCTCAGATATATACAGGACCTGAAACATACAGCGTGCCAAATGAAAATACTCATCAGCCCATGTGTTGAAGACCAGAAGCAACTTTTGGCAGGATTCACAGCAAACAGTCTACTTTACAGCAAGCCAAGTCTACTTGCTTAGCAAATATAAGCTATTTAAACGGCACAGTGTGGCAAGAAGTCCACAATGTCTAGTTTCAAACTACCGGGCCCAAGATTGACGGGATTATGTTAGTTGCACCAGTTTTGAGTCAGATTGGTTCATCTTGTGATAAAGCATTTGAGTCTTGGACAGAGTAAGCCATACTGGCCCAGCTCGGTACTTTATCCAGGTCAGGGAGATTTGCTTAGTGTGACTCCATATGTGACCTCCGTTCTTTATCAAGCACCACATGCATACAACACACCAAGTCTATTTTTTAATGATTGATTCTCTCTGGCTTAGGTTGACCAGGGTCAAGCTTTAATTACATACTCAAGCGAGACCTCTAGCAGTCAACACCAGCTTGTCAAAGAGCATGCTTTGGCAAACACCCATTTATGAAGAGTTTCTATGTCCAATTAAAAAGGCAGCAAACAAAAGTCCTGACCAAAAGTACAACAATGTGTCCTGATAAAGGCAAGATCTACTGTGTGGAGGAGAGTCACAAACAGATGAATAAAGTAACCCTACTCACTTAAATCACCCCCATTTACTGTGGCTGGGAATGCATGCAGTCCTTAACAAAATTATTCCAGGGAAAACTGTTGAGGAGTAGACCTTCAGACCTTCCGAATCTTCGACTTGAGGAGGAAAATGTTTGCAGGAATAGAGGTCAAGAACAGATGGATTGAAATTAACTTGATTCAGTGAAGCCAGCCAACACACAAGGAACCCAATTGCCTCATCCTATTCAATAATTTTCTGGACAAACAGAACTGATGCTGAGCCTCGATTGGAAACATCGACTATCCACAGATGCTCCCCAACCTGCTGAGTTCCTCCAGCTAATTATTCTCTTCAGCCCTAATTCAATGACTCCCAAAGCTGTAAATTTCAGCCCCTACTCACTGGGCCCTCTTGGAAGATAATGGTATGCTCAGACCAGCAGTCTCTCTGGGTCCAACCAAAGGTTTAATTGTTCATCTCATACATATTTTTCATGATTGCAAGACACTGTTGGATATTAAGGACCAAGTACTGCAGGTCTACCACACTAACGAGTTGTTTGATAGTGATGGAGCTAGACTTGTTGTACACCATGTCGCAGCCTGCTTCGTCCACCCAGGAAAGAAGGCAAAGCGCAGAGTGTGGTCCAAAAGATGGTGTGGGTGATTGCCTTGAATGTCTTTGTTGTAATCGTAAGACCCTGTTAGACAATGGTACTATCTTGCACAAGATGAGAACTGCTATGGGCTTGTTCTTGCAGAAACATGGCTCCAGGACAACATCCATGCACCAACAATCTACAGGCCACGACACTCGGAGTTGGACTGTATTTTTTAATATATTATTATGTTTTTGTAGCTATGTTTTTCTGCAATCATAATTATATATGTGCTATGTGCTGTTTGTGACTGTTGGTACTGTGTTTTGCATCTTGGCCCCAGAGGAACACTGTTTTGTTTAGCTGTATTCACCTATAAGGTTGAATGACAATTGAACTTGAATTCTAACTTGGCCACTAACATAAACTTTGGGCAAGGTCAAAGCTGGATAATAGGAAGAGTGTGATTCTAGTGCAATCCGACCTGAATAATGTACCATGCCTGGGTATGGGGAAGAGTGCCTGTCCATATCCACAGTTGACTGGTGTCCATTTTAAGATTAAAGATCATAGAAGTGAAATATTTGTTACCATCCCCAGCCCTTCGGCTCAGTGTTCATTTGTAAGAAGACACTTTTGCAGATAGATAACTGCAATTGGACAATCCCACATTTTGAATTGTATGTAAAATTCCAGTTCAACATATGCTGGCAATGCACTGAACACATATACAGGACAGGAGTGTTCAAACTCATACAATTTTTACTAGCTATGTACTGCTGAAACAGTTTACTGTGTCCCACATGTATTCAACCTAACCTGCTGTGATTTATTGGGGAGAGAAAGCAACATTAGCACAAAATTCGTGCCTCAGCCTGCCAAGCATCCTACTAAAAAGCAATCTCTATTTATAAATTACTAGACCTTTCGTCCTGTCCCATGTGAGAGCTAAATGTGAGGTTTTTTTTTTCCCCCAAGAGTTAAAATTTTAAAACTTACATCTCCTGGAAACTATCATAAAGCCTTACCAATTGCATTGATCTATTAGATAAATGTCTTTCTACCCAAGTTTTAGTTGCCCTGCCATTGGTTGGCATGGCTTCTGTTGCCAAGACCCTTAGTTCTGGAATTCCTTCCCTACCCTTCATCACCTCTCTCTCTCATCCTTTATGGAGCTCCTGAAAACAAAATTCCAACTGAAATTTGGATCTTCTCTTGTCCAAATGTGACTCAGTGCCATGCTTTGTTTGGTGACACTCCATTAAAAGTGAAGTAGCTCTTGGGATCACTCCATGAGAGTATGCAAAACATGGTAGCATAACAGTTAGTGTGTTGCTATTACAACTTCAGCAACCTGGGTTCAATTGCCACCGCTGACTGATGGTGAGGAGTTTGTACATTCTCCCTGTGACCGCATCAGTTTCCTGACACAATCCAAAGGTGTACAGGCTACTAGATTAATTGGTCACATAGGTGTAACTTGGTGGTACAAGTGCATAGGGCCTGTTACCATGCTCCCTTACTACATAAATAAATAAAAATCAGTATGACTGTTACCGTAAAAAAAAAACAATGTTGCTATTACTTTTGGAGTCTTTAATAATCGCCAAAGATTTGCTTTTATCTGTTCCCCAAGAACAAATAAAAACAAATTCTTAGGGATTACAAAAGATTATCTGTTGTTTTTAAATTTGTGCTTCCTGGCATCAACAAGCCAAACCAGGCCTCAAAACACATCACAACTACAATTCATGCCAGTCGCCTACCTTTTATGGGTGATAGACCTCTATCAGTCTTCAAAGTGGAGGTCCAGAATTACAACTGACACCTTAGCTCGAAAAGAGGTGAAAGGGCTTCTGTGCACATTCTGGTCACTTCTACTATACTGGAGAACCCCAGTTGCATGTTGGTTAAAAATCGTTGAAAAAATCTGAAAGCAGCCAAAAATATTCCACTCTCCCCTCTTACCCCTCTTCACAGTCCCCCACCCTGCTCTCATGACTATACCCCTTCGCCACACGAAACCACCATGGTGCGCTTCACAGCTGAACAGGTGAGAAGACAGCTGAAACGTCTCAGCCCAAGCAAGGCTGCAGGACCGGACGGTGTCAGTACCAGGGTGCTCAAAGCCTGTGCCCCTCAGCTATGTGGAGTACTTCGCCATGTATTCAACCTGAGCCTGAGGCTCCGGAGGGTTCCTGTACTGTGGAAGACGTCCTGCCTCGTCCCTGTGCCGAAGACGCCGCGCCCCAGCGGCCTCAATGACTACAGGCCAGTGGCATTGACCTCCCACATCATGAGGACCCTGGAGAGACTTGTTCTGGAGCTGCTCCGGCCTATGGTCAGGCCACACTTAGATCCCCTCCAGTTCGCCTACCAGTCCCGACTAGGAGTTGAGGATGCCATCGTCTACCTGCTGAACCGTGCCTACGCCCACCTGGACAAGCCAGCGAGCACTGTGAGGGTTATGTTTTTTGACTTCTCCAGTGCGTTCAACACCATCCACCTTGCTCTGCTGGGGGAGAAGCTGACAGCGATGCAGATGGATGCTTCCCTGGTATCATGGATTCTTGATTACCTGACTGGCAGACCACAGTACGTGTGCTTGCAACACTGTGTGTCTGACAGAGTGATCAGCAGCACTGGGGCTCCACAGGGGACTGTCTTGTCTCCCTTTCTCTTCACCATTTACACCTCGGACTTCAACTACTGCACAGAGTCTTGTCATCTTCAGAAGTTTTCTGATGACTCTGCCATAGTTGGATGCATCAGCAAGGGAGATGAGGCTGAGTACAGGGCTACGGTAGGAAACTTTGTCACATGGTGTGAGCAGAATTATCTGCAGCTTAATGTGAAAAAGACTAAGGAGCTGGTGGTAGACCTGAGGAAGGCTATGGCACTGGTGACCCCTGTTTCCATCCAGGGGGTCAGTGTGGACATGGTGGAGGATTACAAACACCTGGGGATATGAATTGACAATAAACTGGACTGGTCAAAGAACACTGAGGCTGTCTACAAGAAGGGTCAGAGCCATCTCTATTTCCTGAGGAGACTGAGGTCCTTTAACATCTGCCAGACGATGCTGAGGACGTTCTACGAGTCTGTGGTGGCTAGTGCTATCATGTTTGCTGTTGTGTGCTGGGGCAGCAGGCTGAGGGTAGCAGACACCAACAGAATCAACAAACTCATTCGTAAGGCCAGTGATGTTGTGGGGATGGAACTGGACTATCTCATGGTGGTGTCTGAAAAGAGGATGCTGTCTAAGTTTCACGCCATCTTGGTCAATGTTTCCCATCCACTACATAATGTACTGGGTGGGCACAGGAGTACATTCAGCCAGAGACTCATTCCACCGAGATGCAGCACAGAGCGTCATAGGAAGTCATTCCTGCCTGTGGCCATCAAACTTTACAACTCCTCCCTTGGAGGGTCAGACACCCTGAGCCAATAGGCTGGTCCTGGACTTATTTCATAATTTACTGGCATAATTTACATATTACTATTTAACTATTTATGGTTCTATTACTATTTATTATTTATGGTGCAACTGTAATGAAAGCCAAATTTCCCCCGGGATCAATAAAGTATGACTATGACTATGAAGGTCAGGAGGGTCTTGCAGTTAACCTCCTGCTTTGTTTAATAAATAATTTCAGGTAAAGGTTGAATCCATCTGGGACACGTTGAGATGGTTAAAAGTATCTTGGTAGTAAAACTGGATGGAGTTTAAACACTGTTCTTTAGCATGTGCCTTTAGTATGGCAACTTGGGAATCTTGTGTGCTATATAAAGTGAGGTAATTTTCTTTCAGTAAATAGAGTTCTACCGGTAAGCAATAAATGCTTAGAAATTCATTCCCAGTCAGTAGTGTTAAGCATGCTAAACAGTTGCATCAGTGATTTCTTGCCTCTGAATTCTATTCCATTCGTCAATGAAATGAAGTTTTGAAATACAGCACAAAGCACTGTAAAAACCATATAGCATTTTAAGACATTACAGCTAAGAAAAGTTCCAAGGCAATCATTTTCCAGCAGGGAATTGCCAGTGGTGACTTTGATCTTCTGTTCATATCCATCTTTGGACATAAGCACCCGATTCACAATTTCTGTGACAACCTGGCATCATCTGATGAATGGGTGGAAATTATGGGGGGCTCTGTTGACAACAAATGCTGTTTGGTTATATTCCATTCTCTTTCATTCCAATGGAACTAGTAGTCAGATGAGAACAAGAAGTAACCTTAATGTCTCAATATTAATCCACCTAATTGCAGGGGAGAATAAGAAAATAGGGAGAAGGGAGGGGATGGGGCATTAGCGTCCAGTCTTCATTCCTTTCTCAACCCATTAGAATGTGCATAGCAGTTTATAACAGCAATATTGCTGCAGCACATCTCCCAACATTTGAGAGTTGCTGATAGGCTTGTGTTGATGAGAGTAGTTAAAACTTTAATTCCCAGACTCTGCGATGCAAATATTTGCCCATATTTAACTGCAAATTTAAACCATATATTACGCTTGACCACAGCGAGTAGGCAGGGGCCTGGGGGCAGGAACCAGGTAAGTGGAACTTTCTGCCATTCCACCAGATAGAGAAGTTGGAACTGAGGGATAATGGGATATAAAATATAGCATGGGGCTGACAATAGGTTAATTTGGAGGTGTGCAGAAGACCAACAAATTAATCAAGGGCCCAGCACTAAAAACCTCTATGATATGAGACCAAAGACATTATTAACCAAACAGAACATTCAGCACATGCTGAGTACCATAGATATAAACTGTACACTTTCTGAAATTATCGTGCACATTCAGTGCATTGTACAATATGGTTGGGTTGAATTGTTCTCCAGTCTTGAAAATTAACTTGCAAACGTGTCACCATGCAAAGAGACATTGTCAGTATGCTGTTCATTATGGTCTGCCCTCTGAACGCCTGGCCTTTATATACTTTTCAATCAGTTGATTGGACGTCATTTCGGAAGCTCATTTGTTCTGTGGGGAGGAAATCTCATCACTGATTGGCTGTGTGGCCAACCTCATGCATTGTGGCCTGGAATTTTGCCTGCATTGGCTCATAAATAAGATCTGGGTCTACGTATTTGTTTACAGAATTTTTGGGGGAAAACCACACTTCTAGCAATTCATTTGCATGCTGCATGTACAGTTGTGTCATGACTTTCACTGATGCCTAGTCGAATTTGTCCCCCCTCTCGGTATTCATGGGTAGAGACTGGGGAGAGTTGGTCATAACTACTTTACAGGTAGTTGATGTTCATGGATCCTTGTATATAGTTTTCTCCCAGTTTGGCCAACATAATACTTGCTACATTGGATTCCTTAGAACACACTGATCTTGTCTAATAGCTTGGTTCCTTCTTTTGGTCTGCAAAGTACTCTCCTCAATGTTGCTGTTGGATTGAGTGAGACTGAAATTCTATGCTCTTGGAGCAGTCGGACTGTCATTTCTGAGATATTGCAAATGTATGGAAGGACAACCCATTTGATCATTTCTTGGTTGGTGCACTGTCAAGCTTGTAGGTATCTTTGTATGAAATTCTGCGGGTATCCGTTTCATGTGAATTCTTTAAAAAGATGTTTCTCCTCTTTATCCTTTACTTCCACCATGATGCAGTGTCCCTCTGCTCTTCGGAACAAAGTTTGATACAGCTCTTCTTGTGTGCATTTGGGTGGTTGCTGTGATAATTTAGGATCTGATCTGTTTATGTTCCCTTATGATAAACACAAGTTTCTGGAAGTTTGTGTTTCTACTGACAAGCACATCCAAACTCGGTTTCCCGAGTTTCTATTTCTGTTGTGAACTTAATGTCGTCGAACACATTGCCGATTAGTTTGTATGTTCTTTGTGTTTACTATGACAAAAGCATCATCAAAGTAATGTGCCCAAATTTTAGAGTAAATGGAAAGGACAACAAAGGGTTTGCCCATCTCTGGGTTCATAGTGGAGGCCATCCTGCAAAAGTTAGAAAAAATGGTGTTGCCAATTATAAACTCTAAAATTTGGGTTGAGAGGGGCAGATATTTGACTGGGCATCAGTGAAAATCATGGCACAAGCGAACATGTGGCATGCAAAAGAATTCCTAGAAGCGTAGCTTTCAGCAAACAAATTCAATAAACAAACACATTGACCTTGATCCTATTTATGAGGCAATGTGGGAAAAATTCCAGACCATAATGTACAAAGTTTACCACACAGCCAATCAGCAACGAGATTTCCTCCCCACATCGCATGACACAATGAACAGCGTATTGACCATGTCTCCTTGCATGGTGACAAAACATTTGCAAGTTAACAGCCAAGATCGGAGAACATCTCAACCCAGCCATCAACCACCCAAGTTACACATTTTCCAAATTATTTCCATTGCGGAATATGCCTTGGATATCACATACGATACACAGCATACCTTGCACATTTGATGTGGTACTTGCACATTTTGCATACAACAAAAGCCACCATATACATTATGTGAACTACAAAAGAAACCTCAGCAACAAGTCCTGAACTACAGAAAATACCTCGCAGGTTCTAAAACTGTAGAACACAACTTGCATCCTCTGCCCCACCAAAAACGCCTCACACCCCTGTAGAAATGGATCTGCACAGATTGTGCATTTCAAACAATGCCCAGCACAAGTACAGGTACAGTTTATACCATCAAAAGTATCTTGCAAGTTCTGTGCATAACAAAAAATATCTTTCACACACTGTGCATTTCAGTAAAATCTTGTGCTTTTTTAGTTCACTGCAAAAATTGCCTTGAATATTCTCTCTACCACAGAAAATATCAGAAAAGCTCTCTCTGCACATTGCAGATACTATAACAAATATGTTTCATATCCTCTGCATGATAGGAAATGTACTACATATTCTGGGCACTACAGAAAAATTATTTGCGACAAAAAAACTTATAAATATGCATCACGACTGAACATATTGCGAAGTAAAGAAAATATGCACTATTTTTTCTATGCACTATGTACACTTTCTATGCATTCTGTGCAGTATAGAAAACATTAATGCATTATATATTAATGCACCTTACGGGATTGTATGGTGCAAAACAATGCCATGCACATTGTGTGCACCACAGAAGCCTCCTTGCATGTTCTGTACAGTACAGTAAATTCTTCTCACTTGAATGAAGCTTACTTACACATTTTGTGCCCTGCATCAAATGCTTTGCAGGTTCTTTGCACTGAGGAGAGTTCCTAAGACATTCTCTTTTCTGCTGAATACGTGCATAACTTGCATTACTTGCACACTTCAGAAAATGATTTGTCCAATCTGTGCACTGTGGAAAAGTTTATCAAGAGCAACGTTTTGCATATTATGTGCACAATGGAACACACCTCACTGATCTATAGACTAGAGAAAATACCTTGCACATTCTTTACACTACATAGCACACCTTACAGATTCCGTGCAAACAAGAACAGGTTTTGCAGATTCTACACACTTCAGAAAACACATTGCAGGTTCTCTGCCAAAGAAACAAGACTTGCGCATTCTGTCAACTGAAGAAAATACTCAGAACAAGTTGTGCACTACAGAAAACACCTTGCATATTTTCTACTGTATAAAATATACCTGATACTATGCAAAATACCTTGCATTTTCTGTGAACTACAGAATAACCCTGCACATAAATGTACACTGCAACTATATTCTGCGGATTACAAAAACCACTTTTCACCATCTGCTCACTACAGAAAATTGCACGCACTTTCAAAGCACTATACAAACACCCATAACTCATTCTGTGAGCTATGGACAGTGGCGTGCATATTCTGTACAGAATTTAAAATACATTATTATACAGTCTGTAGATTAAATAAAAGGTCTTGGACATGATATGAACTACAGAAATCGCCTAGGATATTCAGTGCACTTTTGGAAACACAGTGCACACTCTGCTCATCACATCAAATTCATTTCCCAACCTGCTTCATGAATTGTGGAAATCAGAATATGATTCCCCTTTGTGCATGTTCTAGAGTGTGCTCATAGAAGTCAAGGATTCCTCTCCAGGTGTAAGGCCCTGAATGTTGGGCGAGAAGCATAGAGAAGACCAAGTATTGTGGCATAGTTTCAGAGGACGAGGTCACCCAGGATTGGGACATGGCTTTATCTACTGGGTATTGAGAAGATCAGTTTCCCTAGTCCCATAATGGACACAGTGGGGCTAAGGTCATCCTTTGGTTTTTGAAGATCAAGCCATAGGTTGCACAATGATAGACATGGCCTGCAAATGATTAGAGTGGGACACTCAGGCAATCAATGGATTTGAGTAGTTCAAACTAAAGTCATGGGGTGTTTGTGGTTGAGTAGGATCAGGCTCAAGTTTGCTTGGATGATTAAGAGTTGCACTCATGATTGATGTTCTGCAGAGATCAAACCAGGGCATCCAAATCCAGTGCAAGATATATTCAAAAAGGAAGATGAGGTGGGACCCTAACATCACAGCTTGCACTGGGCTTGCTCAGTCTCTTCAATAATAATGAAAGAGCTTCACAAATGTAGCCCAGCTTCTACATTATAGCCTGCACTCTCTGTGGGGTACATGCACAAACCAAACTCACATAAGAAGCATCCAAGTGTTGTATTACTTTGCACAGGTCCAGCCTCTAAGATCCTTGTTTTAAAATTAAATGGCATTGTGTGGGCATAAAAAAAATCACGTAATAGGGTAATTTATAGGCCTTTATGTTTTCATGTGTCAACGTTCATTTAACTTCCTTCATTTAATTTTTTGGACATTTCCCAGATACGCTTCCTAATTCCTCTAAACCTTCCCACAATTTCAGTTGATTGATGCCTTGATGTTCCAAATTAATTTTTATTCTTCACCTACGGAGTCCTGCTGCAAATCAACATGTCTTTGCTGGGCAACACACTGTAGTGGGTCACAAATATCTATGAGCCGATATGGACTGGAGAAAGGGGAAAAGTGAACAGCAAGTTTAGAGATATGCCCCTTCACGCACTCACCACTCTCAGTGAACATTTACACACTGGAAAACTCTGCCGGGATGGGAGGCAGAAATGTTAGGGATATTTAAGAAACTTTTAGATAGGCACATGGATAACAAAAAAATGGAAAGGCATGACGGGGGGGCAAGGGTTAAATTGATCATAGAGTACGTGAAAATGTTGGCACAACATCATGGGCAGAAGGTCCTCTAGTGTGTTGTGACGTTCTGTATCGATGTTGTTGGCAGAAAGAGTACATGAGGAGTATTGTGTTCTCCATTAAACACTGGCATGAGTGAGTTGGGCTGACTGGCTTGTTTCTTTGCTTTAAATACGCATAGGGAGTCCCATCTACTCACGCAGCAACAACTAGATGCATAGTGGAACATATTACTGCTGCTTTCTTAGTACATAAGCAGCCTGAATGTGTTCAGTGGCTGCAACATTTCCTGACTTGTAATCTTGGATAAAACAGAAGTCACTTACTGTTTCCAAGCTAAGGTTACTATTTACAAAGAATTACTTCACGAAAAGAATCTTCTGATCTTAGGAACATCTAAAACAATTGCAACTATTTTTGATATTTCAATTTTTTTAAATTGGGTTGAAAACTTTTGGTGGTATTTGGGGTTGCAGGAACTCCCTCTGTTGTTTCTGTCAAGTTGCCTGGCAGGAGTTGAATGAGTAACACAAGCCTAGGCATCTCATGCCTGTGGTCCTGCATACTAAGGGGTTAGATTTCTACTCTAGAGATTGGCAACATGTCATGAAGCTTAAATTCAACTCCTAGTCTACGCATAAGTAAAGTTCTTTAAAGTTAACTATCTGACCTCTGTAGCTGGGTATAAAGAAAACTTTTAATCAGGCATCAGAAAATGGATGGAAAACGGGCAAGATTAGTTGTAATGCTAGCTTTACATCCTGCTCCAGTTGTATACCAACAGCAACTTGCATTTATGTAATGTTTTAAACCTGGTAAAAGGTTCTTCAATGTTTATTTTAAAACAGTGCTCTTCAGGAGAACTCTCACTGAAGGTGAAGTCAATGGAAATTATTATTGAGAGTGTAAAAGTAGCATTGAACTGAAGCTTATGGGATTTTCATTCAGCGATTCATTTGATCTAACGTGTAAAAGAAAATGTGCTATTCTTTAAATTTATGAAAGAACAAACAGAATTACATTTATATAGTGCCCTTCATACCCCTTTCAGTGTACCTAAAATGCTTTAGAGGCAAAGAAGAACGTTTGAAGCACAACAGCTACTGTTGCTATGTAGGAAACATGACAACCAATTTGCACAAATTAAGATCCCATGCTCAGTAATACGCCAATGACTTGATAATCTGCTTTAGTGATTCTAGCTGAGGAACATGTACTGATGAGGACATATGGACGTTCTGCAAAATAGTAGCACAGATCTATTACCTTCACCTGACGAGCTAATGGCACCTCAATGTAACATCTCATCCAAAATACACAAGTCCTTGTGACAGCTCTGAGCATGTTTCTCATCAAAAAATTGGCACAGGTCCTCTGCTGATCATTAAATTGTTCACTTCTCATATGGTGGTGCATGACTTTTTTTTGTCGAATGAGACTTATTTTTCAAACAAAAAAGAAGGAAAGTCTCTTTTCACAGCTACACTGATCAGCAAAGTCTCCGATTCAATCTCAGATCCATTCTTGTTCAACTGATCATAGTTTGGACACCGTTATTAACTTCAACACAGAAACATTATGAGACGACATCCTGGGTTCATTACTCTTCAACTCTCCTTGCTGGGCATTATAATGAATGGACATTATGGAAGACACAAACCATTTGCTGCATTATCCACTTCTTTCAGCAGCCATCAATATAAGGAGAAGCAATATAGATAGATTTGTCATTAGCAAGAGCAAACAAATGCCTTTCCAGCCAGAGGAGGGCCGGGACAGAATCAGTTGTGGTCATCTCCAACCAAGCCTCCTCACAAGATTGCTTGTCACTGGCCACTTAATCAAGGTAGCCATGTGGAGCCAAGTGCTAGAATGGAAAGTAATGTGAATTGGAGGAGAGAAAAAAGGTATAGGGAAGAAAGCTTGTTTTCAGAAAGCAAAAGAAGAAAAAAAAACGAGAAAAAACAGAGAATGCAGGAACTTGTGACATATGGAAAAACATATCAAGAGATTTATTTGAGTTTTAGCAATGGCACATTTAAACAAATCTCCAGGCAAATATGCATAACATTAGTTATTTTTAGCTGAATCATCAGGTTCAAAGTGCTTCCAAATTTTGAAATGAATATGCCAGACAACCTTTCACATTGTCTGTTTCCAATTACTGCTTTAGAAGCAATTTTCCATTGGATAGTTAGAGGTATGGTTTTGACAATTATGTGGATTAAAAAGAGACTATGAATTATTTAACCTCTCAAAGCACATCACAATTTTCTATCCAGCTTTCTAAAATAAACATTGTATTATTTTAAGCCTTCCATAAAAGGGGCAAAACTCCCATCTACAGTCACTATTAAATAAACAGATAGAAATATGAAATATTCTTTCATTTATTTTATCCTTTAAATAATCTCTTGCAAACTTGACAAACTTTCCCTCACAAACCGTGACCATAATCTTTTAAAGGTTCACTGAATTTATTGTATCATTTGCAAAAATGCCTTGCTATGCTGGCGCTGTAATATAAAAGCAATCTTATTGAATTCACAAGTGGTTAACATCCTGTAGCATTTACCCTTTTCAAGAGAGTAATTATCCCATCTAACAAAGCTAACACCATATTCAAAAGCTCAATATCAGCTGGTATGCTACAATGAAACCTGCCCTTGTGGTCATCCCAATTAGGCAGTCACCTCCAGCAAGTGCTTACTCCTTGGGAGAAGAGTCTTCTGTGAATAAGGACTGCCTCTCAAAATAAACAGTTGTCAGACCCGAGGGGGAATGGGTGAACCCAGAACAATACCAAAAATTTCTAATATCAATATTTTTATGGATTTGTAGCACAACATATTTTCCTTCCCCCTCTTGGTTTTAAATCCAGCATATTCACTATCCACCTCTGCTTCTGTCATTAAAAATCACCCACCACTAACCGGCCCGCATTACTTCTTGCCCTGTAACTGTACTTCCAAACTACTAATATGGCCGTGCTCAATGCGTCATCTAGAGTGCAAATCATTTTGATTTGTTATATTAACATATAGCTCTAACTGTAGTTCTATTATGGGTTATAAAGTCTTCTGTTACCTTACAGTCTCAAGAGTGAGCAAGAGGCAGAAAAACATAAAGCAAGGACACACCAGTATGCCATTCCAAACAGCTGGTGACTGCATTCCAGGCCTTTCAGCATGCTTCCAAATACTTCTCTATTCATCATGTAAACTCAGCTCTGCAGTTTACTAAAATGAGCTCGTTTCATTAACTATGGACATAGTGGATGAACAATTTCTTATATGCCACTTATCTGAACTACACAGGCTGGAGATAAGTGAGCTTGATGTGAATGGTTTATTCCTATAACAAACATGTCTTCTGCTAAATTCAAACAGAAATGATGATACAGTGCAGTGCAAGGATTTAGCCTCATGCCAAGATCTCTCATCATTTCTTTGAATTGGTGGGGGGGGCAGGGGGGAAAGAGTGGAGGTAAGGAGGAGTCTGCATTTTTTTCCCCAACACACAGCCAGAATATTAAATTTTATTTTAGTGCAGGTAGGCTGTGCTTTTTATTGTCTCATTTAACAGCTCTAAAGTAGCTACTCACAAATGTACTCCCGAGTCACTGGGAGAATCAACATTCCCTGCCTGCAGAATCTTTCCACCACTGCTTAAAGGTTTATAATGCAATACTGCAAAGTTAAATGTGGTGATCTCTACTTGCCACGGTTTTGTCAAGAGGGATTTGGTACTGGCAAAGGCAAGGACTACAAAGGACCCTGGAATGATTAAACCAAGATAAATGATTGGCTTGGATTTTGCTGCTGTAATGATGTCGATCTGTCAACGTCTGTCATCATTACACCATGAAACATCTGGAGTAGGTTGAAATCCAAAAGATGCATGTCAGTGATTCTCCGCTCCTCCACAGGGTGCATTCTTTTTCCAATCTTTTTCAGGATAATCAGCAAAATCAGTGAAGTGATGAGAACTTTGGGTAATTACAAACCAATTTTGTTGCAAACAGCTCTCAAAATGTTCACGTGTTGCTTTGAAAGGTTTAAATTTTGAATGAGGTAAAATGGTGAAATAATGTTTAACAATCCCTCTGACCCTTAAAAAAGAGCAATTTTAAATGTGTGGTTTGTAATTCCCTCTTATTTCAATATTTCTGCATTTTATCATATTAAGTAACTGCTACTTTCACCTTTAAAACAATCGTTATGATATTTTTGACTCTGAATTAATTTCATGTGTACATTTCAATCTCTATTTGAAAAAAAATTAGAAAGGGTGTTTAAATTTTTTTACTTCTTGGCATGCTTTTGGAGAATATTCTTCAATCTGATTGGCCGTTTGGTCGAACTGATGGTATCTTCATGTTCCTCTGTGCCAAGGACTTGACACAGAAAGAGTGAAAATAAGATCAGCAGTTAACGCTATTGTCACCACTTTCCGCAAAATCCAGGTCAATATTTCTAAATTACATATTAACATGCGTATTTCTTTAAAGCTACATCCCGGGATAATGTCTCTGATTCCCTTGTTCACAGAAACAGCAGCTCTGAGGCACAACACTGCAGATCAATAAAAGCTTCTGAGATTGGATTAAACAGTGACGTTATTGGGAATTCAGCAGTGAATATCAGCCAATCCTATTTATCTGTTCCCACAGATGAATGTTGTTTCATCAATCTGGCCTCAAAGGGCCCTTATTTTGTTCGATTGTGAGGGTCAATTTGATGAAGGGTGCTTTTATTGGAAAGTGAAGCATTCTTCCCCCTCTCTTTAGGGAGTTTTATTAAAAGACACAAAACATAAAATCTCAGGTATGCAATATTCATTGCCAACAAGTGTTTAGAAATTCTAGTATGTAGTAATCAGGGAATTGTGGGGAAGTTGCAGTTACTTGGCAATAACCGTATTGGTCTTCGGCCTGCAGCTGCAGATTTCAATAGAAAGGTCTTGGCACCACTGAATAAGCTTTGCATTTAACAGCCAATGAAAATGTGCAGTCGGACCAACGTGAGGTCTGGGGTAGGCTGCAGGATGGAGATGCATTAAAAATTGGGTCAAACATATTAGTATGATTAACTCCGGGAAAAGGCTGGGCAGGTTTCCGGGCTGATGCAAAATAATCTGAAGTGATCATTATCACATTACACCCCACATTTTCATTCACCTGGCACTAAAAAGGGCAGCACTCCTCAATGCAAATCCCAGGCTACCATGTTTAATTAGGAGAAAGTATAACATTAGTATAAAATACAGAGCAGTAAGTGTGACAGTATCTGCTTTGCTAATAAATAAATTGCCTGTTAAAAAGCAATTTGAAAATAATCACACAGTAGAGTATCCATTTTCAGGTTGATAGTAAGGGTGGTACTGTTATCTATGAAATTACTAAGTAACTCAGATCTTTCAATCAGTTAAACTTAGCAAAGTTGAAAGTACTTATATGTTATCATATTCTATCCTGAGATCATTTTCTTGTGGGCAATTCAAAGCAAATACAAGGAAACACATTAGAATCAATAAAAACTACACTGAGTGACTAACAACCAAAGTGCAAAAGAAGACAAACAGTGCAAATACAAAAATAAATAAATAAATAATATTGAGGACAAGAGTTGTCGAGTTCTTGAAAGTGAATCCATAGGTTGTGTAATCACGTAAACACGAGGAATTCTGCAGATGCTGGAAATTCAAGCAACATACATCAAAGTTGCTGGTAAACACAGCAGGCCAGGCAGCATCTCTAGGAAGGGGTACAATTGATGTTTCGGGCCGAGACCCTTCTCAGCCCGAAATGTCGACTGTACCTCTTCCTAGAGATGCTGCCTGGCCTGCTGCGTTTACCAGCAACTTGGTTGTGTAATCAGTTTAGTGTCAGGGTGAGTGAAGTTATCCACACTGCTTCAGAAGCTTGAAGCTTGAAGGATAATAACTGTTCCTGAACCTGGTGGTGTGGGATCTAAGCTCCTGTACCTCCTTCCTAATGGCAGCAGCGAGATCAGAGCAAGCAAATTACATTGTGTTTACAACTTATTATAAAAACTCGACTCATGCAGAGATTCAAATGGAAAAATATTTTTTGGGGGGGGGAGTATTTTCACATCTTACTTTCTTTGTGCATATTATTATGAGTTAATTCTTAATGCAACTTGAGAAGATATCACTGAGTGAAATACTCACCAGTAAACAGAAACCAGTGGCCCAGCCTTGGGGCACAAGCTGGTTCCTTGTGAATCTATGTCCTGAATAGTGGCCTAACATGCAGGTTTTGCAAGAGTATATTAAGAATGGTTATTAGCATAAAGTCTCATCCATTTGTGCCAGCAAGTATGGTTGAAATATGTTTGTGGTTTGTTCTGGGGGAAAAAAAGGTGTAATTTCTTACAGATCAGTAAAGTTTGTGGTCTGAAGTAAATCTTGTGTATGCTCCTGTATACCCTTCCTTTCCATTCCTCATTCAAAGTTCAGCCAAATATTCAACTGTGCAATCATTAAAATAACTTGAATTACAATCTCTCACTGCCCAACATTAATCCTTGAGTTGAAATCACCTTGATTTTAAAAGTCTCCTCATTATGTTCCAAAGCCTTCCCCTTTCCACCTCCATTACTCCCCAGAAGCCAAGGTGCTCCAAGTTACGCTTCCCTCCAGTACCTTCTGCATCTCTAACGTAAATCGTTCCACCTTTAATGCTGCATCTTCAGCTCCCAGCAAACTAACCTGTGGAATGCTCATTCCAAGCTTCCCTCCTGCTCTCTTTCCTTCAAATACTTCTCAGAAACTAGTGATCTAAACAAGCTTTTCCTCATCTGTACTAGCGTCTCCTTATTGGGTTCAAGTTTTGTTTGATTACATCCCAGATGTATCTTAGAACTTCTTACCTCATTAAGGGGGTGACAATGCTTGCTGCTGCTTCAGTTTCTTATGATTTCTTAAGATCAGGCACGGCCTACTCCTACTGCTAGTTTATACTCTAAAGCTGCTTGCCGTTTGCCTCCCATTACTTTAATCTGTCACATGAACTAAAGTACCCACTGACATGCTTGGAAGTTCCACCACTCCACAGCCCAGTGTTTGCTCTGCGGACATTGTTATTGTTCAAGTATAGTCATTTAAGACGCTGCATTATCTTTCCACCGTTTATCCAATAGACTTAAGGATCTTGATGAAAATACACACAATGTTATAAAGGCAGGCAACAGGAAGCTTTTACTTGGGGAAATTGCATCTGGGGCTCTCAGCAGCAAACAATGAGCTGGAAAGATAAGGATGCAGTGGAAATGGTTTGCACCGTGCTTTCCCAGTTTCCTGAACAAGTTGACTTGTGAGCATGTGTGCTGCAATGATATGGGCCACTGCTGTTGTTTTGCTTTTATTTACTTGGATCTATTTGTTCCTGTGAAAAGGAGCCCTTGGAGACAAAGAGCAGGGATAGCTAAGCGAAGATTTGACATTGCTTAATGCCAGACCCATTTATTCAGCACTTATCGGCCATTTCCATCAATGGAGCCCTGCCTATTTTTCAGCTTTATGAGCCGCTGCAACGATCAAATTACCTGTTAAAATGTGTGCATTTCTTCATCAAGGCAACACAGCTTAGCAACAGAAATTTACTAAAATGCATGTTCCACCATCCTACACATACTGCATTAGCACCACCTCTTTTGTGCTAACCTCTCTCCAGCAACATTACATATTGCTCACCTTACAACAGTTTAATTCCTCCAAGACAAACTTGGGAATTTTGTGTGTCAGGCATTTTGAACCTCATTCCCTGGAAATCAGCAAGGGTCAGGTTATCTCTCTGCTTTAAAAAACCCTCAATGGGTATCCATGTCAAAAGAAGCCTCTTCAGCACTGCCTTTGTTTGGCCAGGGTCACCCAGAGGTCAAGCTCTTTGGCAGTTGTGAACACAATGCTTTCACCCACCCTCCAAATCCTACAACAAGGCTCACACTATCTGCAGTGTCTACACTGGGAGTTTTTCTCAGCTTAACAGAGCAAACAGTCCCCGCTCTGTGAAGTGGTCTCAGTTACAAATAAAAAGCTCAAACACTCTTTAGCTGGGACTGTAGGACTAAATTTCCCCAAATATAGAACTGCTCTGTCAGTTGCTCGGACTAATCGGGAATTTGTTAGAATTTCATTTGGGGGGGGGTGGAGAAAGTAGAAATGTTTCAGAATCTGAATGTACTGGGTTGAAAAACAATGCAAATATAGCCCTGAATTAAACCTGAACTAAGGCGTGTTTGATAAGCAAAACCTTATACAAAGTTGCTAATAACAATTGGAACCTTTCAATACTTGTTAGTAGTGCAGGAACTAAACAAAAGCAGCAGGATATATTTTGTACAATATTTTCAACAGACGTTTTGCTTTCTAAAGTCTCTACCTTTCTATCCCATAAACTATAATAGTACTATAATTCACAGGGTATTGCACAATACAGTATTATCACCTGCATGGCATATGGAACCTAGCAGTAGTCAGTTTATCTTCATCCTCTTTCCAAGCTAAAATTAGCACAATGCTGTCACATTAGACACAATACAGTTCAGTCGGATTTTCTGCATCTCGATAGTGCAAGTAATGACAGTGAGACACTCTTCAAACACTATTTCTATAATTACTCTGCCACTAAAAAATGGGGGGGGGGGAAGCATGAGCAATTAAACTTATGGCCAGGTTATTATCACAATCACTGCCACTAAACAACTTCTGGAAGAATTAGGATTCATTTGCATTGGTATCTTTTCATCCACTAAATGATTTCACCAAAGTCTAAAGCGGCTGGTAAGCATCCTGATGGTCGTTTTGGCCATAAATGAAGAGATCCACAGCAGACTGAAGTATTTCTGTTCAAAAAGCCCAGACTGCAACTAACTTGCTCCCATATCGGATTTGAAAGACACAGATGATAATGCAGAGCAATTGAATGAAGATCAAATAGATAGAATTCATTCCATTGATGGATATCCACCTAATCTCCTAATCAAACACGAAAAACAAACCCAATAGGATTAGCTGCACAAAAAACAGAGATAGGGACTCAGAAGAGTTAAATTCTCCATCGCACCCAATTCTCCGCTGCTCTTCCCCACACTAACCTTGCTACCCCAATCGGTAAGAGGTACAGAAACGCCACATGTTATCAGATCTTGCTGGAACTTTGGCTAACATGTATCTGATGATGCCTCTCAACACCCTCATGTGCCTTTGTGTCTGTTGACTGGTTCTTATTCAATCGTCACTCACTGCTTTATCATTAAACACACTGCCACCTTGACAAGCAGAAAGATGAGTTTGGGAGATTTCTACCGACACTGAAAAAGTGGAATAAGTTATGTGTTCAGTCCTATGGACAGCTCAAAAGAAACCCAATGTTAGTCATACACAACAGACACAAAATTCTGCAGCATCTACAGCGGGAAATAAACAGTCAATGTTTTGGGACCAAGCCCTTCATTAGGACTGGAAAGGAGCAGAAGCCAGAATAAAAAGGTTGGGGGGGGGGCGGAGGGAGGGGGAGAACAAGCTGGCAGGTGATAGGTGAGACCAGGTGAGGCGGAAGGTGGTTTGGTGGGGGTAGGGTAGTGAAGTGAGAAGCAGGAAGTGATGAATGGAAAAGGTAAAGGACGGAAGATGAAGGCATCTGATAGGAGGAGACAGTGGGCCACGAGCTAAAGAGAAGGAGATGTGCAGCTGGTGGTAGATGATGGATAGGTGAGGAGAAGAGAAGGGATGAGAGGGCCACAAAATGGGGAAGAACAAACAAGGGGAAAGGGAAAGGAAAAATAGGGCAATGGGTACTGGGCGTTAAAGAAATCGATGTTCCTATCTTCAGACCACCCAGGCAGAATATGAAATGTTGTTCCCTCAGCCTGCGCCTGGTCTCGTCATAGTAATCCTGATGAAGGGTCTTGGCCCAAAACATCAACTTCATTTTCCTCCAGAGATGTTTCCTGGCCTTCTGAGTTCCTTCAGGATTTTGTGTGCATTGCTCAAGACCTCCAGGACGTGCAGAATGTCTTGTGTCTCTGGTTAGGTAATACATTAGCTATGGCTCTGACTCTTGTCTCCAAGTCAGAAGCTAGCAGATTCAAATCAGACATCAACAACTTCAGGACACAAATCTCAGTGCTTCTCATAGTCCGTATTAAAGGACTGCTACACTACCTTTCCAATGAAGTGTTAAATGGACAGATGCTTTCGATGATATCCTTGCCAATATTAATGGCTCATTTAAACATTTAAACAGATTACTTGAGCATTATCACATTGCCATTTGTGAGCTTGCTGTGTGTAAACTGACTGAACCTAAACTACAACAGTAGTTGTACTGCCAAAGAATTTAATGGTTTGTAAGTAAAGATCTTCCTTCGTTTTGATGCAAGATAAACAACAGAAAGTGCAAGTCAAGATTTTCAGATCCCAAGGGGGTATAATGTGATGGAATGAAAAGTCAGCTTGTTGTGATGAATTTCAGAATTGAGAGAAATGAACAGACTTGGTGATCTGCTGACACAATCCCAGACTTTGACAGACAACCTGTACCATGGCAGAGGGTGGAGGGCTGATAGAGAAACTGCCCGGTACGTTGCTGGATTTGGGTACTTGCAACAGCTTGCAAAAAAAAAGCTCGACCATCTTGAAACTTCCTGCATATTCTGGTAATGTACATTGAGCCCACATTGGCAAACTGAAAACTGCAGGGCAATTTAAGATTTGAAATGCGCTCCAATGGTTTTAGCAAAATTGGAGTCAGTAACATGCTGACGTGACTAATGCTCCTCATTGAAAATATGATAAAGAACATTGCTTTGTTACCAGCATAAATGTATTTCCCTCCCTTCTTTTAAAGAACTTCCTTAATCTTCTTCAAACAGCTCCAAGGGAGCTTTTCTATGTTCTGAGAAGGAAAGCATGTCTGCACTTCGACTCTGCCATTGACAACAAAGCCTTTTCTTCAGCATCAGTTCCAGAATAGTGGCTAAACCAGGTGTAAACGTCTTCCACCTTGCAGGAATTAGCCATACAAATACCCTTCTCCTCATTCATAGGACACCAAGGCAACAATAAACTCCAGTTAAGGCAAGGTGTGCAATATCACACAATAAAACTTTTAAAAACACCATTCACTGAAACATTTATCATTTAAATATTTGTTTTCATAAAATAACCACATGCTAAGAATGAGGAAAGGTTTCCTCTGAGTGTAAAGCTTAGCTAAATCATGAATTTTTTTGTAATTTTAGTGAACAGGAAACATCTCACAATATTTTTGACCTACTATTCTGCATAATAAACTAATTAACGTGTGAATTGATCTCTGCATTATGTTTTCTTAACTTCATTATTATGACCACAGCAATAGGTTCTGTCTCACTGTGTCACAGGTTATCAGGCTTTTCATTTTTCTTTTGTTGAGTAACTTGTGTTGCAAAAATAATGTGTATAGGGCTGTTGTTTCATTGCTGCTCATTCAGGGTCATGCATCCAACTGTCAAAGCCTTTGCTCTGCCTCCCTCTCCAAGTGACTAAAATAACAATTTCTTTTTGGAGGAAGCAGCACCATCATTAATTTAACAAGACACATTTGCATCCAAGCTTCTTTCTCTCTTCATTACAGATGAATCTTCAAAAACGTCCTTTCTTTTTCACTGTGATATCTGGAAGCCTAACTACATTTCATAAACTATTTGTCCCAATCAAACCCTGTGTTTATTTTACCAAAAACAAAAGAGACTAAGTAAATATCTTTTGGAGAAAAGGCATCACTTCTGCACGCTTCCAGTATTGTCTCGAACTCGAGCCTAACACAGCTGCTTTCCAAAGCTTTGAAACTGCCTGTTGAAAATTCAGATAAAGACACTTCAACTTTAATAAGCCGTTTGAAATTCTATTTTAAAATTTAAGGAGGAACTTAAACTGAACTGAGCATTGAGTATTACAAACAAAAGATTGGGATTCTTGCTCCAAAGAAACTATTGGGAGCTCAGCACAAAATTTCAATACTTAATTTGGATAGACTTCCAGCAGAAATAGGTTCCTGTAGAAATAACTAAGAGGCTGAATGGCTTCCCTATCTTCCTCTGTTTAGGGCTTGAATAAATTATATGATTCTCACCGAACAGGCTCCTGTGAGCTGAAGTCCTTCCTAATTCCATTTCAACATTCTTTGCGTGCGCTGTAAAAGGTTAACTATTTTTGTTTTAAATCTTACCGTGTTCTTTCTTGTAAATTAGTAGCTTGTGTAAAATTTTGAGCTGGCAGACCATAAAGGCTGAACAGTTTCTTTGCATCAGGATGTCTGCAGTATCTTTGAAAATGAAGCAGTAAGACAGCGCTATTGGGCCGATGTCTGATCATTCCCACAGCTCAGGTGGATGTTGACATTAGTGCTTCAGCACAGGACCAGTTCCCAGAGCAAACAAGCAGTTTTATACTCCCTGGGAATTAGTTTTTTTTCCCCCTGGGGTAGGCAGCATTTCAACTGTTATCAACTGAACAGCAATAAAGCCATCAACTCCAACAACTTGTGAAAACAAGTCAAGGTCAGTAAGTACTTGCATTTTCATTTATCTTTGGGTGCATTTGCTACTGATATTCAATTAAGTAATAAACAGTATGGCTGGCAACAAACAAGCAATTCAAAGCTATCACAGGGAAGGAGGCAATTTCCAGGTAATCAAACAATTCTATTGCGACAATTATAATTTGACAGCGTTCGTTTATGGAGGGGGATAGAATCACCTGTCAATCTTTGCCATCAGTTCCCAAACCATTCTCATCAGTGCTCTGGTGAGAAAGTCAGATTTCAAACTTCACTCACATCCAGTCCCACATACTCATCAGTAGTGCTTGCTATATTGGTTTTCAATTAAATGATAGCTCAGTTTTAAAACTATTCTTCATGGACTAATCCTTCGATGGAATCATCCATACTCTAGACTACAGCCCTGCAAGGCTTCAGGATTCAGCCCATTTTGAACTCCCAATCAGAATCGGAATCAGGTTTATGCCATGAAATGTGTTGTTTCGCGGCAGCAGTACAGTGTAGTACATAAAAATGACTGAAGGTTACAATAAGAGATATGAATAGTGCAAACAGAGAGCCAAATAATGAGGTAGCGTTCATGGGCTCATGGACCACTCAGAAGGGAAGAACTACTACTACCATGTCGACTCAGGCCTAGGGGGCCGGCGTCGGGCACGATGACAGACTCTCCATTTCTCCCTCTCCCTCATCAATGTGTTCAGTTCATCTACATCAGCTGCGCCGCTGTCTTCTAGGAGCGTGTTGACCATAGTCTTGGGAGGGTGCCCAGGGTTCATCCTCCCGTGCTTGGGCTCCCATATGATGACTAGGCTGGCAGGTAGCCCAGGGTGGCGTAGACAGTGCCCCGCTAGTTGCAGATTTCTCGGCTCGATTTTAGTGGTGAGCATCAGTAGGTCGTTATAGAGCTCGACGTTTGTCATGTGCTGTTACCAACTCACGTCAAGAGCCATCCGGAGCATTCGTGTATAGCAACCATCTAGAGACTTCCGCATAGTCTTGGTGAGTGTCCACGTCTCGCATCTGTATGTGAGAATGGACTCTATGACTGCTATGAAAATCCTCTTTTTAAGCCCTCTGGTCAGGTTCGACTTCCAGATTTCCTTCATGTCGTCCATAGCCCTCCATGCCAGCGCCTTCCATATCTTTATGTCCTTCTCTGAACTCAAACTCCGAAATTCTTGAACTCCAAAGGGAAGAAGCTGTCCCTAAAACAGTAAGCTTGTGTCTTCAGGCTCGTGTACTTCATCCCTGATCGTAGCAGTGGGAAGAGGACGTGCCATGGATGGCGAGTGTCCTTGAAGATGGATACTGCCTTCTTGAGGCACCATCTTTTGAAGACGTTCTTGAAGATGGGGGGAGTTAGTGCCCATGATAGATCTGGCTGAGTCAACAACCTTCTGCAGTTCCTGTCCATACAATCAGAATGTTCTTCACAGCATCTGTACAAGTCTTTGGTGACATACCAAACTTCCTCAAACTTCTAATGAAGTATTAGCTGCTGACGTGTCCGTCTTCATGACTAATCAATATGCTGGGCCATCCTCTGAGATGTCGACGCCCATAAACTTGAAGCTGCTCATCCTTCCCACTGCTGACACCTCGATGAGAACTAGTGTGCGCTCTCCCCACTTCCCCTTCCTGGAGTCCACAACCAATTCCTTGATGTTGATTGCAAGGTTGTTGTGGCAACACCACTTAACCGGCAAATCTATCTCACTCCTGCGTGCCTTCTCGTCAGCATATGAGATTCTGCCAACAACAGTTCTCTCGCTGGCAATGTTTTTAGATGATGATTGGGCTCTGCCTAGCCACACAGTCATGAGTGTCGAGAAAGTACAGCAGTGGGCTACGCATGCATCCTTGAGGTGCACCAGTGTTGATTGTCGGCAAGGGGGAGATATTATTTCCAATCTGCACAAAAAGTAGTCTCCCAGTGAGGAGTCAAGGGTTCCATTGCAGTCTCCAAGTGTCTTCTTTATAGGCAGTATATTGGGATTGTGGATCATTTGCTTCCAGCTTGGTTTTGAAGGTTCTGAGGTGATTACAGAAGCTATTGTTGGAACTGCTGACTATTGCACAAATGGGGCAGGAATTGTCTGATTTAGAGACTAGTGGGGAGTTACAGAGCTGGTGCCTGGACTTAAATTCTTCCTTACCACCTTAAGAGTTCTTTCTTCACTTTGAGCAGACATGGGCCAGGAATCAGAATCAGAGTCAGGTTTATTATCACGGATATACAGTGTAAAATTTGCAGTTCGGCAGCAGCTGTACAGTGCAAGACAATAAAATCCACTATAAGTTACAGAAATAAAATCATGCAAAAGAGCCTATAACGAGGTAGGGCTCATGGACCGTTCAGAAATCTGAAGGCTAAGGTGAAAAAGCAGTCCCTAAAATTTTGAGTGTGGGCCTTCGGGGTCCTATACCTCCTCCCCATTGATGGTACAAATTTCCCAAGAGTGAAAGGGAACGTTGAAATTTTTCAAGATTTTGAGCATCCCTGAATCTCTTCCTCTCTCTGCCTGGTAATATCTTCTGGAAACAGAACTCAAAGTACAATCGTTTCAGCACTAGTGAACTTGTACTCAACTGGCCAAGAATGGATCCCTCAGTCTCTTCACCCCTTTTCCCCTCTTAAGAAGCTCCTTAAAATGCACTTATCTGACTGGGCTTTTGCTTATCAGTCACAATATATATGACTCATATTTTGTTTGATAATGGTCAAATGAAACACCATAGGGTGCTTTGCTAGATTTATAATACCATATGAGCACATTTTTTTTCAATTAGCACCATTTTTTTTCAAAATCTTCTAAGAATTTTTTGAACTTAGACTTTTTGGATTTGGTACCAATCAATAACCTGGTGCTGAAAGAAACCAGAAGATAATTTCAACAGTATGCAAATCTGAGCATACTGCTGAAACAAACAACTTACAGCGCATGCAAATAATGATTCTGTGGGGATTCTGTTGCATTCTTACTTAACTGAAAGAATTCATTTTTGTTATTATTAAATTGAGAGTAGGAAACTATATTGTTTAATATAAACTGGAGCCCAATTGTTTTAGTTAATAGGCACCCTGTTTAAGTTTCTAAATGTGAATTTATGCCAGGTCTTGTTTGGAAGTCACGAACACTTCTGATGCCATTCTCAAAAGTTGGGAGTCATTCACAAGGCCTGCATTTATTGCTCATCCCTAATTACCCTTGAGAAAGTGATGGTGAGAAGCTTAACTGAACTGCTGAAAATCTTTACCTCCAAGAAGACCACAACCTCGCTGTTGTTTGAAGGCTTATGTACATTAATGACCCGGAGAGCTATATTGGCTGGAGTCAGGGCTTTATGCTTTGGCTCTTGGTGGGGTCACTCATGCCAAACAGGTCACAGGGTAGAGGTCAGTCTAATCCTCCAGGTTCGGGGATTCAGTTCAGGACTAACAACCCTGCTATTGACTAGTGGTGTTCCGCAGGGGTCAGTGTTGGGACCACTTCGTTCTATGCTGTATAGCAATGATTTAGATGATGGTATAGATGGCTTTGTTGCCAAATTTGCAGATGATATGGATTGGTGGAGGAGCAGGAATGTTCAGGAAACAGGTAGGCTGCAGAGGACTTAGACTGATTAGGAGAATGGACAAGAAAGTGGAAATTAAAATACTATGTTGGAAGATGCACGGTCATGCACTTTGCTAGTAGAAATAAATGTGTACACTATTTTCTGAACAGGGAGAAAGTCCAATAATCTGAGATGGAAAGTACCTTGGGAGTCCTTGTGCAAAACACCATAAGGGTTAGCTCATAGCTTGTGTTGGTGGTGAGGAAGGCAAATGCAATGTTAGCATTCATTTCAAGAGGTCTAGAATACAAGAACAGGGATGTAATGCTGAGGATTTATAAGGCACTGGTGAGGCCTCACCTCGAGTATTGTGAACAGTTTTTGGCTCCTCATCCAAGAAAAAAATGTGCTGGCATTGGAGACGGTTCAGAGGAGGTTCACAAGGATGATTCCAGGAATAAAAGGGATATCATATGAGGAACATTTGATTGGCCCTGGGTCTGTACTCATTGGAATTAAGAAGGATGAGGGGGGATCTCATTAAAACATTTCAAATGTTGAAAGGTCTAGACAAAGTAGACGTAGAAAGGATATTTCCCATGGTGGGGGAGTTTAGGACAAGAGGGCACAGCGTTAGGACAGAGGGGTATCCACTTAAAAAAGAGATGCATTGGAATTTCTTCAGCCAGAGCAATGTGAATTTGTGGAATTTGTTACTACAGGCAGCTGTGGAGGCCAGGTCATTGGATATACTTAAGGCAGAGCTTGATAGGTTCTTGATTGGACACGACATCAAAGGTTACGGGGGGAAGTCTGAGAGTGGGGCTAAGGAGGAGAGAAAAGGATCAGCCATGATGGAATGGTGGATCAGACTCGATAGGCCAAATGGCCTAATTCTGCTCCTATGTCTTTTGACCTAACCCTGACTGGTAAAATAAAATTGTTACGGAAACAGCAATGAAGAATCCTTCTACATCTGAGTGTGACCGTATTCCTGGGTCTCCGCTCAGGACTTGCATGACTGATGGTAGTGAAAATGAAGAGGGTGCTACTGACATGATGAAAGAAGCCCTGAACACCACAAGAGACGGTGGACCTTCACTGCTGCCTTAAATGCCCGCAGTGCAATGAGCAGTAAACAAACAAATCCTGAGGTGAAAGTACTGCCGCAGAATAGTTAGACAGGATGACTGTAACATAAAGGATCGACATGACATGAAAAAATCGGTAAAAAGAAATGTGTGGATGAAATCAATTCCCAAAGTGTCCAGAGAGTCATTAAAGTAGGCATGTAATCTCCACTTATAAGTATCCCACTAAGCTCTCCTGTAGAATATGGCAATTTCATGCCAAAAGGATGTTGGAGTATCGTTCACTGTCTTGATTGGAAAAACTAATATTGAAACACCAAAAAAATTGCAGAAGAAGTAGATGAAGTTGTCAAGAAATCCATCTCAGGTCAAAAGCACTACAGAGGCAGAGGCAGAGGCAGAGGCAGAGGCAACTTGCAGACACCTCCAAGTTATAAATCTTGACTTGCTGACTTAGTTCATATCTATCAAGTAGTAATGTTACTAGATTTGTAAGGATGCTACAATTAGGGTAGATTGAGCAAGTTAAGGTTCTATGAAAAAAACAGGACCAGGATTGCGAACAATAAAACTTATTAAGTGATTGTTACAATGATGTCAGAGAAGAGAGAGCAGAATTGTTTTGTCGGAGTTAAAACAAGGGAGTTTCAGTGTAAGATTGTAGCTAAATGATTGTATTAATAGTGTGTGAAGTATTTCTGCACTAATACAGTGTGAGAATGAGAAGCCCATTGCCTCAGGAAGCAGAAAGCAACTATCCGCTTAAGGGAAGATCTGATGCATTTGTGAGGGAGGCGGAATAAAGAAAGGATGCAATTAGAGTGGGAGGACTCTGAAGGGGAAGATAAAAGCTAGCACAGCCAAGTTAGGATGAATGGCCTGCTTTCTGACCTGTAGATCTGATTGCCGAAAAGCCCAACTCAAAGACCTCACTGACCTCTTCCCTCAATACATTTTGGAAGGCCAGAGTTTCAAATTTCCTCAAGCCTTTGTTTGAAGGAGCACCTTCTGGCATCGATTCCGAACACCATGCTCTAATTTTAATGTCATACACAAATCAACCAAGATCTGAGTGAACGTAGGAAGGGACTCGGAGGGCAGAATGACACACACTGGTCTTACATGCTAAACTGGATGGTTGCCTGGTCTTATCAAGAAAGAGGGGCTAAAGTGGGGTTGAAGCAATCCCCACCTTCCTTTAAAGTGACTATTAAAGGTATGACGCTAAAATCAATTCTTGTGCTATGGTAAAAGCATTGTTTGTGGGTGAATTAATAAGCACATTTCAGCTGCTGGCACTGAATCCTCCAGGATGCAGTCAACTTTTGTTTAGTAGATTAACCGAGAGATACTAATCTGAAGGCTCCCACTTCCATTTTAGCGTTCAGTCTTGGTATTCAGCAATGTTCCAGCAGCTCAATTCTATATTTCACACCAGCAAAATCTCTCTAAATGGCTTTTGTGAAAGATTTTCTGGAAAATACAATTTTACAGATCCACAGATGCTCATTGAATAGGGGTCTAAATATCTAAATTATGGACTACAGTACCATGAAGGATGAACTGTGAGCATAAGAGGAAAATTCAGGAACTCATTTGAAGAATATTCATAGCTCATATTTGGGGATATGGCATTTTGCATATCAAGTGCCATAATCCCTCACTATAAAAACTGTATATCAGCGTCTCATCAGCTCCGGTCTCCAATATAAGACACTCCAATCTTAATTTTTAAAAAAAATCAAGTAAATACCATTTCCACGGCCTATGCATTATGCCCAGAAAGCCTCAGGGAGAGGATGCTGATTTTTAATACGCGCAGAACTTAGCTGTGGGCTGATTTACATTTAAATATTTGAACTTCAGGATTTATATTGCCAGTGCACTTCCATGAGCAGTTGGGTAATTATGAGCTGTAACGCATAACTCTGCAAAACAACAGCAAGGATGCCCTTTGGATAACAGGACGTACAAGGGACAGAAACTGTGAGATAATTTATTCTGTACCTGTCTGCATCATAAACCAGCTGCTCAGGGCACTAAGAATGCTGCACAAAATTAGCCCTTGGACCTTAACTGGTGCCACTTTGGTCAGCTAAGCCGTCCTTTGCTTTCCAATCATGGCAGCAGATCACAGTCATAGGGTACTACAATATGGGAACTCCTTTGGTCCAACTTGATCAAGGTGCCCACTTGCCCACATTTGACCCATATCCTTCTAAATTTTCTTATCCATATAGTTATCAAAATATATTTTAAATGTCATTATTGTGTCTGCCTTGGGCATTTCTTCTCGCAGCTCATTCCTCTGTTTAAAAATATTGCCCTTCATGATTCTAATAAATCTTTCCCCTCTTACGTTAAAACTATGTCCTCGAGTTTATGGTTCCCTTTCCCTGGTTAAAAAAAAGACTGTGTGCATTAAACCCATCCATGCCTCTCATGATGTAATACACTCCTATAAAGTCACCCATCAGTTGCTTTCTTTCCAAGAAATAAATTTCTAGGCTGCTCAATTGTTCCTTAAACTTCAGGCCCTGGAGTCCTGAGGTACATTCTGAGAGAAGGGCTGGGAAATGTTGTAGAAGTGTGGTGGAGGGCTTTGTGGAAACAAAGAGAGACCAACAGCGGTCTGCAGATACGCCAAGAGGCCGAGAAGGCCATTCTGCCTCCTCATGCTCAGCATTCCCCTTACTTTTGTAAGATCCTACTTTTTTGAAGCTTCTCTTCTAGTTGTTGGTTCACCAAAGGAGAAACAGGTCTGAAGATTAAATAGCCTCTTCCTGTACCTATGTCCCTTGATATCTCATGTGTACAGTCGATGTTGATAGATGTGGTAGACATGGGAGACGGAAAGGAATTGGAACAGATGGGATTTCACTGCAGGTAACAGAGGCACAAAGCACAAACTTATCAGAAAATACCACAATCACTAAAATTTTTCTGTAACTCTCTTATTATGTAATAGTTTGCAACATACTAAGCAGCAAAGGCCGGCTGCCTGCTGGGATGCAGTGCCTGGCTGGTGCCCTGCCTGTCTTCCTTCAGATCCAAGGGTCATGTTGAGCTGAAGCAATCACATGACAATGGCAGCAGTAAAGGTCAATCAAAGGCAGGCTTAAACCTCCAGTCAGGATGACCTTCTAAGCTTGTGACAAATTGCCATCAGTCGATGTCTGCTAATGACAACTGCACTCATGGTGATCAATTGTTTTTTATAAACGATCAAAAGCTTGCTTACAGGGCAATCTACTTCACCTCTGTCCTCACTTCATGGAAAAAGCTTTCTCCCCCTCTTGTTTGCTGGACCTGCAAAATAACCCACTGGAAAATGTCCTTTCTCCCTTGAAGCCTTCAGGCTGCAACTGCAGGTCAAAAGCACAAAGGCTTCTGGGTGTGTTGGGTGAAAAGTGGAAGCGTTCAAGCCTTGCTGGTATCATAAGGCAATACGTTAGGCAATGTAAAATTGGTGCCAAGTGCATGGATGGATGCCTATAGAACACAGAACACAGAATAGTACAGCACAGTACAGGCCCTTCAGCCCACAATGTTGTGCCGACCCTCAAACCCTGCCTCCCATATCACCCCCCCCCACACCTTAAGTTCTTTCATATACCTGTCTAGAAGTCTCTTAAATTTCACTAGTGTATCTGCCTCCACCACTGACTCAGGCAGTGCATTCCACGCACCAACCACTCTCTGAGTAAAAAACCTTCCTCTAATATCCCCCTTGAACTTCCCAACCCTTACCTTAAAGCTATATACTCTTGTATTGAGCAGTGGTGCCCTGGGGAAGAGGCGCTGGCTATCCACTCTATCTATTCCTCTTAATATCTTGTACACCTCCATCATGTCTCCTCTCATCCTCCTTCTCTCCAAAGAGTAAAGTCCTAGCTCCCTTAATCTCTAATCATAATGCATACTCTCTAAACCAGGCAGCATCCTGGTAAATCTCCTCTGTACCCTTTCCAATGCTTTCACATCCTTCCTATAGTGAGGTGACCAGAACTGGACACAATACTCCAAGTGTGGCCTAACCAGAGTTTTATAGAGCTGCATCATTACATTGCAACTCTTAAACCCTATCCCTCGACTTATGAAAGCTAACACCCCATAAGCTTTCTTAACTACCCTATCTACCTGTGAGGCAACTTTCAGGGATCTGTGGACATGTACCCCCATATCCCTCTGCTCCTCCACACTACCAAGTATCCTGCCATTTACTTTGTACTCTGCCTTGGAGTTTGTCCTTCCAAAGTGTACCACCTCACACTTCTCCGGGTTGAACTCCATCTGCCACTTCTCAGCCCACTTCTGCATCCTATCAATGTCAATTAATGGTCTTAACAACTCATGTGATGTTTCATTGGTATTCGTTTCGTTAACTCTGTATCACTCCTGAAGCCTTTCAGGGGTACAGGCCATCAGCATATCCTTTTATCTGATACTTGCTTCTTCCCAATAGGGAATCACTTTCATCCATTACCTTATGCCTGCAGCCATGTGCAATTATGCTCCATACCACTTCATCCTGTGATTATCAAATGAGACAAGACCACTCTGGCATTATGGGAGGTAACAAAAGGCCAGGTGCAGCAGTCAGCTCTATTGCCCCCCCCCCCCTTTCCTAGACTGGCCAATGGTGTCCTGTTGTCATTGGTTTTCCGTCTTTGTTGGGTTTCACCTCCATCGCCCAATGCACCATGTCGTATTTCAATGTATTTTAACATTTCACTTTTAACTTGTCTGCCAGGTATCTCCCACCCAACTCCAGCCCACTCAAATCACAGCAGAAAAGGCTTTTAGTTGCACATTTTCAAAATGCAAGGATGATTACTGAATATTCAGCAGGTAAAGCTGAAGCACAGTGACCATGCCCTGTCTCTTCACTCTTCCCTTCTTCCTCACCTTCTTTTGAAATGATTCCCGATAAATGAGATGAAAATGTAGTTGCCTTAGTATTTCAAGCAGATATTTCTCTACTAGTGCAATTTACTCACTGTAAGAAAATAAACCTGTTTTTGGCTAAAGCATATTCTCAATATTCATAACTCAATACTATAACATATTGAGTTGAGTGATGCCAAAGAAAGAGGTCACAACATTTGAGTTGGGAATGTGCTATAAAGTGACCCCAAACTGGAGGCCAATACAATGGAGTTACTAATAAATCCACAACAGAAATATAAAGAATACTTTTAATCACATGGTATCGGAATACAATCTCTCCATTAATGGAAAGTTTTTAGTCCAAGAGACATTACCTTCGATCTTAGTAGGCTAGAAGCTTTCAGAAGGAAACTAACTGACCACATGAGAGAAGGAGAAATAGAAAGAGATGTTGACAGGGTGAGGTGAAATAGATGGAATAGAGAGTCTCCTGGAGTATAAACATCAACACAGGTTAGTTGGTACGCATAAACAGAACAGATTTTGGAGATGCTGGAAATGTTGAGCAACACACACAAAACGCTGGAGGAACTCAGCAGGTCAGGCAGCACCTCTGGAAATGAATAAACGGTCAACATTTCAGGCTGAAACACTTCATTGGGACTAGAAAGGAAAGGAGCAGTACCCAGCATGAGAAAGCAATACAAGCTAGCAAGTGATAGGTGAGACCTTGAGAAGGGGTAAGTGGGTGGGTGGAGGAAGGGGAGATGATGCGAGAAGCTGTGAGGGAATAGGTGGAAGATTAAAGGGCTGAAGAAGAGGGAAACTAATGGGGGAGGACAGAAGACCAAGAATAAAGGAGGAGGGGAACCAGAAGGAGGTGGTGGGTAGGTCATGAGGGCAAGGGGTGAGGGGGTGAGAGGTTAAACAGGTTGGAGAAGGGATAAAAGAGTTGGGTATAATTATCAGAAATTAGAGAAATCAATGTTCATTCCATCAGGTTGGAGGCTACCTAAATGGAATATAAGGTGCTGCTCCTCCAACCTGCATTTGGCCTCATCATGAAGGGTACATATGCCTGCTGCTGCAAATTCAACATACTACCACAGTTAATTGTAAAATAAACAATACTTGTAATCCTTGCACAAGATTCTAATTAAAATAATTGTTGAGAATGAATCTTTTCCAACTATTAACAGCAAGACAGGTGCTAATGCCTTTTTTTTGTTTTTAAAAATGATACACTGTGTGAAAAGGTGCAATGTCAGTCTCAGATTACAAAAAATCTGAATTGCTACCTTTGAAAGGTCCATGATGCTCCATTAAATTGTTTATGAGGGTGGGCATGGAGAGATCATTGAATTGGGGGTGCAGAAAGCAGTATGGGGATAGGGCCACACTCTGGCCTAGTGATAATTGGAAAACTGTGAAAAATGAAGTATCAAATTGGTCAATAAAGAGCAAAGGTCAGGGTGGGGGCTGCAGCCAAAACTCTGTACAAAATGTGCTCGTTAAGCCATCCAATCAGAGTGCTCCTTCCCACCTATCCTATTACTCATTAGACATCTGGCTGGTTCGGTGCCGTTATTCCTTTCTTCAATGTAAAAAGCACGCTACTATCTCCAGTAAATTGTTGTTCAGTCACATGGAACACAATGTGGACCCTGTCCCTCATCCAGATCTGCCTGCCAGCCTCACACAGCCTGAAACAGCTGCCTTAATATTCTCTTCAATAATAAATGGAGTTGCTTTTTACCTCCAGTTTACCACACACACACACACACACACACACACACACACACATGCGGACTCACACACAAAAATCAGACAAACACTACGTAATGCACACAGACACACACACACGTGCAAATGCACACACAAACACATGAACACTGCACCCACCACATACAAAAACGTGCAATTCCTATCTGGTGCACACCGCAACACACACCTCAAATCCATCACCACTATTAAAGGAAGATTTACCCTAGTCTGCAATCATTCAGGCAAAAAAACCCTTTGGTGCTGTAATTTGCTGTAAAGTATATATGAACCTGCAAGCTAGTTTTCTAAGATGCCAGAATTATAAAAAGTAGCATGTACAAATAAATAAGACTCATTTGTCTCAGCACACAGAAAGACCTTTCCCTTACTAGGAGTGACCTTGTAGATTCTGTAGAGCAAGTCTGAGTCCGATGGGATGCAACCCTCAAAGTGCTGGAGTGAACTGGAGCTTTGGGGTGAGAAGAAGAGGTGTGGGGAAAGTGATGGGACCTGTACACCGGTTCAATCACCAGGAAGGCGGCCACCATTGATTTCCACTGACGGAGGTACAAGGGAAGCAGTGGCTGATCAAAAGGCATCTGGAGTTGGGGCATCTGAGGATAGAGTACATTAGCGGAAAGGCCACAAAAGTAAGCAAATTCCTCGACTAGATCATCTGGGGATAGACAGTGGGTTGAAGGTAGGATCAGTCTTAAAAATTAAATGATGAGGGGTCAGATATACAACCCAAGTAAGGCAGGAATCTGATTCATTGCACACAGAGATGGAAAGGGCTGATGATTTACCGAACATCAAGGGACATATATGAAGCAGAACCTACCAGCGGGTATCATTCAAACTTTCACCTAAGGACCGCGTGAGTTTACCAATCATGTGTTTTGAATGAGCAAAAGCACCCTGCACGAATGACATGCCTATTACGCACAGAGGATTCAGTTACTAACGATGAAGTGCACAGGACAAACACTAAGAATTCTATCACATTTTCTAATCTAATCTGTATAAATCAAACTGGACAAAGCACTGAAGAAATATTCTTTTCAAGGTACTCCAAAACACTTTCCAAAATACACCTCCAACTGTTTCTCTTACGCATAATGTTAATAAGCTAAAAATACTGGGGCAGTTATCCTATGTCTAAACAAATTACAAACATCTATTTTAATGGCTTTCTAATTTATTCATATGCCATATAGCTTGGAATCTTTTTCATAGCAATGTTCTTCCTTGTCATAACTGAAATTTACCTTGTTTTTTTTAAATTTAGTTATTTCATTAAAAGTTAATGTAAGGAAAACAGTATATTTGGTTAAACCAATGAACTTTTTACAAGTGGTTAGTTCAAATGTGAATTGTTAGACATTTTAAATAAAACAGATTTAGCAGCTAAAAGATACTTATTTACTTCCTGTAATTTGCAAGAATTTTAAATTCAAAGCATTTTTTTGCTTTCAGTTTATCACTAGTATTGCAATGTTCCTCCCAGTCTATACCATTGCACATACAGACGTTTTCACACGTACTCAAATCGTATCTTTCTGAAGAAATAGAAGTTAGCCGTGGTGAGCTAACTGTATTAGAGCAAACTTTTCTTCAAAATTTAGTTACCGTTTTAAAATTGTTAACAAATGACATCTATTCCATAACAGAGATTAGTTTATTCAAGGAGTCCATGAACAAACAATGTGATCATAATTATAATGTATGAACCACCATCCATATAGTACAGGTTACATCAACATCTGAGCGTTTGTTTCTCGTGTGTTCCACAAATATGTGTATTAAAGCTAACAGCAGCTGTGATAGTCAGCGATTATGATGCTAAATAGTATTGAACTTTAAGAGTTGTGTCTTACAAATCGAGAACTGGGAAGAGACAGTATGATAATGGCTCACAAAGCTAACTACTGGTGGAACTCAGAGGACGAAGTAGCATCTACAGAGGGAAATAGACAGTTGACAATTTTTGTTGTGGCCCTTCATCTGAACTGCTGCTTACTGCATTTTAGGCAAATGAGATGACCTCTTGGAGACGGGTGTAATTCTGAACAGGACAGGATTGAAAGGATGGATGCTATGTGCAGTGCAAATTAGGCAGGCATTCAGCTATGTAGAACTCAAAAAGCTCTTCACTCAGGCAATAAAGAAATTTTCTCTAGGGCTGTAGATGCTCAGTTAGTGAGTACCTTCAAGGCCAAGATCAATAAGAAATTCGGACAGGAAGGAGATTATACGATACAAGATGCAAATGTGGTCCTCAGATAGATGATCGGCTATGAGTTTACTGACTGGCAAAAATACTCCACAGACTTCCACTTCTAACAACATATAGGTACTGCTGCAGAACATGTTGCATACAAGTCCTGTGCAACCATATTATTATCATTAAAATTCATGTCAGATGTGAAACTGCAGCCGGTCCTGCCATCCATCCCTACTAAATACACAGAAGCTCAATTAGGAAGCCAATGTAATCCTTACTTTTACTTAATCGTTAAAGAAGTAATAATGTAAAGTATAAAATTGGCTTCAGCCTTACCCATTAGCCAAGGAGAAATACTCAGCAAGGATTTCCCCCTCTCTCCACCCTTGATTGCTGTTTAAGTTTTCATCTAATTTCCAAACCCTTGTATCCCCACCCTTCCTTCCTGTCGCCTTTGGCTCTACTGGTAATGCTCTCACGAATTGGATGATCATGGGTCTGCCTTGTTCCAGAGACGCACACAGAAGTCTTGGCCGACACTGCAGGGGTTTTGGGCCATCGGAGGTGCGGCACTTCTGACGGGATATTAAACAAATTACCTGAATGCTCCTCTCCTGGATGGTAAAGATCTCATGACACAATATGAAGGCAGAGCAGAGAGCTCTGGCCAACATTCATTCTTACACCATCATTAAAATAGATTACTTGCTCATTATCAGATTGCTATATGATGGAGCTTCTCACCTCTCTGGCAAGATGCAGGTACGTTAGTTATTTCGTTAACAACCATTAACATGTTAGCCATCACGTGGTCTCTTACCTTGCTCACTGCTGTTATCCCCACTGTGTGACGTATGTCCCCCGCTGGAGGGTCCTGGCGTTCCTCCTGAGCGCGTTGATGCTGTGTCATCGTGATCTCTGTTCCAAGTCTGGGGGAGGGAACGACACTGATAAGAGAGCTGAAAGGTGAACACTGACCAACATCACAACATCTAGCCTTAACTGAGGTAAAAGACGGAGTAAAAGCTCTTTCCTATTCGCCTGTGGCCATTTGAGGCCACTGGATGGAGTGCCAGCATTGTTTTTGTGTTCACACAGCTCTGTACACCTCAGTAGGCCTCTATGAGTCATCAGAAGCGTTGCTGATGTCAGGCGTACATCAGCTTTCAGCAGCTCGTACAGCTCCAGCACTTTACTCAAAGAAATAAGGAAACGTTAAAGGGCTTCCTGGCAGCCGGTGTGATGGGGTCCACACACCAGTGTGAATCAAATCTCCTGCCCATCTTCACAAAGAGTGAAGGCTCGTCCCACCACCTTTTAAAGGCAATGAGAGATGGCCAAAAATAGCCTTCCCAGCAAGGCCCCCATCCAACAAAAGCAAAGTCTCACTCCAGAGACTTGAGCAGAAAAATCTAGGCTGATGGTTAAATGTAACACGGAGGAAGTGTCTATCAGCTTTTAGATGGGGTCATACATTAAGGCTCCATCTTCTTTTTCAGGTGGACACGAAGGATCTCAGAGCACCAGAAGTCAGACCTTGATGCTTCTTTACATGGCTCAATCATGCCATCATTCTCACATATGGAATCCAATTGTTTCTTCAATTATGATATAATTGCACTTTTAAACACTCAGTTATCTTGCCTAATATCAGCTCCACTTTGTTCTTCGAATTAACAATGCCATAACAAATGCAAATTGTTGCTGCCACTGTACTGGCTGTCTACTCTTTTCATCCTACTGTCCTGTTCTACTGCATATCAAAGTCCAGCTTTGGCCTTTGAACAGTCAGTCACTGGGATTCTGTTCACTAACTATATCAGTACTGTACCAGATATGAAATAACATCAGTTCCACTCTCATCATTACAAAAGACCTAGATGACGTTATTTAAAAGACCTAAGACTTAAGTATTAAGTATCTTCAAGTATTAGAAATTCCCAAAAATAAAGATAAATCTTTGCACTGCCATTACTGAATCACATATCCAAACCAATTTTATTCTTAATCAATAAATCATCTGGGACCATCACAGAGGGAAGTTATTCTAAGTACCCAACAGAAAAATACAAAATTATGAAAGACATAGATAAAGTAATAGTCAAGAGTTTTTTCCAAGGGTGAAGATATCAAATACCTAAGGTCCAAGGAGGGCATCAATTTCAGATGACAAGGACAAAACTTTGAAGGAGATTTACAAGGCAAGCTTTTTTTATATACAAATGCCATGTGCAGACATGCAGTTCAAATCAGCATCTCAGCCGGTGCAGTGGGAGCTGAAGAGCCCATATCTGTGTATTCTCTGTTCTAAGTTTGCAGTGACATGGCTAAGTTGACCTGATTGTTTCTATTATTTCAAGATAGAAACGGAGTATATAAATTTATATACAACAAAAACACAAAAAGTGAGCACAGTAACAAACTGGTCTTTTTTATTTTATGATTTCCCCTCTCTCAATTATTATTCCTCCTTCTGTCCTTTTTCCTCCGATCAATAAAGGATAGGCATGGAACGAACAGTCACTGATGCCAGCTTTGAACCAGTGGTTGGGAGACAGACAGAATGTCACTGTTTCACTGGATACACTGTTTTCCTGTGGGGAAGTAGCTTGTTATTTTGAAAATATATATCCCAGTCAAGATTAGGCACTCACTGCAACACTATTATTCTTTTTCAGTTAGCCGCACCCATCCTGGCAAATAAAAGCAGCTGATAACTTTTTGACAACATATTAAAAGCAAACCTTTTGGCATTTTTAATGTTCTTTGGCAGCAAATGAAAATGGAATGCACATGTAGGTGGTGACTTGCACAGGAGCGTTATCAAGCACTTGTAAAGCCTTTACATTTGAACAGCTATGTAGTCCACCTACTATGACAGTAATTTAACCCATTAACTAGCTCCGAGATTTACTCCAAATTTTGGTTCAAAGGGTACTTTATGCTGACACTCTGCTTAAATGGCATATAGAACTACATATAGATTAATACTATTCAAAGTGGTTTTGTTTCATTTAAGCACTTTAACTGCAATAGAGTGCCAATGATTGCAGATGTGCATTGTCCTGCATTTAGCTGAAGTTCCAAGTGTGAAGCTCGGAGAGTTCAGAACAATAATACCACTGGAAACTTGCACTTTCATGGGTAGCCTCCAATCGCACCTCTGCCAAGCTGAACGTGCACAGGCTTTAGTTAGAAACTGGAAGAGGATAAGGGAAGAACTATAAAAAGAGAATAAGGACTGCCACTGAAGAGTTGCTTAAGACTGGAATGGCTTGAGAATTGATAACGGTAGCAACTCTGATTGGGAATCAAATGAATATTATGGCCTTGAGCTCTCCACAATGAGGCCTCTGCTTTAATCTTTATTGGTGAGTAGCAGAGCACTCCAGAAAGCCACAGGCTTTGTAGTTAATCCACTACCTGTGCAGGGGCCTGGTACGCTAGCTGATCTATCAGACCTGAAGTCTTGGATCAGCCCATATTAGGTGAAAACAGTTAGCTGCCCTATAGTACCATTCAAATAGGGGTGTTGCAACTCCTATCTCTCAGAATTAGAACACCAAACCACCCATTGCTAATCAGTAAGAATATTCACAACCCAGTTCCCACTTGTAACTTGTCCAGTAGGACCACAAGACTAAAGATGCATGTAGGCAGGATATTAAAATCTCTCAGTGGTCACAGCATGGATTGCCAGGTGGTTTCTACTGGAGCTAAAATGCATCCTTCAAAGTCTGCAAATCACAAACAGAGTTTACAGCACTCTAAACCTATAATTATTTATTGTGTAGGTCAGAGATTTGTGCAGCTTTTCAGGGATAAGGATTTGTTACTTTTGTAAATAGTGCAACAACTGGCTGGCAAAGATAATCCGTCAATTTTCAAACAAATTAAATGACAAGAAATGATACGGGAGACCACTGTGCAAGCTTCTCACAATATTGGCATTAATCGGACTTGTTTCTTCCGTCAAAATTTGCATATTTAGGCTAATGGTAAAAGGGGTTAAACAGGTTTCATTATGAGAACAGGTTGTACAGGCATAGCTTATAGCCCCTTGAACCTAGAAGATTAAAAGATGAGCTAACTGAGGTTTCAAGATGATTAAAGGAATTAATAAGATAGATGAAGGAAACTATGTGCTTTGATGATGGTCAGTGGGGAGGTGTTGTTGTGAGTTGGGGACGTGTCCTTGTGGGGAGGGGGATGCTTGGGGAGGGGGGAAAAGGTGCCTCCAGAAAAACTTACTAGTTTAGACATTCACAACAAAATCAGGAAATAGTTCTTCACACAAAGTGCAGTGGGAGTCAGAGCTTCCTCCTTCAGGAGCCACTTAGGCCGTGAGGCAACTGGAAGTATCAGAACTAATATTTACAGATTTTTGTCAGCCAACGATTTTGAGGGTTGCCGAATGAAGTTAGGTTACAGAGAGTCACATGAAAACAGGCCCGACCGTACACGCTAACCAGGAAGCACTCGCCTACACTAATCTGACACTAATCCCATTTGGTTTTCCCCACAGGTAGGTGGAGCTAAGATACAACTCAGCAATGACCAATGGTAGAACTGGCTGAAAGGCCTCCTACTGTTTCTGTTTTCTTAAGATTCAATATTCAGGAGCATATTTGCTTTACAAACCAACAACTTTATGGATATGGTAGGGTAGCAGTTAAATGACTGCAATAGTACCATGGAGCCGGACCATTGATCCAGACACATGAATGTGAATCCTACCAAGATGGCTGAAGAATGAAAATTCAAGTAATTAAAGAAATCTGGAATAAAAATCTAGCATCAGCAATGGTAACCATAACCACATCTGATTTACAAATGTTCATCAGTGATGGAAATCTGCCATCCTCATGGCATCTGGCCTATGTGTGACTCCAGAGCTGTCAATTTAGTTCACATTTTGGCTCACTCAGTCCAGGCCACATTAGGGACAGTCAATAAATGCTGGAACTGCCAGCCACATCTTCAGAATATATTAAAGAAAGAAAATAATCAGGTAGATAACCTGGCTTTAACAATAAGATTTAACAACACTGGGAATTAAGACGAGCAGAACTGCTCGTTTAAAACACCTCTGTGGCACTTTTCGCAGCCTCTGCAAGTCCGAAACCCAGATGTAATGTGAGAAATGTTACAATGAATTTGAACATGTCAAGCTCCCATAGTTATGTGAATGTGACCAGATGTTTAAGTGACTTTGGTGGAGAGGTAGATGTTAACCAGGTCACCAATAGAATTCCTCTGCACTTCTTTACAATGGTGCTAAGGGATCATTTAAATCAATCTGAGGGGGCAGACTGAGACTCGTATTAATAACACCACTATCAACAAGGCAGCACCCTTGCAACACTGCATGGGACTGTCAGCTTAGTGCTTTGTCCTCTAGTCTTTGCAGAGGGAAAAACACCCTTAATTTTCTGACTCAAGAAGTGACACGGCCATCCCCGACCCATGGCACTGACAACACTGATGTATGTTGTCTTTAGCCACAAATGCTAACAATAGTTAAAATGGCAAGAATAAAACTGCAAGAGTTGAAATGAATTATAGACATAGGAGTTTAAAATTGGTTTCATAGTGAAAGCAGGGTTAGGCAATGGTTCGTGACTCAGTACTTACTGACTTGTGTTGCTAATGGACCAGGTCTGGATTAAGCAAAAACAAGCATTCACATGGACTTGGTATTTTCAGTCCATACCTAGGCACCTTGTACCATGCAGCAGAAAACAGATGCTACTGCTTAGCACTGGGTATGTTTCAAAGTTACATTGAGATATGAAAAAAATTGGTTGTAAATTCAATTTTGGGAGGAATAAAAACAATTACAGTGAGCTCTTCTCCCACATCTGCACTTTGTCACAAGAACAAAAATAATCTAACTTTCAGAACCAGCTCTTGAAATGCAGCGGAAAGTTTCCATCCAAACTGAGGTGGCAGTTATATGTAAAGAGTACGCCTACATTGGGCAAATTACCATTTAACATCAGATTCAGGATCAATAATCCAATTATTTTTGAAAAGTTAATAAAATACTTCTTTGATTCAAGCAGTGTTAACTCCCTTTTTCAGTCCCCAGCACCATCATATCTGACAGTAGTGAATATGCACTGGTCTGTATATTACATAAGACATTGGCCATTTGGCCTATTGAGTCTGTTCTGCCATCCAATCATGGCTGATCTAAATTAAACCTCCGCAGCTCCCCTCCCCAGCCTTCTCCCCGTAACTTTTGATGCCATGTCCAATCAAGAACCTATCAAGGTCTGCCTTAAATACACCCAACAGCCTGGCCTCCACGGCTGCCTGTGGTAATAAATTCCACAAAATCACCACCTTCTGGCTAAAGAAATTTCTTCACACCTCTGTTTCAAATGGACGCCCCTCTACCCTGAGGCTGTGACCTCTTGTCCTAAACCCCCCCACCATGGGAAACATCCTTTCCATATCTACTCAGTCCAGCCATTTCAACATTCTAAAAGTTTCAATGAGATCCCTCCCCATCCTTCTAAATTCCAGCGAGTACAGACCCAGAGCTATCAAACGTTCTTCGTATGATAACCCTTTCATTCACAGAATCATAATTGTGAAACTCCCCTGAACCCTCTCCAACATCAGCTCATCTTCTCTGAGATGAGGAGTCCAAAACTGTTCACAATACTCAATATGAGGCCTCACCCGTGCCTTATAAAGCTTCAGCATCACATTCCTGCTCTTATATTCTACAGCTCTTGAAAATAATGCTAACATTGCATGTGCCTTCCTCACCTCTGACTCTACCTGCAGGTTAACCTTTAGAATGTTCTGCACAAGGACTCCCAAGTACCTTTGCATCTCAGATGCTTGGATTTTCTCCCTGTTTAGAAAATAGTCTGCACATTTATTTCTACTACCAAAGTGCATGACCGTGCATTTTCCAACATTGTATTTCATTTGCCATTTTCTTGCTCATTCTACTAATTTGTCTAAGTCCTTCTGCAGCCTACCTGTTTCCTCAACACTACCTGCCCCTCCACCAATCTTCCTATCATCTGCAAACTTGGCAACAAAGCCATCTGTTTCATCACTGATATACAGCATAAAAAGAAGTGGTCCCAACACCAACCCCTGCGGAACACCAACAGTCACCAGCAGCCAACCACAGAAGGATCCTTTTATTCCCACTCACTGCCTCTTACCAATTAGCTAATGTTTTAACCATGCCAGTAACTTTCTTGTAATACTATGTGCTCTTAACTTGGTAAGTAGCCTCATGTGTGTCACGCTGTCAATGGACTTCTGAAAGTTCAAATATACAACATCAATCAAATGCATCCCCTTTATCTATTCTACTTGTAATCTCCTCAAAGAATTCCAACAGCTTTGTCAGACAAGATTTTCCTTTAAGGAAACTATGCTGACTTTGTCCTATCTTGTCATGTGTCACCAAGTACTCCATAACCTCATCCTTAACAACTGACTCCAACATCTTCCCAACCACTGAGGTCAGGCTAACTGATCTATAATTTTCTTTCTGCTGCCTTCCTCCTTTCTTAAAGAGTGGAGTGACACTTGCAATTTTCCAGTCCTCTGGCACCACGCCAGAGTCCAATGATTTTTGAAAAATCATTCCTAATGCCTCCACACTCTCTTCCGCTCCCTCTTTCAGAACCCTAGGGTGCAGTTCATCTGGCCTGGGAGACTTAGGTACCCTTAGGGCTTTGAGCACCTTCTCCCTTGTAAAAGTAACTACACTCACATCGCTTCCATCATACCCTTCAACATCTGGCACTATGCTAGTGCCTTCCACAGTGAAAATTGATGCAAAATACTCACTTAGTCCATCTGCCATCTCCTTGTCCCCTGTTATTATTTGTCTAGCCTAATTTTCTAGCGGTCTTAGATCCACTCTCCTCTTTATGTTTTTTTACATACTCACAGTGACCATAAGATATAGGAGCAGAATTAGGCCATTTAGCCCATCGAATCTGCTCCACCATTTCACCATGGCTGATCTATTTTCCCTCTCAGCCCTATTTTCCTGCCTTCTCCCTGTATCCCTTCATGCCCTGACCAATCAAGAATCTATCAACCTCTGCCTCAAATATACATAAAGACTTGGCCTCCACAGCTGCTGTGCAAAGAATTCCTCAGATTCACCACTCTCTGGCTAAAGAAATTCCTCCTCATCGCCATTCAAAAAGGACACCACTCTATTCTGAGGTTATGTCTTCTAGTCTTAGACTTTCCCACCATAGGAAACATCCTCAATGGATTTACAAAATAACTAAGATACTACATGGTAAAATTTGAATCACGGAAGTTGGACTCATTTTACACATCACTGCTCACAGCAATTGTACCTTCCAAATAATCTGGTGTACTGTTGCAATATAGCTAAACACTTGCACAAGCAAGGTCCTTATGCAGCAATATGATAATGACTGGATAACTGGTTTATAAGCAAGTTTTATTGAACAATAATTATTGGACAGGACACAAAGGATAACTTGCCGACACTTCCAATAAACGGTATTGCAGGATTCTTTACAGTTGAAGTACCAATATAATCTCCAAACAGAAGGATAGCGGTTTAAATATGGCATTCTTACGGTTCTACATTAATATACCTGGCTCGGTTTAGTGTTCAAGTCCCTGGAGTAGGAACCCTCATCCTTCTAACTCACAGGAAAGATGCCACCAACTGAACCACAGCTAACACTGCATATAAGGTGATGATTTGGAAATGTTTGTGTCATGTTCCTGGATTATTTCTAAATAATCATCAACCTTTTTCAGACTTTTACTGTCACAGGTAGTTTATTATTATTTTGAATAAACATTTTCTACATTATCCATGAAAGGGATATCCTCTCATTCTGAAAGATTGGCTTGGTAAAGGATAGCTTCCTTCAGACATTGCTATTAAGTAAACACTTTTTTATTAACCAGGCAGGGGATGAAGCTGCTGTTCAAACATATATTCTCTTTAAAAGTTGGAATAACAACAGGTACTGTATTTTAAAATGTTTCCATTAACCATACATTTTATGACATTCCAGCGCCTGAACTCCCTGCAATTCAGCATAAATCTTGCAGGTTTTCAGAAATGCTGTTGGTCACTGATTATTTTGAAATAACCCAGAAACGTGGCACAAAAAAAAATCTAAATCATCAGTTCTTAATGCTAAGGTTCGGAGGTGAGCAACTTCAATGTTTAAACTAATGGATTAACAGTGTACACATATGTGTGGTTAGTGCCAATTTACAGAACTTCCCATTGGATTAGTGCCCAACTATAATCCTTTCAAGGAGGGGAACCCTTTGTTCATGTCAGGACATTTTTCCTTAAGAAACGTTGCTTATTTGCAGGAATTCTATCCTGAAGGGACGAGGAGTCAGTTCTGTTTATCTCTTTATTGCTTTACTGCTGATTTTGTTTTGTTTTTAAGTACCACACAAACATCTATCGAAGAAGATAAAGCCATTCCAGGAAGATTTCTATCTGCCCACAAATTGAAAAGTCTGTTTGTGGCAAGTGTGTGATGTGTGTTTGCTGTCAAGAACGCTGGATTACCAGCATCTGAACTGGCCAAGGAGTGGAGAGATGAAAATACCGACCCAGGTTCACACATAGTTCTATGCTTGCCCTGGGGACAATCTCTTATTTGTGCTGTGTGGAAAGGGGAGATGATGACAATGCCATAAATATCAAATGCTGCTGTCACAAAGGAGAAGCAGAGACTTTATAGGTTGCCTTTTATTTGCTGCAGTTGCTGATTCAACTATCTTAACATTGCACCTCATGGGATGCTTGACCACTAAACATCATGCTCATTTTTCATTTTAAAAGTGCCTAACAAATGCTCGCACACACTTTCAAACAAAGCAATCTGCTGATGCTAAGACGAAATATTAACAGGTGACAAAAAAATAATGCCATTGAAAGGTCTCAATGCTGAAAGCAATTGAAAATAAGCTGCTTGTTGCAATCCTGAACACATATTCAGTGTGTACAGGGTTAAAGTATTTATTGTCAGCTTGCACCATTGCTAGTTTTAAAAGGGGGACTTGTTTATTCAGAGCTCTGTAGAAAGAATAGTACAGCACTCAGGGGACTGCCAATACCAGGCACAAAGCCTCAACATGTAAAAGGATGTTTTTCTATCTGCTACAAATCCCACTTGAAAATATAATTAGAAAGAGAAAATGGCAAACTATTGCATTAACTATAATTGAACAGAAGACCAGAAAGGCATGTGGGAGGTTGCAGAGACCCAGGGGAGTTCTGGGATACACCAGATTCTAGAAGTGACATCTCTAGGGCACTCTCATTCCATTTATTCTTTCGTTTACTACTCTTGTTGATTGGCAATACAATTTGTAATTAATAGAAAAGCTGAATATAATATGAAAAATATGGAGAAACAGACTGGTCTAAGCAGAAAAAAAAGCTTTTATTAACCAGATTAAGTGTATGACTTCAAAAAAAAGGTTGCTTAAAAGAACTCTGCAATGATTCACTGTCAACTACATCCACTGCCACACAACTGGGCTGACATATTCACTATCCCTTAATGAGCTGCTCCGATTTATTTGTCTCTTCCTACTCCTTTCCCATCCCCCTCCTCCCTTTTCTCTCTCTAATACTGGATGCAGGCTAATTCAATGCTTAATTGTTTAGTAAATTCAATTTTCCACATTCTATTCTTCAGAGCCTTCACCAAGGTTCTTAAATCTTCCACCCCTGAGCATCGGGTGCAGCATTTGTGAAACTGAGCATACCTTTTTTTCATCACTATTTTTCTCCTCCACCACTTAATTCACCATGAAAAGATTTTCCTTGCTGGAAATTCCGATTCCGCTATGATCTGTGAGGCATTCCGATTCATTGCATTTTCATTGTGTTGGGTCTTAGATGCTGGGCACCCCCCTTTTCACACAGTCATCTCCACATTATACAGGCGACCATGCAAGAAATGTTGGATTCCATCTCAGCTTATTACAATTTCTGCTACAGTCCCTTTCTAATGTGATCTCAGAAATGAACAAAATATTTATATCTTTTATAAATACGTGAGAAGCGATTTTGAACTGGGAGCATTCGCACAACTAACTGATTGCTGCACTGCACAGCTAAAACTACAATCACTTTTTCACTGCCCAGTTTATGCTTAGAGTAATTACAGTTGAGAAAACATTAAACGATGCTTTCCATTCTACCTTAGGCAACTGTTGTATTCAAAGCTACTTTATTAACATCATTCTGTTACAATGAAATGCCACAGAATCAATGGTTTTGAGAACATCTGTAACATTTCAACAAACCTAGGTCTTTTGAAGGGAGAAACAATGAGCCTCATTCTCACAGGACAAATGGACAGAGAAGATTTGTAATGGGACGTATCAGACTTCCCATTGGTGACAGCGCAGGAAAGTTAGTATTTAAAGTTAAAGGAAGGCGGCTGCAAATCAGTTTTGAAGCCTCTAAATTTTTCTCTTGTTTGTAGAACAAAAGCAGAGAGTAGGGATACTGAAGAAAGCTGTTACTGCAAGTGACAGTGTTTTGTAAAACAGATTATACACCCTTTCTCCCCCACCCCACGCCAACCCCTATCCACCCCTACCACCCAAGGATCAAAACCTTCTGTCCAAAGTGACACAGGGTTTCAAACCCAGTCTGGGTTACAAAACAGCAAAAAGAAAACTTATTTTTAAGAGAAGCAGTGCCGCCTAACTTATTGCAGTGTTCTCTGTTCCAGTGTAAGCAACCAAAACATGCTCAGCCAGGAACAGAACAGGCAAATGGCTTTTGATTTCAACTCAGCATAAACCTTTAATTGTGTCAAACATACATGTGTGTGGGGGGGGGGTGTGTGCACGTGTGTGAGTGTGTGAGTAAAAGGGAATCAAAACAACTTCACTGCACAGAAATGATATGCAGGTTTGCTCCTGCAATTACTTACCCTGTGAAACTGGTTCCTGATTTTTAGTGCATATCATTTGGAGTTTAAGTTTCAATATTAACTTAGATATTCAACAGATTGCTTCACTTTGATTGCTCTTTTTTTTTTACCCAGTTAGGATTTTAGACCAAATGAGCAACTTACATTGGTGATAATAGATTCAGGACCCACCTTTGAAATTTCTTGTTTCATTTAGGTTTTATCTAGTGAGCAAACATATATTGAAGTGACCACAATACTTGATTTGAATCCAAGATCACTTGGGATGGGAGCACATCAAGGGAAGAAAATGATGAATTTTCTTTTTTCCATTTTATTAATATACTACAAATGGAAAACCAAAGTGAATAGAACTTGCATGAATGCACTGTCACACGATCGAGGCGCATTCAGACTCATCAGCACTATTGCCGTGGGACACTGCACTGATAAATGGTGTGGGGTCCAGCTGTGTGTGCAGGATATTGTGTTCAAGGTTCTAAGAGCTCAGCCAAATGTATTAAGTGTTCTTCTGTCTTCCGTTCTCCTTCCCATCTCTTCACTGCACCTCTGCATCCCCACCACAATCTTCTCCAGCTCCCTTCTGATATCTTTTCCCCGCTCATCTCACTGACTCCAACTTGCTGCCCCCCCGTCCCTACCTTCAACCCAACCTTCTGCACTTACACTAACTTTGCCACTTCAAGATTATGTCCTCTTCCAACTCAGGTTTACTAGCACTGACATGTCATGAAATTTGTTACTTTGCAGCAGCAGTACAAGTCAAAGTTCAAAATAAATTTATTATCAAAATACATATACATCACCATGTACAACCCTGAGATCTGGCGCCTCACATAAACCATACTATAAGTTACAATAAGAGATATACTGAAAAATATAAATAGGCAGTGCAAAAAATGAGGTAGTGTTCATGGGTTCATTGTCCATTCAGAAACCTGATGGCAGAGGAGAAGAGGCTGCTCCTGAAATGCTGAGTGTGAGCTTTCAGTGTGGTTAGCAGCAAGCTCTAGCAAAAACACCACCACCTGTGCAGCCTGGAACATGCGTGCAGAAGTTGGCTGGGTTGCTTGGCTCCTTGTCTAGCCTCCTCCAAGTGGGCAAATGCCCTGTTTCAGGTTAGTTGTCACTCTCCACAACAGCCTCTCACCTCTACACCTGTTTTATTGTCTAGATACACTTCCCAAACTGGCGATACTTCTGGCAATATTGTTTGCTATACTAAGGACTGTGTCTGGAAGCTGGAGACATATGGCCATTCTACTATAGAGGAATGTACGGATAGGATAGATAAGCACATTGGCAATAGCAAGCAGTGCTGATATAGAGTTAGGTGAAAAGGAAGAGGCACATGTAGCTTAAATACCAAGAAGACCATATCAACATTTTGTATGCTGTGGATAAACTCAATAGGAATTTTTGCTTAACCAACAGCAGTGGAGAATGTCCATGGACATCAAAAGGCAATTGTCAGAAAATACTGCCACAATGTCGTTAGCTCTAGGATTCCGACCCAGTGATCATGGGGTACTGTGATGTTTCCAAATCAGTATGGAAAGAAACTTTGAAGGGAACCTGCAAGTGGTGGTGTTCCCTGCAATTGAGGCACTTGTCCTTCATGTAGGCAGAAGGGGCAACAAATTGCACTGCATTTTGTTGATTTCATCTATGTTTTACCCTCAAATAAATATTTCAACCAAAAATTAAATTATGCTATTTTAATTTCTACCTTAATCTTTAACTGTTCCTATCACTATGTTGTGCTCTATAATGTTTAAATTGTAATTCAAAAATAATGTCTTTTTACTTTCTGCTTTGTTGTAAGTACTCTGTGACTTTATTGATTGCTCGCATTGCTTGATGGCATTATGATTGGACACCCCAGACCCTACATCATCCAGTACCAGAAAAGGGGAGATCCATCCCTCAGAGAATTTTTGATAGTGCTGTATTCTGCTTTCTTCGAGCTTTGCAATGGTATCATTTCTTTAAAAACAACTGCAGAATCTCAGCAAAAAAAATGCAGGAAGGATAATGTGGCTGGAAATATTTGCTGTTTGACATATCTGGCTTTATACATTGAAAAGGTCAAAGATCTGAGAGAGGGAAGAGAGAAAGGTATGGCATATAACCAGAGGTAGAGATATGATTTAAAGTGGTTTACCCACATCCCGTCAGAAGTAATCATTATATGAAAGTGTAATTAAGGAACACAAGTGTAATTTATCCAAATGAGATGGTGAGCCTTCACTTCTTCAAGAATCCAGGGACATAAAGAAATCAGACTAGGAACTGGTCATTCAGCCATTTGTCATTCATTAACATCAAGCCTGATTATCTCCTTCAAAGCCATTTTCTATACCCATCTCCTTGATTTTCTTAGTATTCAGAAATTGATTAATCTCTGTTTTTTTTTGCAGTCAGTGACTGAGCATCCACAACTCCACCCAGATAGGGAATTCCAGGGACACATAACTCAGTAATTTCTCCTTCACTCAGCCTAAATGGCTTAGCCCTTCTTCTGAGATCAACTCTTAGATCACAGTTCCTCGGCCAGAAAAAAATGCCGTCCCTGCATTCAGCTGTTGAGTCCACAAGTTTAACAAGATCTCCCCTCGTCCCTCTAAATGAGAGTACGTGCTTGGACTAGCCAATCCTTCCTCATCTTGTACACTCACCTTCCCTGAAATAAGTCAACGAGTCTTCACTGAAATCCCTCTGATGCAAGTATATCTTTACTTATGTTAAGAATTCAAGTCTAATTGCATTAAAATATCTTTTTTTGTCTATACTCACATTTCTCATAATAAAGGACAACATTCCGTTTGCCTTCCAAATCACTTGCTGGTACTTTTGCTGACTTGTGTACAAAGACGTCCGGGACGCTTTGAACATTAGCGTTACCCAAAATCTCACCATTTAAAAATGCTCTGCCTGTCTATTGTATGCATTAAAATTCAAATCACTTACAATAGAAAAAACCAAAAAGGCTAGGAACTCTGAGTTGGTGGAGTTTTTGCAGATGTTGCCTGGCTTTGCTGAGTGTTTCCAGCATTTTCAGTTTTAATTTCAGGTTTCCAGAAAGCACAGATTTTTGTTTTTCAAATAACTTAATACTGAAATTTGATATATTTGATCACTTCTAATAACCATGAAATATTCAGCACTTAAGCATATGCTTTCCTTACCCTGATCTGCCATTAATTGTCACTTTGTCCAAGTCCCACTTAACGATCTCAGTTACCATCATGGCAACCGTTTGAGTCTCAGCAGGTGAGGCAGTAAAATGACAGGGGTTATATTTTCCCCTTTGAATGAAAACAAGAGCAGGGCTTGTTTTCCAACATAATTTACAACCCACTTACAAACTCCTGTGACCTGCAGTTCTGAAACATGTACTTCCCAAGAATATGATTTTATGACTGTTATCAAAAAAAGTAACAGCTAATCAAGGTGCACCTTTACCAACGACCATTTAACACTTAACAAACAGCTACCTAGCTGACTAACCAATATAAATGTCAGACAGTTTGTTATTCCAGCTGTTTCAGTGTCCAAGTCAGAGGTTGGGGGGGGGGTGGTTTGTAGGAGAAACAGCTTAAAATCAGGACTTTCTGATGAGGCACTGGGTTTATCAATACCTTCTCGGAGGGTATTAACACTCACAAGACATCATTCAGATATGAAATGAGCCATCATGAGTAGAAATAGGTCACTGAAAGAATTAGTCAAGTGGCAGTCTCGCGGGAGGACTAGCTACAGGAGGGAGCAGAATGTAGAAAGGGAAAAGAAAAAGGTTTGGTCTAGAAATTCTTCAGCACTTAAGTGACATTTCAAACATGAGATCCACAGTAAGCCACTGGTGTTTTTCCAATAAATTTATGTTTATTGCGTAAGCATATAAATTGGTATTACAAGATAACATTTCCTGGCTGCTGCTGCTTAAGAGATCTACAAAACAATCCACCAAATTCAGGGAAACCCTATCAAGGATAAAGAAATGGCCCTGTGTGTGACATAATACATGCCATGACTACAGGCAAGAAAGTAATGCAGAGAGGAAATTTATTGAGTAAACTTGTTGTATCAATAAACAGCTGCATTTGCATCATTGACAACCAATCCCAACCAATAAAGTACTTTTGAAGTGTGATCATTGTTGTGTTAGGAAGCACAACATCCAATTTGTGCTGAGAAAGGTGTCACACACTGCAATGAGATAATGATGTGTGTTAATTGTGCTATAAAGAATGCCCTGGACAGCAGAGTTTCGCTGCCATCCTTCAAGATGATGCCATGTGACCATTAACATCCACCCGAGAGAACACACATCATGCTGGAAGGATGATCATGGCAATGTGACTCAGTACGGCACTGGACACGTCTGCATCGATTTTGTTCACAAGTCTCTGCGGTGGGAGGAACTTACACCCCTTGTAAATCTGAGACTAGTCACGGCTTTCTTTGCTTAATGAAGAACCTCACACAGAATGCAGTGCAGGTCAGTAAATCTGTTGTACAAAATAGCTCAGCCCATACCAAACAACGGTTGCTGCTTAATTTGCAGTAGATTATCTGAAAGTATTGGAACTGAGAAATTAGACAGATGAGCACAATATATTAACCACTACATTTGCACAATTTCTTGTATCAATGCATTCATGAACAGTAGTTCTATACAGGAAAGAAGAAGTAGCTACAAAGAAATCTGTGATTTTACTACAAAGGTCTAACAACCTGAAACATGACTCTATGGTCCCTTTTCTAAAGTCTTTTCTCATCAGGAATCAGCTCAAGATGTTTTTCATATTTCCAGCAGCTGTGATTATCAAATGGTTGGACACACAGACACATTAAAGATTTAAATAAAGAAATAAGAATGAACGATATGCACCATTTTTAGCTAATATTTTAAGCAATTCACAGCCAGTAAAATAAAGATTTGAACATATTCATTGATTAAGGCAGTAGTTGAAAATCACAAATGACCCTTAATTAAAATCTATTTTACAATCCATTACATCTTGAAATGTTTATGCAATGAAATTTACAGAAATAAAATTACTGTTTTAAACACAGAGAATTTGCCAAATTGCAAGTATAACTTAATATTCTTTACGAAACTGACTTAGAATTCACGCAACAAAGCAAACGGATTCAGTATATTTCAAATCAAAACTAGTGTGCAAATACTGAACATCAAATTAACTTGACTGCAGTCACAACAGCTGAAGAGAAATGGAGCCTTTGCATAGTTGGTAGGACCACTCAGAGCAATTCCGGGATTGCTATACCAACATTGTATGTGTGGAAATTCCACATCCACTGGCACAAAGGCAGCAAACGCTAACTATTTCACAGAAACCCTAACTCCACATCCAAGATCTGCCTATGTTCGAATTGATCTTGGCAAGAACCTTCTTTACCTGAAAACACCACTCTTCTGAGCATTCTCATTATTCCAATGAAACAGACTAGTTATTGTACTGGGATAGACTGTAAAGACAAG